>NC_138088.1:14659677-15309400 GCF_964212035.1 Myotis nattereri
GAGAGAAATATTATGTTTATTTGTGAGATTTCAATATTCTCAAATTCTTACTTTCTCTAAATTTATGCATAAATTACATGCAATTTCAATAAAATGTGCCAGGAAAAATGACTCCTATTAATGCTAGAACACAGATGGCAAATAAAATGATCAAGAATGCTTGCCGTGAACTTGCTTTCAAATGCCAAACCCACCAACAGACTGTCAGCATATACTGCCCTGGATAGAGCACTGTTTCCATGGCATGTGAGAACATCCTCAAGAACAAAGCAATGGAAGTGCAACAAGAATTCTGTGTTTTTCGGATTCTGTAGCACCCACAATTGCACCCTTTCTCAGAGCCATTGGGTTAATGCTGTATGCCGATAGCCACCAACTTCTGTTAAAGTTCTACTTTTCTGTGTAAACAAATCAGGAACTAATAGTGTGTTTTGTTTCCCTTCCTCCCTCAACCTGTAACCTATTAGAAAGAATGCAAAATTGCAGCAGTGATCTTTGATGAAACTCAGCAAGGTGGATCTCAAATTCATATGAAATGGTAAAAATTATAACAACTATGAAGCCAATTTTGAAAATAAAATGAGGGGGAACTTGCCTATAGAATAATATTTTATCAAAGTGATACTTTTTAAGAAATCACAGTATTCATGCATAGATAAAAAATTAACCAATAGGTGAGCGTAGCCCAGCATTAGAGCCACAAATTATATAGGAACTCAGTGTGTGACCAGTGTGCTAATACAGATCAGCAGGGAGAGATTTCAACACTAAGTCAATGAGGTTGAGATAACTGGTTAGTCAGATGGATACAAATACAAATTTAGGTTTTTACCTCACACTTCATATTTTTCCCCCAAAGATTAAAGGTACGACAATCAAAATGTTAATTTTTTTCAGTAACAGTACAGAAGAATATCTTTACAGGCCTGTGGCAGGATCCTCTAAATAAGACACCAAAAGCACAAATCATAAAGAAAGAGAGTTGATTACATGAAACTCTTCTGCTTGACCAAACTCTCCATAAAAAAGTGAAAAGACAAGCCACAAACAGGAAGAAGATATTTGCCACATCCATGACTGACACAGTTTTAGAATTCAGAACATACCCAGGACTTTTACACACCAATAACTAGGAGCTCTGAGGTGACAATGGGCCATTTAAAAAGGAGAAAACAAGGTGACTAATAGCTGTGAAAAGATAGGCAACTTTATGAGTAATCAGGAAAATGACAAATTTTAAAATTTAGATATCTCATAATCATCAGACCTGAAAGTTTGACAAAATGAAGTGTTGGCAAGAAGTAAAGAAATAAATATTTCACATCCACTGTTAGCAGGAGCCAAATTAGTTTAATGACTTTGAAAAATATTTTGGCACTTCCACTATAAGTCTATTCACCAGATAAACTCTTACACATGTGCACAGGGAGACATGTTCAAAAATCATCCTTGAAGCCTATTTGTAATAACAACAAATTGAAGGTGTTCCAAAAGTCCATCAGCAAGTAAATAAGACTAAACTTGGTGTATCCCTCAATGGAACCTTATACAGCAGATGAAATGAATCAACTACAGACAACTGTGTGATTATGGCGTAAAAGTGGGTGCTTAAAGGAAAGGTTACAGAAGTATCCATACAGTGGGATGACAGTAATATAAAAATTTAAAACACATAAAACAGTAGTATGAATTTTATGGATTCATATACATGCATTAAATTCTCAAAAATATACATGGGACAGGTATACAGAACTTCCTGACTGTACTCTCAAAGTTCTGAAATAGACTAGGATTTGGGTGGAATATCAAAGGAGTTTCAATTGCCCTCAAGAAAGTTTTAGAGCAAAATCAGCAACCTGTTAAGATTTATTAAATATTGACAGTAGGTACATAAATGTTATTATACTACCTTTCTTCGGGTTTGAAATTTTTATAATAATAAAACATATGAAAAACAAGGATGAATTGCAAAACTATATTCTGATCCTCTTTTGTGTAAAGTTTTAAAAAGTGTCTCTGTGTGTGTGTGTGTGTGTGTGTGTGTGCGCATGCACACGTGTATGAGTTAGTTTGAAAGGGCTCCCCTAGTAAGTACTACAGATAGAGTCACGTAAACTATGCAAATTTCTTTTCCCACAACTCTGGAAGCTAGAGGTCCGAGCACAAGATATTAGCTGAGTTTGCTTCTTCTGAGGCCTCTCTCCTTGCCTTGTCGGTGGCCATCTTCTCCCTGTATTTTCTTATATCTTTTCTCCGTGTGTGTCTGTGTGCTAGGCTCCTCTTCCTATAAGGAAACCAGTTGTATTGAATTAGAGTTCATCCTAATAACCTCATTTAGCATTGTTACTTCTCTAAAGGCCGTATCTCCAAATACAGTCACATTCTGAGGTACTGGGGATTAGGTCTTCAACCTACGATTTTGGGAAGAACACAATTCAGTCCATAATTCTGTGTGTGTGTGTGTGTGTGTGTGTGTGCGCACATGTGATATTTTCCCACCTTCTCATCTTCTCCTCTCATGTTCAGGGTCCCAGGCCTGATGCAATCATCAGCTTAAGCTTGTCTGTTTCTTCCTTTTAGGAAACCAAGTCATATATACACATGGGCATCCCTTTTCAGCATTCCATGTCTATCCCCAACCCAAACCCCAAACACCTTGGTCCCATGACTGGGTACTTCCTAGAACCTTTCGTTCTTTCTTTGAGACATTAACTTAAAACACTTCAGACTAACCCCCCAAAATTAACCATGCCAAGTGCACAGTGTAAAGAGCAATGGATCATACTGCTGGTTCACTCTGTATTTTCTTTCTTAGATGAGTCTCCTTGTAAGATTTTTATTTCTTTTGTCTCAGTCTTTATGTCTGAAAAAAAGCAAGAAAATAATCATTAGTGTGTAAGAAGTAAGAATATAAAGTCTATAAACATGGGCAAGTTCATTTTTTCTAAAAAGTCAAATTAAAACGATCCAATTATAATACCACAAATATTGTAAATAAGAACATCTTTGTTTTGAATCCAGCTGAACAGTTTTCTATTCTACCTCAATGTTATTCAGCACCCTTATGCACTGGGAATGAAAACAAATTCATGTCATTGACCTGAAGTGCTACAGATGCGTTTAGAGAATGAGCACATTGTTAGAGGTGATGACTGAGGACATCTCCAAAAAGTGGTTTAAAAATGAGCTCAGCCTGTGTTGCTTGTGTCTAAACTCAAATGGATGAAACAGAGGGGAACCCATTTTGGGCAAGACTTATTATTGTACAGATTTGGAGAAAACTCAGGTTAAATGATGGTCCCTGACATTGAACCGCTATGAAGCAGATCAGCCCTGTTTACCTCACTAGATCAATACAAATGTTCCAACCTTCAAGAGGAAACAGGGGGGTGGGAGGAGAAGGGTGGATTTGAACTTGGAATTCCTAATCCCATGTATTAAAAATCCATATTATTAGCAATTATTCTGTGAGTATAGATAGGGTACAAATCCCTAAACTTGATGCTTGGGGTACATTTAATGATCGAGAAAAGACTGGGACAAAGTGTAATATGCATTCCTGCAAACACCCTCAGCTGTCTTCCAGGATTATTAAGTACCTAGCTCTGTAAACTCCTACTTGTTTCTTTAAAAATTGTTAAAAGCAGAAATGCCAGCATGTCAATAGCAGACTAATATCCAAATCATATATTATTCCTTCCGAGAGGCTGGAAAAAGGCAATGTGCATTCCCAATGAGGACAAAACTAATCGCAGAGCTAGTGCCAGGCCTATGGAGATTTCCCCCGGGAGCTCATCTTTTTATCACATGTCACAGCTTCTCCCAGCCTCAACATGCTCTCCGGAGCCGACCACCTTCTCACCACCATTCCGGGGAAAGAGCTTTCTATAAAATCTACCCAATATAAGGCTGACTTGGTTCTGGGCTGTGGTAGAATAAGACACCAAGAAAACATCCAGTGCTACAGAAGCCCGCCACCAATCTGAGGGCAGTGACTTGACTCAGCCTAACATCCAGATCAACAATTGGTAATTCATGGTGATTACTTGATTTGGGGACTTATATGAAACATTACTGCCTGTCAACAGCCCAAGTGTCATTCCCCTCTCATTGCTTTTGGTCTTCTTCATCCCTCTATGTGCATAGCTATGACTGCTTTGGAAACATGAGTGCACTCACTTGCACACATACCCCGCGCCCTGCCCCCCCCCCCCCCCCCCCGCCACACACACACAGATACACATTTAGAAGTTGTCAACACAGTTTGACACTCTGCTTTTGAAATCCTACTTAGCTAGAGTAAGACACAACACTCATAATCATGGAAGGCTGCAAGATTTGGCATTACTGCCTTTCTCCTCTACCTGGATTGTTTAGGAAGTGTTAACCCTGTCACTTCCCCATCATCTATAACACAAAATATCCTCTCAGCTTTGCTCATTTTGACCCGGTCCTGCAAGGCTAGAGAAATACCTTACTTTGTCCATTCAAGATGGGCACGGTTGAATCTTATGATGGTGGGCACCAAGCAGTGCCAGGATGCCGAATGTTGTGATGTCACAGCAGGGCATTGGTTGCCCTGACCTGCGGTCATCAGAAACCACAAGCTTCCTTTAGTGCCTGAGACCTCAGGGAGATAGGATGATGAAGAATGGACCCCATTTAGAGCCCAGTGTTTGCCACAGGATCAAAGAATCTTAGGGTTCTTCAAGGTCCCTAAGGGGTGGGTAGAACTCCCTGGTTCTGACCCAGCGTTGCATCAGTCTTGTTAGAAAAATAAAAATAAATGTTCACCAAATTGGCATTGAATTCACCCAGCTGGAGATTAAAATGTTCTTTGTATCCTTTCTTCTCCCCAGTTACATGGCACGCTCTCACCCCACACTCCTGAGAGAGCCAAGAGGGACGACAAAGGCTGTTAAATATCTTGCTGACAATCTATAGGAGCAAAGAGATTGTCAGCAAAGACTTCTGTGAAGGTTGCAGGGACAGGCGAGGGCAATTGTTTTCTGAAGTACAGGTGTCACTCTGTGTTAATAACTGCAGCTGACCTTTTCCTGACAAAGGTTCTTTGCTGGGTTCCACGTTGAGCAGCCAGAATGATTTAAAATTTAAGCCCTGACAACAGGGGACAGTCTATTTGAGTGAGCAAAGCACTGCACTTTGTTTGCTCCAGAGCCTTTGCCTGTCATGGAAGCCCTGTGGAAGGTGAAAAAGGAGGATGAGGAATAATACCAGGGCCGCTCCCTGGAGCACACTCTGCTTGGTAACTAAAGAGATTCATGCTTAAAACTACAAGTCAAATACTTTTAAAAATTCAACTTGGGCACCAATTCTTCTTTTATCTCAGGGATAAATGACAAAAAATGGCTAATAAATATCTGTGAATTCCTTTCCACCAGTAGGCCTAGCCTAATCCCTCACTATAGATGCCCCCTCCATTAAAACTCATCTCCCCATTCAACCCCTTTTTAATTGATATCTTGGTCCAATTCTTGTTCATTTGCACTGATACCCAGTATTCCTTGAGCTACCGGCACTAATCATGAGCTCTCTAGAGAGCTTTATGGTATATTATCCTCAGCTGTTGTTTAGCTAGGATCTTCTGTTTCTGCATGAATCCATCAAACTTGCTTTGTTTCTAGAAGGAAAAAAGAATCATCAGTAGCAAACTATTGATTTACTATCAGTTGCAGGCACTGAATTAGGTCTTAGAGAAAAGCAGAGAAGGGTCAACTATAAGCTTGGCCTTCATAACACATTTGGTTCAAAAATGCCTAGGTAGCCAAAGTGGAAGCTGGTGAAAGAGGCCATTCAAGGCTGAGGAGATAGTTTCCAACCTGAGGTCAGCAGGAAGTAGGATCCAAGATCAAGAGTTTCCTAATGCTGAAATCCTTTGAATTTATACATGCTCAGACAGAGGCCCAAGGCAATTTGCTATTGGCAAGGATTAGCAGAGACAGGATGGTGTAATACTAGTAAGAGCAAATAATAATGAATTATGAATAATGCGTTTCAGCACTTGTTAAGAGTCAGACCCTGTGCTAAGAGTTTTACATGAAGTAGATCATGTCATCCCTCTCAACAACCCAAGTGATTGGTCTTATTGTTTTTCTCCATGTGCACCGATGCAGAAATTGAAAGACGAGGTGACTTTCTCAAGGTCACAGAGTTAGAGAGCCATGCTGAGAACCCAGGGCTCTGCCACCATAGTCTGTGGTCCGTTAGCCCACTATTCTTATTCTAATTTCCTTCAAATAAGAAGAAAAAATAAACTAAAATGAAATTAAAACTCCTTACCTGAATCCATGATTTCCCTGCTCTTTATGAAATCTGACCCTGGTCTCTTTTGGTTCAGGACTCCAAGGGTCATTAAAAACATCAGTCCTGCCCGGGCTGAGTGGCTCCATTGGGTTGACTGTTCTCCCATGTACCAAGAGGTCATGGGTTCTATTTTTGGCCCAGGCATGTGCCCAGGTTGCAGGCTTGATCCCCAGTAGGGGGCATGCAGGAGGCAGTCAAATGATCTCTCTCTCTTTCTCTCTCTCTCTTTCTCTCTTATCGATGCTTCTATCTCTTTCTCCCTCTCCCTTCCTCTGTCTTTCTAAATTCAATTTAAAAAACAAAAACAACAAAAATAAAACACACAAAAAACACATCAGTCCTAGATAGGATCTTTCACCAAAGGGCCTTGGTTAGCTCACTTAAAAAAATAAGAGGGTCAGACCAGATAATCTCAGAGGTCCCTCTGGTTCTTACAGTCTATGATTCTATAATTCCAAACAAATATTGCCATCCTCAAAGACTGTAAATTTCAACTCTACTCACAAGCCCTAAAGAGGAAGGAAAGGAAAGAAGAATTGATTGCATGCTTGTGCAAATTTAAGTAATAGAGAACCGAGATGCTACCCTTGTGAATTCCTGGGTGATATGCATGACTTGGAAAAAGAAGAAAAGTATTTCATGCAATACCATAGGGCACCCTTAGCTCAGCCTTTCATCCTGAAATAAAAATACAAGTGAGTTTTTCAAGTTAGTTGGTTGATGTATCACCTTGTTCCCCTCATCATTCTCATATGATTCAACAAACATTAGAGAGAAATTTTTCTGCTTAAATTCCTTTCTGCAACAGAAGTAAATATCTTACTTTTATCAAATACATTTCTTAAAGATAAAATACAGTTCTACAATGCTGTTTCAGATAGATTTGCCATAATTCAGGTACTCTCGTTCAAATAATGGACTATGAACATAATCCATCTTGGAGAGTCAGGAAGTACAGAACTAGGTCTTATTAAGGTGCTCTGTTATGAGGCCCAGTCACTGATACAATGAATTGTTTTTCAACTGGGTTGTGGCTGCCACCATAAGTCTTCGGCTTGAATGAAAAGGCAATTAAGAAAGGAAGTTGGAACAAGAAACTCAAACAAAATACTCTTCTTTTTCCAATGCTAACATAATTAAAATGGTGTTTAACTGCCAGTTGGCTAACGCTAAATAAAAATGTGCAATTAGGACACCAGTGAGACCAACTATACCTCAACAAACCTCTTTCTTACTAGTGCTACTTGATTCTTACCTTTCCCTTTTCCAGAATTGTTTCTAAGTGGTACTAAATCCTGTATGTGAACAATGGAAAGGTTGCATATCTCAATTCTCCATTTTTCAACCCTTTACTTTAAAGCTGGTTGGACCCAAAGGACATAAGACACTTCTTGCCACTTTATATAGGGCTGTTAACCTGAGAGTGTTCAAAACCCATAGCCAACTTACTTTCTATGCAACCATGGCAAAAAAAAAAAAAAATCTTCATCTTCCAGGAAGGCTAAAAAATTGCACTCCATCAAGGATTGTTGCTGTGCAACAAAGTACAAAAAAATGTAGCAGCTGAAAACAATACAGAATTATTATCTCACAGATGTTTGTTTGGGTCAAGAATCTGGACATGACTTAGATGGGTCATTGACTGGACTGCAATCAAGATTTTACTGGCATAGGATCTGCTTCCTAATTCATTCAGTGGTTGTCCTCAGTCTTTAGTGCCTTGACAACTGTTGGACTGAGGGCCTCAGGATCTTGCTGACAGTTGGCTGTAGGCCACATGGCATCCCCAATATGGCAGCTTATTTATCCAGGCCAGCCAGTCAGGGAGTCTGCTAGCAAGATAAAGTCATAACTTTTGTAATTTTAATCCTAGACTTGACATTGCATCACCTTATCACATCCCATTGGTTAATGATAAGTCACTAAATCAAGTCTGTTGACACTGACGGGGAGATTTCACAAGAGTGTAAATACTAGGCCCTGGGGGTCACTGGGGGGCATTTTAGAAGTCATGTACCACAGGACAATGAGGCTCCAAGACTTGACCAATTCCAATATGGTAATTAGAGACCAGGATTTAATTAAGTAGCCTTCTTCCCAATATTTACAGCAAAATTATCATCCTAGGAAGAATATGATCACCAGTTATAGGTGCGCCTTCACTTCTTCTGCTAACTACACATGAGGGTTCTTCATAGTTATTACTTAAAAACAGAATCTTTCCTGTAAATAGTTAAAATCACACTGTTATATTATTTTTCTCATAATTTACTTCTACTTTGGGCCTAAATTTCCTTACATGAGAAACAAGAAGTTTCATTAGATGGGGACTAAGCTCCCTATTCTTTGTCATAATGTGGTTATATTTCGGGGTCATCAAAAGAAATACTAATCAACAGCTCACTGGATTTCTTATAATCAATATGGCCAGCTGGTTGAATCTAGTTTCCATCTGTTGGAGTTCTCTGTTCTAGGCTCAAGCTCAAAATAATGGTCCGAGGAAGAAGGCACTTAGAAGAATAATGGGGCTCACAGACTATAGGGAAGAGGAAAATAACTAGGCCACTTGAAGAAAAAGAACCAAGGCCCTCCCAGGGCCTGCAGCAGTGGGTCCGTCACACTGGGACAGCAGTGGGTCCCTCCATACTGCAGCATGGCACCAAGCATCTTACATTTCTGTATATTTTCTATGATTAAGCTAGTATTTAATCATACTGGTCTCTAGGAGAGGGATTCTGATTAGCTTCAATTGAATTATCATCCTAGCCCTGTAGTCAAGGAAAAAGAGTCTTATCATTGCCAGTACCATAGAACCACATGTGTTGGGGGAGGAGTATTTCCCTAAAAGAGGTGATGTTGAATATATTAAAACAATTTACATCGCCACTTCCAGCTAGAGGGATGGCTGGGACAATGGACATTGGTAGGAGGTAATTTAAGAATATGTTATTCACATAGGTTCTCCAGCTGTATTTATGGGTCAACTTAGGCCACAGAAAATATCAAGGTTAGTGAAATTAGCTTTGTTCTAAAAATGCCTTCACCAACCAGTAGTACTGAATAGTAGCTACATATATTCTACTAGAGGCCCGATGCATAAAATTTGTACAAGGGGTTCGGCCCCCACGGTGGTGGCAGCTGCATCCTCTGCCTTGGCCCCTGCCCACCACAGCCGTTGCCTCTGCCTCGGTCTTCGACAGCTGCAGCAGCTACCTCAGCCCTTGCAGCCCCAGCTTCTTCTGGAAGGTCATCTGGAAGGTCGTTCGGAAGGATGTCTGGTCTAATTAGCATATTATGCTTTTATTATTATAGATTGGAATGTAAGCCCCATGAGGGCTGAAAATATTCCTTCAGTGACATATCACAAGTTCCTAGAACAGGGCATGGCACATAGTTGACTTATTCAGAAATTAATCAATAAATACTGGTTTAATAAATGCATTAAATGTACATTGCTGGAACAAATGTGTATTGGTACAAGTGAACCATCCTATATAATAAAAGGGTAATATGCAAATTGGCCCTAATGGTGGAACGACCAGAATGACAGCTCAACCAGTCACTATGAGGCGCATTCGGTCCCTCCCCTCGGCTGTCAGGCTCTGATCACCCAATGGTGAATGGGGAACTGGGGGTGGGTGGTGGGGGATGCAGGCGACACCAGGCCAAGGCCTCCACCCCGTCAGTTGCCCCACACACAGAGGGTGGCAGGCTCTGATGGTCTGATGGCAAACAGGGAAGCAGTGGGCGGGGCTGGCTGCAGGCACCTGGGGAAGATGGCCCTCATCACAGGCCAGGCCTAGGGGCCATACCCACACATGAATTTTATGCGCTGGACCTCTAGTTCTATATAATGAAAACCTAATATGCAATTTGTCCCCTTCACCGGGAGTTCGACTGCTCACTATGATGTGTGCTAACTACCAGGGGGCAGTGTGGAACATGGTGGGCATCAGTGATTCGGCGCTGGCAGTGGGCAGCAGTGGAGGCACTGCCAGCCCTAATGGGCCCCAAAGAGAGCAGGGTCATGGTGGAATGGTGGAACAGGTGAGTGGGTGGCACCAGGCTAAGGCAGGTGCAAGCAGGGCTGATCATTTCATTGATCGCTTCACAGATGGTGACCAGTAGCATCAGCGGGGGGGCAGGGCTGCCATCCAGCTCTCAGGTACTGAGGGAGCTAGGCAGGGGCCTGATGACTCAGGCAGAGGGGGGCTTGTGGAGGCCTAGGGGCCCAGGTGCTGCCCAGGGCCCAGAGGTCAGCTGGGACCTGCCCTTTCATGCCAGACACTCATACTTTGATTGCCAGCCAGGCCTAGAGACCGCACCTGTGCACAAATTTCATGCACTGGGCCTCTAGTATTTCATATAGAGGTTAGACTTTAACATCAGTTGAATAGGGGAAGCTGTGTAACATAAAAATGACCATATGATGAATATCATGGGGGACTTTGTAATCCGCACTGACATTTTAGACCATTTTTCTATATAACTCCAACAGGGTTTTGTGTTTTGTTTTTGTCCTTTCTGAAGTTTCTTTGATTGAGTACCATAAAAAGTAAATCCTTTGCATTTAGAGTGTGTCATTGAACATATCACAACAGGCCCCAGGAACTGAGAAAAACTAAGCACAAGCAGGTCCATTGGTCCCATCTTGTGCTCCCTCCAGGATATACACTTGCATCTATGCTGCCTTTTTGGAAAATATCAAGATCCTTAAAGATCTTCACACCATTGGACTCAGTATGACTGGAGTTTAGAAATTATCACTATGTAGGGATCTATAATGCAGTGTCCTTTTTAGTAGCAAAATTCAGAGCTATTAAAATGTAAAATAGAGAAAAGTTAAATAATTAATTTATGTATATGTCATTAAATACTCTGAGGCCTTTACAACTCTAGGAAAATGTTATACACCCATTTTACCAGAGGGGAAACTAAAGTTAGAGAAATTCGGTTTCTTATTCAGTGTTAAAGTGTTATACAATCTCTGCATTAGAAAGTGGACCTCTGGCCAGTCCAACTCCAATTTACTGTGAGAGTCTTCTCCATACTGCTTCTTGGGGTCCTCTGACATGCTTGCCTCCTCTAAGGTATGGTGGGGTAGGTGGAAGAAAAGCCCCTCAAACATGTCCACATCCTAATCCATGGAACCTGCAAATAGGTAGGTCATTTTACATGGCAAAGAGCAATGAAGTCTGCAGATGGGATTGACGTTGCTAATCAGCTGGCCTTAAAATACGGAGATTATCTAGAGTACTTGGGTCGGTCCAGTGGAATCATAAGGGTCCCTAAAAGTGAAAGAGGGGAGCAGAAGAGAAACGGAGATGTGGCTGAAAAAATAGATGTGATGTTGCTAGCTTTGGAGATGGAGGGAAGGGGCCATGAACCAAGGAATGAAGGCAGCCTGTAGAAGTTGGAAAAGGTGAGGAGACATTTCTCCTCAGAGTCTTAGAGGACTGCTGTCCTGCTGACATTGTGGTTTTAGCCCGGTGAGACCTATTTCCAACCTCTGACCTCCAGAATGCTGATAATCAATTTGTATTGTTTAAGCCACTGAGTTTGTGGCAACTGGTCAGAGTGACCAAAGCAAACTAACACAGGTGGGCAGCCAGCCACTTCTCAGAACCGCACCCACATTTCAAATCTTTCAAGGCAGTGTAGAAGAATGAACTAAGTTTTTATTGACTCAGATCAACCTGAAAGGTAGATTTTGAAATACACTTCTGATGTCTTGCCTCAAATCTTTACACAAAAACACATTCTGATTTATTTCAATTATGTTTTACAGCACATCTTGGTACACTGTCTTGCAATTACATGCTGCTTTTGGCCACCTCAGTTTGGGTTGCCTCTCACATGCGGTGGTGCACAGTGCCTTGAATTTCTCTGCTTTCTTAAATCTCTTAGACATAGATATGGTGGTTAATTACATCACCTTCAATAAGTGAATAGACTAAGAATTGATGAAGTTGAAGACCTACTCAAAGGCTTACTCCTAGTCTGCAGCCGGGGCTCCTCAATAGGATCTAATGAAGAGTGTCTTCCTCTTATATAGTTTGCCAGCCTTAGATTGTTAGGAAGGAGATACTAGTAAAGGAGTCATCAAGTTATATGGTTGCATATTAATCATTAGATTTCAGAGTCGGTCATAGTTATGTTATTTATGACAATTTTGTGCACCAAGTGCAGTATTCAGTAGCATATAGACAGTTACATAGATTTAGGGGCTTATAACCCAAGAAAAGGGGGGTTTGGTTTCTCTGTGTGCCCTTTGTTTACTTGCATGAACCTAAGATGCATTTCTAATTAAGTCGGGACATCATCCTAAGATGTGACTGTTGTTAAAAGAGCACAAATTAAACGGCAAGAACCGAAGGCGACCCGGAGTTTTCTGAGAGCAATCTTAGAGCTTGGAGAATTCATAAACCAAGTAAACCTTCTGACATAACTATAAAATGTGGTATAAACCCTAGAAAAAAATGGCCATCTTGAAAGGGTAACAGCACTTTTATGAGAATTCCAACTGCACCATGGCAACATCAACCCGTCAAAGCAAATGAAGGGTAGTAAAAGTAAAATTAAACATGATGAAGGGGACACCAGCTTGCTAACAGCTTTCCGAGCAGTAAAGCTTTCAAATGTTATCTCTTCATTGGTCTGTTCAATCACACATGCCTGCTACCAAGCTCCATCATATTATGTATCTTTCTCATCACTGCAGCCTGCCACGGGGTGATGGACTTGTCTTTATGTTCACAAAAGAGGGACAGAGAGAGCACCCTTCCCCCAAGCAGCCCTCGCCTGCATGCCCTCATCCCTCCTCTGTATTTCTTCTCTCCCACCGTCCTGTCCTTGTCCTCACTTGCCCTTGTTTGGTGTCCAACATGAGTCTCTCTGGCAATAACAAAGGTTGCCGTGCAGCTCTGAGCTTTGGGGACTAAATATAGATCAAACCCCCATCCTACCCTCTGTCATCCAAAAGACAGATTCCAACGTGCATCTGACTCTGTCCTCTCTCTTTGCTTCCAAAAATCATCATCTTTCTTTCAGCATGCTCTTTTTCCTCTCAACTAATCCCTCTTCGCTATCCCTTCTCCCGCCTCCTGCAGGGAAAATTGTGAAGGCATTTTCACGTGTTAACGAACAGACTGACTAATCCTCTGGTCTGAATACCTCTGCCCTGTTTGCAGGGACCCAGAAATGTCAAGGTTACATTTATTCTCTGACCTACTGGGCCACCAGGGAGCCAGGACAAATTCTGGCCTTTTCAGTGCTTTAAACCCCTCCCGACTCTATTTCCCCTTTCCAGACAAGTAAGGTTCCCAGTCATTGTGCATGCAGCGTTTGCACATGCCAAATCCTTCAGCTTCAGACCCTGGGAGTTATTCAACTGTATGGGAAAGGGAAAGAAAAACAAATGACTCATCAGCCAACCTAGGCTTCCCATAGCCCACACAGTGACCAGGAGAATTCAGGGAAAAAGAAAAAGCCCGGATTCCATGCTGTGGTGCTTACAAATAGCCAACAGGGGGTAGAAAGGGAAAGGGGAAAGCAACAAAAGAAAAGGCCAGGTTGCCGCAGCCAAGTGTCTCATAAAATTGCCGTGTTTTAGCCCGAGTTTATTGTCTGTTAGTGTTAGTAACTGAATTGCTTTCTCTACTGTGGGCGAGTATGTAAACACATGTCCTTTTTCTACGGTCAACATTGAAGTGTGTTCCCAGTTAAATCAGCCCCTTTGATTCATTCATCCATTCAACATGTACTTACTGAGCCCCAGCGGCTTGCAGGGTAGGGCTGAGAAAGCATTTGAAGTCTGAGAAAGGGCAGCCAGAGCTTAGGAATGGGTGCCTCAGGGAGAAGATCCCCAATGCTCTGATGGCTCCCACTATCTCTCTCTTCACACGTTTCTCTCCACATTTGCCTCCTATGAGTCCAGCTTCAGGCATTGGGTTGTCCTCACTCTAGCTTCCATCCAGGTCCTGAGATGTCTGCCTTTGTCGATTTTTCATCTTTTTCATTCTTATGGGGTTCCCATATGCTTCCTACTTCCTGTCTAGAGTTTCTGCTTCAAGCACAGACATTTATTGCGGGGTGAGTGGGGGGATTAAAAATACGAATTTTGGAAATCGTGGTTCCAAAAAGAAGGCATAAATATTCTGATGAATTTCATCATGTTGTGTGCTTGTGTATATGCACAAACACACACTTGCATTTATGCATGCTTAGGAGTGTGTGCGCACTCACACGTGCACTTACTACTCTAAGAAGAGGAAGGTAAGGCCTAGAAATGTTAGGTAACCACCCAGAAGTATAGGGACCCTCGGCCTTAATTCCCTGAGAGAATCCTCAGGGAGTACTCGCTCAGCCTGAAACAGACTTGCTCACTCGTGTCTTGCACTTCCATGGCTCATTGTGATAAACGAAGGCCCTTGCCCAGATCAGGAATCTCCAACAAGAATGGAGGCCGACAGTAGCCAAGCAACAGAGAGTAGTATTTGGAGCCTAACTCTGTATTACTGTAACTAAGGCCCAGAGGAGGGGAAGTTGGTTTGGAGTCACAATAAACATTTGCATGACGCCAGCACGCACCCTGCATTATGCTCATCTTTTTACCTTGCTCACAAGCCTTACAACAACCATATGTGGCTACAGTTATTCCAATCATTTTTCAGGGAGGGTAAAACAGGCCTAGAGAGTTTGAGTAATTTGCCCCTTTCCACAGAGCAAGTTAGTGGCCAGCTGGGACTTGAACCCAGGCAAAGCTAAATTTAGCAGCTGGGCACTTAACTCCTATATCAGTACCGGTAGTTTCAATACACCTACTGCCTCCTTAAATCCTGTTCCACCTCGGTTGCCAAGTCCTCATCAATCCACCGTTCCTTCTAACCATGTTACCTTGTAGCCATTACCTTGTGGAGTTTCATTACCATAACTGTGTCCCCAGTGACTTTAAGCAGGTTCTCCCATCTGTGCCTCCATACGCCCCCACTGAAGTCGATGGGCCACAGGCATTCAGCTGCTTTCCTGTGCAGTCCAAATGGACTCCTCCCCACTGCTCTAACTACTCCTGGAGTTTTGCCTTCTGATGCAGGGTGTACAAGGGAGTCATCATGACACAATTACCCTCAGCCACGGCGCTGACAATGCAATCAACTGTCAGCAAATGAGCCGAGCTGTGCCTGCATGAAGCTGTCTGGACCACATTCTGCAAAAGCAGGTTGTTACCCCTGTGCCTTCGAACCAAACACAAACAGAGGAGCTCTCCTTGCCCCAGAAAGAGGGCGCTTCTCTCCAGCTTTCCTGCCCACATATTGAGACTCAGAGAGAAGCCACCAAGGCAGCAGGGAAATATCTCAAGACAAAATGCCTTTGTCCCATCTCTTCGGCTAAAACAGTGGTTCTCAACCTTCCTAATGCTGCGACCCTTTAAGACAGTTCCTCATGTTGTGGTGACCCCCAACCATAAAATTATTTTTGTTGCTACTTCATAACTGTAATTTTGCTACTGTGATGAATCGTAATGTAAATATCTGATATGCAGGATGTATTTTCATGGTTACAAATTGAACATAATGAAAGCATAGTGATTAATCACAAAAACAATATGTTAATATATATGTGTTTTCTGATGGTCTTAGGCGACCCCTGTGAAAGGGTCGTTCGACCCCCAAAGGGGTCTGGACCCACAGATTGAGAACCGCTGGGCTAAAAGGAGTTGAAGGTGTTTTGTACAAGTCTCCTGGAAACCAATTATAATATTCCCTGCACATCTTTTCAACGAAGAATGTGTTCCTGGTGCTACCTGGCAGGTTTGTCTTCTGGATAGTGAAAATATAACCATCAGATCTAGTCAATGGGTAGGGCACTCAGGCGGGACACAAAGCCCCTGACCAGGTAAGGTCCATTCCTGTTCCTTTTGTCTTTTTTTTTGTTTGTTTTAGCTATCTGATACCATAGCCCACCCATCCCCCTTTATCTTGTCACTCTTCCCCTCATTCCACACCCAACACTGTATTGTGGAAAATTTCCAACGTTCAGAAAAGTTGAAAGGATTCTACAATGGACCACCTTCCCACCCCCACTTAGGTTTTATTATACTTGCTTTATGCCATATCTATCCATCTATCTTTTCATTCATTCAGTTATTGATTCATCTTAATTTTAAATGCATTTTAAGGTAAATTGCAGATCTTGGTACACTTTACCCCCAATACTTCAGCACACATAGCATCAATTAAATTTAGCGTTTATTTATAACCCTCTCTTACCTTATAGCTTTGATGGAAAGTTTGCATACAGTTCAATGTAAAAAACATTAACTGGACCCTTCATTACTTTTTTGTTTGTTTGTTTTTGTTAATCCTCACAAAGGATATTTTTTCATTGGTTTTCAGAGACTGAAAGGGAGGGAGGAGAGAGAGAGAATACATTTTGATGTATGCATACACCTGTGTAATCCAAACCCCTATCGAGTTATACAACATGACCATCACTCCAGAAAGTTTTCTCACGCCACGTTCCAGGCAATCCTGCCCATCGCACCCCTCCCCTGAAGCAAACACGATTATGACTGTTTTCCCCACTATAGACCAGTTCTGTTTGCTATAGAATGTCATACACATGGAATCATAGAGAAGGTCCTCGTTCCTGTAAGGTTTCTTCCCTCAGCATTTTTTTTTGAGATTCGCCCATGTTCATTGTCAGTAATTCATTCTTTTTTATTGCTGAGTAGTATTCCCTATGTATGGATGTACCACACTTTGTTTATCCGTTTACCTGCTGATGAACTTCTGGGCTGTTTCCACATTGTGGCTATTTTAAGGAAAGCTCTATGAATATCTGTGTATAAGTCTTTGTGTGGATAAATGTTTTCATTTCTCCCTGGTAAATATATAGGGGTAGAATTGCTGGTGACAGGGAAGGTATATGTTTAGTTTTTTTAAGAAACTGCCAATCCTTTCCCCAAAGTATTTATCTCATTTGACACACTTGCCAGCATCGGAAGGTTCAGTTTGCTCCAGGTCATCACCCGCGTTGGGTGTTGTCAGTCGTGCAATATGAGCGATTCTGGCGGTGGTGCAGGTACCTCGCTGAGGTGTTAATTTACATTCCCAAGACCAGGAATGATGCTGAGCGCTTTTCCATGTGACTTGATTATCCATCTATTTATAGTCTTTTGCGAAGTGTCCGTTCAAACCCTTGGCCCATTTTGGGGGGTGGGGGATGGGGGGCAGAGGTTAATTATTGCAATATCAAACATTTAAGGACTTTGCTTCTTTTTAAACATTTTATCTTTACTGTTTAAAGTATGACCAATGTCCCTCTTTTTTTCCATTGACCCCTCCTCCCCACTCTCACCCCCCACCCCAGGCCTATTGTCTGTGTCTTATGCATATATGGATATAAGTTCTTTGGTTAATCTCTTCCTGCTCTCTTTTGCCCATTTTTTTAATGGAGGGCCTGGTCACAGATTGGCCTCTGTTGGGGGAGACAGAGCCACAGCCTTGAACACGTGCTGCGTTAGGGAGCCTTGGGGAGCCTTGACCCATTCCGGCTTCTCCACCCCCTGCCCAGGCTCAAAGGAACCTGAAGAGATAGTTTTTGAGTAAATGTTGGTTGCACTCCTCATTTGCTGGGTGCTGCCAACAGGCAGCAGGAATTGATGGCTTGTTAGCAAAGCCTGGCCCCTTTGTGAGATGTTTTCAGAATGATTGATTTACAATAAAGTGGTTCCTGGTGGGTGCATGCAGGTGGAACTGATGCGGATCGATTCCAGTGGCGCTAACTAATCAGCTGTTTAAACTGGCAGGGAGAGCGCTCAGTGACAGACACGCGCCACCATCATTTTCCCCTAAGATTACAAATTAACTTGTTGGGGTTTGCTGGGGTGTGTGACAACCTGGGGCCGCCCTCAGAGGAGGGGAGGGTGGCTGTGCCTTCAGGGCGGCCTCTCTGGGGTCTGCCTTTCCCATCAGGCTGGACCTGGGCACACAGCACGCTGGCTGGAGGAAAAGAATTTCATCTGAGAAAGTGTGAGGATTTTCATCCTCCATGAAACAGAGTGAGAGGCAGCTGTTACTTTTGTCTTTTTATTATTATTATTATTATTATTATTATTATTAGTTATTTGACCCCATAGCCCCCCATCCCTCTTGCTTATTTTCACCTAGGATGAACACACCGCTGCCAAATTCATTTTTCCTTCTCTGATCTTGAAGAAACTCAAGATGCCCTCATCTAAGCTCTTTAAGGTGAGGAGGACTATTATTTTGTCTTGGCTTTTTTTTTTTTTTTTTTTAATGATTTCAGAGAGGAAGGGAGAGGGAGAGATAGAAACATCAATGATGAAAGAGAATCATTGATCGGCTGCCTCCTGCACGCCTTGTACTGAGGATCAAGCTTGCAACCCGAACCCGGACATGTGCCCTGAACCAGAATGGAATCCAGGATCCTTCAGTCCGCAGGCCAACACTCTACCACTGAGAATTGAATTATTTGCTTTCACAGTATTATTTACAAAACGTGACTCTGAAAATTAGGAGGTTCTAGGCTGAAGAGGCCTGATAAGGGGTGGAGGACAATGGAGATAAAGTGGGAGGTGCTGTAACTGTGGCCCAGCCATGGCCACCCACAGGAAGGCCTAGCCTGGCTCCACCTTAGGACCAAGCTTGGCCTCTTGCCCACAAAGCTTTTTCATGCGCTATCTTATCCTTGAATGGGTTTGTGGGATGCACAGGAACCTCCACCTCTTCTCTGAGAAAGCAGAAATCAAGACATCCTCAAGCAGATGCTGAGAGTGGTGAGGCAGGCCTATGGAATATAGTATTTCCAGGTCCCCTTCTAGAAGCCTGAATTAACAGCTAAATACTTTATGCACTATGTGAAGTGTCTGAGGTGGCATTCCAATATTAAAAAGTGAATCTGTTAACACACTCCAAATTAACACTTCAAAAAGATTTGTTTCTTCAAAAGTTGATACTGCTCTGCTAAAGGAATAACCAGGTGAGAGCTGGAACTGGCTGCCTCCAGATATAAAACTTAGTGTAAAGGTGTCATAATTCAATCAGTGTGGCCCCAGGGGTAAACAAACAGACAAATGAAATAGAATAGGTGGCATTGTAACAGACTCTAGCATTTGAAAAAGAAAAATGTAATAATGAGGTATCAAAACTGTAAGGAGAGGATGGGAAAGATTAGTCAACAAATGGCTCTGCAGAAATGTTAAAAATTATTAAGGGGGAAAAGTATAGTTATATCCTCAACCAATGCCATGCTCCAAAATCAATGCTATACATTTCAATATTTAAATGTAGAGAGCCAAATCATAAAAATCTTCAAAACATTTAGGTCATTATTGAGTCTTTGGATTAAGACTTTAAGCAGACAAGCAAAGCAGAAATCACAAATGAAGAAATTTATGGCTTTGCCCTGGCCAGGTGGTTCAGCTGGTGGGAATGATATCCCTTACACCAAAAGGCTGCAGGTTCTATTTCCAGCCAGGGTGCATACCTAGGTGGCAGGATTGGTCCCCAGTCAGGGCATGTATGGGAGGCAACCAATCAACATCTCTCTCTCTCTCTCTCTCTCTCTCTCTCTCTCTCTCTTTCTCTCCCTCTCTCTCTCTAATAAATATCATTGGATGAAGGTTAAAAAAAGAAAATATTTGTGGCTTTGATTCATAAACATGTTTTTCTCTATATCTGCAAAACAATACAAAGATTAAAAGCCAACAACAAACTAGGAAGACTTTTTATAAAAATTATGCTGAAGGACTAATATCAGTTAATATACAATATCTTGTTTAAATCAATAAGAAAACAGGAGTCTCAATGGATATATTGAGGCCACCCATATAAAGAGGTAAGTTATAATGAAGAAAATAAAAACATTAAATTGCCTTTTTTTAAGTTCAATAAAGAAAGGATTAAAAATGGAAATAATGGGATACTTTTCATCAAATTAACAAAGATGAAAACATAATAATACTCAATGTTAGCGATGATATGATAAAACATATACTCGCATTCACTAATGATAAAGGTTAAATTGCACAACTTTTCTGGCCATTATGCCTATATGTTGCCCTTACTGACCTCTCCAGTCTTATCTTGTATTGCTTCTTCTTCACTCTCTATTATAGCATAAGGGGATTTTTTTTCCAGTTGTCATCACGCAGATATTCCATATGCCTAGAAAGCTCTCAGACTTCTCTGCTCTTCCCTCCCTCTCACTTCCTTTGCCTCAGTTTCATTCCCCTCCTCTTTCCTCTCCCCTTTGTCCTTAGACTTCCCCCTCTCCCTTTTTCTTGCTTCAACCCTTCTTTCTTATTTATTCCTTTCCCCTTTCTTTTTTCCTCTTTCCCTTTCTTTCCATTTTCTTCTCTAAGTCACCCAGTTAAGTCTTACTCGGCCTTAAAATCTCAGATCAAACATTACTTACTCAATACAGCCTCCTTATTCTCCCTAAAGGTGTCACATTAACTGGCTATGTGTGCTCACAACACCTTGCTATTTTCCCTTATAACAATTTAACTTTACATATCTGGGGTTTGATTAATATACTTCTCCCTCACAGAATTACATGGACTAAGCCATCTGTTTTCACCGTTAAATTCCTAGTATATACAGCAAGGTGCCAGAAAATAAGAGAGTTGATACCTATTGAATTGGATGTTTTGGCTGCTAACTTCCCAAAGGACCACTAGAAAAACTGTGGCCTAGGCAAAGCTAACTTTATTAAACTTACAGCAGTAAGGGGGAATCTACAGTGACAGATCAAGAATGTATACATACTGTACCTGGACTTTTTTTATGGTATTTTACCAAATCCTCAAACTATCTTTGTGGGAAAATATAAGGTTAAAATAATCAGTACAGTGGTTAGTACTTGGCTGAAGAACTATACCTAAAGGGTATGAAAAAATATATCAGTTACTACCTTCATTAATATATTGGTTTGGACTTATGGATATTCAGAATAACTATGAATCAGCAGGTGTCAGTGATAGTGTAATAAAAGCTTATATTATGTAGTGCTAACACCCTGATGGACCAAAGTCATAGTCAGGGTTAATTAAAACTCTGTATGACCTGAAACAGAAAATCAATTAATGCCTCTTCGATCACAATCTTTCAAAAAAAAAATCATGAGATTTGATGTTTTGATGATTTTTATCGGATTTACCTGAACAGCTCCTAGATGAAATATATACCTTCACCGAGTTATCTAAACAGAATGTTGAGTATCTTATTTTCTTAGTACTTATTTGTGTGGAATCTATTTTAGCCAATGCTTGTTAAGTTCAACACAAGTTCAAAAAACTCTTTAGTAATTGAGATAAATAGATGAGCTGGAGCTAATTATGAAACAGTCAAAGTCTATGAAAATAACAAATATACAGTGTACTGTATATCTCATTTTTACATGCCATTCACCTAGAATATCTTATTGTGCTCAGTTCACTCCAATCAACACCTAGACCCTGTTAGGACATCAGGCTGCTAACAAATAGATGATGCCATAAACAACAATCTTATGGATGTCAATTACTCTGTATGTACATATAACATAAATCTTCTTATATATATGGTAACCAGATAGAACATAGAGTATCAATTTTAATACCACAATATTATGTATTCTATAAAAGTTATGGGAAATTTATTTTAACCCACTGAAGAGGTGACCTTTAAATTGATTCCTGAAGTTCTAGGCAAAATTAGCTAGCCATGTGAGGATGGAAGCAGAAAGTTGTAGGCAGAGGGAGGGAAGGGGATAAATCCTAAAGTGGGAAGGAGAGTGGTATATTTTAGGAACTAAAGCGGGCTTTCATTGCTAGCTGGGGAGAAGGGGGCAAGGGCCAGTCCACGTAGTGACTAGCAGTCCCATGACAAGAAGTTGGATTTCAGTCTAAGCAAAGTGGGAAGCCAGCAGGGGGTTTTAGGGAAGGAAGCAACATTTTCTGACTTGTTTTTAAAAGGGCTCCTCTTGGCTGTGGAGGGGAATTATGGAGTGTAAATGAATAAGAATGTAAGCAGGGAGACCCGTTAGAAAACTATTACATCAGTCTAGAAAAGAAAGAATATTGGCTTACACTCAAGAGAAGGCTGAAAGATGAAGAGAAGTAGAGGCATTCAGAATATATTTTGCAGGTAGAGCTAAGTGGATTTGAAGATATGATAAAGCAGGTTGCGAGGGAGAAGGAAGAATCAGATGGCTCCTAATTTGGGAGCTTGAGTGAATTTAGTGGATGGTTTTACTGTTAAATATGTATTAAAAATATGTACTGAGCATGTACTGTGTGGAGGACACTTTTTTGGCAAGATATATTTTTCTAACTTCTAAAATACTTCTATTACTAACAGACGGTGGATGCAAATTACATAAAAATCTGTCATCAATATTTCCATTTTATTTCAAGCAAATATTCTAAGTAAGCATTTTTTTATGTCTCTCTCATTATCTTTGTTATTGTAACATAGATCAGGAGTTGGCAAACTTTTTCTGAAAAGAGCCAGATAGTAATTATTTTAGGCTTTGCAGTCTAAGAACTCTGTTGCAACTACTCAACCCCGATGTTGTAGTGTGAAAACAACCATGGATAATTCATTAAGAAATGCATGTTTCAATAAAAATTTAATTTACAAAACAGGCATTGGGCCACATTTGATCTGTGAGCTGTATTTTGCTGACCCCTGACATAGACTATAGATTCCTAACTAAGATCATTTAGAGGGGGAGAAAGATCTGGTTATGAAAAAACCAAATGCTTATTTGTTGATTGACAACAATGCACAGTGTAAGCTAAATTTTTTTATGTACTTATTTTTATTTCCCACTCAGTATTATTTTAAACTAGAGGCCCAGTGCGCAAAATTTGTGCACTGGGGGGGGAATCCCTCAGCCCGGCCTGTGCCCTCTCGCAGTCCTGGAGCCCTCGGGGAATGTCCGACTGCCATGGAGGTGGGAGAGGCTCCTGCCACCACTGATACGCTTGCCAGCTGTGAGCCTGACTTCTGGCTGAGCAGTGTTCCCCCTGTGGGAGCACACTGATCACCAGGGGGCAGCTCCTGCATTGAGCGTCTGTCCCCTGGTGGTCAGTGAGTAACATAGCAACTGGTCATTCAGCTTTTCAGTAGATTTGCATATTAGCTTTTTATCATATAGGATAGTCATTCTTCTGATTTCATTATATAACCCTGATAAGACTATAAATCATGGTACTTTGCTCTCTACTACAATGGTAGGTCCTGACCCAGGTTGGCCAAACTGAGTAGTTCTTTCCCACAGTCACAGTGACTGAGTTAGAGGTGGGTGCATGACTCAAGCAAAGACAATTAGAATCTTCCATGAACTTGATATATAGATTGTAGGAGATAGTTTTTTCGTTTTGTTTGTTTTTACTCAGGGACTACTAAGAAAGGGGGCTGAAAATCTAGAACTTTATTCAACTGGCTATTTTGCCAGGCATTTGGTCAGTGCTTATGTTCAGAACAACTCCAAGCAGAGATAGAATCAAGAGCCATGACAACATGGTTTGGGAAGTTTAATCCAGCTACCTCCAAAGCCAGCCACATCCCAGGACTTCCTAGTTCCCTGAGTCAGCAAATTCCCTTTCTGCATAAGCTAGTTTGAGTTGAGTTTTGATCAGTTACAGACAAAGGATTATAGACAAAAATATTACTTCATTGAATCTAGAAGTGGAAGACAATTAACATTTGAATTCCTTGAATGTCAAGCATAATACATGCTAATCTTAGTTAAACTTAAAATAGCTTATGTTTAAAGTTGAGAGAACAGGGACGCAGAGGTAAGTGATTTGCCTGGAGTTTCATAAATATTTGGTAGAATTATCATTTTATTACTGATGTTTCTGACTCCAAAGACATGTCATTTACATATACCATGTGCTAAAGAAGCATAGAAATTAAATGAAAAAAATATATATAATTTTTTGATTTCTCTCTCTTTCTTTAAACTTGTTTTTATATAAGGCTCCAAAACTGAGGGAGAGGATGAAGATTATTTTTTCAGCATCAGATAGATAGCTGAATCTTAAGAAGTTTCTTTAGTAGATGCAATGTATGAGCTGTTAAGCAATCAATCATGGATTGACTTTCAAAGGTGCTTTGAATCTGAAAGTGGAATGTTTCTAGCCTAATTGTCCATAGGCTAAATCTGGAAAATGTTATACCTTTTTTTTTCTTCTGCTTAAAGAGACCAGATTTCATGGGTATGCAGGAAACGTGGAGCCCAGCATGGGGTATTGTTCATTTCCATATCTCTAAGTGGCTGTGTGAGCTTCAGGGAGAAGGGCAGGTAAAGGATGTAAAATCCCCATAAAAGATTCATGCCTACGAAACTCTTCTGGAGAGTTATATGGAGATAGGAGTACAAGAGGAGTTTCTTTCTAGGTGGAAAAAGGTGATAATTAAACATAATTTATAGAAGAAAATTAATGGTGATGGACTTGAATCCTTTATAGCAAATGTAAATTTCAAAGCTATTTTGTGTGGAGAAGCAAAAAGCTGTAATATAGGGCTGAGTGGTATATGCTGACAGTAATGGTCCTCTCGAGCAGTGAGTTATTAAAGACTTTCATCTCGTGGTTTTCAATAATGAAAAGGGAGGCAGTTTGGGGGTATTTTCTGAGATATGTTCCTTGTGTTGATTTAGCATCTGTGATCAGTAGGTTATTTTAACAGCTATGTAGAAAAAGCTACATTTGCTATGGAGGAAAAAGACTAACATAAGCATGCTATTTTAGAAAAATGTATTAGTTCTTTTTGAAATCTAATAAACTATGAGCTTCAGAAAGTCATTTAATCTATCCTGGGGCTTGGTCTCCCATCTTGTCCAAGCATTGTCCATAGATATTTCCAAATCAAAACATCGATGATTCCTTCTTATAATAAAAATATCTTCTTGGGAATGAGCTTTTTTCTCCTTTTTAGGGAGTTTGCTGTGAAGAAAACTCAGGGACATTTTGCTTGGAGACATTTTCTCTCTCTCTCTTCCTTAATTTTTGAACTGGGTTCTAGAATCAACTCCAGGACTACATCTCCTTTGTTGGGCAACTTACAGAGACAGCGAAGGACTAGAGCCATTTCACAAAACTGATTCCTCAAGCTTTCACACTGATCTACAAAAGGAAGATTTGTCTGGACCCAATAGCTCAGCGTACCCAGTCATAATACAATGAGTTTGGAGCGTTCTTGAACGGCCCTAGCTTGTGAAGATTGGACCAGGAGGAAATGAGAAACAGACTTTGAAAGAAACAAGAGATCAAATATTTTTTTATTTTTTATTGCAGTTAGTAAATTTCCAAAGGGTTTAATAAGGAGGCTTAATATTAATATATCATGGATTTTATAGAGCTTAATAAATTATTCATGTTCTAGAGCAGAGATAAACAGTCATCTTACACTAGTGTGATATATTTGTCAAAACTAATTAACCAATATTGATTCACTTTTGCTAAAGTCCAAACTTTATTCAGATTTATTAGTTTTTACCTAATGCCCTTTTTTTGTATTTGAGGATTCCCTCAAGAATAGAACATTATCTCTGGCCATCAGGACTCCTTAGAACCTTACACACTACAACAATTTCTTAAATATTCCTTGTTGTTTTGATGGCTTAGGTGCCGTAGAAGAGTTCTGACCAGTCACTCAGCAGCATGCTTCTCAATTTGGGTTTGTCAGGTGATTTTATTCATGATTAAACTGGAATTATTGGTTCGTGGGAGAGCACAGAGTTTGTAAAGTGCCATTCTTATCACATCATATCCAGTGTGCATGCTATCGAATGACTTATTACTGAAGACATTGAACTTGATCACATGGCTGAGATAGTGTTTGTCAAGTTTCTCCACTGCAAAGTTACTCCCCCCTTTCCATACTCTACTATTTAGAAGGATGTCAGTCCCTCGCACACTTATGGGAGTGGGGTATTATGATCTGCCTCCTTGAGGGGATTTCAATTTTTATATTAATATAGACTCATATTTATATTTATACCTTGGGTTATATTCTGGTACATGTAATTTATTTTTGTTGCTTGGGTTCTTTGGCTTTGGCCACCGGAAGCTCTTTGGTTGGCTCCTGGGTCCCTCTGAGGTAGCCCTCTAGGTTTTCTGTTTTGTTAAGCACGTCCTTACTCTCTGACACTACAAGATGCTTTAGGCCCAGCCTGTGTATCCTTGCCTCCATCCTTAAAACTGCCATTTTCCCAGAATCCCTAACTTCTCTTATTGGTGAATGGTAATTGAGGAAGGGAGGAATGGGGGTTATTTTTTAATGGATACAAAATTATAGTTTGAAAAGATTAAAAAAAAAAAAACTTTCCAGAGATAGTGGTGAAGGCTACATGATAATGTGAATGTACTGAGTTTATGCCATTGAACAATACACTTAAAATGGTTAAAATGATAAAATTTATGTTCTGTATATTTTAACACAAGTTGAAAATGTTTTCTCTAATAAAACACCAGACTTGCCAAATTGTTTCCAAAATAGTTGTACCATTTTGCATTCCCACCAATCTTGAATGAGAGTTCCTGCTGCTCCATGTTCTCACCAGCATTCAGTTCTCAGTTTTGTTTTATTGTTAGCTATCCTAATAGTTGTGTAGTGACAGCTCATTATTATTTTAATTTTCCAAAAAATATGATGTTGGGTATTATCTCATATACTCGTGTAACATCTGTATATTTCTTTGCTGATGAGTTTGATATTGTGCTTCTTTTTATTAATTTATTTATTTTTAAAATTTTATTGATTTCAGAGAGGAAAGGAAAGGGACAGATAGAAACATCAATGATGAGAGAGAATCACTGATTGGCTGCCTCCTGCACGCCCCCTACTGGGGATGGAGTCCGCAACCCACGCATGTGCCCTTGACCAGAATCGAACCAGGGACCCTTCAGTCTACAGGCCAACAGTATATCCACTGAGCCAAACCAGCTAGGGTAATATTGTGCTCCTTTTTAATTGGGTTGTATTTTTTTCTTATTGGTGAGTTTGAACAGTCTTTGTATATTCTATATACAAGTCCTTTATAAGTAATATGAGTTGCAAATATTTTCTCCCAGTGTGTGGTTTATCTTTCCATTCTCTTAACAATGTATTTCAGGGAGCAAGTTTTAATTTTAATAACATACAACTTATTCTTTTTTTCTTTCATGGATAATCTGTTTTATACCTAAAAGGTCATCATCAAAACTAATAGTATACAAGTTTTCTTCTAGAAGTTTTATAGTTTTGCATTTAACCTTTAGGTCTGTATCCATTTTGAATAAATTTTTGTGTAAGTTGTGATGTCTGTGTCATAGACCATCCTTGACTTCCTGTAATGAAACCCACCTCCTATACTATATTATCCTTTTGATATATTGCTGGAGTCAATTCACTTGTATTTAAAAAAATACTTTATCTATGTTTATGAGATATATTGGCTTGTAGTTTCCTTCCTTGTAGTTTCTTTACCTGGTTTTTGTATTCGGGTAGTTCTAGTCTCATAAAATCAGTTGGAGAATTGGCATTATTTTTTCCATAAATGTTTGGTAGAATTCACCAGTAAAACCACCTAGACCTGGTGATTTCATTTTTGAAAGGTTTTAAATAATAAATTCAATTTAATAGTTTCAGTACTACTCAGATTATGTTTCTTCTTAAGTGAAATGTAGTACTTTATACAATTTAAGATATTGGCCCATTTCATCTAAGTTATCAAATTGGTGTGCATAGAGTTGATCATATTTCTTTCTTGTTATCCTTTTTAATGTACTTTGGGGTAGCAGTAATGACCCCTCTCTTATTTCTGATATTTGCAATTTGTTTCTTTTTTCTCTCTTACAGGTTTAGGTTATCTAGAGTTTTATCAGTCTTTATTAATCTTTTCAAAGGAGTATGTTTTGGTTTCATTTGTTTTCTCTATTATTCTTCTCATTTAATTTTTGGTAAATTCTGTTCTAGTTTTTATAATTTTCTTGCCTCTGCTTGCTTTAGGTGTAATTGTTTTTTCTCTACCTTTCTTAGATGAATATTTATATTATTGACTTTAAACCTTTGTCCTAACATGTGTATTTATCACCTTAAATTTCCTTCTAAGCACTGCTTTTTCTGTGTCTTGCAAGTTTTTATGTTATATTTTCATTTAGTTTAAAGTAATTTTTTTGGAAACTTATTTGACCTACTGGTAATTATTGTTTAATCTTCAAATTTTGGTCATTTTCCAGCTATCTTTCTGTTATTGACCACTAGTTTAATCCTGTGGTAATCTGAGAGTATATTTTGTATGATATGATTTCTATTATTTAAAAAAAAATTGAGATGTATTTTATGACCCAGATATTACCTATCTTGGTGAATATTCTATGTATACTTAAGTACGATGTGAATTCTGCTGTTCTTTGATGGAATGTTCTATATATGTCAGTTTGATCAAATTGATTTATAGTGCTGCTCGGGTTACTCTATCTTTACTGATTTTTGGCCAGCTTGATCTATCAGTCACTGACAGAGATGTATTGAAGGCTCTGAGTATAATAGTATACTTGTCTATTCTCCCTTCTGTCCCATTAGTTATTGCCTCATGTACTTGGTGCTCTTTTGTTAGGTACATACATGTTAATGATTTTTTATGTGTTCTTGAAAAATTGACCACCTTCTATTATTATGTAATATCTCTCTTTATCCATGATAATCTTTCCTGTTCTGCAATTTGCTTTGTCTTTAAAACAGTTACTCCAGGTTTATTTTGATTAACGTTAGCATGTTATATCCTCTTCCATCTCTTTATTTTAGTCCAAATATTCATATTTAAAGTGGCTTTCTTCTAGATGGCACATAATTATGTTTCTTTCTCCAATTTACTAGTAACAATTTCTGACTTATAACTGTTGTGCTTATACCCTTTACATTTAAATTGATTGTTGATATAAATGGATTAAAACAGACCATCTTTGTAACTGTTTTCTAAAAATTACATTTGTTTTTTGTTTCTTGTTATCTTCTTTTTTTTCTCTTTCTTCTCTGATTTTAATTGAGTATTTTATGAGTCTCTTTTATCTCCACTTGGCATGTCATTTATACTTCCTTTTAAAATGTTTTTAAAAGACAAACCATATAATGTTGTAGTGATTGCCTGAGGGTTCAAAATATATAGATTAAAAACAATCTAAATTTATTTTAAAGTAACACTACAACATTTTATATATAGTGCAGGGACCTTAGATTATTCCCATTTCTTCCAATCATCCTTTGTGAAATTTCTGTAATATATTTCACTTATCCTTATGTTTTAATTACCCAAGACATTGTAATTTTATTGCTTTGAGCAAACAGGTGTTTAGATGAATTAAGAATAATAAAATAAAATATTTATTTTTACTTGATATTTTCTTTTTCTGACACTTTTTTTCTTTATGTAGATCCAAGTTTCTGACACATATAATTTTTTTTATATGGCTGAAGAACTTTTAAATTTTTAATTGAATTGTTCTGTTGTTAACAAATTATCTAAGTGTTTGTTGGTCTGAGAAAGTCTCTTTATCCTTTACTCTTTTTAAAAAAGTATTTATTGATTTCAGAGAGGAATGGAGAGGGTCATGGGCTCGATTCCCAGTCAAGGCACATACATAGGTTACGGGTTTAATTCCCACTCAGGACACTTATGGGAGGGAGGCGACCGATCCCTGTTTTTCTGTCCCATCAATGTTTATTGTTGTTTTTTTGTTTGTTTGTTTTTGTCTCTCTCTCTTCTGCCCTTTCTCTTTAAAAATCAATTTCAAAAATAGCTACATAATGTAATGCAGGTTTATTGTACCAACCATAGGATGATGAGCAAATTTTAGAGTGGGTGCTGGTGTGTGGAGGACAATTGTAAGGGGTCACACTTTAGAAGGTGCATTCAGCATTCCACGTGGCCTATACTCACCAATAAAAACGTTTGGGTTCATTGAACCATGACCTGCAGTTTAAATTTGTTCCCTATGATATTCTCCGACTAGAAAGTGTGTCGAGTAAATGTGGATGTGTCTTTGCTTGGAATTGTAACTTTGGAATACCACATCTTAGAGTGCATTTACTTGGTGTTTTTTCATGTGAAAAGTCATTACACACACACACACACACACACACACACACACACACAAAGGTGGGGTTGTGTCCCCAGAATGGTATACTTTTTCAAGAGCCGTTTTGGCAAAACAGCGTTAACTGAGCAATCCCATTGTGAGCTATTCTGTAAATAGTTATAGTTCATATTTTTTTAAAGTTTGGACTCAGTTAATTAGCAACGAATAGAGCAATGTAAAAAGCATAGCAGACTTTCATTTTCTTCAGTTGTTCCCCCAAGCCTCCTCCACTCCACATGTGGAAATGTCAGGAATTTTAGTTAATATCATTGTTGTTAAAATTATTTTCTTTTCATAATAAATACTTAGACTTAACATGTTGTTCTCACTTCTCTATTAACGATAACTTCACACATACTTCTGCTTCTGTCTGCATTAATTCTCACTCCTGACATAGTTCATCTTCTAATAAGTAATTATTTTCAGACAGTCTAGAAGTTATAGACTTACCCTTAAATGACAGTATGTATGGGCATAGAATTCTAGAATCCAAAATTTTTTTTCTGTACTTTCAAGTGCTCCACTGTGATTTTGTATTCAATATTGTTAATGGCAACGCTAGTGTTACCTGAATTCTGGAAGCAGGTTCTGAGGCAAAGGTTTGAGAATAAGTAAGTTTTTTCTTTACTGTTGATCCTAGAGGTGTACTTATAACATATCGGTACAGCAATGGTATCGTTGTAAATTCTGGTGTGTACTCTAGTCCTGCTCCGACTTCCCTTTTAATCTAAAGAGGTACGTCTTTCTTCAGTTCTTAGAAATCACCAGTTCTTTTTGGAATATTGTTTCCCATTCATTCTCCTTATTCCTTCCTCCAAAACATCTGTTACATATATATTGGGACTTCTGTTCTGTCCCTGTAATAACAGTTCAAAAATATTTAAAACTGGATTGTTTCTTATGATAAAATATTTGGAATTCTTTGTACATGCTGGATTCACTTCCTTTATGAGATGTGATTTGCAAATATTTTCTCCCAATCTGTAGCTTGTCTTTTCATTTTCTTAATAGTATCATTCAAAGAGCAGACTTTCTTAATTTGGATAAAGGCCAATTAATCATTTTTTATGGTTTCTCCTTTTAGTATTGTATCTAAGAAAGCTTTTCTCCTACATTTTCTTCTAGAAGTTTTATAGTTTTAGGTGTTATATTTAGATCTATAATCTGCTTTTGAGTTAATTTTTATAAATATTGCAAGATATGAATTAAAGTTCTTTTTTTATATTTATATCAACTTTTTCATCATCATTTGTTGAAATGGCTGTTTTTCTCCACTTAATAACTTTTGCTCTTTTTGAAAGTCAACTAATCACATCTGTGAGCATCTATTTCTAGTTTAGTCTGTTTTATTGTCTGATAGCACACTTTTTTTTTTATTACTACCGTTTTTTATAAATCTTGAAATCAGATAGTATAATTCCTCCAACTTTTCAAGCAAATTTTTTCAAAATTGTTTTAGCATTTCTAGGTCCTTCCCATTACTGTAAAAATTTTAGAAAAAACTCTTTAATATCTACCAAAAAGCCTTTTGGAAATTTGATTGGAATTTCATTGAATCTGTAATTCCATTTGGAAAGAATTGAAATATAAATAACTTAGTCTTCAGACCCATGAATATAATATCTCTCTCCAATTAGGCATGTCTTCTTACACCTTCTCTCAGCTATAGAAAAGAAAATTTCTCAACCTGATGAAAATCCTGCAATTGATGTCACCCATTAGACTGAATGCTTTATGCCTATGTGTGTTAGGAAACAAATAAGAATGTCTGCTCTGACCACCACATCTATTTAATGTCATGTGGAAGGTCTTATCTAGTGCAATATGGTAAGAAAAAGAAATAAAAGTGAACAGATTTAAAGGAATATGGAACACTATGCTTATTTGCAGACAAAATGATCATGTAAGTAGGAAAGTCCTAGAAATCTGCAAAAAGGTATGCAAACTGGAGAGTGGTTTTAGTAAGATGGCAGGATATAATGTCAATATACAAAACTAATTGTATTTCTATGCACTAGCAATCAACAATAGAAAATTGCAATGAAAAAATACTATTTTCAAAATCATAAACATGCAATATTTACAGATAAATAAGAGCTACATGTTGAAAACTGCAAAATATTACAAGAAATGTACCATGTTATACATCTGGAGATCGAATAATGTTTTAATGTCAAATTTTATGAAATTAATCTAGAGATTCAATGCAAATTCAATCTCAACCAAAGTCCCAGCCGGATTTTAAAAGATATTGACAATTTGCTTCTAAATTTTATAGAAATGTACAGTCCAGAATGGCCAAGACCATTTTGAAAGTGAAGATCATTGGATCACTGGAGTATGTAACCCGTTAGCAAGACTTATTATTAAGCTGCAATAATTAGAAGAGTGTGATGGACATATAAGTTAGTGGAATAGACAGTTTAGAAACAGTCTCCTCCTATGTGATTAATTTATTTTCAAACACCCTACCAAGATAGGATGTTTGAAAATAATTCAAATAATTCAATGGAGAGAGCACACATTTTTTTTTCCAACAAATAGTGCTGACAAAACTGGACCTCATATTGAAAAAAATGAACCTTATCTCAACCTATCCTATAAAATAAAAGGGTAATATGCAAATTGACCCTAACGGTGGAATGACTAGAATTACTGCTTGACCAGTCACTATGGGGCACACTGACCACCTCTTGGTCCCTTCCCTTGGCCGGCAGGCTCCCATTGCTTTATAGCAAATGGGGAGCCAGTGGTGGGTGTTGGGGGATGCGGGTGACACCAGGCCAAGGCCCCTGCCCTACTGGTCGCCCCACACATAGAGGGCGACCTGCAGCAGGGGCGGGGGCAGTGAGCAGGCGGGAACAGCCAACCTTTCGGTCCCTCCCCCACGGCCGGAAGGCTCTGATTGCCCGATGGCGAATGGGGAACCGGAGGTGGATGGTGGTGGGGGGCTAGGCTGGCTGCCTGCAGCTGGGGAAGATGGCCCTGATCGCAGGCCAGGCCTAGGGACCGTGCCCACGCAGAATTTTGTGCACCAGGGCTCTAGTATTTAATAAAGAACTTACCATAGATCACAGAACTAAAATTAAGAGCTAAACCAATATGCAATTTTTAGAAAAATTTAATGGAGAAAATCTTTGTGACCTTGAGTTAAGCAAAACTTTCTTGATAAGGCACATGGAAAAGCACCAACCATAATAAAAAATAAAGTGATTTTATCAAAATTCAGAAATACACTGTTTTGAAAATGAAAAGGCAAGTCATACACTGGCAGAAGGACTTCTATTCAGAACAAATAACTCTTACAATGAAATATTAAGAAAGTACTTTTTTTAAAAAAGGCCAATTATTTGAACCGATATTTTACCAGAGGGTATATATGACTAGGTAAATACTGGAAAGATGTCAAACATCTCTACAAAATTTAAACAGAAAATAAAGCTAGATGAAAAACCATTTCATACCCAATAGAATGTTAAAATAAAAATACTTTCAACCTAAGTGCTAGTGAGGATGTGAATACAAAGCCACTTAACAAAGCTATGTTGGACAACAGTGTGGTGATTTTGTGGGGGCGAGGCGGTGGGTGAATCCTGAAGGGTCATAGAGAGGATAGATGGTGATTGAAAATAAATAAATAAATCAGAATAAGTAATACAAAAATTAAAAAAGACATTGGCAGTTTCTAGTCAAGTTAAACATACCTTTACCATTCAATTCAGCATTTCCACTTCTTAGTTATTTATTCAAGGGACATGGAAACACGCGTGTGCCAAAACAGTTGTCATCAAATGTTTATATCAACTTTGTTTTTAATATCTAAAATTTGGAAACAAACCAAAGGTGTATTCATTTGTGAAATGATAAACATACTAAAGCATATCTATTCAAGGAATACTACTCAGCAGTATGAAAGTACAAGCTCCTGGGATAATCAACTACATAATAAATCGTAAAAACATTATGCTAAGTCAGCAGTTCTCAACCTGTGGGTCGCGACCCATTTGGGGGTCGAACAACCCTTTCACAGGGGTCACCTAAGACCATCAGAAAACACATATATAATTACATATTGTTTTTGTGATTAGTCACTATGCTTTAATTATGTTCAATTTGTAACAATGAAAATACATCCTGCATATCAGATATTTACATTACGATTCGTAATAGTAGCAAAATTACAGTTATGAAGTAGCAACGAAAATAATTTCATGGTTGGGGGTCACCGCAACATGAGGAACTGTCTTAAAGGGTCGCAGCATTAGGAAGGTTGAGAACCACTGTGCTAAGTCAAAGAAGCCTGATACAAAAGACTGCTTATTGCATTATTTCATTGGAATAAAATTCTAGAAAAGACAAAACTATAGTAACAGCAAGCAATTCAGTGGTTGCCTCTGGCTGACACAGGAGGGCATTGACTGCAAGGAGGCAGAAGGGAAATTGTGGGGGGTGATGGAATTATTTTATATCCCGATTGTTGTTGTTCCATGACTATATATATATATATATATATATATATATATATATATATATGTGTGTGTGCCCAAGTCATGACATTGTACATTTAAAATTGATTTTTTTTTGTATGTAAAGTTTACTTCATGAAAGCTGATAATAATAAAGAACGACTCAGAAATGATAGAGAAAATATAGACCCATTTTCCTTTGGGGAGAACAAGCTGAGGGTAATGTAACAGACCAGTTAATACTTTCATCACATCACATTCAGAGGCGGCCCTACCAGAAACTCTCCTGAAGAGTCCAGCTTTGTTCTTTGCTCCACACCAAAGTTCTTCTCATTCTCTTGTTGGCAACTTTTTTTTAAATATACTTTATTGATTCCTTACAGAGAGGAAGGGAGAGGGATAGAGAGTTAGAAACATCGATGAGAGAGAAACATTGATCAGCTGCCTCCTGCACACCTCCTACTGGGGATGTACCTGCAACCAAGGTACACGCCCTTGACCAGAATCAAACCTGGGACCCTTCAGTCCGCAGGCCTGCACTCTATCCACTGAGACAAATTGGTCAGGGCTTGCTGGCAACTTTTGTTTCCTTTTCCTTGAAAATCAAGACTAATTGTTCCTATTTTGGCAAAGAACCTTCAAAATGTCAGATTTGATTTGAAAAGGGTAAACAAATGCCAGGATTCTCATTTTTACATTTCTTTGGGGACACGGTATTCTGGGGGGAGGAGGACTTTGTGATTGGGCTGGTAAAGTCCTACTCCTGTTTCCCCTGACACCTCCCCTCTCCATTCCCTGACCCCTCCACACACACACAGGGGTGCTTGCTGCCTGTAGGCACAAGACTCACTGCAGAACCCTTAGCTTTGGCCATCAGACAGGGTTCAGTGCAGCCAAGGACTTTGTGAATCTTTCCCTCACTTGCCTTTACAACTGTTAAGCCTAAAAACTGTCTAACTGTAAAAGTTTTATAACAGAACCAGACTTGTAGACTCAAGATAGTTCCAATTATGGTGAAACAACAACAACAACAACAAAAAACAGAAGAGAAAGTGATCATTTTCAGCCATTCTTGTTAACTTGCCATGGACCACCTATTAATGGCTTCATTACCAACACTGTCACACAGAAGGATTTAAAAGTTTACTTCTATTTGGAACATCTTTACCCCACAACTTCTATGACTTTCTCATCTTCCATAACTGTCATCTTCAGCATTTGCAGCCCTTCTAAAGAGAGAAGAAGTAAAATGTGTTGTGTGTATAATATAGGATGACTCGACCAAGTGGTTATCACTCACGGGACAGCTGAGGAGTCCTAAGGTATTAGTTATCCCACTCTCCCTCATTCAGAGATAAAAACATAGAAATGCCATTTTAAGATTTTGGCAAGGTCTACATACTAGGAATGGTAGAGAAAAACAATTGTCCCAGTAACGTCTCTTTCCACAATAAAATGGTAGGCTTGGGGTAAGCCATGGAAGCCTTTGAAATAAAACCACGGTTTTACCAAATTCAATCTTTGTATTTATTTGGATAAAAACATCTCTCAGTGTTTTGGGTGTTCCAGCAGCTACAGGGGCCAAAGAGTCTCTGAACACATCTACTTGTATACAGAATGAGAAGACTCAAGAAGATGGGGCACTGATCCAACAGCTAGATTTATGTGTGGGATTTAGAGAACCATGAAACACTGAGCCACAGCCCTTACAAAAGAGCTTTGAGTTTAGAACCTTGAACTCATTCTTTACCTTCCTCAGAACAAATGTGCATTCCAAATTCACCACCGTGCCAATGGCCCGTCCCTGGAATTGGCTTCAATATTCTCATTTCATTGTTTTCCCATATTGTGACTTTGTATGTTTGGAACTCTGAAAAACATAATAATCAATTCTGGTCTTCGCATGAGATAATTAGTGTTCCACCAAAGTTGAACCCCCAAGTCACAATTCTACAGGAATTTGTGAAGCTGAGATATTAAAATCCCATAAGATATATGTAGAGTAAGTCAAAGATATTTACTGTTCAATATATTTTTCTCTCCAGCAACATATAGAACTCTTTAAGAAATGTTCTTAGAAATATTGAACATTTTCCAAACTTTCTTACATGTACCAACCCTGTTATATGCCACCCTTGCAAAGTGACGTGGGAACTTAAAAACAATTAAAATACCATTCCAGAAATATTTTACATGTGGACTCTCGGTGGCGAAACCATCTTTCATCCTTAGTGAGCCTATTAGAACTGCACGGAACCTTAAGGACGGTTATGATGATTAAGCACCACATTTAATAGTTGCTCCAGTAGCATCTTGACAAACATTTTAATTTTATATCTCTCAAGAAGAACCCATAAAACTGCATGATCTAAAAATTCTTAACAAATATATTAATAAAAATTTAAACATGCTTGTATTACTTATGCTATTTTTGAGTTAATTACATAATAATATTGCCTTGCCTCAACCTTAATTAGATTAAATATTGATCAGTGCATTTTCATTGATATTACATTAACACAATAACTGTCTTGTTATATCCAGATGTAACTTTAAATTTATTAAAGAGTTTGACTGGAAATGAAAAGTTATGTAAAGATATACAAAACAAGCTCTTTTAAACATGAACATGATTGGAAAGCTCAGCCTGGGAATTAAGGCAGAAAAGAAAAATTAAACTCTACCTAACGTAAGGGTTTAACGTAACTAGATCAAAGGATGACAATGCAGTTTTTCCCCATAGGCTGTCAGCTCTAATATCATTTACACTAGGTTCATTTATTACTCTATATTAAGGACGAGGTTATGAAATATTACAATTATTCTCGAGGATTATGGTCTTTGTTTATTTCAAAAAGAATCATCTAGATTTTAAACAGCATCAAAGATTTCTTAGCATGTGATGAAGGCTGTTTATTTTTATGCTGATGAGCTGAGAGCTGTTTCAATAGGGAGATGTGTAATTTTCCCATGATCTGGAAAATAATTCATGGCACTTTTTATGTTGTCATGAACTGTCACATCTCTTGAGTTAAATATGAGCCCTGTCATTTGGAAGTCAGAAAGCGGCTCCTAAATTTCTCAATTTTATTAGCAATTGATTCAAATCATTTCCCGAAAATAGTCTGAATTGACATGTGAATTGTAGTGGTTCCTCATCTTGGTGATTAATTAATCAAGCCATCAGGTTCACATTCAACTATTTATCAATCTTACGATTTCCTGCTTTTCAGAAAAATTAAAAAGCACTCTAAGATATTTTACGAGTTTTAGGAAACATTAAAAAGGAGCCAAAAAAGTAATGTCTCTCCTAATTCAGAAGCTCCATGATGTCAATTTCTGTGAGCCAAGACGCTGAAAGCAGGTGATGGGGCGGGGATCTATACCGCAGGGTGCCATGTGGGCCCTTTCTACAGGCCTCAGTTGCTTCATCTGTAAAATAAAAAAAATTGAACTGAATAATCTCAGATTTTTTGCTTGCTTTTAAAATTGTCTATGAATCAAAATGTAATATGATTTTTTTTGTTACTTTTATTTTACTTTTATTGTCATTGTCTTCACATTAAAAGACAAGCAAACAAACAACTTGTGGTTAATGACAGCCTCAAAGACTTCAAATTAAAATTGATTGACATTCTCAGAACAGCATTGGACACTGTTCTGCAATTTGCATTTGAAATACTAGTTTTCCACTAAAGCCCACATTAGTCTGATCTTTTCTATCGGGCTATTATAAGAGGGGACCACAGTCATCAACCTTTCCAAGACGGGGCCACAACAAGATGTTTGTGAGCTGGGAAAATTCTGGCAAAGTGTCCGGGTGTTTGCCTATTTAATTTCATTCAAACTTTGCTGAGTTCAATTAATAGCCAGTTCTTTTCAAAATAAATGACTAGCCAACTGGATTCAGCCCCATTGCTTGCAAATTTGCTGTGTGTATAACCACAGAAAGAATGTCTCATTCTAAACAAATCCCTCTGGTATTATTTACAGAAAACTAAGGTTTTTCTCTTAAAGTTAATTGCATTTTAAGGGTTCTGGAACAAAGAGTGCAAGCCACACGGAAAAAAAACCCTACCCACGCAGCTCAGGGCTGGGGGTGCTGGTGGGGGTGAGGGTGGGGGATGGGATTCCCATCTCTTAACTGCTGGCCAGAGGTGCAGGGTCTAAAATGACAGAGACAGTTTGCCTGGCTGCATCCCTCAGGCACTTTTTGTTCAGGAAGGTCAGGGGGATTCATAGAAATGAAATGTCTTTTTCCTCCATTTCGTCTCATCCTCAGGGTGAGCTGTGGCTGGTTTGCCCTCCACAGTGCAAACTAGAGAAGGGGCCTTTGACAGAGAAAGGACCACAGAGAAGCCGGACCACAGAAAAACCACCCCACAAGCAGTTTTCCTGGAGGCTGGCCTGGGCGGCTCTTTGAAAGCAGCTAGGATGCCTCTCATTCTGGGAAAATGGACCAGTGGCCCTGGGGCTTGGGGTTTCACTTCTGGACCATTGTGGCTCTGAAAATCCCCCACCTGTACTGCCTACACGCACACACACACACACACACACACACACACACACACACACTATTTATAGATGAGCCGGAAAAAAATAAGTAGCTGGCCTACAGGAGAAGGGGATGGACTGGGAAAACAGAAAGGCTATTTGACAGCCAGAGCCAAAAGACCTTACATTCAGACTTTATCTCCAAATGAGGCTATTCATACAACTGTTGAGATACATGACTGAATTGGGGAAAAATAAAGTTTATCACATAACCAGATATTGTATTTCACTATAGAAAAATATTATCCGTAACCCCTATTTTATCAGTTCTGTGATTATCTTAGGTGTAGCTCAATAATACTGCATTTTTTTATTATTAAGAGTTCATTAATTCAGCATAACAACTTGAAAACTGTAACATGATTTTTATAATCCTGTTTTAGTATTTTTTTTTAATATACCAGGAACCTCAAGAAAATGGAGACGCCCAGGCCTCTTTCAACCTCTCCAAGGCCTTGCACATGTGCCTGGGCATCCTCCGTTTCAGTGCCAGAGTCTTGGAGTAAAAGGAAACGAACAAATGGGAGAGGCACATTACAAGCACCGAATGAATGACCCTGTAACCGCCGTGGTGCATTGCCAGGAGACACCTCCAATTATATTCCTAAAGAGAAGGAGAATCCTCACCTCTAGGTTATATCCTACTCCGGCTATTTTATTATAATGCACTTGTAATGCATAACTCTCCCAAGCCCTCTCTGGAATATGCCATGCTTTCAAACTCTGGGCTAGCACCATGAGGATGGAAAGGAATTGCATTTGCACATGTCAGCCTACCTCATCCATCTCGCCTCATTCAAACAATACACATTCAAGGTTCAGCAATCGGAGTTACATATTTTTCCTTAATGTTGTTGTAAGGTAATGGTTCTCTTATCTGAAATTCATCAGCCTGCTATAAATTTAAACTCCATTACTGCCAATAGAGAAAAGCTAAGCACCAAACCACTTTCAATAAATTTGCACTTATGCAATTGAACTGATACGGCCTCAGAGGAAAAGGTGAAGCTCGTCTTGAGATATTTAAGTTAGTCTGAGTCACTGCTTCGTCTAGTGTTAAATTGGATCCATCGAGAAATGTAGGGCAGCACTCATCAGCCCTGAGTTATAAGAAGAGATTTCAAGCTAAAAAAAATTCTCTAGCATCCATGATTAGACCATGTAATTTTAAGAAACCACTGGCTGGCTCTGTTATTTGGCACAACTAAATGCTACGAATGGAAACCCTGATAAATGCATATTTTTATGAACAACATTAATCAGACTAAGGCCAGCCCAAGTCCTGGAGACTTGTCATGAAACTATAAGTGAGGATGTCTAGACATTCAAAGTAAAGAGAGTACTTACAAAACATTTGCACAGGCTTCAGGATTTACAGGTAACACCACTTCTAGTCTATGTGCCCACCTGGGACACAACAATAGTTATTTACCGTCTTCAATTTCTGATGAGGAAACTGAAGCTCAGATATGTGGGACGACCACCTTTCCTGGGTGTGTGAAAACAGTGACTTGATGTCAATGTTTCCCTGACTCTGCGTTTTTTGGGCAGTGGAAAGATCGAGAACACGCCCACTTCAGTAGCCTCAGAGGGCTGCCTGGATCTCTGAGTGAAGAAAGACTTCTTGATCAGGAGCCAAAAGGATGAAATGAGCTGCCCACAGGGTCACAGCTGTCACTTCCTAGGAGAGGAGGCCTCCAGAGGCTGACCTGAAGCACCGAGTGGGGGAGAGGAGTCTGCTGGCCAATTAGAGTTGATGTTTTGCAGGTGGAGGACAGCATGACCCGGCAAGAGCTCCTGGGCTATTAATGATTGGAGATTTAGAAATTTAAGATAAGTTCCACTTATGTTTGGAGAAAACATCTCTATGAGGACTGGAGCATGGGAAGTTTAATTCCCAGGATGTAATGAGTATGCTACATGTTGTGGGGGCTTAGCTGTCAGACACATGCACACAGCCACTCACCCTCCCCAACCCTTTTTCCATCCCAACCTCAGTGCCCATTCTAAGGCCAGAACTGGCATCACATACCAGTTGCAAGAACTGAAAAGCATTTGCACTTAATTGGATGATATACATTATTCATGAGCCTTGGGTCTGTGATGATTTTGGCATTCATTAGGGGGGAAAAACGGGGCATTCGTTTTCTTGGTACAAAACATTTTGTATTAAACTTCATTTGCAATCCACTTTTCAATGTAAGGAATTAGAAATGCTTTTAAGCAAAGTTAGGAGCTATGAAATAGAGGGGAAACAGGCATCAGCAACTTCTAAAGATGGCCCAGAAAAGAGAAAGTGGTAGGATTTTCAGACCTCTCAACACTCAGAACTCCGAGGAGATGGGAGGGACAGTCATCCTAAAATTCAAGCAGGTTCATTCAAATTACACTGATAGTAATGATACATGCTTGTATGCATATACTTGGATATATATATATATATATATATATATATATATATATATATAATCTACATTTTACATTTGAGTATATATGCACATATATTTAAAATTTATTTCAAACAATGAATGAGTTGTGGAGACTTTTTTTCTTCCTACCTCTACTTTTCCAAAACAAAAGGCATCATCTCCTGAGAGCTAAGTGAGGCCTAGTTTAGGGTTCTATCATGCCCTTCTCTATTCCATTTAAATTAAAGACTTCAAAACCTTCCAGAAGCTTCTGTAGAATGAGGTGCGTATGGCTAGTTTCCTTTTCACAAGTGTATCTAGAATCTCAGAATTGAGGTAATCAAATTTAATCCCTTTATTTTGTAAATAAAAAAACAGGCACAATGGGAGGTCTGGGATCTCTAGTGCTCAGAGAATGAGAGGTGGAGAGAAGTGGCCTTCCTTGACAATGTTCATGCAACTTCCTCCCTGAATGACCACAACTCCCTGGGAAAGCCTCTTTCTGAGGGGCTTTGAGTTCTAGCAAATCTGGGTGCAAACATAATTGGACCTTGGACAAACTTCTTCATCTTGTTATGCCACAATTATTTTTTTTAATTGATTTTAGAGAGAGAAAGGGAGAGGGAGAGAGAAACATCGATGAGAGAAACATCTATTGGCTGCCACCTACACGCCCCCTACTGGGGATTGAGACAGCAACCCAGGCACGTGCCCCACCAGGAATATACCAGCCAACCTCTCAGTGCATGAGACTACACTCAACCAACTGAGCCACACCAGCCAGGGCTCAATTCTTTAATTATAAGTTGAAGCTGTTTCAGATGTTTGTTAGGAAGCATAGAAGCGATATCTACAGGTGAAGCCCTGAGGACAATGCCTGGCATATGCTCAATCTCCATAAAGGTTGGCTGTGATGGTCTGATTTTTTGTTATAAAGCCTGAACACACAGCCCACCTGCACATCCTTGCTGTCCCTTGCCAGTTGCCCCACCTTCGTGACATTTGTTTGATTTTCTCGGTTAGACATGGAGTTCCTTAGAGCAGAGCCATCTTTTACTCCCTTAGCATCCCCACTACCTGGCCTTAATCAAGTAGCAGGTGCTCAATAATGATACCAATTGTGTTTTACAGGGTGAGGCCATTTATAACGTGCTGTCTTTTCATGTGCCCTCTCCTTTCTGAAATCACTGTGGAGCCTCTGCTTTAATTCTGCGGAAGCATCCCACTTACAAGAATGTCAACAAGCAAAGTTCCCCTCTTGTCTCAGTCAATACCCACCAGGACCCAGGCTGGCAGATCCCACACCCCCATTTAATGGAGGAGGAGAGTGAGGTGTGGGGAGAAGGGAGCTATGTCCTGAAGTCCTGCAACAAAGGCGTGGCCCAGAACATCCTCTCAGGTCTCCCAGCCTCCATCCAGCATGGGTGCCACCAGTACCCTGCCCTCAGTGGCAACTGATGTCAAATTTCTTTGAAGTTTCCCATTAAAAGTCCATTTGAGTCAATTCCACCTTAAAACACATGTGTTTTTAATGCACCATTTTATCTTAGGTTCGGAGCAACTCGTGGCCCGCAGATTTACACTGAGATTCAGAAAAATGGTTGGGTGCTCTCTAGCTCTAATCCCCAAATCTCAGCACAGCCTGAATGTGCGATAACCCCACTCTGTTGTCATCAGGGCACAGCTAATGGGCCTCGATGAGGGCTGACCCGTCCGTCAATTTTTCTTAAGGAGCCACTGAGGATGCTTGCCTTCCCACAAGTCCGGAGAGCAGCCGCACTCATTTCTCTTCTGTCCATGTGTGTTAATTCCCATTTCTGTAATGAGATACAGAAGAGAAAAACGGGAGAGGACTGATGTGGAATCAGATTGGGCCTGATGAGTTATGGAGCCTGCCTTCTCATCAGCGATGTAAAACAGCCTCGGCTCTATTTACTGCCGCTGTCAGCGGGATCGATAAATAACGTTTTCAGTGACATGAAGAGGGAACGCGTGAGCTCAATGAAATGAAGGAGAGCCAGGGGTAGAAGCAGGCAATGCCCTTTTCCTCGTCCTGCCCTGGCAGGAGTCACCTGTTTGGCTGGGGGAAGAGGGGGTTGCAGGGAGAATTGGTTTGGCTTTTAAGGAGGGAGGAGGAAGAATTCCTGGGAGGAACAGAGGGCTCTCTGCTGAAAGGAGAGGCAAGGAAGGGCACAGTCCATTGTCACCATAACTTCCCTCCCAAGCCAAGCCTCACCCCCATCTGAACCTATACGCCACCATCAACAGGCCTGGGTGGGCATTGCCCACACCATCACAACCACATCGGAGGAAGGGAATTTGTTTATTGTTAGTACTTGAGAAGGAGTACAGGCTAAGGCAAAACCCAGAGGAGGTGTGGTTTGTCTGCCAAAGGGCAGAGAGAAAGGCCTCGGGGTAAGAGGCTAAGGTGAGGTGACCTAGAGTACAGTGGATTCTCAGTGAAGTCAAGAGGTAACACAATCACAGAATTTCCACTTTGAAGGAATCACTAAAGTCTTGTCCAGCCTCCCACCAAACATCAGAATCATCCCATCAGTACCTGTGAGGGGCTGACCCAGCCTCCAGGCTCAGGGAGGTCACTAGCTCTTTCCATGAAGGCCCTCATGCTGCAAGGGTGGCTGAAGCATCTGACCCGAGGCAGCAGCTCAGCTAACTGGTCTGTCTGCTCTGCATGACTGTGAGACCGGCCCTCTGGGGCCCACTGAGACATCAGCAACTCCAAAGACCGCCCAGGGCAGCCCCTCCGGCCTCTGCTTCATGAACAGCTTTGTAACAAGATTCCTCAGCTGGAAGCAAGCAAAGAGGCTCAGTTTAAGGTTTGGCGAACAATAGAACATTGAAGGCTTCATTTGCACTAAGTTCTCATTTTCTGCAACACTTTCCTAGCATTTTTATTTGGGTTGAAAACTGTGGCAGTTAAGAGTCATTTCTAAGTCTTGGCTATCTCAGACTCTGTGGCAGAAGCAGTTGTGATAACTCCAGAAACATCTAGGAAAAGGAGAGGGAAGGCCGGAGGAAGTCATACGTGTGGGAGTGGAGAGGATGGCAGGCAGAGAGAGGACAGAGATAGACAAGAAAAGAGAGGAAAGATGGAAATGGAAAGCAAGAGGAAAAAGAAAAAAGAAGAGGGGGCTGAGCAACAGGAGAGGTGAGACGTGGAGGAGTGAGAAAGAGACTTCAGCAGATCGCTGCTCCCATCCGTAGTGACCTTTCCTTCCCTAGCATATCGCTGGGCATGAAGTGTAGACCCCCTGACCTCTCATATCACTGGTCATTCGGTTTGGACCCTCCCTGCCCCTTCCTCCATTGGTATGTCATAGACCCCTTTAGAGGGGGGACAAGGGAGCTTGAGAACAACCTCATCTGACTCCATACAAACCTTTGCAATACGACTCCCTTAAACATTAAGCCCAAATAATCTTAGGAACAGCCTTGGGTCTGTTGACTACAGAGAGAGTTTTGGTCAAACTAGAGATAACATCTAGGTCTCAGTTGTGCTTCAGCTCCAGGCCCAGAAAAGCAGCAAAACCAGGTGGGGGTAACACCACCACCACCGCTTATGTAAGCATTAGCTGCATTGACTAATGATCCCCTACCCTGATGCCGGCCAATCAGTAGACACCATGACCCTGAAAGGATGCACCTTGAATATTCTATGGAGATCATCCCTGGAGACCTTCCCTAAAATCCCCACTTTGGAAACAGATAAAACCACTTAACATGAAGGACCCAGGACCTGGCTCTTTCTCTCTGGAGCATGCCCACATCTTTCCTCCCCCTTTCTTCCTTCAAGGTGCGTATCTTTGCTCTTCTTCTCTTAAGCTCCAAGGACCCTTTGTTCTTTTCTTTTCTTCTTCTTCTTCTTCTTTTTTTTTTTTTTGCCTCCATAACTTGTTCTGTGAGCCCAATTTTTCTACAACTCACTTCTTCTACCTCTGTATATTTCTCAATGAACTTTCACTTGCATTTGAGTCTTGGCTCTGAATTCTTTCTTAGCCAAAACTCAAGGACAAAGGTTTGACATTTTGGGGCATTCACTGTTAACATTCACACTGTTAATTGGGTGGAAAACATCAGGAAAAGAAACTCTTCTCTTGACACTGTGTTGAAAAGTGCCAACAAATAGGATATAGAATCAATATATTTCAGATTCTAATTCCAAGTACCCTTTGAGGAAATACAGTGGGGCCTTGACTTACGGGTGTCCCGATTAACGAGTTTTTTGAGATACCAGCTATCTCTCGGCCGATTTTTTGCATTGAGTTGATAGAGTAATTTGAGTTAACGAGCTCCTTAACGAGCTCAGTCTCGGAACGAATTAAACTAGTAAGTCAAGGCCCCACTGTATAATGAAATCCTCTGGCAACATAAATGTGTCATTGATGTTTCTATCTCTCTAACCCTTTCCTGTCCTCTATTGAAATATATATATATATATATATGCATTAGCTATATATATGCAAAGTGTCCCCTTGGGAGTTTGACCCGGAGACCAGGAGTTTGATGCACACTATGTGTGCTGACTACCTGGGGGCAGCATGGAACAAAGAAAAGCCCTGATTGGCCCTGATTGCCAGCCAGGCCTAGGGACCCAACCTGTGCATGAATTTCATACACTGGGCATCTAGTATATTTATAAAAAGAAATAAGTGAAACTATATCACGAGAGAGAGGGAGAGAGAGAGAGAGAGAGAGAGAGAGAGAGAGAGAGAGAGAGAATATGCTGAAGTAAACTCAAGTGGAATGGGAGATAAGAAGATAGAGAAGACAGTAGATGGGGTAGCCTAAGGGTACCAAAATACAAAACTTTCCTATCAAGCTCATGGCTAAAGACTCTGGTGTGGAAGGAGTGGACTGTGGGCCTAGCAAAGGCCCAAAGTTGCTAACCTGCTCTCTAAATGAGATTATATTTTGATCTGGAATGGCAGAGTAGCACAAATATTTCAAGATAGAAAAAAAGAAAATTCCCAAAACACCAAAGGAAAAAAAAGTACATCATTTAAGCTCTGAAACATGAATTACACTTTGAATTTTTTCTACTGCCAAGAATGTTTCATTGAGTACCTTAAGGCTCTGGCGGCTATCCCAGGATGACATCCACAGAGAGGGGGTGTGGAGAGAAGGAGTTCTAATCCTCCCAACCAGTGCAACCTCTAATGCAAAAAGTGACTCTTCATTTAGGCAAAGGTTAGCAAGACCCAAAGAGCTTTTTTCCCATTCTCATCACATGTTGATCAGCAGGACTATTAATGTTTTCTTGTTCTCTTTCTCTCTTTCAAAACCTGGTATGTGTCAGGTCCCTGGCTTATTAACTGCTGACTTGGCAATCATTATTTCCTGCTTCAGACGACTGCCCCATTTATCTTGGCTTAATACATTACCATGCCAACATAGGATGGGCTATGGGCATTCTTTTATTATGCTCAAGCAGTATATTGAAGCATGCTTCCATTTAAAGTGACACACAAATCTAACTTTCCTCACTCTTTAATTTGACTCAGTGGTAACACAATATGGGCATAACAGACAATGTACAGCCTATTAGCAATTTTACTGCGAATCACTGTTAGGGACTGTCATCTTATTATTTATTTAACTGAATGGCATGAGTGAGTTGAGCATTTCCTCTGTGCCTGTATTTTGCTTCCTGATAATATATGTAGAAAGCACATCCAGCATGGCATAGGAATATGCATGTCTTTCCATGAAGACATGTATGCACACATGATGGTAAGGGTGAAAATCTTAAGCAATGCTGGCACAATTGATTCTGCTCCAACATGCACAGCTATGATTGAATTTTTTAACTCATTAAAGGAAGCAATCTGAAGAATAAGCCTTAAGAACTATGGACACTGAAGCTCCATCTGGGAGAAGAGATGGGTGAGTTTTCAGTTACCCACCAGTGGGCAAAATAGCCATTGACTTTTTTTGTGATTGTGAAGGCAACTTTTTCCCCTATTCACTGCTTTAGAAAATGATAAAAAGGACCTTTGAGAAAGTTCAGATTTGTTTGCAATCTCTACTAATTCAATCACAATAGCACTTAAATAGATCTGAGAAATAACAGTATATATACATGCACACATATGTACAGGCATACATCCATCCACGTGAACATACAGTATATAGTTGTATGTGTGTGCATATGTGTATGATACATATGTATATACAGTCACTGTGTGAAGAAAAGTTCTATCTCATCTTCCATGTTCTTAAACTCAATTTTGAACCATTCTTTTCTCAACTCATTCCTTATTTGTCTTTCAAACAGCCTTGGGTAAAGGCCCTGTTTATCTTACCTTAAACTTCCCGGTTGGCTAGCTCTTGGCTGTAGCAATGGTGCTTCATTCTGTTGCTGTTGCTTTGTTTAATCAGGTTTGAAATGGGTTATAGGTTATACAGCTTTAGCCATTGCTGGACTCAGGTGCTCCAATGATGTTGTCAGGGCTCTGGCTGTCTTGTCATGTCAGGATTCACTTCCCACTGCATGACTGTGTCATTCTCCATAAGCTCCAGGTGGTGAAAAAGATGGTTGTTAGCAACCCCAAGCCTTTACACTAATGGCTCATGGTCTCTAAAACAAAGAGAAACATTCTTTCAGTATCAAAATGTAGAATCTCAGGGAGGTTTCTGATTGGTTCTACTTGGATCACCATGACCCCCCACCCCACCCCACCCCCCACCCCCGTTACTGGACTAATCACGGACATTTTTACACTTTGCATCTGGCTGGTGACTTGAGTCCAGCTTAGGTTCCAGGGCTCCCATGATTAGCAGCCCCATCAGAACCACATGGAGTGGTACGTGTATTGGGGATAAGGAGGGGGTAAAGCAGCTCCCATAGAAAAGGTGAATTAAAAATAGAAACCATTTCTCCTTTCCTACCAGGTGCCTTGACTCCAATCACCTCAGGTAATCAGCTTGCCCTATTTTCCACCCTTGGGATTCTAAGTCCTTACCTTCCACCCAGGCCTCCACTACGTTTTTCCTAAGCATTTTCTAAACCACAGTTGGAGTTGCTCAGGGCTTCCCCAGGGAAGTCAGGAGTTAACAAGAGCCCAAGAAATAAAACCCTTGCCTGGCCAATAAGCCTTAAAATAGGCAGTGAGACTTGGGCAGATGGCCTCCACTCAAGTCTTGGAAAAGTGGCCATTCTATGTGCGCTCAATAAACATCAAACAAATCACAGACCCCACAAAGATGGGTTCTATTCACGGCCACTGGTGGATCCCTGGAAGAAGAAAACAATTCTCCCAATTGTGTTTGCTAGCCCAGTTCCTCCTTCCACTTCCAGGTGACCTTGCCACTGAATTTAAGCTTTCCCTAGAATGACTTGTGGTGTAGGACATGGTGCTAAAATTCTATGGTAAGATAAACTTGTACCAATGAGGGCAAATCACCTCATCTCTGTAAGCATGGCCTATCTTTTATCTGTATCCTGGGAAAAAGAATATTTATTTCATGTGCTAGTTCAATCACTTAACCTCTTTAAGCTTCAATTTCATGGCCTGTACAATGGGCATAGGGTAATATTTTGCTCATAGGGTAAGTCAGAGTTGCCTACACTCTATCCATTCTGCTTTTCCTTCTTAGTAACATAATCCAAGCTTTGGTAGGTGTGGCAATATGCCATGATGTTAAAAAGACCCAGCCTCCCTTGCAGAAAGGTATGGCCAATGAGTTATCAGTGAAAATTGTCAAGAGTGACATAGAGAAATCCTTTTAAAGGAGGCTGATGCAGCTGAGAGCTATACTGTTACCTTTATTTCTTCTTTTTATCTACAATTAGGATGTGATGTCTTCAGATTCAGCAGCTATCTTGGTCCATGACAAAAAGACAGAAAGAATTGCTGAGACCTCGGCTCTGACATCCCTGAGTTGCTAAAACAATGCCAGCAAGCTCTTCCTTCTAGACTTCTTGTTCTCCGAGAAAAAAAAAAATAAATCCTTTCATGTTCAATCCTCTGCAAGTAGGTCTATGCTACTTGTGGCCAAATGCAATATATAATTGTACAAGACTTTATAAGGATTCAAGGAAGTAATCTGTACAAAGCACTCATTACAAAATTCTGCATTATAGAATCTAAGGCACTCTGATACTGTTGTTTCTGTTATTTGTCAATGAAACGCTTTCTTCCTAACTATGTCACAACTGCCACCTGTCTGATAACACATACACTGAGATTGATTTATTAGGTATCCTTGATTTCAGAAATGTTAAGGTGGGCAAATCGTGGATCTTAGAATCAATAAAAAACAATAGCATTACTATACTACTAATAATAGATAACATTTATAGAGTAATTCTTATTAGTAAATGGAACAGTGCTAACACATTGCCAGTTACATGGCAAGTGCTCAAAGCAGCGGATCTCAACCTGTGGGTCGCGACCCCTTTGTGGGTTGAACGCCCCTTTCACAGGGGTTGCCTAAATACATCCTGCATATCAGATATTTACATTACGATTCATAACAGTAGCAACATTACAGTTATGAAGTAGCAACGAAAATAATTTTATGGTTGGGGGTCACCACAACATGAGGAACTGTATTAAAGGGTCGCGACATTAGGAAGGTTGAGAACCACTGGCTCAAAGTGGTGTTTGTTTTTTTTTCTGTACATTTTTATCCCTTTTCTAATGAAAGGGTGTGTCTGCTCAGGAAGAGGCAGCCTCCTTCAATGATATGTAAATGATATTAATTTCCAGGTGCCTTCAGGAGTTGGTTGCAATGAGCAGAGCTTTCTTACCACAAGTTAAGCCCAGACATGAATTTTGGAAAAATAATGTGCTTTGTAGCAAACTGACTTTCATAGGGGACTTGACAAGGCTGGTCTCTAATTCCGGTTGGCTCTTCAGAGTAGATCTAATTCATGGGCTGGAATTAGCACTCCTGGAAAAGACCAGTCCATTGAAATATTCTGCCTCCTATTACCATCACCCTCCACCCAGGCCCGGAGGAGAGGCAGCCTCCACCATCAGCGTTTCCATGACGATGCAGTACATTTAGTCGGCAGCACCTCCCGAGTAAACAGTAATCCTTCAGAAAAACAAGAAGGTCATTACAGCAACTTGTCAAATCAATGCAGAGGGTGTCGAGGCCGATTAAGGCATCTTCTCTCGCAGCTGACACAGTGTCAATAGCACTGGGCCACTACTGCTCAGGCAGATGATTGAAGTGAAGTGCCCATCAGTCAGGGCGTTGAGGTGGACTAACGATTCCCCGCGCTGCCTATTAGAGCGACATGACAACTCAATCCTGTTTGCTGGCAAAGCGAGAGCAGGAGAGAGAGGGAGGAGGGGGAAAATAGTGACCTTGTTGCTTTGTTTGAAGCTGAATTAAATTGACAAGAGCAGCTAATCTTTACCTAGGGCGATTAACAGAATTAAGGACCACAACAAAGAAACCCAAGGTTTTAACATCTATGCAAAGGCTCAGGGATGTTTATGATGTAGGCAGCTCTCCTTTGGCGTTCAGGTACGATCCACATATATATTCTGGCCAAGCCTTCTCCAAATGAAGCGTGGGTAATCCCATTAACATCCTGCCAAAGCAACGTGGAGGGACACAAGGCCTTCACTGATACACCTTCCTCATCAGCTGGGAAGCCTACTCTTCCCAGTGCTGCTGGCTTATTATTTCAGACTTATAAATCTGGGCCACAAATACAGAGTTTTTAATATATTTCCCTGGTGAAATCTTTTGCATTATTTTAAATCGTCTAAGCCAGCCATGGGCAAACTACGGCCTACGGGCCGGATCCGGCCCGTTTGAAATGAATAAAACTAAAAAAAAAAAAAGACCGTACCCTTTTATGTAATGATGTTTACTTTGAATTTATATTAGTTCAACAAAACACTCCATCCATGCTTTTGTTCCGGCCCTCCGGTCCAGTTTAAGAACCCATTGTGGCCCTCAAGTCAAAAAGTTTGCCCACCCCTGGCTAAGCTCATGGTTTCATAGAAATTTTTTCCCAAACCATCCAATGGTTCAGCAAAATAAGAGAACAAAAGTCCCAAGGAAAAAAATGAGAAGTTGGAGAGATTCTCAGACAACAATTATATTTTTCTCACTTACTGGAACATTCTCTTTGTGATAAAGTTAAAGGCAGGGGATCTAGCATGAACAAATTAAAACAAATTGAAACAATAATGTCAAGTGTGAAAATTTGACATATATGTATATCTCATATCTATACATATATATAGTTATATTTAACATTTACTAAGAATACTCTTCAATGGCCAAAATTAATAGTCATCAAATTTAAAGCCAGATAGTATATATTTTAGCCTTTGTGGATCTTATAGTTTCTGTTGCAACTACTATACTCTACAATTAGCATGAACAGAGTCATAGACAATATGTAGATGAGTAGGAACAATTTTTTTTGCCAAGAAAACCTTTATGTGCAATAATAGGCAGTGGACCAGATCTGGCCTGTTAGCTGCAGTTTGCAGGCCACTGATCAAAAGGATTGTAGTAATTCCATTCAACCAACTAATAATCAAGGAATGTTTTGTATTAGTCAGGCACAGAATTAGAAGTTAGAAAAAAAAAGTGAAACAGAAACAGTCCCTGCATTTGAAAAACTTGTAGTGTAATAGAGAAGACAGTTATTTGAGGGTGTGAATATAATACATTCTGTTAAAGAAACACAAATAAAAGTGATAAATTATTTCTAGGGCAAAATATGTCAGAGAAAATGACAGAAAACAGGAGGCTTTGGGGATAACCATTCAAAAAATTCTAGGTGGGTAAGGTGGAAAGGCCATTACAGATTCAGGGGATAGAGAGAGAGAGAGAGAAGAAATAGATAGAGAGAGATAGAGAAAGGGAGAGAAGAGAATTGGAGAGGAGAGCAGAGCAGAGGAGAGGAGAGGAGATAAGGAAACAAATAAGACAGGACAGATCAATGAGAGGAACAAGGAATAGGAAAAAAAAAATCAAAACTCTGGGAACAAATTGGTTGCAGAAATGACTAGAAATGGGGACCAGATTAAGGCATGTATATGACAAGGTAAGAAATTGATATTTATTCTTCTATAGGCAATAAAGAGCAATTGATAGCTTGAAGCTTGAAGCAGAGGAATAATGCAATCAGATGGTTGGGTAGAGACAAAGAAAATCTAGGCAGAGACTATTCCAGGCAAAAATAATAGAATCCTGGATTACTGTTGCACAGGGAACAGAGAGAAGGACAAATATGAGAAATTTTTAAGTAAACTCTATAAAGCGCCCATGCTTTGGGATAGGGCAACTATGGCTGAAGGGTTACCTTGACATCTGTTCCAAGAAAGTTGGTCTTAGGGAAATGTAGGACTTTGAGAAGCATTTGCTTGGGGCCAGCTAAGGGAACACAACCAAGTGAGAAATGTAGCCTAAGAGAATAACCAAAATATCAGCCTCACCACCGTCTATAAGAGCAAGTATAAAAGACGATCCAAAGTTAAGGGAAAGGTATTGGATCACTGAGTTGACAAACTCAGGAGAGGTAGTTTGGGTCAGAATGCAGAGCTGGCAATATGGTAGGGCAAATAACTCGGAACTGAGGTGAGCAGGAGATGGTTCTTCACTTTGCTGAGGTGCCAGTGTAGGGGATTTAATAATATATAAGCTCTTATAGCCTCAGATACAATCAATAACACCAGGAATTATTCCAAGAATTCTAGATGGGCAATTTAAAGCAAAGTGATGTCAATAGAGGTAGTGAAGACAGAAGATGATGTAGGCAGAGTGATATTGAATTTACTTGGGGTATGATGAATTAGAAACACTACATGCACATGGGTGCCTTGTTGAATGTAATGATGTAGGGCTTAGAACTGGATATAATAATTTGAGACTAATTAGTATCTAGCTGTGGTTGAAACCATATAATGGGTGAAAATACCGAAAAAGAATGTGTCTGAATAGAACAGGGAGACAAAGAGAATCCTATGAAAAACACTTATAGAGAGGACACTGAGAAAGCTACCTCACTAAAAGAAAACTGAAAGGAAAACCACGGGGGAATATTTTTGGAGTGGAGATGGGGGTGGGGATAGGATGGCTAGCAGCAAATGCTACAAGGAAATGAATACAGTTAAAACCAGACAGAACACAGCAGTGTATACATTCTTTTCATGGAACATTCTCTAGGATAGACCACATGCTAAGAGATATAAGAAGTCTTAATAAATTCAAGAAGATTGAAATCATATCAAGCATCTTCTCAGATCACAATGGTATGAAACTAGAAACCAATTACAATAAATAAAAAAATTGAAAAATCATCAAACACATGAAGGCTAAATAACAATGAATGTATTAACAATGAGGTCAAGGAAGAAATAAAAACTTACCTTGAGAGAAATGGAAATGAACACACAACAAAGCAAAATCTATGGGACACAATGAAAGCAGTCCTAAGAGGAAAATTCATAGCATTACAGACCTACCTAAAGAAGCAAGAAAAATATCAAATAACCAATCTAACCCAAAAGGATAACAACCAAATGCCAGAGTAAATAAAAAAAAGAATAAAAATTTGAATGGAAATAAAGTACATATAGACCAAATACAACAAAAAAAAATACAAAAGATCAATGAAACCAAGAGCTAGTTTCTTAAAAAGAGAAGCATGATTGACAAACCTTTAACCAGACTCATCCAAAAAGAGAGAAGACCTAAATAAATAGAATCAGAAATGAACACAAAGCATTTAGCCCAGTGGGCACATAGTACACAATAAAAGTTGTCTATTATTATTATTATTATTATTATTATTATTATTATTACTTCCATTAACAACACTAAAAAGGTGGATGATAATCACTGATTTGATGAAATAAGAATATTATATATTGTATTGGTTTGGTGATTATGTTGACTAAATGAAAAATTTGTGACCTATAGCATGATGCAATGAAAAATATTTTATTTACAATCAGGGTGTTATAACAGGCATGATGGATAAGGTAGCTCTACCGAAAACAAGTTTGTTAGACAGTGTTCTGACTGTTGTCAGGTTTGCTGCCAAAATGAAGATCCATGACAAGTCTATTTATAACTATTTTTAAAACTTTGGGCCATTCTACACTAGATGAAAGCTGCCTTTCTATTTGCCTCATGTTTCTATGTAACTTATCAGTTTATATCACTAGTCTTCTCAACCAGATAGAATAAAATGCTGCCAGGAATGGGCAGAGGAGAGTGAGAGTGAAAGCCTCCACTCCAAAAACAGTCTGAAAAATAAAAAGCTTCAGAAAAAATAAGAAATAATTGCTTTCATTACTGTCCTGAGCCCTATGGGCGCATGTTTATATCCTCTAACTAGATAAAGCACTCCAGCAGCCAGAAAAAGAAACCACTGCTACCCTGCTCTGCTATACGGAAGGGCCCGATTCTAGGGACGGTCCACAATGGGCGTTTCAGAGAGGGGTCTGGCATACCTCACAGATAGGGAAAAGCATCCTACAACCTATCTGAGGGACAACCATGCAGAAGACTAGTTATTTCTGCAAACAAAGAACCAACCACCAAAACAATAGTCTCCATAGTTGGTGAAGGAGGATTTAATGGAACACTTGGTTTCAAGTAACAACTCCAGGGAGCTAGACCTATTTCTGAGGCTCTCAGGATACAAGGAAGTAGAATCTCTATAATGACTTCTAGTTGGCAAAATTAAAAGTGGATGAAAGTTGAAGGAAGGAAGAGGTCAGGTTAACATAAGAAAAGGCATCTGTATAACCACAGAACCAAACAAACAGTCTGCTTGGTAAATACAGCTGGCCCTTGAACAATGCAGGTTTGAAATGCATGGATTCATTTATACACAATTTTTTTTCAATTGACCCCATTCAGTTCCATGGACCATGGACATTCAATTGACCTGTGCAGTTCAAACTGGTGTTGTTCAAGAGTCAGCTGGTTGTTGGGAATTCACATATATCAGTGATGGTGAACCTTTTGAGCTCAGCGTGTCAGCATTTTGAAAAACCCTAACTTAACTCTGGTGCCATGTCACATATAGAATTTTTTTGATATTTGCAACCATAGTAAAACAAAGACTTATATTTTTGATATTTATTTTATATATTTAAATGCCATTAAACAAAGAAAAATAAAAAAAAATGAGTTCACGTGTCACCTCTGACACGTGTGTCATAGGTTCGCCATTATTGACATATATGGAGGGCACACTTAAATTTTATGCAGATTTTCAACTGCATTGGTGGTTGGTGACCATAATACCCACATTGCTCAAGGGTCAACTGTGAAGATTTGTTGCTTGCAATTGAATACCTGCAAAAGATATTACTTTTGAAGTTTTGAAATATCAGGGTCACAAACTCTTCATTAGAGTAAGCGAAGACTGGGTTGATCAAAGTAGTTTGTAATTAGATAGGTAGCAGGATATTGTAAATCTATGGAAAAAAAAGTTGTAGACAAATTTTGGGGGAAAGTGCTTCCATTTATATTTATTGAGAGATATCGTATTAAAGAATGCACTGCAGACTTTTTAAAGTCTATCTCATTAAATTTCACTAAAAATCACAAGATGAGCACTATAATCCCTACTTGTTAGATGAAGATATGGATGGGTTAGAGTGGTTTAATAAGTCATCCATAATCTCATAGCTAGGAAACCAGTATTTAAAACCTACATTTATCTTATCTTGCTGTTTGGGCTCTTTTTGCTGCCCTCCATTGTTCTCAGTTTCTGTCACTGCCTAGCTGCACGATTTTGGATATACTACCCTACAGCGTCAAACTTTTATCCTTGACTACAATGATACATGGGGGACTTCTGAGTAATTGAAAATAATTGCAACTACTTAGGTCCACACTTTCCATATATCTTGTAAAGATAATAGAGAACAACAAAAAGTTGGACTAAACTAGACAAATCTGCCAGTCTCAGCATAACTAGAACCCAGAGAATTACCAAACTGTAAAATAACAGCAGAAATAAAAATCACCAAATGCCAGTGAGCTGTCACTCATCCTCTCACAAAAAGCTGTTCAAGATGAGCAAGGGCAGTTTGAGAAAAACTACAAGAAAATGAGGAAATGGGAGCTGAAGGTGAACATAAATTTCTCTAAAACCATAGCCAGAAAGAGAACGTTCACTTTAGGTGTGAAAGTACTAAAAAATAAATCTACTGGCAGATTTGATTGTGAATGACAAGAAAGGTGCTTTAAAGCACACATAATCTGTAAGGGCAGTTTTGAAAGGCATGGCTTCAGGGAGAGAAACAGATGAAAAGGAAGGAAGGGAGAGAACCCCCTTCACAATTGAATGATGAAGAAAAGAAGCAAAATGTAAAATGTTAGGGTTCTATAGGAGAACAAAAAAACAAACAAAAATAGAGGCAACAGAACATCTATTCTCTCTCTCTCTCTCTCTCTCTCTCTCTCTCTCTCTCTCTCTCACACACACACACACACTAGAGCAGCATTGAATTAGAAACACATATATCAACAAATCTTTAAAAATCAATGTAAAACATTAAAAAGTCTATTTAAAGTTATAAAAATTAGGGAGATGGGGGAGTTCACACATTTCAGTTGATGAAAATTCTCCCTTAAATAGCTATAAAGTAGAAATAACTTGTAAGACAACACTGCAAAGTTAATTATACATAAGCAAGCAGTTGGACATATAAAAATCACCTCGAATCAGAAACTCAAAAGCAAAAAATAAAAATAAAAAGCAGGAAAAGAAAGAAAGATAGTTTATTTAATCAGGGAAAAAATATCAAAATTATTTCAGGGAAAAATAGATTCAAATGAAAGTTTAAGAAATGCTATTGAATAAAAGTAGGGAATAGCTAAGATAATGGAAATAAAATAAATAAAGAAGAAGAAAAACAGAGAAAAATGTTAGTAATAAAAGGCAGGCAAAGAAGAAACAACATACATATAATTGGAGTCCCAGAATAAGAAAAGTAAAATAATTGGGCATATCTAATATTTAAAACTTTAATTCAATACTATTTATCAGAAACAAAAGAAAACTTGAAGCTAAACATTTAAAGGGCTGACCAGATTATTGGAAACTTAACACTGAGAAGATCAACACTGAGACACATCATATAAAACTAGTAGACTTCAGAGATAAAGGAAAAATCCTGAGGCTTCAAGAATACACATACACACACATACACACACACATGCAAAACTGAAAACAAAAAATTTACTTTCTGAAACACTTGTGGGTCATCACAAAATTGATTCTATATTAAGTCACAAAGAAATCAGCAATAAGTCTCATAAAGTAGAAATATTAGAAATAATACCATATCTGATCATTATGCAAAAATGAACACTTAGATATCATTTAAAATTTTTAAAAGCCTTCTACCTAAAATTAAAAAAATAACCTCATGTAAAAGGACAATACAAATGAAACCACTGTTTATCAGAATTTGTGGATACATGAAAGCAATGATTGGAAGAACCACATAGCCAAAATAAAACTCATAAATAAAAATGAAACAAGGAAAGTAAGGAAATTAAATATTCAGCTTAACAAAAATATAAAAAAAGTGTAAGAAAATAAAGTATAAGAAAACACTAGGAAGAAATTAACAAATATAAAAACAGAAGTTACTTAAGTAGAGATTGGGTAAGAGCATTGAGAGAAACCACACGGGCAGTTGAGGGTGGAGCAGAAGCATTGAGAAGCACTGTCCCATGCCAGAGCCCCCAAACTAAACACAAGGTAATGTTAGTGTAGCCTGATACATAACATTAGAACCAGTAAAACCTAAACCCAGCTCCAGTCCTAACTAGATTAACTAAACTCTCACACTAATGGCTCGGCAAAAGAAGAATGCCTATTTTGAGGCATAAATATTATCTACCTCAGCTGATAATTGGTCTACACACAATGTCTGCCACTTTATTAAAAATGACAAGGTGCTAATAGGCAAGAAAATACATCTGCCAGCAAAAGACAAAATCATCAGCAGAATCAGACTCGAAGTTGAACCAGATGTTGGAAACAGACAGGACCTTAAACATAACTATGGTTAATATGTTAAAGGCTCCAGTTAAAATGGTGAACAACATACATAAAGAGTAAAAAAGGTGGGACATTTTTAGAGAACAACAAATAAACTATAAGATCCATATGAAATCCTATAAATAATCCTTGGTAACAGGTATGAATAGTGCTCTTTGTTGGCTCATCAGTACACTTTACACAGCTGAGGAAAGAACCAGTAAGTATGCAGATAGGTCAATAGCAATTATCTAAACTGAAACACAAAGAACGAAATGAGTGGGAGAAGGAAAGGGGCACACAGGACACAGCATCCCAGAGCTGTGAGACAATAGCAAATAATCTAATATCAAAATAGAAAAAATTATCTAATTTAATAATTCTGTTTTTTTGTTATTTTTTAAATATACATGCCACTGCTTTGAGGAAGGAAAAAAACAACAACAAGCAAACATGGGACTTGTTAAGATACAGATGCCAACATGAAAAGGCTCCCAATGGCTGAAAGTGGAAAATTTTGAGGAATAAAATAAATCAATTATAACCCATGGATTAAAATAAGAATCCATGGCTTTATATGGATATAAACTTAAGTCTTGATACTTCTACAAATGGATACTTATAAAATCCATTTTATAAAATGATATAAATGAAAGAATGAGATGGCTTTTCCTTATCACATATTTCCAACTATGTATATAGAAGGAAGTGTGGAAATAGAAAATCACCATTTGAGATGTATCACAGTAATGGTTGTTTCACACAAGAATTATCAGTAGATGCTAACATTAGTGGGTAATAAGAAACAGGATATTTATATGATCTTAAAATATCTCCACACAATATACTTCTTAATTATAAATATAATAAATCAACATCAGCCTCCTGATAATGTACTTAGAGAAGGTCACGTCAATTTTTTCAGTATTTTTGCCAGAAATTTAAATCAGAATGTAATCAGGTGGGGACATTAGACAAATTCGAATTGAGGATCAGTTTACAAAATAAACGTCCGATGCTGTTTCAGAAGGACGGAGGTCATGAAAAACACAGACAGACTGCTGACTGGTCCCAGGCTGGAGGTGACACTAACTACGCAGGGGTGGGCAAACCTTTTGACTCGAGGGCCACAATGGGTTCTTAAACTGGACCGGAGGGCCGGAACAAAAGCATGGATGGAGTGTTTGGGTGAACTAATATAAATTCAAAGTAAACATCATTACATAAAAGGGTACGGTCTTTTTTTTTTTTTTTTTTTTTTAGTTTTATTCATTTCAAACGGGCCTGATTTGGCCCGTGGGCCGTAGTTTGCCCAAGGCTGACAGTCATGATAATCAAATGCAGCTTGGTACACTGTATTGAATCCCGGACCAAAATAATGGCATTAGGGGGATAATTGATGATATTCTAATAAGGTTTGTTGATTAGATAATACTGTATCAATAGTGTTATATCAATTGTGCTAAGACTTAATTGTTAGAATTCTGTGTGAAGAGTATTTGAAAGTCCTTTTGAATTTTTTTTTTGTAAGCCTGAAATTATTTTTAAATGACAAATTATTCAAAAATGTAAAGTTAAAAAAATGACTAAATAAGCCTGCTGCCTGTGGGCAAGAATGTCAATGGACTTTTTAATGTGAAAATCTCACTATTTCTCTCCCCTTTTGTAAACCTTTTAACCTTCTACCAGTGGTTGGCAAACTCATTAGTCAACAGAGCCCAATATCAACAGTACAACGATTGAAATTTCTTTTGAGAGCCAAATTTTTTAAACTTAAACTATATAGGTAGGTACATTGTTATTAACTTAATTAGGGTACTCCTACGGCTTAGGAAGAGCCACACTCAAGGGGCCAAAGAGCCTCATGTGGCTCATGAGCCGCAGTTTGCCGACCACGGCTAGACTACCAGGCCTGCCCCTGCCCACCTGGTCAGATTCAGCTCATGAGGGCCAACACCTGTGCCCGACTCCCACCATCCTGAGCTCTAAGGAGCATCAGGCTCTCCAGGCCCGTGGGTGCCAGGGGCTGCATCTGAGCCCCAGCACCAGCGCTGGACCCAGTATGTCCAGCATCCACAACAGATGGTTGTTAACACCTCCCTCTTCTAACAGATGAACTGATTTTCGGTTGAAACCACATCATAATCAATAATCATTATTTTCTTATTTGTTTACTAGTTTAAAAAACAATTGACAGGTTTAAATGTCAATTTAAAAGGTATTTGCAAAATCTGTAACATATTTCATGTGTGAACTGAAATCTCTCTTTATAACAAAACGATTACAACTTGTAGTTTGCACTGTTTCCCTATTTTTAATTTTAAACACAAATAAGTGGTCACTAGCATGAAGTAACGCTAGTTCTGTCATCCCTTTGATCATTGTACTATCACTGCTTATTTGGAATCTACTGTTTAAATCCAGGACTACGGGCTTTGGAGACACAGGCTGATTCTGAAATGAGCTTTTCTGTGCCATTATGAACTTACTCTGGAAACAGACGAGTGTAGTCCGGTCTGCATGTGTGGTGGGCTGGCCATGTCACTGGGAATTCTCTGAATTAACTTCTACATAGAATGGAATGTTTCTTAAGGACAGGAGACAAAAATGTGTTAATTTCCTATTTATGTGTATATTATTCAACTTCAACAATTATTTAGAATTTAGTCAAAAAACAAAGATGTTCAGGGGAAGGAAAATTTTATCATCAACATTGTTTAGAATTTATTATCCATGATGATAATACAAAGAAGTCTGTTTTCATTGATTCTATTATTCTTTTTAATTTCTCCAGAATGCATCCCCTCATTGCCTGCCTGCTGACAGCTCCTCCCACCACCCCACCTCTGGAACACGGTTGTATAGCACCCAACGTTTTTTCTCTCTCATTGTATCCGCATCCTGCTTTCTGAGAGTTTGATGACAGATCTATCTCATGGAGGATATTATGAGCTATTTGAGTAGAGCCCATGCTTTATTTGTTCACCTCTATTATTGCCAACATCTTGTGTATAATAGATTCTCAATAACTGTTTTTGAAAGAAGAATGAGTCAATGAATACATGCATACAAGAGTGGCAAAGGTAAAAAACCTCCAACTTTAACACAGCCCAGTCTTAGGACTTCCCAGCTCGAATCTGTGTGGACTTCTGATGAAGTAGAGTAGGTGGTCACAACACAACAAATAAACACTGCAGGAATGCAAGGTGGTGAAGAACATGGTGTCAGACAAAGGTGGTGTATGGCTTACCTGTGCCACTTCAGTGCAGCTTTCGAAATGTTTACCAAAGTGCTTGACCTCACTGAGCCTCAGTTTCCTCATCAGTAACAGTGGGCAAAATCCCCACATTAGATAGGGTTTTCCTGATATTTAAATGAAAGGTCTTTGTTGCCATGTCTCTGGCCAAGTCACCAGGGCTCGGTAAATGATCGCTCTCCCATTCCACACTTTTTCTCTGATTATTCATACTTAAACTCACTCCAAATTTATCTCCACTGTATTTATAAAACCCAAAGGACATCTTTTATGTAGCATGATGTTTCCTTTCAGATAGGAAATATATACAGGGTGTCCCCCCCCAAAAAATGCATACACACTTTGAATAATTATTAATTCCAATGGGTTGAATCTGAAAAGAAAGAAACAACAACTGAGCTATCAAAAATGTGTGTGTATACATTTTTGGGACACCCTATATTTCCACTTGGGGATGTGGCAGCTGTAAATACTTTTTCATTCATTACAGGAAGATTCAGTTTTGAAACTCCAGGCTTCCCTTGATACTGCCAGTTCCATTCAGGGTACCTGGTAGGTGGCTGACAGAGGAACTGGAGAATCATTTCTTTTTTTTTCTTTTTTTAATATATTTTATTGATTTTTTACAGAGAGGAAGGGAGAGAGATAGAGAGTTAGAAACATCAATGAGAGAGAAACATCGATCAGCTGCCTCCTGAACATCCCCCACTGGGGATGTGCCCGCAACCCAGGTACATGCCCTTGACTGGAATCGAACCTGGGACTCTTCAGTCCGCAGGCCGACGCTCCATCCACTGAGCCAAACCGGTTTTGGCGAGAATCATTTCTTAAAACTCAGCTGGAAGTCTGCTAATATCCACTGAGGACCACGGAGCCCAAAGCCAGAATTAACCAGCAACATGTTCTCTCCCTTCAGCAGATACTTCACTAGTGTCTGTTAATCAATCTGACCAGCTTTCGATAATCACAACTTTTCCAACTTGGCATGCTTGGAGGAAGAGAAAAAGAGAGCACACAGGGTGGTAGGTGTAGCAATGTACAGATAATCAACATTTAAAAAAATATATTTTTATTGATTTCGGAGAGAAAGGGAGGGGGTGAGGGAGATAGAAACATCAATGATGAGAATCATTGATGGGCTGCCTCCTGCACGCCCCCTACTGGGGATCGAGACCACAATCTCAGGCGTGTGCCCTGACCAGTAATTGAACCATGACCTTCTGGTTCATAGGTTGATGACCAACCACTGAGCCACACTGGCTGGGCGATAATCAACATATTGAATTGGATTTCAGGTTTGAGGTTAGACCTCTCCTTGGTGATTTTATATTGAATTGATTGTTAACAGAATAAGTCTATTCTTTTTCTCATTACTTTAAATTGACCACAAAAGAAAAGTGTGATGTCTGATCACATTTGTTTCTTGGGAAAATTAACCGAAATGATGGAAGCAATAGTACCAGGCAGTGCTACCTAATAGAACTTTCTGCAAAGCTGAAATTGATCTCATCTGTTCTCTGTACTATGAGAGCTGTTAGCCACATATGCTTATTGAGCAGTGGAACTGGGCATGGCACAAGAAACTGAGTTTTCAATTTTATTGAATTTAATGAATTTAAATGTAAATGTCCACATATGGTTAGCGACTGCTGTAATGGATAGCACAGATAGGAGACCGCAACAAGAACAAGGTCCTCTGCACGTCGGCACGCTGTCAGCATAGCGTTGTTGAGGTTGCCTTGCTGTGAGGCTACCTGACTCTGCGCCTAAAACTCCCCAGCTTGTGCTCCTCCCAGGTACCTGGAAGCTGCTCTCGCTGACCTCCAGCTACTGTTAACCCAATGTCTGCTTCAGGAGGTGCCCTCTGCCTGGCTTTCTGAGGCCTCTACAGTTGGTTTCTCTTATTATTTTCTGCCCTGCACCCACCTCTTTTTAGGTAATAGCTTCCTATCTTTCTTTGGAGAATCACAGCACTGCATCCTCTGGCCTCAGTCATTGCAGAGGTGGTCACGTGGCACAGGTCTACCCAGTGCGGCACCAATGGAATCACTGCTGGGGCCACTGTACTAGTAAAAGTGAAGCTCCCTTTTTGGGGAGGTTTGCTGAGTTAGAATGGAAATGGGGATGGTTGATGACCATTTGACACCATGAAGAGATGAGTTCAATATAGAGGAGAACATAGACAAAATTAAAGCACATTCCTGACGATGTTGCCTTTGACCACTTGGATCTAGGCATGCCTGAAGATAGGTACCCTAATACATTATTTTCTTGTCTCTCTCCCTCCCTTCTTCCCTCCTTCCCTTCCTCCTCTTTCTTTCCCTCTCTGCACAGCCTCCATTTTTTTTTTTTTTTTTTTTTTTTTTTTGCTTAAGGAAATTTGAGTTGGGGTTCCAGAGATTTCAGATTAATATGATTCTGACTAATATATAGTTTCTATAATGAACTTTCTATAAGTGTGACAGCTTCTCCAAACCTCCTTTTATTTCTCAGTACTACAATAAACGTACCCTCTATCAGAATCAAGCACATCTTCCTACTTCCCTTCTCTGTGTCATTGTTTTGGCATCTTTTCCATATTTGGTATAAAGTTCTTGTATAAAGTCCTTTTTTTCATGTTTTTAAATATCCTTCTGGGTTCATAATCCAGGTGAAAGCCCATCTCCCCTGGACTTTTCTCACCCCCCAACCCCCTCCTCTAAGCTCTGGCAGAGCACTTCCATCACATTCCCTCTCCCGTGTTGACTGTGCTTTATGACTTTGTCTTTGTGCACCGAGACAGGAGCCTCCCTGAGGCAGACACCATATGGAATCCGTTTTTATCTCTTGCATAGAGTCTCTCTCAGGGCCTAGCACAGTAGTGCTCAATGGTTCTGATTGGATGATTGATTGATTGACAGAGAGCACAGAACTCACAAACTACTGCTTTCTGGATGCCTAGGAAGGGATATAGAGTGAGAGGCAGTCTTACTAAGAAAACCACCCAAACTCACTAAAAATGTGTATGAACCACCTTTTGTTTACTTTTATATTTTTGTGAAAATTTCATTCACACTGTCAATCTAGGGTTGTGTTCTTTGTTCAGAATTGGATTGTGTCTTTATTCAGGTCTAAATTAGTAAAAATATGAAGAAGATTAATCATAGCTGAGATCCAGGGAGTCAGCCATCAAAGGTTGAAGCAACAAAAAAGTTTAGGAGAACCTACAGTTCATTTGTCTGCTAAGGAAACCATCATTAGAATAGAATGGGTTTACAAAAAGACCATTCAATGCCCCAAGGAAAGGCAATGTGGGCTAGGAAAAAAGCTAAAGGCATTATCTCTGCGCTCAGGGCATCCCAACCTCCTTAGATGAAAAGTTAACATTTCTGAGATAACAATGAACTCTTGGAGGTGGTGGTGGTCGGGGGGGGGAAGGGGAGGGGAGGGGCGGGGGGTAGACCAGTGGTGTAGAACTTAAGAAATGTGAAAGATCCCTGAAGACTGTAGAAGTCACTAAAAGTATCTTAGAGAAAGTAGGAGTTAGGTGGGTTTTGAAGACTAGATAGGAGTTGAATAAACAAAAAAGATGAAATATTCTTCTGAGTTCATAATCCAGGTCATTATGATTATGTGGGCATTAACAGAAAAAATGTAAAGAAATTAAACGTTGTAGGTGTTTAAACTTAATAAGAGAGCTTCAGAAATCTGCTATTTTACTGTTCTGATTGAGAATCATTTTAAATGTTTTAATCAATCTGAGACAAGTCCTCCCAGTTTGGATGTAATGATGTGTATGCATTTCTAAGAGGGCTCCATTCACGGTTTAAGCATCATAAATGTGTATATACCACATTTCCCTGCAGATGGTAGTAAAGTAACTTGCTTTCAAAAAATTACTATGATAATATATGAGATAGAAGTAAAATTCTTAAGGGAGGAATACCTTTTTCTTACTCTTTCAGAGTCACTGTGGGTTACTGAAGTTTGAGATTCAGAAGTCGGGAGGACATGCATTCAGGGATTCTCTTGTCTCTGACTTCATCCTGAAAGGTCTCAGGAGGTCTAAACTCCCAGGTTGTTTTAGTTCCCCCAAGGGCTTTTACTTGGTCGCTCTTTATAAAGTCCAGGTCACAAAATGATCAGAGAAAGGAAAGAAGGAAGGGAAAGAGGGAGGGAGGGAGGGAGGACCTCTTTACCAGTGACTGGGGTTTTATCAGATACTAACTGACATAGAGGAAGAAAAATACCTAATGCCAGGCCCCGCTATTCCTCCAAATTAGGGGAAGGGGAATGCGCATATGCAGCTCCCTCTAGACTTCTTGTCTCATAGAATAGAAGAAAAGAGCTGAGTTTTCCTGGAGGTCACAGCCCAGGCACAGGCTCACTGAAATGATGAAAATTAATTGCAGAACTATAGAATGCTTTCACTTCACCCACATGTACTACCACGTCAATCAGTTCCTGTATATCAGCAATGTTTCTCAGGGAAAGCTTTGCTTAAAAGCTGTTTTGCTTTTAAGCCTCTAGTGAAACCCAAAAACAATAGGGGAGGTAAAAACAAAGACACCTAGAGGATATTTTAGCTTCTGATACCTACAGCCACAGTAAACAATGAATGTAGCCTACCTCCTAGTCAGATAAACATAAAAACCCACACAAAAGGCTCATTTACTTCCATATTTTTAACCCAATATATCACTTTTGACTTTCAACAAAAATTACAAGACATACGAAAAGGTATAAACAACCCTTCTTGGAAACAAAGCTAGCATTGAAACCAGAGTTAACTAGTGCAGAGATTTCGAATGATCAGACCTGAAATTTAAATAACATTGACTAGTATGCTAAGGCCTGAATGGAACCAGTGACTACAGAGAAGATGGGTTATGTAAGTAGAAAGATGAAAATCTAAGAAAAAAAATCAAAAGGAAATGTGAGACTTTATAAACACTGTGAATTAAGAATTCTTTTGCGCGCTCATCTGGGGATTGAACACAGCGGAAGAATCAGTGAACTTGAAGATATATCCATAGAAACCTCCCAAACTGAAAGTAAAAAGAATAATAAATTAAAATAAAATGGAATAGAATATCCAAGAACTATGGTTCAATTGCAAAAGATAGAAAATGTGCATAATAGGAATACAAGAGAGGAAGTGGGTGACAAAGGAACAGATGAAATACTTGATGTAGTAATGATTGAGAAATTTCCAAAATTAATACAGACAACAAAACTCTGATCCAGAAAGCTTAGAGATCACCCGATATGATAAATGCTAAGAAACCTACATCCAGGAATATCATATTCAGATATAGAATATCAAAGAAAAAGGTAAAATCTTGAAAAAAGCTAGAGGGTAGGGGCACCTTATACATGAAGGAAAAGATTTAAAATTACACAAATCATGCAAGCAAGAAAAGAGTGAAGTAAAATAATTGAACTGATGAAAAGAAAAAAAAATAACAGCATAGAATTCTGTATTCTGTAAGTAACCCTTCAAAAGTGAAGGATAACTAAAGACTTTCTCAGACAAACAAAAATTGAGGAAACTTATTTCCAGTAGGTTTACTTTGAAATACATGTTAAAAGATGTTCTTTGGAAAAGAGGAGAATGATATAGAGGAGAAACTCAGCTCTTCGTAAAGAAAGGAAGAATGAGCCCTAGTGGGTGTTGCTCAGTGGATAGAGCGTTGGCCTGGGGACCTAAGGATCCCGGGTTCAATTCCAGTCAAGGGCCTACAACTGGGTTGCAGGTTGCAGGCTTCTCCTTGGCCCAAGCTCTGGCCAGTCCTCGTGCAGGAGGCAGCCAATCCATGTGTCTCTCTCACATCAATATTACTCTCTGTCTTACCCTCTCTCTTCCACTCTCTAAAAATCAATGAAAAAATATCCTTGGGTGAGGATTAAAAAAAGAAAATAAATAAAATAAAAAAGAAAGGAAGAATGCTAAAGAAAAAATAATTGAGATTAAAATTAAATTTTTAATTTACCTAACAGATGGTAGTTTGTTGAAACTAATAATAGCAACAATGTATTCAGTATAATTATGGATAAATAAAATAAATGACAACAATGTTATAAGAGATGGAAGGGAGGAAATGAGCAGACTCTGTTATAAAGAACCTGCACTAGCCATGAAGGAGTAAAGTGTTATTTCAAAGTGGACTTGGATTAGCTTTAAATTTATACTGAAAACTCTTGTGAAACCACTAAAATTTTTAAATAAAATTATATTTGATATAAGAGAAGAGAGAAAATGGAATCATATTAAATATTCAATTAAAAATGTAGAAGGCAGAAAAAGAGTGGAAGACGAGAGAGAGAGAGAGAGAGAGAGAGAGAGAGAGAGAGAGAGAGAAACAGAACAAAGAGCAATTGTTCGAAATATTAAAATATGATAGCTATTAAGCCAACTACTATATCAATAGTAACTTTAAATGTGAATGGTCTAAGTACACCAATTAAAGAATGGATTTAAAAAAATTAATGAAGAACTATATGATTTCTATAAAAAACCTGTTAAGGAATGGAGAAAGATATACTATGCTAAAACTAATCAAAGTTTGAGTAGCTATATTAATTGCAGACTTAAGAATACAGGCATTACATAATAATGAAGAGGTCAAGTTTCCAAGAAGATATAATAATCCGGAATATGTATGTGTCTAACAACAGAGCATCAAAATACATGTGACAAAACCTGATAGACCTCCAAGGAGAGATAAATTCACTATTATACTTGCAGGTTTCATCATCGCCGGAACAGTAATTGACAGATCTAGCAGTCAACTATGTAAAAATAGATTTGAACAGAACAACACTATCAATCAACTGAATCCAGTTGACATTTATAGAATATTTTGTATAACAATAGCAGAATACATATTTTTCTTAAGCACACATGGAATGTCTACCAAGTTGGACCATATTCTGGGCCATAAAACCTACCCTCACATATTTTTAAAAATATAAATTATAAAATGTAGTCTCTTAGGCCACAATGGAATTAGACCAGAAATCAAGAGAAATAGTTGGGAAATCCTAAAGTATTTGGAAATTAAACAACACAAATCCAAATAACACAGATCAAAGAAGTGTCAAAGGGCATTTTAAAATGTCTTGAACCAAATAAAAATGAAAATACAATATCAAAATGTGTGGGATGCAACAAAAGCCATACTTGGAGGGAAATTTATAGCATTGAATACACATATTAGAAAAGAAGACAGATCAAAATCAATAATCAAAACTTCCACCTTAGAAAAAATAGAAAAAAAGAAGAGTAAATTAGATCTAAAGTAAGAAGAAGGTAAGAAATAATTAAAAATTAGAGCATAAATCAATGACATTGAAATAAAAAATCACTAATGAAAAATAAATTAAAACAATAGCTGATACTTGGTAAATATCAATAAAATAAACATTTAGCTAGGCTAATCAAGAAAAAAGAGGGAAAAAAACAAATTACTAATATCAGAAATGAAAGAGGGACCATCACTACTGATCCAATGGACATTAAGGGGACAACCACATAATATTAACACTCCATTCCCACAATTTTGATATCAAATATGAAATGGACCAATTTCTTAAATGGCACAGTTCTTATCAAGCACATTCCTAGGTATTTATCTAAATGAGGTGAAGGTTTACACCCACAGAAAAACCTGCACACGGACGTCTATAGCAACTATATTCATAACTAACAAAACTTGGAAGCACCAAGATATCTTTCCAAAGGTGAATGAATCAACCAACTGTGGTACATCCATAAAATGGAATATCACTCAGTAATGAAAAACTAAGTAGTAAATGACTTAAAGGAACCTTAAGTTTATATTACTAATTGAAAGAAGTTAATCATCAAAGGCTACAAACTGCATGCCTCCAACTCTATGATATTCTGGAAAGCTAGTTGCCAGGGGTTTGGGAATGGGAAGAGAGGGAGTGATAATTGGTGGAGCACAGAGGATTTTTAGGGCAATGCAATTATTCTCTATAATACTGTCATGGTGAATACATGATATTATGCATTTGTCAAAAGCCATGGACCTGTACAACATAAAAAACTAACCCTAATGTTAACTATAGGCTTTAGTTAATAATAATATATCAGTATTGGTTCATCAATTGTGGCAAATGTACCACAATAATGCAAGATGTTAATAATAGGGAAAATTGAGGGAGTGGGAAGAAGGTGGTATGTGGGAATTGTCAGTACTTTCCAGTCAACTTTTCTATAAAACTAAAAATAAAAATACTTTAAAAATAAAGTCTATTAAATTTTAAAAAGCACATGAAATTTTGGAATATAATTTAAGAATATCTAAGCAACAAGAAAGCCAAAGTATTAGTTGGCCAAGGCCAAGAAGGAACCATCAGACTTAACCCCCATAATTCACAGCACCCTCCGGTATGCCATTCATTTCATGCTTAAGAGCATAGGCCAAGTGGGAGAATCTGGTGTCATTAGAAAGAGTCAGGAATATGACTGTCACATGAAAAGGCAAAATGTGTTTCCATCACAGATGCTCTTCTCTAAGCATGTTGTAAAACCATTTTATGGGCAGTCACACCTTCCTCAATATTTATCAAGTCAATGTAATATGGTGGGTTAGGAGGAAAGCTCAGGAGTCAGATGGCCTGGGTTTCATTTCTGATCACACTACCTATTTGTTGAACGATTCGAGGCAAGAATGTCATGTCTTTGTGCCTCGATGTTTCATTTGAAAAGTGAAGCTACTAATACTACCTACTTCATAGAATTAATTAAAATAAATTAATTAATGTGAAGTATCTAGGACATTGTCCTTTTGTAACATCTCCTTTTTGGGGAAGCACAAAGTACATTAATGTATTAAAGGCTCTGATAAGTCCTGTAGTAAAAATGTTCTGAACTGCTGATTTTCTAAATTCATTTGACTAGTCAGTCTCTTTTTCAATTGATGACTATTAACATTCTGCAGAATGGATGTTAATTGGAAAATACTTTGAGCAATGCTGTACCCAAACATCAGCCTTCTCTGCCCATTGTTTACCTCCTTGCCCTTTGCTCCTCATTGCTCACATGACCTAAATAATAACCACAATCTCTTTTCCAATAATCCCTGCATTATTGGTCTGAATTTTCTTTTAAAGAGAGAGTTATTTGGAAGAGAGTGACCCTCCTGTGTCATCCTCTGGTGGATAAAATGTCCGCCTGCTGTTTGTGATATTCTCACCATCAGAAACTCTCAACAAAAGAATTGTAAATTTCTGGGTAGATGCTCAGCCCAATGCGGTCTGGTCTGTGTCACATAGTGAGAGCTGACAGCTTGTAAATGTTTGATAACAATGGGTACCAAATACCATGTGAACCATTGGGGAGTTTCCCGACAAGAATGTTTGGGGTGTGGGGGTGGGGAGCAGCAAGTACAGGACACTTAGTTGGGAAATAAAGCAGAGAGGAAGCCAGCATTTCTAGAGTCGCTTCACTCCCTTTCTGCTTAGAATATCCAATCACAAAATGGCCAAGTTCCAAGCAAACTCTAGCTAAAGAAACACAGCAAATGAGTATTGGCAAAGCAACATGGTTCATGAAGAAAAGTGAATAGCCACCATTTGTTTGCCGGCTCATAGGGCTGCCTTTAAAAGGAAGTCCTGGTTTGAAGGATTGGATCCAGTTTCCAGAGCTAGGAAATATATACCAGACACAGCACACCCGTGAGACTGTCAGAAAGAATTAGAGCCACTCTAATTTGGGAAAAGGCACTTCTCTTGGTGGCAGGAAGACTTATCTTGCTCAATGGCATGTCAATGTTACCACACACCATAGTCATACATTCTGCAGATGAAAGACATTATCCCACCCAGGAAGATAGCAGTTACTCCCCAAATGAATCAGAAGATGTCATCCTCATATGGACACCATTTGTGGAGTGTTTATATGAAAACTATGAAATTTAATCGGCTGGAGAAAATAATAAAAACACTTAAAAAAAAGGCAAGTAGATAAAAAAATACAAAATGTTTATGGTTACCTTCAAGAGCTGTCTTAGGAATGTCATTATGTTTCAAATTGTGCTCCTAGGAACACCTGAATTGAGCATGAGTGTCTTAGAAGAAAATGTTCTATGGTCCAATTAGCTAAAGCATAGTCCTTGTTGGTAAATGACAACTTAAGCACTTTGATACTCCTAGAGTAAAATTAAAAAAACAAACAAACCCCAAACAGCCTCGTTTCATTTTGGTTTATCCCAATTTTCCCTACAAGTATATGTACTTAGAACTTCTACTAAAATCATGACAGTCTAGTACAGTGGTCAGCAAACCGCAGCTCTTTGGTCCCTTGAGTGTGGCTCTTCCACAAAATACTACGTGTGGGCGCACATGTACAGTGTGATTGAAACTTTGTGGCCCATGCGCAGAAGTTGGTTTTCGGCCTGGGCGAGTCTATTTTGAAGAAGTGGCATTAGAAGAAGTAGGGGGTGTCAGTCGGTTGGGCGACAAGAGACACAGTGCAGGCGGCCTCGGGATACGCAGTAGGAGCGCAGGGGAGGCGCGCGATTCATGCACGAGTTGAGTGAGCCAGTCAGTCTCATTGTGCAGTGGTTAGTGCTAGTCACGTCTGCAAATCGCGCGCAGATGACAAAAGTATCTACTCGAAGCATAAAGTTACCTGTATTTTTCCAACCAGCTGCAAATCCTACAGGTATTTTTGTCATCAACTTAAGAATTGTAATTATTTTGTGTTGGTGGCTTTATTATTATAAAATGAAACATTTTTTTAGGTAAGTTGAGATGGTTTGGACATATAGAGAAGATGAAAGAAAGGAGATAGATGAAACAAGTATATAAGATGAGTGTGGATGGGAGAGTTGGAAGGGGTCGACCTCAGCGAACGTACCTCAATCAGACTGAGGATGTTTTTAGCAAAGGCCAGCTTAGGAGTACCCTAATTAAGTTAATAGCAATGTACCTACCTATATAATTTAAGTTTAAAAAAATTGGCTTTCAAAAGAAATTTCAATTTGTACTGTTGATATTTGGCTCTGTTGACTAATGAGTTTGCCGACCACTGGTCTAGTACATAGTAATATTAATCTTTAATTATCAAGCTCTGTTAATCTTTAAACTAGGTCAAGTGACAAAGTTAACAATATCTGCCCCTCCTGGTTGGATGGGCTACAAATTGTCATGAATATGAGTGTTTTGAGAGGCATAAAAGTTTGTACAAATACATCTCATGCACCATGTTGCTGGAGACTTGCAGAAGTGAGCTGCCCTGATTGGCAAGGCTAATTAGTTGAGTGAATTTAATTATAGCCACTGTTTGGTAGGCTTTCCCCAAATAAGATATTTTTTCCCCTGAACAAAATGTGGAGCAGAACAAAAGATGATAAAAGTTGTGGTTTATTTGAAGGGAAAAACAATAAACTCCACAAGCTTAGGCAAAGCAGATTTTCAACAATTAACTCATCTATTCCACAAATGTTTATCAGCCGTGCATAGTTAAGATTCTTTCTGTGATGAGAGCTAGGAAGTCTAACCCAGACTGTGGCACATTGCATTTCCCAGAAATGGCCCCAGTCATATTTCCAGTCCCACGCGCTCTTAGAACACTGCCCTTCACCTACTCTTGAACCTGAGTTGTTGTGTGAGTGCTCCAACCAATGGAGAATGGCAGAACTGGTGCTGAGCGACTTTCCATAAAAAGGATGCTGTTTCTGCCTGACTCTCTCTTATATTTGGGGTGGAAGTGGGATGTCCCTGGAGAAAAGGTGGCACCATGATGTGAGAAAGCCCAGATTAGCCCATGAGGAAGGACCACCTGAAGAGACCCATGTGGAGAGGAACCAATGCCTCCTGTTGATGACAAGCATCAACCACCATGCCTTCAGATGATCGCGGCCTCTAGCCCTCTGGCCACCACCTTTGACATCTAGTGGAAGCTTTCATGCTGAGCCCTGCCCAAATGGTTAATGTGTGAGCAAAATACATCTTACCATTGTTTTAAGCCACTAAATTGAGGGATTATACATCCATCTTCAGGGGAACAGGTCTCATAAAAGAAAACGTTCAGGAGTGAGTGTTGCAGGGGCTCAGACAATGACATCAGAGATCCAGTTTTTTCCCTCTCTATCTCTTGATCCAGTTTCCCTCCTTGTTGATCCTCTTCTCAGATAAGCTCTGCCCTCCAGGAAATAAGACAGTTGGAGTAGTGACTCAAATATTTACAGATTTAGTCCAGGAAGGAATGGGCATCCTCCTCTATCCCAAGCACCCAACAAGAGTTTCACTATCTTCCTGGCTGTGATGAGGTCATGTGTCCATCTCTAACCTCATCATGGGTCCAGAGAAATGATTGGCTAGCCTTGCTTTATAAGCCCACTGTACTGAGGAGGAAAGCATGTAGTTCTGGCAAAACTACAGAGACTGAGATTTAGGATTTAGGGCTAGGTGAGCTCCACACAAAAATCAAGGGTTACTATTGGGAAAAGATTGCTTAAATGCTAAACAATCTCAAGACAAGTACATATTTACTTATTTTTTTATTTGTTTTTCATTAACTTTATTGGAGTGACATTCGTTAATATAACTATATAGGTTTTAAGTGTAAAATTGTATGATACTTCACTTATATATTGCATTGTGTGCTCATCATCCAAAGTCAAGTCTTCTTCCATCACCATGTATTTAATTCCCTTTACCAGCCCCACCCCCTTCCCTCTGGTAACCACCCTACAGTTGTCTGTGTCTATGAGTTCTTGTTTGTTTCTTTTCTTAGTTCATTTGTCACTTTCAGTTTTACGTCCCACATATGAGTAAGGTGATGATATGAATTTGACCCCAAAGGCAAGGGAGGTATAGACAAAAATAAGTGAATGAGACTGCATCAAACTAAAAAGTTCCTGCACAACAAAGGCAACCTCCAACAAAACAAAAGGCAACCAATCAAACGGGAGAAGATTATTGCAAACAACAACTCTGACAAGGGGTTCATATCCAAAATATAAAAAGAACTCGTGCAACTCAACACCAAACAAACAATCCAATTAAAAATGAGGCAGAGGACCTGAACAGATACTTCTCCCAAGAAGGCATACAAATGACCAGAAGATAGATGAAAAGGTGATCGGCTTCACTAGCTATGAGGGAAATGCAAATCAAAACTACAATGAGATTCCACCTCACACCTGTTAAAATGGCCATTATCAACAAGACAAGTAACAGCAAGTGTTGGAGAGGTTGTGGAGAAAAAAAGTACATTTTTAAAAAGAAATTTTAAAGTGTGAACTTTAAGCACTATTCTAAATAAAAAATAAAAGTGAATGTTTTTTTGAGTGCTTAATTTGCACAAAGAAGAGTTTAAGTGCTTTATATGTTGTAATTAATGAAACCCTTTATACAGTGATGGCAAACCTTTTGAGCTCAGCATGTCAGCGTTTTGAAAAACCCTAACTTAACTCTGGTGCCGTGTCACATATAGAAATTTTTTGATATTTGCAACCATAGTAAAACAAGGACTCATATTTTTGATATTTATTTATATATTTAAGTGCCATTTAACCAAGAAAAATCAACCAAAAAAATGAGTTCTCCTGTCACCTCTGACACGCGTGTCATCGGTTTGCCATCACTGAACTAGGAGATGGATATTGTTAGCACTATTTTACAAAAATGAAAGGAAGACACAAAGTTAGAAATTGACCGAGTCTGCATGATTAGCCAATAGCAAAGGCAGGATTCAAACCAAGCTAGTCTGGTGCCAGAGGTTTCACTGTATTCACTCTACTACAGTGGCTTACAGCAATTTTAATATATGCTAGAGAACAGACATGAACACATGGTGTGTTTGCCTTAGAAAACCCTCTTTACTAATGGAGGACAAAGATATGTGACTATATAATTGCAAATCAATGTGTACATTTCTCTAGTAAAAGTGAAGTGTTACGAGGGTTAGGAAGAAGGAGTAATACCCGCACTTAGAGTGGAGACTATACAAAAATATTGAAGTGATGACATTGAGTTGGCCCTTGAAATATAAATGGGGCTTTGCCTTGGGAAGGGGTAGAGGTAAGATGGATATTCCAGGCAGTGTATGCAAGAAAAGATGGTGTATTTCCTAAAAACTATCCAGAGTTCTTCATTCTTTCAAAACGTATTTATTGAGTAATTACTATGTAGCAGGCACACGTGTAGGGGACTCGGAGGTCCATCAATAAACAAAACAGACAAGGATTGGAACTTAAGTGCTATCAGCGTAAGGACAGTGCCCAGGCTTCAGCAAGAAATTGAATAGTCACATCTTCATGTCCTTTTAGGCAGGTGAGGATGGCCCTCTTATCCAAGATGTCTAGTTCTGATGTGTCTGTATTTCACTACATTTCCCAAAGTAGGAAAAGGCCAACTTTATCTCAGCTGCTTCCACCTCCAGAGAGCAAGAAAGTAATCAGGAAGGCCCTGCAAGAGGTAAAGAAATGAAAACCCTTCTCCCGTAGCTAAGTGTTGATCCAGGCTCGTACTAGCACAGAGCAGTATGGTGTGTGTGTGTGTGTGTGTGTGTGTGTGTGTGTGTGTGTATGTGTACACGTGAGTGTGTGGTGAGCAGGGGGTGTGCAGTTGTGCGCATGTGCATTGGCTGTGCTTCGTTGGGAAGGAGGCAATGGGGCTCCATTCCTCACTGGTGGCTCAGCAGTCCAAAGCTTGGAGAGGCTGCCTGGGCATTAATCATGCAGGGAAGAGGATGGCATGTTAGTTTTCAGTCAATGACAAACTTTATTAGAGAAAAAGGAAGAATCAGGCACATCTGTTCCTCCTCAGAGTTCCTCACAAGGCAGGGAGAGTTCAGTGAAAGACTGGAGGAGGGAAGAACCATCATCCCTTCCCCAGGGATAATTGAAGTGGTCTGTACTGTTTTATCAGGAAAAAATCTCACTCCCAACTGGCATCTCCAAAATTATGTACTGAAAATTTCCAAAGAAAGGTCACACTACTCAATGTGAGTTTGAAAGATAATTATTCTTGTCATCTCTTTTGGAATATGAGTTCTGGGATTTGATTCAAAACTTTAGTCTCAAAAAAATAAAATTGTGTCTATTGACTTTTTCTTCCTGAACCCTGAATAGTTACACTCAACACTCTTTTTAAAAATCCTCCTCCATCACACAGCAATTCCTTCCTTCCTCCCTTCCTTCCTTCCTTCCTTCCTTCCTTCCTTCCTTCCTCCCTTCCTCCCTTCCTTCCTCCCTTCCTCCCTTCCTCCCTTCCTTCCTTCCTTCCTTCCTTCCTTCCTTCCTTCCTTCCTCCCTTCCTCCCTTCCTTCCTTCCTTCCTTTCTTCCTTCCTCCCTCCCTTCCTTCCTTCCTTCCTTCCTTCCTTCCTTCCTTCCTTCCCTCCCTCATTCTTTCCACATCTGTTTTTAGCCCCTGCTATTGGCAGGTCCTGTGCTGGGCAACGAAGCTATAGGATGGTGAGATAGACTTGGTCCCTGTGCTTGTGGAACTCAAACTACCTCATGACTTACCACTTGCTGTAAAATCTCAAGAAGGTACCTCCCTTCTTTGTGGCCTTATTTTCCTTGGAAGCAAAAGGAAGAGCCTCAACATCCTATAATATTGTGTTTCTATCATTAATGTGAATGAAACACCAGGAAAGAAAGAAAGAAAGAAAGAAAGAAAGAAAGAAAGAAAGAAAGAAAGAAAGAAAGAAAGAAAGCAGGCAGGCAATATTCCCAGAATCCAATACCTAAATTGAATAATCCCCACAGCCTTTCCCAATCTCCCCAAAGAGCTTCCAGTCAGAAGTTGGGGAAGGTGGGGATGGTCAATGGGCAGAATAATCTCACTGATGAATGGGAAGAACAGAATGCCTCTAGCAGAAGGTCCTATTGTCTTCTTTCTATTTGGTCCTGATTTTAGCAGTGAAAGGCTCCATGAGAAATGCTTACATCAAGTGGGACCCACTCACCATGTGCCAACAGCATTAATTTTCATGGAAATCACATTTAGAGTCCTTCATAATTGGCACTTTTTTGAAGGTAAATATTACACGTTAATATATAACACATTACCGTTCCTCTCTCATAATCCAATGCTGTTTTTTGGTCTAATTTTTAAATTCAACACTAGCGCGTTTAGAGAGGGCAATTGCTAACCTTCCCAGCTGAATTCATTGTAAGTTAATTGGGTTCTAACTGGCTGCTGCTTATCTTCACAGCTAGTTCTTCCCACTGTAGAAGCCCCGTGTCCACCACTCACTGGAGCTCTCCACTCACTCCCAACCTAGGTCAGGAGGTAACTACAAGCTCAATTTTGATGCTCGGGGAACACGTTGGCTTTGAACATGAGGCTTGGTTCTATTTAACTTACTCCTGAGGCCAAATGTCCAGTCCCAATAACCCTATTATTTTGGAACGATAGCTATGTTCTGCTTTTGCTGGAGTGCCCTGTGTGCAGAGCTTGAGTCATGTGGCCGTTATCTACTTTCCTTGTTCATTATTTGGCTCTTCTTTTATTTATTTATTTATTTATTTATTTTTTTAAAATATATTTTATCGATTTTTCACAGAGAGGAAGGGAGAGAGATAGAGAGAGTTAGAAACATCAATGAGAGAGAAACATGGATCAGCCGCCTCCTGCACATCCCCCACCGGGGTTGTGCCCGCAACCCAGGCACATGCCCCTGACCGGAATCGAACCCGGGACCCCTCAGTCCGCAGGCTGACGCTCTATCCACTGAGCCAAACCGGTTTCGGCTATTTGGCTCTTCTTTTAGTTCCCATTGCAAACTGCAGCTGTTCAGCTCCAGGTGAACTCTTCCCTGGACCATCCTGGACACTGTGCTGTTTGGGGTGCTCTGTTTCACCACCTGCTTGGACTTCCCAGACTGGAAGGGGAGACCATCAAGTTAGAGATAAAGGGCTCATCCTGTGGCCCCAATTTACTGCATTGAGTACACTGGGGATTAAATGAGAAGCAAGAAAGAAAGGTAAGAAAACTGAAATTAACATGGACTGGAATCTAAGGAAGAGAAAAGCGTGAAGAGAGACTTTTATAAGAAAGGGACATGAAAAGCTTATTGTTCCCTTTTTTGCTATTCTAGAGTACTGACAAAATCCTAAATGAGCAGGTTAAAGATGAAAAGGCTAAGCTAACGCAACTGAATATGGCGGGCAGAATGTTTTGAAGCAGTAGACACAGGTGCAAAAAGAAACACTTTCAAGCTAGAAATAGATGAACTCACATGGTAGTAATAATACTTAGATAAGAAAATATGTGTGTGCCATTCTATCATTCAACAAAACTTTATGAAGCACCTACTGTGCATGAGCCTTCTATTAGCTACTCTGATCAAATAAAACATAGATCTGTAGAAAGATAACAGAACAGTGCAACCTGAGATAAAGAACAATTTGGGAGAGATGGGGAATGTATACAAATTCTAAAATATTAAAAATCTTAAGTATTCACTTGTTCTGCATTTGTAAAGGCCGTGTTTTTTTTTTTCAGTGGCACTTACCTTCAGGACAGAAAAGAAACACTTTATAGTAACTTCCATTGCCTTCATTTGTTTCAAAGCCACCTTCCTACTGAGTCCTCAATGCCACCTTCTTACTGACTCCCCAATGCACCAAGCTATAGAAATACAAATTTATGTTTCTGCTGAAATGGTGACCTCGTGACTGGTAAGTTGGCCTGGCTTGCCTCTGATTTTAGTGAATGTCAAATTCTTACTGTTTCAAGTCCTGCTGGGCTCAGGACTGGCTCAACCTAGAGAAATAGGTGGATGCAGTGCTGGAGATCTAAGACTGCTGGAGCCCTGAACCAAGGTGCTTCATGCAGGGAGTTACAGGGTGAGCAGTTCAGCAGGCGGGTGCAGCCCCACCACAATCTTTCTCCCCTCTCATCCCTGGCAGTCGGAAGCTGGACAGGCTCCTAATGGCTGCTAATGAGCATGATTAAAACCTGATAATGACTCATCCTAGGAGAAAATGTTCAGCCCTGCAGAATACAATCTCTGTATTATCTGCGAACCTCTCACTGGGATTGACGGGCGTCCATTATGTGAAGGGTGCAAGGTTTGCTGGAAATAGAAGGTACTTTCAAGTTGTCACGGACTGTGATGCTCTTCTGCAGACATGCAAAAAGGCACCTTTCCTCTCCCACCCCCCCCCCCGCCCCTAAAGCCCCAGATCCTCCATTCTGGCAGGGAGAGCAGTCAGTCGTAGATTCCTAACAGAAATGTGTTATTTTCTGTGTAGATCTGATTAACACCGTGCTGTCGAATCTTTACGGTCAGGCCAGATTATATTACAGTCATGACAAGTAGTTAATGAATTTACATTGACTAATCCATACAATGCTAAAGATCTTTCTGTCAGGATTAATACCCTAAATGTGCAGGACACTGTCTGATTTGTGGCTCTGCTCTTTGCACCGATGCGACCTATGGCTGGTGTTTTTAATGTCCCATGATCAGAGCTAAGTGACAGGATCTGGACACTGGGATTCAGGATTGTTTGGAGAATTTATATTTTATTTATTTATTTATTTTATTGCTTAAAGTATTACAAAGGGTATTGCAAGACCAGGATAGTGCTGCTTCCAGAGGTGTCCGGGTCCATGTTAGTTTCAGTGGTAAATTTTCTTGCCCTTCCTTCTTGCTCCTCACTTACTCCCAGGGGACTCAACTTGTTCTCAAGGTTAATTGCCCAGCTCCTATAAGAGAAGAAAGCAAGATACAAGATGCCTAATAAGAGAATAAGATCACCCTTGTTTGTTTTCAAAAACCACTTCCTTTTGCTTCTAAGGAAAATAAGGCCACAAAGAAGGGAGGTATCTTCTTGAGATTTTACAGGGTGATCTTATTCTCTTATTAGGCATCTTGTATGTTGCTTTCTTCTCTTATAGGAGCTGGGCAATTAACCTTGAGAACAAGTTGAGTCCACTGGGATTAAATGGGGACCAAGAAGGAAGGGCAAGAAAACTTACCACTGAAATGAACATGGACCCGGACACCTCTGGAAGCAGCACTATCCTGGCCTTGCTCTTATCTGGGTCCCCTTCTTCTCCCCACTGCTTGCTCCGGTCCTTTGTTTCCCTGCTGTGTCAACTCAGCATGATTCCGACCTCTTGTCTTGTTTTGACCTTGGGTACCTGCCATCCCCTCCGCGCCAAACATAACACACTCCAGACTACTCACCTCTTCCAGATCCTGGCTCCACCCTAACCATGACTTCACCTGTGCCTCTAGCCTGCCTCAGTTCTAGCCACAGTGTCCTGCCACTCACATGCAGCCTGTTGATGGCCATCACTGGATGCTGGTGGAAGGTCCCTGTTATACCCATCTGGATGGCAAACACCATAATCAACAGGAGAACATGCCAAGCATGCCAATCCATCGCCCCATCCAGGAGGTCTGCACTGAGTCCCATGGATCCGCTTTTCCTCAAGTAGCACAAGTGCTTGTCCATGCTCGATAAAAAGATGTTCCTGGTCCACACTTCAAGGATCAGGGATGCCCCTTGTCAGGTCTTCCCCAGCGGGGCCCTGTTTTCTGGCAGCAGTGCCAGCACTAACACTTTCATTGTGGGGTGATGTGGGTAGAGGCAGCCACTGTGGGATCAATTCTCTGAGAGTAGACTCTTCCAATGCCATAAAAATTCCTATAGCTTGATCTAAGCCCGTGGAAACCAAAAGATTTGGCTCCCACTGGCTGTGTTTACTCTCATATTCAGGTCGTTAGAGGTGGTGAAAAATGTATTATATTGACCAAATGAAAGCTCTTTCTGGAGATAATATCTGGGGCAGACCCTGTGAACAATTGCCAAGGAAGAGAATGAGTGGGTGGACTAATGGTCCTGGTGTCCGTAGTGTCCCTGTGGTCATTTGTACCTCAATTAGCTGTAAGCCCAAGGCTTACATACAACTTACGCCAGTCCAGGAAATTTGGCTTATACTTGAAACAAATGCAAGTTATAGTAGAACGTATGGAAATATCACTATAGAGTGGGGATCATGATGGGTGATTGAATTAGGCCTATCAAAAGTTGCAATTCCAGGACACGCCAGGAGGGAAGCTAACCAGCACTGAGGATATGATAGGTGCTGGAGTTTTGGAAGCATTACTGCTTTTACTCTCTATAGCAACCCTGTGGGATGAATAGAATTGTTCCCATTTCCCAGGTGAGGAAATTCAGGGTCAGAGAATCTAAGTAGCCAGATGACGCATGTAGCATTGGCAGAACAAGAATTTAAACTTAGGTCAGCCTGACTATCCCATTGCAAAACATTATGTCTTGAGGCTGTAGAAGATGTTAAACTGATGCAAAGGTATGGAAGCTTCCTCTCTGAAAAACAGTGTCACCACCCTTAACGCTCACCTTCATCTCTTCTCTTATAGGGGACAATTCGGTGTTTGTGAGCCTCAGCTGGCTCCTCATAAGTGGCTAAAACAAGGCTATTGAGTTATATCAGACAAGCAGTGTGCTATCGTTACATTAAATGATTAACAAAGACTAAGGTCTCAAGTGTACAAATGTTTTCTTCTGAATAAATCTGAGCACTTTATCTATATAACCATGTGTGTATTCATTCTCAGAGCCTCTGAAGGTTGGGTGGAGCACGCACTATCTATTTCCCTCTCTCATGATTGTATTTGCATCTTGGTTCAAACACCTTCTCCTCCTCCGTTTGCCTTTGTATCATCTTGTCCTGCCTTGGCAATTGCTTGGATCCATATCTACCGCCCCTCTCTAGACTGCACGTGCCTAATGGAAAAGAGCTGAGTGTTGTTCGTTTTTGTTCAAAGCCAATGTAAAATAAATGATGATTAAATTCACAATTGGGGAATAAACCATATTGCTCAATGAATTCTTTGCCCAGGGTCTCATGCTTAATATGTGCCACAAAAACCTTGTCTTCCAGACTCTGAGAACTCAAGTACTCACAAATATGCCTTGCAAGGGGTTTACGGAGAGCCCAGTGCTGGCATCTCAGCCCTGGGCAGCATAAGTATTACTTGGCCCAGACCCAAAAGGTCAGACCTGGGCAGCTGGGCAGCTGAATTCCCCCTATTTCTCGTCACAAGAGGCCCATTGTTGCTCAATGAAACTCGTCAGTGGGCACCTTTTCCTTCTTTCATGCTTGTCCTTCCTCAGAAGGGGTCTGGCCCAGGGCAGCACTCCTACCCTGACTTCTCTGAACTGCTCCCAGCTGTCTCAGTGGCATTTTCCATTTTTCAGGGGCTGAGCCACAGCCTGGAAGAGCATCCAGGTTCATGTCAAAGGCTCACCCCAGCTTGTGAATCCCAGCCCCTGGGCTGGAGCACCATGAACTTCCAGGAGGGCTCACAAAGGGCCCAGTTGTAACATTTGCTCTTCTTAGGAACGCATTCCTTGTGTGCCAATTGTTTTTGGCTGAGGGAATGGTTGGCCAAGAACAAGGAGGCAGACGCATTTCTCAAATCTAGCCCATGTGACCAGGGCACTGCAGGAAACTCAGTGGGAGACCTCCCTTAAACGCCTCCCCAGGGTGACTTTCTTAAGCTCCTTGGAACTCCTGGCACAGCCCCCCTTTAATGTCAGTTTACTTGGAGGCTTTGTGATGTTTGCATGCTCGGGGCTGTTTCTCCCTGGTTTGAAAACTCCTGTCTGGAGCCAGGTTTTAGATTCTTTTTGGAGTGAAAGAATTTGTATCCTCCTTCAAGTAGAGGTGTTGAAAGGTCTTGCTTGTCCAGGGAGTAACTTCAACAAGAGGAAAAAAGCATAGAAAAACATGGTTTTTCTTTAGGCCTGAGGTGGTTGGGAAAATGTTAGTTCTGGGTCTAACTTTGGAATCAGTCTTTCAACATTTACTCATTTGACTTCAAGTTATTAAACACTTACCCTTACATTTGGCATTGTACTAGGTACCGATGTGCTAGAAAGACAAATGAGGTTCCTACTCTTGGGGAGAATACAGGCAAGTTGCAAAAGCAAAATCTTCACTCTAGAAACAACAGGAGCACAATTGTCAAGCAATGAAGGCTACCCTACACATGGGTTCTTTGTGCGGAATACAGGGATTCCAGGGTCTGTCCATGAACTGGATTCAGTATGTAAAAGCACATGCATGATGTACATGTGTATGTATGAGATATTTACTATGGAGATATATATAGTTTACTGAGATCCTCAAAGGTTTCCCCAAATAAACGCCAGTGTTAGAAGCAACTATTCTACCTCATGTTGGGACTCCCTTCCCATAGCAGGCTCTCCAGATTAATAGGTTAACACAGGGGTGGGCAAACTTTTTGACTCGAGGGCCACAATGGGTTCTTAAACTGGACCGGAGGGCCGGAACAAAAGCATGGATGGAGTGGTTGTGTGAACTAATATAAATTCAAAGTAAACATCATTACATAAAAGGGTACGGTCCTTTTTTTTTTTTTTTTTAGTTTTATTCATTTCAAACGGGCTGGATCCGGCCCACAGGCCGTAGTTATCCCTCGTCTGGGTTAACACATACCAAAATGAGCAAGTTCATCCTGTCTTTCTTATTTTTTTATCATCCGCCTTAGATTCTGAACAGGCAGTTGTACTTGCTGAAGTCTTATCGATCTGTAATTTAAAAGACATGTATTCAAATGTGGAAAGAGAAACTCTTTTCATATCTGTGAATATGATTTTGTTAGTAAGCATTTTTTCCTCTCCAAAAAAATGCAGTATCCTTGGTAAACGCTCTTTCCTGCCTTGGCCATATTAAGAAAATAATGTTTTATTTCAAACGAGAGAATACATAATGCACTACCTGTGCAACTGTGATGGCATTAAATCATAACCATGTAATCCCTCTTAATTTAGTCCTCTCCCTAGGAAAAAAAAATGTAAGTTTCCAAAAGGAGGAAAAAAGCTATGTCTTAAAATTGTTTTAGCATCTAAAAGTTCTGAATTGAAGAGAGCCAACATTTAGTTTAATCTTCATAACTCCGTGGTCTCCAGCCTCCTCTGGGCCATCTCTGGTGACAGAGGCATGCAGTAACTTCGAAGACCTCCATGCTGGTCCGGGATGCTGCAGCACATAGCCACAATGTGAGTGACACTTCCTGGAATTATGCAACATGGTGGCCCTGAGATGACTAAAATGAAATTCTCCCTCACCCCACCTGGCGGTGTCCTCATGTGCTGGACCTGGGTTCTGTCATCTAGGACTACCGGTTGGATCTGTTTTATGAGGGGAGTCCTTCCAGCAGAAGTTTCAGCTTGGAGTCTGTAGCACCAAAGAGAACTGAGTGAGCACATCAATAGAAGAATAAAGGAGTTTTGAGTTGATCCAGTGCTGGAAATAGAGAGACCATGGAGAATGACCATATACAGAGTGACCCAGAGCCTGTCAGGTAAGCACATGGCTGCTGGGAAACTACTCTTAGTTCATTTCTTTTTACCTCTGGTCTCTGGTTAGCTTTCTAGCTAGAGTACAGCACCAATAAACGGAGGTCTCAGATGGAATGCCTCCTCAGATGCACCTACCATTGCTAATCACTTCCCTGGCCAAGGGCTGTAGTTCTTACTATTACCAGACAGATTTCTCCCCCTCTCTTTAATATACAGGCACACACTTACTACTGTAAGAAGTTTCTAAAACAGAGTATAGAGTTACTGCAAATAGGAGCACAGGACCCATAATTTGAAAGGAAAGCTAAAAGTCAATCAGTTCCATCTGTGATCTGATCCCCCAGGTTCATCTATAATGTCTTGACCTGTATTTACCCAGTTTGATGATAAGAATGGCTGCTCGTACTGCTACTGTAATTATGAAACATTGAAGTCTTATGATACATGCATAATATCATTTAACCTTCACCACCATCCTGTGAGATTGGTATAGAGAATGTACACATTTTACAGATAAAGGATTTGTATCTGAGAAGGGTTGGCTAAAATTCCCAGGGTCACATAGCTTTTAAGTGGCAGTAGGCAAATTTTAACCTAAGTCTGCCTAACTCTAAAGAGTCCAACTCTTACTCACTGTTCTCTCCGATACTATTTCTTGTCCACCTCCCATGACAGGGTCTTACTCTCTTTCAGTGGTGCTGTGAGAAAGTGCTTTCTCATACAAATTTTTCTCGTTTATTCATCCCTCCATTCAACAAGCATATATTGGGTTGTCTGTTCCAAGGACTGGACTCTATGTTCCCATATATGCAGGTCTTCCAGCTCTACTGCCCAGGGTCAAGCAGCAATTCTATTTTTTTCAGATATCTGGAGGCAGCAAGGATGAAACTGTAAGTTTGTTCTTCAATCAGAATGCCCCCAATTTCTTCAAAGCCCTTCATTTAGGGTGGTTTCCATTGTTTTCCTCTTGCCGAGTCCCCTCTCTAGCACATACTTCCTCTCTTCAGCAGCCAGCAGACCAATGTAGAACCTGCTCTGATGCTTGTGAGAGCAGGACCATCATCTTCCTCAAGGAGGCACTCTAAAAACAGTGGCCTCTGGTGCATTATTTCCAAACAATGGCCCAGTTTGGGGACAAATAAAAATGACTAACATTCATTGAGGATTTACTATACACCAGCTACTGTTTAAAGTGAATTAACTCATTTCATTTTCACACCAACCTTATGAGGTACGTACATGTATCATTCCCAATTTATGGATGAGGACACTGAGGTTCTAAGAGGTGAAGGGATTTGCCCACAGTCATTTGGATAACTGAACCCCAGGTGCCTTGTTTAAGAGGCCACATTTTTCCACTCCCAGTGCTTTAGCTCAGAAGGGTAGTTCCAAGGACTGTTCTACACGGGCCAGGGCCAGGCCCCTCTCAGCACAGTCCCTTGTGAGAGCTTCCCTTTGCTCCCTGGGTCCATAGAGAGATGGCCGAGCTCAAACATTCCCTCGCTCAGAGCCCTTAGCCCTGCCTCTCTCTGTGTCATACTCAAAATCCCCACAAAGCCCACTTCTGCATCCCAAACCCAGGCATTTCTTCTGTTTCTGAAGGCACATTGCACCTTATCTGAAAATATGTCATCCATCATCCTCCTTCCCCAAATCCTTCACTAAGAAAGAAAAAGGCAAAAATACTTCATCAGTGACCCAGCTACACAAGGGGAGCTGGGCATACTTAGCAATCACTGAGCTTCTAAACACGTGTTTTCCTGAAGACAACAGATATTTTAAAGAAGTTAAACCATATCCAATTTTAAAATCTGCTGCAAGTCCTTCTTGTAAACCATTAGTTAACCTTTACTAGTCTTGCCATTCTTTATAAAGTCATGATTTTTGAACCTTCTTTCAGATGTAGGTAGAATTTTCTTCTGAAAGAGAAAAACTGCAAACCTAACAGCTCCTTTATTCGTAATTTAAAGATGATTCTTTTTGCTGAACATGTATAATTTATGTTTGTGCATTAATTCTGTAATTAATGGTGATAAAGTACATCAAACATGTAAAGTGCTGCATAAGTGCTTAATTAAAATAAAAAACAAAAAAAGTGATAATTAATTGTTCATCCCAAAGGCTAGACAGTATTATAGCTCACAGTGACTACCAATTAATATTCCTATTGTTAATAATAAGCTCAACTTTTTATGTAAAATAGAATATGTTAAAATTTTTTTATTAAACATGGAGTCAAAAGGAAAAAAAGTTTCTTAAAAATATTTTCATCATTATAGCCAAACCAGTTTGGCTCAGTGGATAGAGCGTCGGCCTGCAGACTCAAGGGTCCCAGGTTCGATTCCAGTCAAGGGCATGTACCTTGGTTGCGGGCACATTCCCAGTAGGAGGTGTGCAGGAGGCAGCTGGTCGGTGTTTCTCTCTCATCGATGTTTCTAACTCTCTATCACTCTCCCTTCCTCTCTGTAAAAAATCAATAAAATATATTAAAAAAATATTTTCATCATTATAAAGCCTCGGTGGGAAAACAGGTTTCATATGTGGCATGTCAAATCCATGGTTGAATTCAGCTTCATTACACATTTTTTTTTTTTACTTAGAATTATACTATTACTAGAGGCCCAGTGCACAAAAATTTGTGCACTCGGGGGAGAGGGAGGGGTCCCTCAGCCTGGCCTGTGCCCTCTTGCAGTCTGGGACCCCTCGGGAGATAGCGCCCTGCTGGCTTAGGCCTGCTCCCCGGTGGCAGAGGGCAGGCCCAATCCCTAGGTGCAGCCCCTGGTCTGGCTCAGAGCAGGGCCGATTGGGGAGTTGGGGCGCCGACCCCTGTCATGCACAGAACAGGGTGGATCTGGAGGGTGTGATGCCACCCTCAGTCATGCTCAGGGTAGGGCCGATTGGGGGGTTGGGGCACCGCCCCCTGTCACACTTAAGGTAGGGTTGATGGGGAGTTTGTGGCGCCACACCCTGTCACACACAGAGCAGGGCCAATCCGGGGGTTGGGACGCTACCCCCTGTCACGCACAGAGCAGGGCCCATCAGGGGGGTTGGGGCTTCTTACCCTGTCACGCACAGAGCAGGGTCAATCAGGGGGTTGGGGAGCTCGCCCCTGTCACACACAGAGCAGGGCCCATCAGGGGGTTGAGGAGCTCCCCCCTGTCACTCACAGAGTAGGGCCGATAGGGGAGTTGGGGCACTGCCCCCTGTCACACACAAAGCAGGGCCGATCAGGGGATTGGGGCGCTGCCACTGTCACACTCAGGGCAGGGCCGATGGGGAGGTTATGGCTCTACCCTGTCACACACAGAGCAGGGCCCGTGGAGGGGGAGGGGAGTTGGGGTGCTGCACCCTGTCACACACAGAGCCACAGGGCGATCAGGGGGTTGGGGAGCTCCCCTGTATCAGGCACAGAGCAGGGCTGATCAGGAGGTTGGGGCGCCTTTTCCTGTCACGAACAGAGCAGGGCAGATAGGGAGGTTGTGGCCCCGCCCCCTGTCACACACAGAGCCGCAGGGCGATCAGGGGGTTTGGGCGCTGCCCCCTGTCACGCTGATCCTGGTGCCGGGAGGCCTCGTGGCTCTGCTGATCCCGGTGCTGGGAGGCATATTACCCTTTTACTATATAGGATAGAGGCCTAGTGCATGGGTGGGGCTGGCTGGTTTGCCCTGAAGGGTGTCCTGGATCAGGGTGGGGGTCCCCACTGGGGTGCCTGGCCAGCCTGGGTGAGGGGATGATGGCTGTTTGCAGCTGGTCACACACCCTTCAGGGTGGGGGTCCCCACTGGGGTCCTGGCCAGTCTGGTTGAGGAGCTGAGGGCTGAAGCTCCCAACCGCTCCTTTTTTTCTTTTTTTTTCTTTTTTTATTCTCTGCCAGCTTTAGCTCTGGCTCCAGCTCTGAGGCCTCTGCTGCTGAAAGCAGGTATCTGGTTTATTTGGGTTCTATAATCGAAACAATGTATAACTCCAGCTCTGACTCCAGCTCTGAGATCTCAGCTCGCTGAAAGCAGATTTCTGGGGTTTTGTTTAGCTTCTATATTTGTTACAATGTTTCAAACTGCAGGCTCAGAGGCCGGCAAGGCAGGGGGGGAACATTGGTTTCCTCCATCACTGAAGCAATCAAGCCTCATGTTATTTTCAAGCTGCCTGTCTGCAGGCTGCCATCTTGGCTGGCAGTTAATTTGCATATCGCCCTGATTAGCCAATGGGAAGGGTAGCGGTCGTATGCTAATTACCATGTTTCTCTTTTATTAGATAGGATAATACCACACTTTTCAAATTCCTATTCCCCCCCAAGGAATCCTGAAAATGCAGCTAAACTCAAGGAGAGTGGTCTTAGTTATAAATATAGGTTCATTAGTGTTTGAAAGGGCTAATATGCAGTAAGGCACCTACTGTGTGGAAGAAACTGTTCTAAGAGCTTTGGAAGTATTTTTTTGTTCACTTGACAGAATTATTGAGCACCTACTGTGTGCTAGACACTGGGGAAGGTACTAGGAATATAACAGGGAACAAACTCAGGTACAGATTCAACTCTCCATGGTGCTCAGGATCCAAAGGACACAGACATAAAAAAAGAATTGCAGCCCTGGTTGTTTGCTCAGTGGTTAGAGTATTGGCCCTTGTACCAAAAGGTCTGGGGTTTGATTCCCAGTCAAGGGCATGTACCTTGGTTGCAGGCTCCCAGCCTGGCCCAGGAGGCAACCAATCAATGTGTCTCTCTCACACTGATGTTTCTCACTCACTCTCTCTCTCTTCCCCCTCCTCCCTTCCTTCCACTCTCTCTTAAAATCAATGGGAAAATATCCTCAGGTGAAGATTAAAAAAAAAGAAGAAGAAGAATTGCAAACATAAGTGCTGCAAGGAGCAAGTACTCCTAGCTAGAGTTTAGAGTTCTGGTTTTCTAGATAAAACAATTGCTCATATAAGATTGTAAATGACTGACTATCATCATTTAGTCTTTTCTACATTTTTTCTAAGTTTTTTTTTTGAGGTTTCCACTTTTTAAAAATGACATCTTCATAAATAATCCCTCTGTTTTGACTTCATTAAACAAGAAGAGATAAATAGGTTAAATGGATATTGTTCTACTTACTTTACTCAGAAAGTAAATTTACTGAAAATAAACCAACCAGTGTGTGTGTAGGGAGTGTTATACATTCACCAGATAGCCTTACAAGTTCATTGGAATCCCTCAAGTTTTTTTTTGTCAACTGCACGCAGCAGCATTGTTGGCAGGCCACTGGTCCTACCCACCTTTTCCTTGACTGGCGGGGACTGGGGGACTTCTGCCTATAGAAGTCACGTTGCTTAAAAACCAGCTCTGCCATCTCTTCTGTAGGCTTAACTGTCTCTCACTGCTTAAGTCCTCTCCAGACGTAGTAGGCCGCTAAGGAGAGACAAATAATCTTATTTTGAAAAGTGAAATATAACTTCCTGTCACCATGCTAATGAAGCAATGAAGTTGAAATTCATAAAGTATTGTATTTAATTAAAATAATGCCAAGATAGGATGTCAGTGTGGTACATTCTAGAACAGCCCACAGAGCTCTTCCTTTTGTATATACATTGGCACTGGATCTTATACTTATTAATATCAAGACTTAACCCTATGATAGAAAAACTTCTGCTCTCAATAGATGAGCATATCTTATACTTGGAGCACTCCACTGGACTCAATCATGGGCAGGTACTCTTCTCTCTATAATAATGCCCCCCTTTATTCAGCATCCCTTACCCTCTGGGCTAGGAATTTTAATTTGTTTCACAGATGGATGTCAAAGGATTAATAAACTCCAGAGACATAATTACATTTTATATATCATGAGTTTGTCCTTGGAGACAATGCTTTTTTTTTTTTTTTTAAAACTCTCGAAATGATCCATTGACGTTTTAAAAATGTTTTAAAAGCATTACTCTTTTCAGGTTCCTATGGTGGATTCCATTAATGACCCAAATCTTCATTTTCCCTCTCTCCACATATTGATCATGTGACTGTGTAGTTTGCACTGCTAAACAAGTGGAGTCTATGTTCCTATTCATTGAATCTGAGCTCAGCCTGTGACTTGCTTTCACCAATGGAATGAAGAAGAGATTTAGTGTGTCAGTTCCCAGTTTAGGTCCTAAGAGATCTTGTGTATTTCCGCTTGGTCTCCTTAGCTTCTGCCATCACCATAGGACAGATGCCTGGGCAAGTCTGCTGATCTGAATAAGAAGATAAGGAGTCCTGAGTTGCCAAAACCAAGATATCTCAACTAAGCCCTGCTCAGAGAAAACACCCATGATAAACATCACACGCATGAGCAAGCCCAAATGAAATGAAACCAACCTGGTCTTGATCAGGAACACCCAGCTGATCCACAGATATGCAAGCCATAATAATAAATGGTGGCTATTTTAAGCCACTGAGTTTAGGGTAGTTTGTAACACAGCAATAAGTAACTACTCCAACTCCCAATATTTAAGGCAATATTCCTGCCTGCTCTACAATCTCTGGAAAGATCCTTGGGATCTGATATTCTTATCAGTGCCAACGTGGCCTCAACTCCAATCTTTGATCAAATTTCTCTAGGTCTGTTCCCTAGACACAAATCTTAGGGACAACTCCATAAATTTTTCCTCCAGAATTATTTTGTAAGTGTTTTGTGGTGAGCTCATCTGATCCATTTTGTTCCATGCCTGATGACCACTGTCCATAAATTACTGTAGGCAGGACTCATAGAAAGTAAAGCCTTAACTCAGGTCAATATCAGAAGAGAACATTAGCTGAATGAAAATAGAATGTAAGTGCTATAGAGTTGCTAGGGCCAAAAGAGGAACAGGCACACTAGCTATGCTTAATGAGAAAATAAATACTTTGATATTTATACATTCCCTATTGTAATTCTTAAGGTCTTTCATTGTCTTAAGAGCAAACTTTCTCTGGCAACATGGTTATTTGGACACAATTCATCACACAACTCTTTCATCTACAGGGTCAATTTTCTCCCTTCTATAGCAGAAGTAGCTAAAGGAGAAGAGGCATTTCAATTTCCCATAACAAATGAAACAAAAACTGTAGTGTCTCCAAAACATCCAATGAAACCTCCTTCCTTCACACCCCCAGTACTTCCCTATATGGTAGCCATGTGACCTTGAACAAATTTCATCAGGATCCAGGTTTCCATGTTTGCAAATCTAGGGGGCTGGAAGCTAGAGGACCTGGATGGCTTGTAATCATAAAATTCTCTGATTAGTTGTATCTACTCCACTATACTCATAGAAACATCAATTTTTAACTTTGGGAGAAATGTTCAAAAATATCCAGTGCCAACTCTTTAAGTTATAAAAAAGCAAACAGCCCGGATGGATGAAGTGAGTGGACTGGGCCCACACAGCAAGTAACAGCAGAGCTGAGATGAGAGTCTCTTTCCTTTTCAACATTGTCTCTCAGTCCGCTTCCTTGAGGATGGGGGGTAATTTCAAATTCATCTTTCATCTTCAGCCACACAATCCAAGAATTTTAACCAACACTTAATAAATCTCAATAAATATTTGTTGACTTGAGTTGGGAATGAGTAAGCATTGGTTACATGTCCAAGAACCAAATTTTTGAGTCTGTTCAACCAAGAGACACGGCAGCCACTTTCCCTGGAGATCTTCTCTCATGTGGGGGAGAAATATGAATGTGCATAACTACTTTCTTAAGTTACATTTTGATCAAAGAGCTCAAACAGCTCCTTATCCAGCTCTAGGTTGACATCACTGGGTCTTCAAACACCAGCACTGCTCACCATGAAGGTGTAGTGGGCAATTTACACATCATTTCTCACTCACAGTTTAGATTTTGAGAGAAGAGATAGGCTGTGGGCAAGGGCATGATGGATTGGATTTTGGCTGACAGCCATTAAAAGTGCTTATTATTTCAGAGTGAACTAATATTTCTCTGAATAGAAAATAATTTATATTCACAAGGAAGGTAAAGCAGAGAAGTCAAGTAATGAGGACAATCAGGCTTGGGTTATTTATCATAGTTCCAAATATTCTTCTCTCCCATATTTTGAGGAGATACAAGGTTGAATTTGGTCTCCTCCTGGGTGGCATTGCTGTTGACATGATGAGACACAGAACCACACATCGTTCTGCCTCACTCTCTTGGGAAACCATATTAAGAAAGCTCTACGACTTTCAAATCAGGTACTTAAATCATATTTCAAGGACACTAATGAAGTTCCCATAGAAAGAACATCCTGTTCACAAACATGTTTGAGTAATTCTTGGTTATTTTAATTTTATTTAATTCTACAAAAATAGAATTTTTTGCATTCATCATATTGGAGACATAGAAATAATATACGGCATATATAAAGCTTAATGGCTAAATAAATATCAATTAACCCCACATCAACTTAAAAATGATAACATTGCCAATATCTCTGAATCTACTTGTGAATTCCTTCCTGCTTCCCTCAGAAATGCCTTCCAAATATGTGTACATATATGAATATATATGTCAGATATTTAATTATGCTTTTATGTAATTTCATGAAAATTGAATCATACTGTACATAGGCTTGAATGGCTTGTGTTTTCTTTATTCATCATTATACATTAAGATTCATTCATATTGCTGTATATAACTGTAGATAATGGAACTGTTAATGTTCCATGATGTGAAAATTCTCCCACTTATTTATCTGTACTGTTGTAGATGGACATGTTAGTTGTTTTCCAGTTTTTAGCTATTGTAATAATGGAATGAATAGCCTCATAAATGACTCCTATGACAGATATGCAAGAAATTGTCTAGTATGTACATCTAGGAGTAGAACTCCTGAGTCATAAGTAATGTGCATGTTGAACTTGACAAGATAAAAGCAAAATGTTTCCCTGGGTGGTTATATTGATGCATTTCATGCTGGCAGTATACAAGAGCAGTGCTGCCTTTACACCAGGCAAGACGTCTCTGCCCAGGCTGTGCCACAGGGATTGTGCACTGTGGACTGCCTTCCTAAACTTCTTTTAGGTTCCCTCCAGTATCCAAGACTGGCTTGACCAGGAGTAGTGTGTGGGTAGGGCATTCTGGGCCTTATTGAGCTTCTTTAGGATTCCCTCTGACCCTCTAACCTCCCACTCCAACCCACTTGCCCTGCCCACACATGAGAAGTCAGTTCCCACATTCACATCTATAAGGTTGTCATGAGGCTTCAAGGTAGGGACTTTGTTGCAGAGGTTTGCCTGGCTAGCTCATTGCTTCTGCTGGCCGAGGTATATTTCTTTTGTAGGATTGTGGGAGGTTGAGCTGCCAGAATATTGCTGACAAGCTGATTTGTGGTGATTCTAATCATCTATATAGACACAGTTCCTAAAACGTGTATTTATTGTTTACAAGCTCACACACTCTAGGTGTGGCTTTGTGTAAGAGTTCCCACTATTCCACAGTCCCATCACCACTTAGAACTGTCCAAGTTATGAAGTTTTGCAACCTAGAAGCATGAAATGGTATATTATTGTGGTGGTAATTTACTTATCTCTGATTACTAGTTAATTTGATCATTTTATGTTTTTATTTGTCATTATAATAACATTTCTGTTCAATTTTTTTCAGTTCTTCAAAGCCATTATGTAAAATATAAATACCATAATATAATTATCTTAAACATTTTTTAAATATACAGTTCAATAGTGTCAACTATATTCATATACTTGGTTTTGCAAGCAATACCAGAAACTTTTTCACCTTACAAAACTGAAACTCTATATCTATTAAATAAATCCACATTTTCCCCTTCCGCAGCCTCTGGCAGGTACCATTTTACTTTTTTTTAATATGAATTCAACTGCTCTCATATCTCATATAAGTGGGATCATACAGTATTTATGTCAGTTAACATAATGTCCTCAAGGTTCAATCCTATTGTAGCATGTGCCAGAACTTCCTTTTTAAGGCTGAATAATATTCCATTGTCTGTACAAATCAAATTTTATTTATTCATTCATCTGTGGAAGGACATTTGGATAGCATTCACCTTTTGACTATCTTCAAGGCCTTGCATTTTATTCTTTTGAATACATACCCAGAAGTGGAATTGCTGGATCATACAGTAACTCTATTTTAAATATTTTTAGGAACCATCATACAATTTTCCATAGTGGCTGCAGCATTTTGCATTCCCACCAACAGAGCACAAGGATTCCAATTTTTTCAAATTCTTGTCAACTTATTATTTGTTTAATAATTGCCATCCTAGTAGATGTGAGGTAACCTTTCATTGTGGTTTGTTTTGCATTACCCTAATGATTAGTGATTTGAGCATCTTTTTATATGCTTGTTGGCCATTGACTACCTTCTTTACAGAAATGTCTGTTCAAGTTGAGCTGTAGGAGCTCTTTTATTTCTTTTTTCCTTTATTACATTTTCCATCACCATTTCTCCCCCATATGCCTTCTCCCATCTCTACCCACCACCTTTCCCCACAGGCACCACACTTTTGTCCCTGTCCATGAGTTATTTCTCTCTTTTTTCCCCCTTTTTTTGCTCAATCCCTTCACATACACACCCACACCCTGCCTCCTCCACCACCAGGCCTGTCAGTCTGCTTTCTATCTAAGTGTCTGACTCAATTTTGCTTCTTAGTTCAGTTTGTTCTTTAGATTCCACATATGAGTGAAATCACATGGTATTTGTCTTTCTCTAACTGACTTATTTCACTAGCATAATGTTCTCCAGGGCCATCAATGCAGTCACAAAGGGTAATATTTTTTTTCCTTTTTACAGCCCAGTAGTATTCCATTGTCTATATGTACCACTGCTGTTTTGTCCACTCATCTACTGATGGGCACTCGGGTTGCTTCCAAATCTTGGCTATTGTAAATAGTGCTTTAATAAACGTAGGGGTGCACATATTCTTTCGAATTAGTGTTTCATGTTTTTTCAGATAGAGTCCCCAAAGTGGAATTACTGGGTCTTAGGGCAGTTCCATTTTTTGTTTTCTGAGGTAACTCCACATTGCTTTCCACAGTGACTGCACCAATCTATATTTGCACCAGCAGTGCATAAGGGTTTCCTTAATATTCTGGGTATTAGCCCTTCGTGAGATATACGATGCACAAATATTTTCTCCCATTCTGTAGACTGCTTTTCCACTCTGTTGATTGTGTCCTTTGATACAGAAAGTTTTAATTTTGATGTAGTCAAATTTAACTATTTTTACTTTTCTTGCCTATGATTTTGCTGCCATAACCAAGAAATCATTTCCAAATCCAATACCATTTAAACTTTTCTCAATGTTTTCTTCTATGAGTTTTATAGCTTTAGGTATTTATTTAACCCATTTTGAGTTAATGTTTGAATGTAGTGTAAGATAAGGGTCCCACTACACTCTTTTGCATGTGCATATCCAGTTTTCTCAACTGGACTTCTTGAAAAGACAAACAAATGTCTCGAAGACCATTGTGTTGAAAAGACTATCCTTTCCTCTTGGCATCCTTGTTGAGAACAAAGTCTATTTATGGCCTGTCTATTTTATTCCATTGGCCTATATGTCTTTATGCCAGTACCATACTTTGTTGATTATTGTAACTTTTTAATCGCATTTGAATTTAAAAAGTGTGAGACCCAATTTCATTTTTCTTTTTAAAGATTGTTTTGGTTATTTGGGATCTCTCGAGATTCCATCTGAATTTTAGGGTGGATTTTTCTATTTCTTCAAAAAATGCCAGTGGGGTTTTGAAAGAGATTGCATTAAACCTATAGGTCACTTTAAGTAGTATGGACGGACATAAAATATTAAGCTTTTCAGTCTATGAACACAATGCCTGTCCATTTATGTGTGATGTCTTTATTTTAGCCATGTTTTGTAGTTTTTCAGTGTTCTTTGCCTCCTGGTAGTTTTTAATACCTTTGCTTCTTTTGTTAAGTTTGTTACTAAATATTTTGGTTTGTCGATGCTATTGTTAAGCGGAATTGGTTTGTTTTTTTTTTCATTTCTTTCAGATTGTTCATTATTAGTATATAGAAATGCAACTGTTTTGCATGTTGATTTTGTATCCTGCAACTCTGTGTCCTGCAACTTTGCTGGATTTGTTTCTTAGTTCTAATAGTATTATTTTTATGGAATATTTAGGGTTTTATTTAACCATTTAAAATAAGTACATTTTCCTTTTAAATTTGGAGACACTCATTATATTTTCAGATACTAATTCTTTGTTGGTAACATGTAACCCAAATACTTTTCCCAGTATATGGCTTGTCTTTCATTCTCTTTATGGTGTCATAGGAGGAACAAAACACTTATTTTAATGTAATTGAATTTAGCTCTTTTGGTTAGCATTTTTTGAATACTATTTAAGAAATCATTCTTTAGTTCAATGTTATGAGTATATTTTCATATATTCTTCTAAATTTTAATTGCTTAATACTTATATTTAATCATTTAATTCATCTGGAATTGATTGTGTGGCATGAGGTAAATATATAATTTTATTTCATTTTTCCAAGTAAAGCCATCTATTCCCATACCAATTATTGACTAGTCCCTTAGTAATGTGACATCTTCCCTCTGGTGTATATCAAGTGTTCATTTATGCATGGGATTCTACCTGGACTCTTTATTTTACTCCAAATTAACTTCCTGTTCACAATATCAACAGTACCTTAATTATTTGGCTTTAAAATGAGTCCTGATATTTGGTAGAGACTGTCCCCTCATCTTATTCATCTTATTGAGGTGTGTCTTGGCTATTTGGGGGGATGGGGCATTTGCTCTTTTGTACACTGTTTAGAAACAGCCTAATGAGTTCCTTACCAATCTCAGTTGAAATTTTTATTAGACGTGCATTGAGGATCAATTTAGGATAACTAAATCTTTAAGAAACTTGTCTTTCATTTCATAACTAGGAAAACTCTACATTTATTTAAGTACCTTTAATTTCTTTCATTATGTATTTTTAATGTTTCTACATCAAAGAATTGCAGATGTTTTGTTAAATTTATTCCTACATATTTATCTTTGTTGCTATTATAAATGGTGTATTTTTATTTAAATTACATCTTTTAAAAATTTATTTTTTATATAGAAGATGCTTTTTTAAAAAATGTGGAACTTATATCCAGATACCTTGAACAACTCTTACTAATTTTTATAATTTGTCTTTAGATTCTTTTGAGTTTTCTTTGTAGTCAATTATCTCATCCGTGTCAATATTATTTCCTCCTTTTCATTCTTATACTGTTTATTTTCTACCCTCTTTCTACTGCATTATCTAGGATCTCCATTATAATATTTAATAGAAGGGGTGATATTGGAACATGTTTCCCCATCTGACTTTTCGAAGTATAATTTTAACTTTACTATTAAGAATGGTATTTGTTGTCATTTTTGTTGTTGTTGCTAAATATATTTTGTAAAGTTAAGGAAGGACTTCTATTCCTAAGACTTTTGGTTTGTTAATATTGTTTTATTTCCTTTTTGTTAATAGTTGTTTAATTTTATCAAATGATTTTTCTGTAAATATTGATAGAATTAAATATTTTCTCTTTAATAATTATATATTTAATCTTTAAATGGAATTAACAGATGTAAGTACAGAATACATGCTGTTAAAGGTAGAAACATAGCAGCTCAAGGAACTAGCAGCTGTCAAAATGTTAACCATAGAATTATCATATGACCCAGCAATTTTATTCCTAGGTATCTATGCCAAAGAATTGAAAACAGGAGCCCAAATGAATATTTGTACATGAATATTCATAACAGCACTATTCACAATAACCAAATGATGGACACAGCCCAGATGTCCATTGATGAATTAATGAGTAAACAAGTGAGATATATATATATATATATATATATATATATATATATATATCACAATTATCTCATCAATCTGCCATAAAAATATTGTTACATGCAACGATGTGAATGAACCTCGAAAACATTATGCTAAGTGAAAGAAACCAGACACAAAAAGTCACTTATTGTATCATTTCCTTTATATCAAACTAGAGTCCCAGTGCACAAAATCATGTGCGGTTAGGGTCCCTAAGCCTAGCCTGTGATCAGGGCCATGGTCTTCCTGTTCGCCAGTCCCCAGTTCTGCCCACTGCTGACACCAATCGATTGGAGGTCACCAGTCGCCACTGCCACCAATTGATCAAGGCCTGGCCGCCCTGATCGGGCTGTTGCGGGCAATCTGGCCCAGATCAGGCCAGTTTGCTGGCCATAGTGGGTGTCATAGTGACTGGTCATTAGGTGGTTGTGGTCGTGACAGTGTTGCGGTCTCTGGTTTTTTACATATATAGATATCTAGAATAGTTACATCTATAGGGACATACTTGTACACACTGACACCTTCCAAGTGAGAGGCAGAACACACAGGACTTTGGGAAGTGGGGAGTGGTATTAGGAATTCTGACTTTGCAGAGAGCCTGGAGAGTGGTGCTAATAGTAGCAGTAGCATTGGTGGTAGTGTAGTAGTAGCTGCTGTTGTTATTGTAGTAATGGGTGATATGGGGCAGTCTAGCACTTGCATCTGTCCACCAACATACTCATACTTCAGTGTTCCTTTAAGGCTAATGTTCACAGCAAGTCAGAAGCTCTGAGTAGGAGTAAACATGGGCAGAAAGGTGGTCTGAGAGAAGAGCAGCTGGGAAACCATGGGAACACCTCTTCCAAACTCTGTTGGGGTGTTATGAGCATGGGTCGTAGATTGCTGACCCTGCATTCTTCTGTGAGCACTCACTTCCTCCTGCTGGAAGAAGTCCTGGTTCCAGAGCCCAACTTCTTCTTTGCCTTTCTTTGCCCCAGTTCAATTTGATGGACTCCTCCTACCTTTTAATTATGGTCATTTCTATAACTCCCCAGGTACCTATGATCTAAGGTACTATATAACCTCTAAGGTACCTCTAAGGTACATGAGCCCCAAGCTAATGCTCCTTTTGGGGATAATGTATGCGTCTGTGTCTCTTTAAGGCTCGGGATGCATGCCACTGTACTAATTCAATACGGGCATTGGTACCAGGAAGGGAGGTAGACTTGGGATTGACTGATTTTCCTCCTGTTTCTACCCAGAGCCTGCTCCTCAGCGTCCCTCTCCATGGGCTCCCATCACCCTCGGCGCCATCCATCACAGCTGCAGCTCAGCCCGGTGATGTATTACACTAACATATCATTAGTGCAACAGCAGAGCAAGGAGCTTTGATGATGTATTGGGGCCATACATCATCAGAATGAGTCACTCTGATGATGTATAACTCAAAAGATGGTACTATCCAGGGAAATGTGGACATACCATAAATCAAGGACAATGTTAAAGAAGAAAACCCAGGACAGCCTCGGAGGGAAATAAAGGTTCAGGGGTCTCCCGCAGTAGGGGTTGAAAGACAAAACTAGTAAATTCTTAACGGCTCAGATGGAAGCTTTCTGTTAGCTGTGGCATTCGTAATGACTAAACCAGACCATCGGCATCCCCGGGTGACACTTGGATTTCCTTTCCATCTGGAATCCAGTTTGGCTTCTGCTTTCCTTCGAAGCCCCGGTGTCCTGTTGGAGATGCAGGGCCCATCAGATCAAACGCACAGCGCTCAGGTCTGGTCTCCATCTGGACCCTCTTGCATTCATCAAACATGGACAGGATTGCGGGGCTCTGTCGTCTCTGACGGTTCAAGTTTACCTGCTCTCAGAAGTCCTCCGCCTGCAACCATTGATTCCTGGGCTTCCTTGGACTGGTGAAGGGGTGTGGTTTTGAAATTAGGATGTAAAAATACAACCAGGGGAGCCCTGGGTTGGCTGTAGAAGTTACAGCCTTTTAGAACATACTGGAAGATCTCTATTTGTCAATAGGCTACCGTAGAGCTTGCTGAAATTTTCTTTGCTTTTCTTTCCACCAAATAGCAACAGAAAAGAGAGGAGCCCAGCTAACATTTAGCTCAAGACACACAAAATTCCCAAATTAAGTTTTTATGCTGTCAACGCTTCAGTTGGACTAGAAGTGTGACATGGGGGTCTGAGACCTCTGTCGAAGTCCCTGCCCTGCCACCCGCTATCTTTTGTTCTACCCCATCCACAGGGAGAGTAAATCATGGCGTGTGTCAGCTTCCCTTCAGTATCCGCAGCTTAGAGGAAGGTGAGTGGCATTCCCACAGTTAAGAGCATAAGCCCCTGTATCACTGATAGATAAAGAAACTGAAAGATAAAGAAAGTCTTAAGGAAAGAGAGTTTCGAGCCATGGGGCAGCGGGGGAGGTAAGACCACACACAGGCACCATGAAAAAACAGTTGACACTTATGTTTAATGCTTCATTTAACACTGAACTGTCAGCTTGAGATCTGAAGGCCACGCACACTGATTCTCTCTCTCCACCCATCCAAAAGCAAATCAAAACCAAAGCCTAGGTGCTTTGGGACTGGAGAATATCAGAACTCAGCCCGTGGCATATGGGATGCATTACAGGCGAGAAGTCTTCCTCTGGGGGCTCTACCTCTGCCCCCACCCACACTTTCACAGGGGAAGGGACTGCTGGCCCACTCTCCCAGCCAACCCTGCTCATGTTGCTGTGACTCATTGTCTTTGTTTATCAGAAACTCTGGTGCGGGCTCTGCCCTGGAGGGCAGCACAATTGGAGGGCCCCGAGGGGGAGAGGGAGGAGGTGCGGGAGGAGGTGCAGGAGAAGAGCCTGAGCCAACCGTAAAACACAGTGGACGCTCCTTGCCCTCCCCATGGGAAGGACAAGGGGGGCTGCACCACCTGAGCAGCAGTTAAGACACAAAAGCCTTTTTTAAAAAAAAATGTTCTCAAATAGCTGTGTCTTCAAAGACTTTTAAAAGTTGAAACAAAACAGATCTTGCCTCTGCTCTTTATTTATTTATTTTGGTGGGGAGAAAGAGGAGGAGAATGAGGGGGGGGTCATTTATAAGGGAGCAGGCAACAAAAGGGCCCCACAATGCCTGAAGGACCTTCTCACTGTTGAATGGACTCGCTAGTCACCTGTATGTGTGTACAAGGCTTCCCTCTGCCCATGTGGAGAAGAGCTGTGAGGCCCAGGATACTGGAGCCTGAGGATATATGTTCAGGTGGGAAAGGCAGAGGGAGGGCTACAGACAATGCCAAGGGCAGGGTTGAGGGAGCAGTGGGACATGCATGACAATACAACTCAGTGGTCAACATGGGCATGAGAGAGAACATAGAGAATTTGCCAGAAGCAACAGTTTCAGCTATCAGTGCATCTGCTTCACTCCAGTGGCTTGCATCAAGCTGTATCGTGGCTCAGCCAAAGACTGGCCCCATGAGTTTGGCCCCTGGTCCTGCAGCTCGGTTCAGTGCTGTGCATCCACTTGTCAGACCTGCAAGACCCTGTGAATGGCAACAGTAAGAGTAGCAGCAACAACAGCAGCACTGTGACCGTAATTATTACACCCTTGTTATATAGCAGCAATGTGTTAAGTACTTGTCTTATATTTCAGTCATCACATTAGCTGGAAAGGGAAGTTTTATGTGCTCCATTTTTATGGTTCTTTTGTGTGTTAATTCTCACTGGAGGATATTTTTTCCATTGTTTTTAGAGAGAGTGGGAGGGATGGGGGGAGAGAGAGAAACATCCATGTGAGAGAGACACATCGATTAGTTGCCTCCCTCATGCACCCTGACCAGGGCCAGAGATCAAACCTGCAACCCAGTTATGTGTCCTTGACCAGGAGTCAAACCCAAGACTCTTTGGTGTGTGGGCTGATGCTCTAACCACTTAGCAATACCAGCCAGGGCTATGCACTCCACTTTTAGATGAGGAAACTGAGGCTAGCACCATCATATATCTTTTCTTGGTCACATAGCTAGTAAAGGACCTAGTAAGATTTCAACTCAATTTCCTTTGGCTCCTAAGCTTCTACTTCTCGGTGCCATGTGACCTGCAGTGCAAGGGCAGACCTGCAATGTCACCCAGTCAGGCTTTGAATCCCTCCCTTAACTCATCCCCTTCTCAAACTGCCTGCCTTCAGACACACTTCAGACTTCCATTCCAAAACCAGGGCCACCCTCTTCCTAACACTTGAAGAATGATTGCATCTCAAAGCCTCTGTTGTTTTGTGTCTGAAGGAAAGAGCAGAAAAATGGTGCTGAAGACCAAAGCCTATTTGCCCAAAGGCACAACATAGGGGAAGAAACAGCTGGGCTTCAGGATCTGCCGAGGAGCTGTTCTTTGCCTGGCAGAGCCTGGGGCCTACCGCGTGCTTGAGTTTCCATCACTGGCTCTGGAGCTGATCTCAAAACTGTCCTGGTCCTTTGATTACAGTCCACCCCTCCCAGCTTTCAGCAAGCCAGTGTCCCCAGAGTCCAGAGTGCCGCAGAACTACCCAGAGACAAAACAATTCAACTTTTCCTAAATTATCTGAATCTCTAGGATAAATAAGAATAATAACAAAAATCATAAAAACACCTTTGCTATGTTACTTTATGCCTCAACCTCCCCCCTCCAACACACACACCCCAACATCCACATAATAATGCATGGTTTTACAAGATAGAGGTGCAAGAACTAATAAAATATATGGTTTAATTAACTAAACTTATGCTGTATTCCACATTAGAAGACCATGATTTAGCATGCGCTCTCATCCTCAGGACAGAATAATGCAAACAGCATAATTAAAAGTTGATGAGAAGTATATTTATTGGGCACACAGAAGGAAGAGACACCCAGATTTATGATACATAAAATAAACCTTTAGTTTACAATATAATTAATATTTTAAAAATCGCAGCGTGCATATAATGCAGTGGAAGAGTCCGCCTGGGCGGAAGGATCATTTCTCTGGTGCTGATCTTGGCCCCGTTTAATAGTAAATTATGTTCCTGAGCATACACAAATGTAACATGATCTATGATGATCTAGAGATGATGCTCATTGAGATGTCTGCAGCTGTGATAGATCATGGCTGGCGTCTCTGAAGACCTGGAAGATGGCTGAAGGGCCAATTATTTATCTGTGGCATGAATTCCACGGCTATTAGTCACACACACGGTGACGCAAAATGAGGGTATGCCACTCCATTTTCATCAATCTCCGCTCCAGAAAACCTCTCGTTAGCACCGAGCTGAGGGCATGAGGAGTTTGCAAGGGAAGAGGGAAGCTTTAGAAAAGCAAAAGCATTGGGTGAGAGGGACAGTTCAAAGCCAATAAAAGTATGCGGACACCCACAGTGGCCCCTAGGACCCACCAGCGTGTATGCCTCGGGTCACTGGTTTGACCTCATGTAATGCTCATAAGGACCACAGGTGATAGGCTCGATTTTTATCATGCCTGTTGTGTGGATGCGGAAACTGAGGCCCTGAGAAGTTAGCCTGCCAGGAAATGCAGGACAGGCTGTACAACTTATTCTGTGCCACCCAGGGCTCCCATGAAGGACCCTGAGAGTGCTGAGTAGTGTTTCTCTATAATTCAGTCCACACTTCCCCACAGAGTCCAGAAGCTCCCGGATCCTTCTACACAGATTCTGTTACTCCTCACAGACATACCCCCAGACTGCCTCTCCTGGAGGCAAATATCTGCCACCTTCACTCCATTTCTTTCGCACTTATCCCAGAGCCACTAGGAATGCCTTACCATGAACAGTCTCCGGGAATCTTGCCCTTGATCTCAACCTAAAGCATATTTCAGGGACCACGCTTCTTGCCATTTAATAGACGTATGTTCTCTTTGGGGGAAAAAAAAGGCCCTGAGGAGTTACCTTCTCTCTCTCCCTTCTAATCTTCCTTCCTTTCTTCCTTCTTTTCTTTCTTCCTCCCTACCTTCATAGTTTTTTAAACCCAAGGGTTGGGTTTAAAAATATATTTGTATTTCATTTTTTACTGAAACAGAAATGTTATGTACTTGAAAAACGACAACCCACAAGATGGCTTTTGGGTACCCATCCAGTCTGAACTCCACAGGCTGATTTGTCTTCCTCACTCCACAGGCAATAAGAAATGTAGACACAGTATTTATTAGACTATTACTCTTTCAGTTACCTGTTTACTTTGCTTGTCCTTTATCCTGGACCATTGCTATGGGGAGCCACTGAAGAATGTAAAGGAAGAATATCAGGCTAATCCCTTCTACCTAATCTACAGTTTCTCAGGCCACAGATATAGGGTGTCTCCCAAAAATGTGTACACACACTTTGAATAATTATAAAGATAGTGTTTATTAGAATACATTTCATTTCCAAAGTTGAGCTATCAGCTGTTCAACTGTGTAAACACCTTTGGGGGGCACCTATAGTTACAAGCATCTTATAGAGAATGGGCAAATGATGCTTAGCCACAAGGCAGAACTCCGAGAAGCCTAGAGTGCCTGGACTTGAGACTCTGGGTCTCATTGCTTCAGCCACATTCTAGCCTGGGCTTTCTCTCCCAAGTGGCATAACCACGGACAAGGAGAAGTGCTGCCCATCTTGGGGCACACTTCCTGTGCCAACTGTACCTTACACTTGAAGTGGAACCTGGCATGGCTTCCTTAGCCCAAGGGGGGACCTATTTGGCTTGAGGCTTGACAGAGAATTCACTAGAGTCTGACTGACCTCAAGTCCCAAAAGGGGCACTGTGTCCTGGGCATGAGCTTTGAAGTCCTGTCTGGGGTGGTCAGGACAGCAGCCCGTCCAGCTTTCAAATTGGGATTTGCCCTAGTTTTCAATGGAGCTCAAGGAAACATTGACTTGCAATCCTAATGCTGTTGGAAACACTCTTAGGGAAGAGGCATGCAAAAGAAACGTACAAAAATAAATTAAGTACAAAGTAGATGAAGAAAATAATATGAGTTTTTCATTATTTCACTCCTTGTGCTTTTTAGTGCTTATTAAAATCATTGCTAAATGATTTAATTTTGTTTTGGATAAAAGTGGATGAAGAGAATGAGAGATTAAGGAGATAAACTGCTGAGCTTTCCATTTTGGAGCTGGTTCCAGAACGAGGAATACAATGAGAAAATTAATGTCTAGGTCACTCTGGGGGAGCAGTCAACACCAGGCACTGCGACACCCACAATTTGCCTTATTTTTGCTTAATTGGCATGGCCTGCTCTGGGGAGAGCATAACCTAAGCGAGAAGGAGTGAGAAGAGAAATCACCTCTAGTGTAGCCCATGTGGGTCACAGATGATTTTTCTGAGTCATGTCAGATCAGGATGCTAATGCTCCAGCTGGCCCCTCTGTCCCAGCATCGAGGGCATCATTTACTTCCTGTTCGCACACATACACACAGACACGCTCCGGAGTGGTTTAGTGAAGGTCCCAGGGCTGACTTAGGGAAGAAGAGCTCGCACAGCACCTAGAATATTCCTGGCCAGGACAGATAGCAATCTTTGCTTCTAGAACTAAATTTCTACCTTTAAGAGGACCTCTTTCATCCTATCATGGAATTAGTATCTTCTAGTTGCCCCAGATGCCATGAGATGCACCTGGACACCAGCATGGCTTCCTTAGCCTCAGTAGGGACCTATTTGGCTTAAGACTTAAGAGATAATTCACTAAATAAGTTTTCATGATAGATAATGTACTAAAGAGGTCTTAGATTTTCATGACAAATAATGCCAGAACATACTGTCTTTATGGGGTAAAGACAATGGAGCTTAACATACGCCTTTAGGACACCATGCCTGAACTCACATGGATCCTACCAATGGTGGAAATGTTGAGTTTTAAGAGATGTTCCTAGAAAAGTATTTCAGGAAGGGGGAGACTTTTCACAATGCAGCATATGGACCACTGAGAACCCACATAACTCTACTAGCTAAGGTGGATGCCCTGGCTTGTTTCAGATGCTAGAAGGGCCAAGTATGAGCTCATGAAGAGTTTCTTCAGCAGTAGATCCTCTCGGGCCTCTAGATCAGTGGTTCTCAACCTTTGGGTCACGACCCCTTTGGGGGTCGAATGACCCTTTCACAGGGGTTGCCTAAGACCATCGGAAAACACATATATAATTACATATAATTACATATTGTTTTTGTGATTAATCACTATGCTTTAATTATGTTCAATTTGTAACAATGAAATTGGGGGTCACCACAACATGAGGAACTGTATTAAAGGGTCGCGGCATTAGGAAGGTTGAGAACCACTGCTCTAGATCAAGTCCTGGGATCATGATGTGTTAATATGCAAATCTAGGCAAGGGCCTTGATCTCCTAGCTTTAGTCTACTTTCCAGTCTCACCTCAAGTGAGATTACCCTTTTGTTCTAAGTAATAGTCATACCAAACTCTTTGATGACAGTCCCTGAAGGCACTTTGATTCTTCCACACTCTGCTCCCTGAGGCAGAGATAATGCCTTCTTCCCTCTGGGTGTGCTTATTTATTACAGCTCATCCCAATAAGTGAGCACTGCTTATGCATGCAATATCCTCCTCACCAGGCCGTGAACATCTGCAGGGCAGGGAACACTGTCTTACATGGACATTGCAGATATCGCAGGCCTGGCACATGGTAGGTCCTCAATCAATGCTGAGTTTGGATATGACTTGAGGAAATCTTACATCAATAGAAAGCAAAGGAGATAGATGATTATAGCAACAATTTCAAGGCAAGGTAGACAGTATCACGACCTTTACCAGAGATACATGCCTTAAAGTTATGGCAGTTTAGACGTGATGCACTGGTTGAGCATTCACCTATGGAGCAGGAGGTACTGGTTTGATTCCCGGTTCGGGCATATTCCTGGGTTGAGGGCTCAATCCTCCATGTGGGGCCTGTGGGAGGCAGCCAATCAAGGATTCTCTCTCATCATTTATGTTTTTATCTCTCTCTCCCTCTCCCTTCCTGTCTGAAATCAATAAAGATATATTTTTTTAAAAAAAAAAGAAAGAAAGAAAAGAAAGAACTGAGAAGTGTTGAGTTACCATGAAGGAACTCCCTTGGGTCCGAACATGTGTGATTCTGAGATGCAGAGATGCTGTCACCACGGGGATCAGACGTGGATCAGGCAGTGCTGGGGCAGGTTGGTGAGCCCTGCATCATGGTTCACAAATGAACTCCTGGGTGTAAAGCATCTTCTCTTTGCAGCGAGGATGCAACATTTCTCCCAGAGGGCCTCCGTTCCCATGCTCACGGCCTGTCTATATTAGGTGCATGGAATTTGCCATGTCCTCTGTGGGAGATGAATTTTGCAGCTATTCTCATCTTTTCTGTTGCCCAGAAACTTCTACCTACTGCTCAGGGTGAGCAACATCATTAATCGGAGCGACAACAAGGGAGGGAGCTGGCGCTGACCATCAGCGGAACCAGAGGAGGCACCAGCCTGGGCGGGTGCCAGGGACGAGCCAAGCAAAATCTTTCCTTTATCCTGATGCTTCCCTCCCAGGAGCCTTTGGTCTCCATTACTAAATCCTCCGCAAACTGCAGCGAGGGCGAAAGCAAGCCCTTGCCTTTCATAATGGATTTGGGCATAAATGAGGATTGTTCCTAGGTAACTCATCCTGCCCTACTTTCTCCCACCTGCTTTCTAACAAAGTCAATCAGAGAGCAAATAGAGTTGGGCTTTCAGAGCCAGAGATTTAAAACAGAGAAATCCTCCCCTTCGTAGCACCTGCACGTACAAATATGTATTTCGTATTTATACAGCATATTAAAACCCAAAACCTACAGTATTGCAACATTAAAGTCCAAACATGCAAAAGTGAAGGGTTTATGGCATTGTTAGCTTGCCCACATTGTGCATTCTGCATAATGAACCTCACCTTGAAATTCAAGCCATATACCATGTGATGGCGTTCACCCCACCAGGCAAACCTTAAACCTTTTGCATTTTGTGAATTTCATTACCTCAAATTGCAATATTAATAACTGAAATGTGCAGCCAAGAAAATGCTAATTTTCTGCTTTTCCTTTCATTTTTTTATTTCATCTATTTTCCCCTCTAATTAAAAAAAGGAGGAAGGGTAAGGAAGTAAAGAGGAAGGGAGAAGAAGAAGCTGATGAGGTAGGAATCCACAATGTTAGACAATTTTACAGGAGGGGAAGTGAGCCCAGAGGGAGATGTCCAGTGTCACTCCGCTCTGCGGGGGCCTCACAGTCATTTTCCCGCTGCAAACTCAATGCTCTGTGACTGCGTTTCTCTTCCAATTCTTTGATGAGGTCCCCATATCCAAATGGGGAAGGGATCCAATAGCAAATAAAGGAAAGTCAAAGATGAAATTTCTGCAAAGCAGTTAGAACTACTTTTCTTCCATTTACAATATCTGTTTATCATCACTTAGCATAACTCTGATCTCAAGGGGTACAGAATGACTTTAAATTACTGGCATTTGAAAAACACTCATGTTTCAAACAATAAAAAGAATGCATCCTCTCTCTGATTATATAATTCCCAAGGAGAAGAACATATTAAGTCACAAAACATCCAGCATGGACAGAGCCCCAGGGGCTATACAGTATAATCAGCAAATTGCCTTTCACCCCAATGAGCTGGCACCCTTGCAGGGACAGTTGCTCCCCAGTCTCATGGAGAAACAAATACAGGGTCTGAGATGGAAAGCCTGTGGACAGGCCTGGCTTCCTACTGAGCAGTCTGTTGGCTGGACAAGCTGGGTCATGCAGAAAAAAGAACTGGTCAGCGTGACCTCGAGTCAGGCTTCTCAATGCATCGGGGGCCAGACTGCCTTGGCACTTGGGGTGCTCGCGGAATCAGCAAAAAATGGCCTGAATGAGTTTTTATTCCAGGAATTGGACCAGTGAACATGCCTTTGTTTCTTGCATCCAAAGATAATGCCAACCTTCAGTTGGCCCCCTGAAAGAAGGAGGAGAGAGGAGAGAAAAGCAAATTCAGGCCCACAATTCCAGGGAGAGAGTCTGCTGGATGCAAGGATGAACTTGAACTTCCTCACCCAAGCGAACAGAGCGTTTTCCTATGAGGGGAATTTTTCATTGGAGACCTCACGTCTCACACACCTTGGAGATCTGGGATCACGTTTCTATTTTGTGAAATTGCTTGGAATCACAGCGAATTATTTGGCGCTGGAAGGCGGAAGGCCCTTCTGCCCAGGACCTCCCTCTGCAGAGATGTGCATGGGGCGGGGTAGAACTTCAGGGCTGCGGTCTAGCTCCTACTCCTGCCCACAGGACAATGAAAACCAAGTGTTACTAGTGGGGATGGAGGGAGGAGAGGAACATTCCCGAGAAGGCTTTGCTTAGTTAGAGGGCTCCTTTGCAAATGATCCTGAAACCTAGTGGGTAGAGTGGAAACAGGTTTAATGAGGCAAAAGATGAGGAAAAGAGGAAACACCCGAGATTGTCAGATCAAAGCCAGAAATGGATGCCCACCGAACAGGAGACTGGATGGAGGAAAAGGGGTTTCCTCACCCCATCAATCCCGCTCAGAAGCGGCTTACCCTTTCTCGCTCAGTTTATTGAATCCAAAAGGTGCTTACCCCAGCCAACAGCAGCCGCTCTCCCTTCTCCCACCTCTCTCCTCCAGTCCCTGTTGTTCTCTTCCTAACAGATGGTAGCACACACGAGCATTTTTTTCTTGCTTCTGATGCTAAACGTGATTTACAGGCTTGAGTTATTATTTATCATTATTCATTTTCTGTCAGCAGTGCATTGAAGGTTAATAGAAATGCCAGCATGCTCTCTGATTTACTTAGTAAAATATTTGTTCCAAGGTTTAGGTCATATGATTGGTGTCTGAGTGAGTTTCAGGTTTATGCATTATGAAAAGCAAGATGACTTGACCTTCAGCCACCAACACTAGCACCATATATTACTTTAGTGAATGACCTTCAGAGACCTAAGATGCAGTAGATGTATTCCACACGTTAGCCCCCTCCAGATTGCTGGCATTGTGTACATACCAGCTGAGTTTACGCAATGTAAGCTGAGCCCTGGAACCCATCTAATGAATGGGAGGCAGATGAGATGTAAACTCAGGCTAACCCAGATCCTCTCTTTAAGATAATAAACTGGCTTTGCAACCCAGCTGCACTGAGGCTGCGTGTACACATGGACGGTGCTAATCGCTTCACATTGCCTCCTGGGATTCTTGCAGTTTGGCCAAGAGAAGGAGGCAGACAAAGGACAACACTGAAGGAAACTGGTCTTGGGTGAGAAATTAGTCAGGGCCAAAGGGGATAGTGGGCGTGAAGGGACCAGCCGTACTGGTGTCAGTGTGCTGTGATTACAGGCTGGTGGTGCCAAAGGAGGGAGGGGACAAAGAAGGAAGGGGCGTGAGACGTGGTCTCTAGGAGCTTAAGACCATAGGCAAAAGAAATCTAAATGGCGTTACAGTGACACAGAAATGAAAACTATGTCAAAAGCAAACAATGAATAATTATTTTTAAAGGACCAGTTCTAACTGTTACTGTGGAGATAACACAGTATCCTGTAATGGGTTCAAGTCACGTGTCCAGATGTAGGATGCTTGAGCTTGAGTTGCAGCTCCACTGGGCAAATTGGCTGAACTGCTCTAATCCTTAGCTTTCTTGTTTTTAAAATGAAGATAATAAGTGTAGCTTCCTCTTAGGCTGTTGAGAGGGTGAATTGAGGTAAGACATCCAACGCGTCTAGCACAGAGGCTGGGGCAACTCACTAAATGTTCATCATTATTGTGAGTTTGTGAAGAGATGGTGAAGAGATTGCTGAGAACAGCTGGCAAGTCTTCGTGTTTAAAAGGGACTTGATGTGGGAGTTAAAACGGAAAAGGAATAATGCAGGTTGGTGGAGAAAACGGGGTCCTGAAAGCACAGAAAGCAGCTGGCTGTCAGAAACATGAACCAACCCCGGAGCCAGAAATGCTAGTAGGAATGTCTGAGAGCCCATGTCGTTGTCTGTTTCCAAACTGTGATTCTTCAAAAGGCTCCCCATGGCCCTTTATCTATATTTCACTAAATATCATTTACTTTCCAGTGCAAAGCAATGTCTCCAGGCCTTTCGAATTTCCTCGCACATGGTTTTAAAATCTGATGGTCAGCTGACAAGGAGTTTCCCAATCACTCCTCTAATGTGTCCTTGTTTCCCCTCCATCACCACCCAAACTCCCCACCTTACAGGGAGTATATTTTATGTTTAAGATCATTCACCCAGATTTAAGTCACCAGGTTTACATCAACTTTTCATGAAAATGGGTAGGGACAGGTGTTTTGTTCCTTAAAATATTACCTTTGGCCCTGGCCAGTGTGGCTTAGTTGGTTGAGCATCATCCCATGCACTGAAAGGACACTGTTTGATTCCTGGTCAGGGCACACACAGGTTGAGGGTTTGATCCCTGGTTGGGGTGTGTTCAAGAAGCAACCTATTGATGTTTCTCTCACATCGATGTTTCTCTCTCTCTCTTTCTCTCCCTTCCTCTCTCTCAAAAAATATTAATGAAAACATAGATTTTTAAAATATTATCTTTTGTGTCTGCATGGATTGTTTTAATACTCCTGTGCCCTATCCATTTCTCCTGAAAGTGGCATGAATCCTCTTTCCTGCATGTAATAATACTAAAGAAATAGCCCAACTGGACAAGGGTCAGGGAAGCTGGCTTCACATCCAATAGAAACTCCGCAACCAAGAACTAAGTACAAGGCAGTTTTCTTCAAAAAAGCAAACATTGGAAATGAATCCAGTAATTCCCTGTCCATGAGCCCAAAGGAGAAGGCAATCTTATATTTGAAATAATAAAATTTATCCCTCACTGGATACATTTCAGTGAACTAGATTCAATCTACAAAGAATGGAAGACTGCCATTGGTCATTCATTCATGCATTAATTCTAGATACAATGTTTGCCGGGGGAGGGGACAGGAAAGGAGTTCCCAAATTCAGGAAATTCACTCGGTCTAGTAGCCAAACTCATCCAGGTCAAGGCCATGACTGGGACTCTGTTCTTCATGCTGATCATTCCTTATCGAGTCCCATAGTCTTAGCGTTAGACAAGGTCTGAAGGTCATTGAATGGAATCTTTTCCCTTTGCCAGTGAGAATTCTGAAGCCCAGGTTTGTGGATCTGTAATTGTGGCAGAAACAAAGCCTGGAACAAGGATCTCCTGGCTTCTGGGGGTGCTCTTTGCCCCTCTCCACGTTTGCCTCTGTTCCAAAAAGTCCTTCTCCATAACCAATCTTAGCAATAAGCTGATGATTGGGCTTCCGCTGCCCAGACAGCACACCCACTCTCAGGGGAGCCACCTTTCATCCCCTTGAACAAGAGTGGAGATGCCAGAAACCCTCGGCGTGTCAGAAATGTTGGTGGTTAAATATTGCAATGTAATAGCAAAGGCAACCTTCAGAGGAACAATGAGACAAAACAATTTAAATCTCATTTAAATAATTTTCCCCTTTTCCTCCAATTTTTACCCCAGACTGTTCAACGAGCCGATCTGAATTTTGAGGGCATGCTCATCCTCCCACAATGGGGCCGAGTGCTGGAACTGCCCTTTCATTTAATTCCCAGTACTAGTTAAGTTATCTATTGCCACGATCTGTGATTGATTTAGTTTTTATTGCTCTTGGCTGTGACAATCTATAAGGACCCAGCTGATTTCCCCTTTTTGGGTTTTAGGCTTTATTGCTGTCATTTTAATGACAGATATTAAACACAGGAAATTCTCAGCTGTATTTTCTCCAATGGGTTTAGCTGCATGTTGTATTTGAAGGTAAAATGATACTAAGAACTGATTCTTCCAAAGTCTCCTTATCCTATTTGCTCCATGAAACCATGCCAGGTATCTGTGGCAATTCTGAAAAAGAACACATGTATCTTCAGGCGAATTTCATTATCACAGTGCCAACTACATAGTAAAGTATTTGATAAATATTTGGTGAATAAGCTAATGAATGAAGGCTTCATTAACTCTTCGGCATGTGGACTTCCCCATGAATCTGCCATTAATCCTCATTCTAAATGCTGAGAAACTACGGTGTGCAAGGAAATTATGCTAGGTGTAATTCAAAGAAGCTTATGATCTTATTTTCAATGAATTTGTAATTATTAATAAAAAGCAAGTGTGTACATAAAAATCAATATTATAAAGTGTGAAATGGTGATAAATGAGATTGTAAATTCACTGAGGGTATAAAAGAGTGAGATAGTCCCTTGAGTTGAGCAAGGGAAGAGAAAAGAAGTAGGATAGATGATGTAAGTTAAATGGAAAAGGGAACGATTTGATACTGTATTAGGTCTTTTTCAGCATGAGACAAAAACACAGTTCAAGTCAATTTATTGGCTCAGATGACTGGTTTCAGACATTGCTGGGCTAAGGGTTCATATGACATCATGAGGAATCTAAAATATCTTCCCACTGTAAGACCAGAGGGAAAAATCATCTCTTCTACTCTACATATGTTCTCCTTTTTTATAGGTCTTTCAACTGAATGCTTCTCCTTTACTCTTCAAACACAGTTTGTTCAGTATAAGAAATAGAAAATTTCTAAATTTGTTTCTTGTTATGTTTTCTTAAGTCTTGAAAAAATATATTTAAATCAGGATAAAACCCCAAAACAACAGCATAGTAAAAAAAAAAAGTTGGCAGATAAACTGCTTGAAAGTTGGCAGAATTCAAATGCATTCTGTTTATCAAGGATGAGCTCAGAGGGGGCCATTTTCCTTCTTTGCCACACACACAGCCTGAGAGGCATTACTCAGTGAAATCCTAGCTCCCATTATTGGGTGCTTCTTTTGATGGTGCTTTCATTTCTTAATAAACTCAACTGTCAATCTAGGGCAGTGATGGTGAACCTATGACACGGGTGTCAGAGGTGACACGCGAACTCATTTTTTTGCTTGATTTTTCTTTGTTAAATGGTATTTAAATATATAAAATAAACATCAAAAATATAAATCTTTGTTTTACTATGGTTTCAAATATCAAAAAATGTCTATATGTGACATGGCACCAGAGTTAAGTTAGGGTTTTTCAAAATGCTGACACGCCAAGCTCAAAAGTTTCACTATCACTGCTCTAGGGTGTCCATTCGGAGAGCTTGACCCTGTTAGAGGAGAATGAAATGTATTTATACTTGACTATGAGATTATTTATGGATAGCGATGTTGACAAGGGGAAGTTATCATCTAAAAATATATAATAACCCCACAGAATTGGATTTTTGCCTAGTCAGCAAGCACGGAAAATATGTACATATTTATATTTAACACTAGAAGCCTGGCGATGAAATTCATGCACCGGGTAGGGTCCCTAAGCCTGGCCAGTGATCAGGGCCAATCAAGGCCTTCTGGCTGTCAGCCAGGGCCTTCTTTCCCCTGGCTGCCATCCTTCCTTCGTTCCACAGCACCCCCTGGTGGTCAGTGCACGTCATAGCGAGTGGTCGAACTTCCGGTCAGTCAAACTTTCAAGGGGACAATTTGCATATTAGCCTTTTATTATATAGGGTCACTATATGTATACATATTATATTTTAGTCAATATTTGTATTTAACATAATTATATATTTAAAATTATTGTACTATATCTTAAATTATACAAAAGATCACTTTTTATAATGTTTTTCTTGATATTATTTTTCTTGTATGAGGACTTGAATGTTGACAATGAAGGCGGCATACTTATCAAAAGAACAAAAAGGAAATGGAATATTAAGCTTCTCCTTTTTCTACTCTTTCTATTCTTACAAAAAAAAATGGTTTTTAAGTCAGCCACCACAAGCCTGAGCTTTTAGTAGGCCTACCAGTTAGAGGCACTTAAATTGCTTCTGCTAGGAATAGAGCTTGGTGATTTTAGATAATTTAATTTAACCTGATGTTGTAGAGATTGGGGTTTGTTTTCTAATGGAAACTTGGTTTTCTACAGTCTGAGAAAAGAGGCTTTCTGAGCACTTTAAGTTTTAAAGAGCTCCAGTTAAAGCAAAGTCATTCATCATTCAACAAATGTTTACTAAGTAGTTTTCATGTTCTATTCAGTGTTCCAGGAGGTAGAGGCACATTGACAAACAAAATTGCTAAAAGTTCCTACCCTTCTTGGGCTTACAATCAAGTGGGAAGAAGTGTTTTCAAAATATACAGAGAGATACCTATCTTCACTAGCAAAGGACTTAAGTGGGGACAGACCCGGAAGAGGAGGAAAAAGAGAGATCCTGGCTGAAGTGGGGGTGGGAGTAGGCTCTGGATACTTTCTGAATTACATAGAAAATAAAACAAATCGAGGTTAGGTCTTCAGTAAATGCTCAATACTCTATAGCAACTTTGACTCCAGGCCTGGAATTTTCCACCCACCTCTATGCATCTTCAGGTACACTCCCACCAGTACCTCCACCAAACCTGTTTCCTAATCTTTCCAGCAGAGAGAGCTCGAAGTTGACAGTGATGTTAAAATTCTATCTGCCCCCCCTCTAGCCTCCCCCACCCCGCCCGAAGAGCCCTGGAAACAAGAAGAGCCCAGTAGAGAATCCAGATGTTTCAAATGAGACCTAGGACTGTCATCCAATTTAAGCAACAAGGAAAGCAATAATCACAGATCCTTATGTGCCCAGTGCTGTATGCATGCTCTACAATATTGTGGGTTTTTGTGTGTTGTTTTTTCCCCTCAAGGGGTATTTCAAGTTAGAAAATGGAAATCCAGCTATGACCATTTTTAGCTGTGACTTGAGTAAGAGTGTAAAACATAATATCTTCTATTATTATTACTACTACTATTCTAAAACTATTACTTTTACTGCTATTATAACTACTATCATGATTACCCTTTGGATGCTATACAATTCACCCTACAACCTTATGAAATAGGCATTATTATACCCGTTATACCAAGGAGAATAACGAGGAAGAAAAAAATAAAGAAAAAGCAAAACAAAGATCTATTATTTTGTCCAAAGTTGTATAGCAGGAAAGTAGTGGAACTAGAATTTGAATCCATATTTGTTCAGCTCCAAAACCTATGACTTATTCAATAATCTATAATGCCTAGAAGGTGGGTAAGAATCTAGCTCCTTTAAAGCCATGAAAAATAGAAAGAATGATTTCCCAAGATCCTAAACAGAAAATAAAAACAACAACAACATCAACAAACCTCTTAGCAGAACAAAGAGGACCAGAGGGCATGGCTCTGGGACCATCTCAGACAACATGGAAAAAGACGATCCCGGTCCTGAGGGCTGCTCAGATGTCACATGCTCTTGTGGGCCTGACTACAAATCTGGCCTTGACCCTCACAGCGCAAGCCATCACTGTTGGACCATCCTTTCAGTTCTGCTGTGGGGGTACATATCTCCAGGAAGGCCAATCTGTCCAGGATGTTCACTATTTAAAATATGTGGTCCTACTCTTTCACAAACCATGGGAATATTCTGGAAACCCGGATCTTTATGTGTCCAGTGCCTAAGAGTTTAGGCTGACTTTCATGCCTAGAAGTAGCTGAAATGAAATTATTTGGCTTATTTTGTTTTGTGTGTTTTTGTTTGTTTGTTTGTTTTTTTGCAAATGACGGCTGATAGGGCAGGGCCCATCTTCCATTCAGTTGCTCGCTTGCAACTGTGGCTGCTGACCTAGCAGACGGGTGCATGCTGCCTGAGTCAGAACAAGGAACTCAGGGGCTGCAATCCTGAAGAGGGGAATAGCCACATCCCAAAAGCTCCTCAAAGTAGCATGAAAATAACAAGGAACTAGTTCGCATTTATATGCCATTTGACATCAGATGCTCACAAACTCCTTGTGAAGAAGGCCAGGTGTCTTATAGATGACAAAGGGAATATACCAAGGAAGGGGCAGGGTTTTAGTATCTAGTAGGCAGGTGTTCTACCTGGGCTTGCTCACTGACTGCTCCCACAGCACTGGTGGATAGAGGTGAATTATCGTTTGTTTCTCACTTATAAGTGAGGAAATTCACGTTCAGATAGTCATAGTAATTTGTCCAAGGTTTGCACCCAATCACCTGGAACAAGGCTTCTAGCTCTTCCCATGGGTCCACACTGCCTTTCTTTCCCAGACACAGGGCTCCTGGACCCATTCCCGGCAACCCACTTTAAGGACAGCAGGCCTTGGTTCTCATTGTGGAGAAGTAAAATGTGGGTAGACCAGAAGGCCTCCATGTTTAGGACCCGGATCAGACTGAGAAGGTCCTATCCAAAGGCTAGCGTGTAGTTTCAGCCTGGAGAAAGCCCGCCCCTACAACTTTAGGGTCAGTGAGGAAGCAAATGTGAGAGCTGATTCCTACCACTTTATTATCGGCACAAACATCTCTCCAGGTCTTGTATTCAGAGAGCCCCCATGGTTCCTTGTTTAATCATTGCCATCTCGCCCAAGCATAGACAACTTGTACTTGAGCCTTCTGTCTTTCTTTGGGGAAATCAACCTTCAACACAGTTCCCTACTTGGGGCAAATGAACTATTGCAATCATAAAGAATTTTACCTTTTTATTAAATTCTTCCTACCGTTATTATCTATCATTTTATCTTCCTGTGTGCTCAATGTATATATTTATTTTATCCTTACAATGATCGGATGAGCTAGATAGTTTTATTTTTTTTTCATTTTACAGAAGGGAACACTGGGGATTTGAGTTACCCAGAGCTGTTTAATAGGAAAGTGCGAGGCTGGGGTGCACTCAGGTGCCCTGGTGGCACAGCCTTGCATTCGCAGCAGGCTGGTGTCCTTTGGAAGAACCCCCATTTTGAGGTTTCAGCTCCAGCCTAGGCATCATTGAACTTGTCTTCAAGCACTTCCTTGGTCCATTTCTATCTGGAATGGAGAGTGAAGAACATCCCCACTGCTTCGGCCCTTGGAGGGGTGATTTGGGTTTATAGGAAGGTCACCTATCTTCTTACTGCCTGACTGTCACTTGCAGAACAAGGACATTTACCTGGTGTTCTTGTCATTGAATGGCCCAGGTACCAGGTGAAGGGGGTATTGAGAGAGTCTGTCTGTGCCTAGCCTGAAGTGGAAGGGGAGAGGCGCTGTCTGCGTGGTATCATTTCACCATGCCCACCGCCCCCCCTCGCCCCCATCACCATTCTAACCTAGGAGATAGAGCTGCATGTCCAAGCCGAGGGAGTGTGAGTGCAGAGCGGCAGCCAGGGAACCCCAGCAGGAGCCTTCCCCAGTGGACACTGAGCCCTTCAGCACCAATTGCCAACCACAGGCACCAGCTCAAACTCCCCCAGATGCAAAGGCCCTTTGTTCTCCTGAAGCTTATCTTTGTTGGCGAGGTTGCTATTGTCGTGGTCTTGCGAGGGAGGAAAATGCCGACAACTCCAGTTTTTAATATGGTAAATGTCAGTGTTTATGCCTGCGCAGGCTGGCCTAATTATCCCACGTCCTCTAAAATCTGCCGCTGTAATTACCGCGCACCGCAGTGACACCTCCTGCTAAAGGGAGAGCCATCAGCGGCAGGAGCTGGAGCCAGAGCGCACTCAGCAAACTGCAAGCCACACCGACAGCTGCTTCTGGTTTCCAAACAGTGAGAACTTCCTGAGCCATTTTCCTGGTCCCTCCGGAGTGAATGCCACCTTGGTTGAAAAGTTGGAAATGTTTGTCAGGCCCAGAACAAAGCTGTGAATGAATACTGCAATAATTTGATTTCCCACAATCCCCTCTCTTCTCCACACCAGGCACAGAAGCAACTGATAAGGCTAGGAAGGAAGGAAGGAAGGAAGGAAGGAAGGAAGGAAGGAAGAAAGAAAGAAAGAAAGAAAGAAAGAAAGAAAGAAAGGAAGGAAGGAAGGAAGGAAGGAAGGAAGGAAGGAAGGAAGAAAGAAAGAAAGAAAGAAAGAAAGAAAGAAAGAAAGAAAGAAAGAAAGAAAGAAAAAAAGAAAGAAAGAAAGAAAGAAAGAAACTATTAGTACCAGTGCTATCTGATATGTCTTTGCTATTAGGAGTATAATAGCCTTTGTGTTATCTGCATATGAACTGTGATACAAAGAGAATGAGCTGAAGAGTTGAGACAGCTCAAGAGAATAGCTTTTAAGCAAAACACTATGTTAAGGAGAGTGATAGTCTTTCTTTAAAGAAATGCCTATTAGCACACATGGGCGGTATTGAGTTGTGTTTGCAGGGGAGAGGGAATAGTTTGGCCTGGCTTCCGTGCTTGCGATTGTACAGAGGAGGAGGGAGAGACGAGTACGATGAAGAGGAAGGAGAAGGGGAGTGGAAATCAATACATTCAGTGGAAGCAAAGTCACAGCAACCTTTAAAATAATAAGACAAATCCATTTATTTCACAAATGTCTTCATTTCCAAATGCCATTGTTTGGGGCACCGTGCTGTCATTGTCCATGACATTTTCAAAAACTTGGCTCTTAATCATGTAGGTGTAGCTGGAGTTCTCCGGCAGCAGCCCAGCTGAAAGATTAGACATTCACCCCACTGCTCTGGCAGGAAGATCGACTTTAACAGCCTTGTCCTGTGGGGTGAAGGAGGGAGCTGGCGGTGGGGGAGAGGCTGGGAGAAAGACAAGGCTTCAATATGGACGGGAAAGCTCAGCTGTATTGCTATATACGATGAAAAGTAATTACAGAGAAAAATGAAAGCTGTTTCTTGCTGTTAGCAGGAAGAATAAGAGAATTCTGTACCTTTTTAAAGCTCCGAGTCCATTTTGATGTAATTGGTTCTGGAATTATTTATGACATTAATTGCTGCGCTATCGACTGCCTGTCAGCGGCTCTGGCAGTTGGTCCATCTTTCTTAGCACAGACAGCCTGCTCAGCCCAAACCAGACTGACAAGCTAATTATACCCATCTTCCCCTTCAATGACAAATGCTGCTCATCGGAAACCTTTCTAGAAATAAGCTCTCATTCTTTCCCCTTTTTCCTGAGCCAGACAGAACGGATATCTCAAGGTGCAGATCGCAGCTAAAACTCAGCTCACAGGGCTATTAGCTCTGAACATCTCACTTGAGCCAAAAACCCTAAGCATCTTATGTTATCAAACTGTATGTCATTCCCTGATGCTAGTTTTCAGGGATGAGCAGGGCCCGGCCTGTCAGTCAGAGCAGGGCGGAGAGAGCCCAGCCGGCGGAATTAGCCCCGCTCTTCTTAACCATCAACCGCATCCGCCTCAGGTGATGCTGTGGAGGCAGGGAAATGCCTTCTGTGCTTTGTACAGCGGCTGCAAGGCTCCTCCTGAGGATGCTCCCTGAAGGGGCCCCGCTGAGGGAGGCAGGGTGGAGAGTTTCCATGGCCACTTACATCTGAAAGCCCCTTTGGGATTTAAGCGTGTAAATGGTTTTTGTGTTTAGGGTTGATTTTGCTTGCAAAATATTTCTAACTCCTCGGGATTCCTCCTTGTCCAGCTGGTGCAAGAACCAAGAGCTCGAGGGGAGAAAGATTTCAGTAACCGGCTCTCCAGCCTGCCTGGGGGCACGTCTGAGGCATGTGTTGGCCTCTTTAGGAGGCATCCATGTTTCTTGTTTTCCGTGAATGATTCAGTGGGTCGGAGAAAAGGGGTTGCCCTTTATGATGTTCTTCCCCACTAGGGGGAAGGGGACAATCCAATATATAAACTGGACATTTTACACACACTCTCTATTTCTTTTCCTGGTAAAGTTTTTGGAAGAACCCACATAAAATTAACACAGAGCTTTAAAAATTAGTTCCTTTATAGCACTCTCTGCCTATAAATTGTGTGGTGCTGAGGGCAGCTTCCTTAGGCCATGTTTTTTCCTCCCAAGTGTGCAGAGCTAGTGAAATAGGTGGATGGGGAGGAAGATTGTCATGAAATTCTTGCCCCATCCCCACCCAGCCAAAGGTTTATTTCTGTGCCTCTCCCTAAAATTTCCAGAATAGGGCTAAATTTGGGTTTTTCTAAGGACCTTCTGCTAAGGGCAAGAGAGTCTGAGGTTGTGCCCCTGACTCATGGCACAGAGCCAGGCCCAAAGTGAGAACTCAGGAACTGTCAGTTAAACGGACAAATTAACTGCAAGCCAAGATCTGGTCTGATTTGGTCTGGCTAAAGTGGAAATTGAGGAATGGCAAGGAGATTGGGAAGCATTTAGGGAAAGAATAGCGTCCTGACACTTGGCAAGAAAAATAGACTCTCGGTCAAGCTGAAGGAATAGGCTGCCTCCTGAGGCCCTCAGCAAGGTGACCTTGACTCAGGTGACTGTTCTCTGCAGGTAAAAACTTCTCTCCTCACTGGCAAAATGTCCTTAAAAAAACTGGAGTTGGAAAAAGGCTTTCAAATCTATAGATTAGATTTTTAAACATTTTACAACGTGACAAAGGATGGTTTAAGCTTAGCCCTGATGAAGACTGAAATCATCCTGCAATTACAATAAAACCATCCATTGCACCTTACAGTCAGTAAACAGAACACAGACTCCAGGCTCTTTTATGTGCATTAAATTGTCCCACTTAGAACGTCACAACTACAACACGAGCTCCAATATGAGTGAGAACCCAGGTGTCTTTGGTTATCACTGTATTCTCCTCACTTCCATAACCATTTCTTAGTAAATATTGCTTTAATAATCCAGTGACATCAGATAAAATGCCTAGGCTTAGAAATTCCATATTATTTTCCCAATGTCAAGCAGTTCCTAAATGGCAGACCAGTTGCATTTCAACACAGGTAGCTCAGAATATTTTTCAGGAGTGCCCCTAACTCAGCCCCTTGCCATGCCCACCGTGGCAGATCGATTTAATCTCAGCTCCATTGATGCAGGTAGGGTTCAAGTGGAAGAATGGAGAAAGCTTTAGAAAAGAAAGAAAAACATAGAAAAAGAACCACCGCCCAATGTAGATTGTTTAACAGACTTAGCTCACGAATCCAAAATAAAATCAGCCCTCACTAGAGCTTTGTGTTATATTATGGCTTATCGTGCAGTATAGATTGGTATTTTAAGATCAATACATAATTTTTTAAAAGTTCATTAGAATGCCCAAGTGATGCCTGTCTTTCTTAAATACCTTTGCTTTGTCTGTGAAAGCATCCTTTGACCAAAAATTTAGCAGTTTCACAGGTGATATGTATATGTTTTCCACCTTTAAAAACAGTATTATTTAGCACTCTACCATTAGTTTCTGAAAATCATCCTCTGGGTGCTTCCAGAACGCCCCTTGCAGAGGAAACCCCATCCCTGACTGTTCAGCAGTCTTTGGGGCGGCAGGGCGAGTGGACCGATTCCATCCAGTTAAGGTCAGAGAGGCTGCAGGGAAGGCTCTGACCTCGGTGATGCTTTCTCTTCTTAATTTATGAATTTAAGGCTGCAGTGGGAGAGAGGAGGAAGATGGGCACCCGCTTCCCTTTTTGTTGTTAACGCACATCAACTTGCCCAGTACTCACAGACGTTATCTTCACCCAGGACAGGTGGCTGAAGGGGTGGTCCACTCCCTCCTCACCCTGTCCTTTTAGGTTTTCAACGTTTCTGAGATACATGTAGAATTTTTTTCACAAGAGATCTAACAGAAGATGCATTTGTTTTTGACTTCTAATTAATCAAGATAACATCTCTCTCAACCATTAGACAGTAAAATCAATACCTCGGGCGGCTGTGCCGCCAGTTAGACTTCACACCAATACCTATTATTGGCAAATCAGTGATGTATTTAACCACGTTGTACTATATCATTTTATAATATGTGACTGATGTGACTATGTTGAGGGTGTGACGATGGGGTGATTTTTGCCCCTGGAAGCAGTAATGCGATTTGTGCTACATCTTCAGTCCTGGCCCCCTCCTTCCCAGCAACCAAAGCTGGGGTAATGATTTATGTCCCCAAATGGCATGAAGCCACGCACCATGAGGATGTCAGAATCCCAATTTATGAAAAGCATCGGTAGAGCAATAATCCTGGATAAAACGGTGGGAGAACAACCATAAGAACTGTGGGTTGTCGAGCTCCATCCATCACCAGGCAGTGGTGGCCTGGAAGGAGAGGGGCCCTCGCTGTTCTGAGGCCCTGCTCTCCAGCTGACAGGAGGGAGGAAGGAAGGAAAGAGGAAGGAAGAAGGGAAGTGAGGTCCATTTCTGGAAATAACATGTGGAGGATATCTGAGGTCTAGTTGAGACGGGAGAAATTTCTGGGGAATTCACTGCAAAATTTGCATCCATGGCATCACTTCCAGCATCCTTCTAGGCCAGTGGTCGGCAAACTGCGGCTCGCGAGCCACATGCGGCTCTTTGGCCCCTTGAGTGTGGCTCTTCCACAAAATACCGACTTCTGCACATGGGCCACGAAGTTTCAATTGCACTGTACCTGGTATTTTGTGGAAGAGCCACACTCAAGGGGCCAAAGAGCCGCATGTGGCTCGAGAGCCGCAGTTTGCCAACCACTGTTCTAGGCAAATCCACCAAGTCAAGGGCTCCATGGTGAGAGTGGGTCACTTTCTGTTTAAGGCAATTTATTGCCTTCTGACCCAAAGCTGGAGCAGTGAGTGCAGGATATGTTCCCGCAAATTGGCTAGACCCCTGAGGCCCGAGTGACCAGCCAAAAAAGCCTGTTAGACAAATGACTCTTCCACAATCTCTACATAGCCTTGTCAAATCACTCAAGTCCGCATTACTACCACTCTTTACTAGACTGCCGTAAGTTTCAATCAACCCTAGTTTTCATCTACTTGTAAGTATTCTGTGAGCCAGACTCTTGAAGGCATGATGGGATCTGAAGAGGACCCTCTGACTATGGCCAGGAAGAGATTGTGGAAGTGACAAGACTGCAGGGGCTGAATAAAGGGACCTGCTGGGACACTGAGGCACAAAGGAGCTAATGCTAACCTTTAGCCACTCTTCCTACTGATCCTTTTCCAGAAAGCATCCTCTGACCCCCTCAGCTTTGCCTTCCACACCCTGGCTCTACTCGAAACCCCCTCTCAATCGCATATCACAGTAAGTAATCAGTTTCCTGTCTCTTCCTAGAGTGACTGTGAACACCACGAGTCTCATTTCATTCAGTTCCTGGAGGGCAAAGCACAGGCTTGGTCCAAAGGGGGCATTCTGTCAAAGGTAGCTATTTTTGTGTGAAAATTCAATTGCCAGGCATCACTCATCTGGGAGGGTAGGACACCACCAGTTAGATTGAGAGCAAAAGGATTAAGGAATGCATTTCCTAGAATACCTGCTGAGGGGTGGACCACACTTCTATAGCTCCAATATTTAGGCAAGATAGTTGCCATAGTAACAACATAAACAGCATTCATCATTATTGTGGAAGTGTGTGGTGTTGTGTGTATCCTTCTGAGGCTGGTGTTAACACCCTATCATACTGATGAGGAAACTGACTCTGAGTGGTCAAATAATACAGCCAGGGTCGCACAGCATTTGAACCTGAGTAGGTCTGACCCTAAAATCTGTGCTCCTTCCACTATACTATCCCACCTGCCATATAAAATTCTGAAATGGCATGTTTTCCGTTTTCACTGACATATTTTACTTTTCTTCACGTTCAGTTTCTTTCACAGATATCATGATGCTCATGACCTTGTGTTCCTTTCATCGGAAAGCAGACATCAACAGAAAAGTAACATTTGGGGATTACTACCTTTCTAGGAATGCCACTAAGATCTGTTCTTTTGACACCACGATAGTGATTCAGCAACTCACAGACATTACCCGAAGGCTTATATGTTCCAACCCCCTACATGGCGGGGAAAAACCCATGGCCTATGTGTTTGATATAAACAATAAATTTCTGCAGACACTGCCTTGCCTTGAAAGGCCTCATTTAGGTGCCCAAAGTCCTTCCCCAGCAACTTGAGCTCTGGGCTCAGTGAGAGACTTCCTTTCTATTACATCCCTTGCTTTGTATCTAAACTGATAGAAGCTAAGGGCTTATATGGTCTATGAACTCGGTTAAATTTCCTATAGAAATATTTTGTTTAAACATGGCCTTGGCTGGAAGGCTGAATCTGTAATTTGCAGCACGAGTTTGTGTGAAATAGGGCGTAATGCCGATGGCCCTTTTCAAGGCACTTCCCTCTTAAGGATATTTTCATACTCCCACCTCACATTGTCTTGGGCTATATATAGTCTGTCCCATTTGAATAGAAAGTTTTTGTATCGACCACAACATTCAGTCCAATGCATTGCTCATAGGTCTGTGGGAATGAATCAGAGTTTTGATTAATTACCTGGTGTCTTAGCCTTGATGTCAAATCTCACCCTTAATGTATTACCAAGTGAACATGCATTATGGATTGAGAAACCACTCACCCACACAGGAAGTTGTTTGGCTGACATTTAATTTTACCACTTGTCAGCACCATGATATGAGAGATGAGCCATCTTTTGACAGAAAGTGCTCTAAATTCTCCTAGAGATTTGTTGGTGATGCACCAGCCTCTGCAGGGTATCTCACGATTGTTCTTACAGTCCAGCATTCATGCTTCAAACCCCGTTGGTTTAACTCTCTCAGTATTAGTCAGTAAAGTCAAAGGTCGTTGGTATTCCATAAAACATAGACTGACAGGTGGCTCTTTGACTCACACTCTCTTCCGGCAGCCAGTGCACCCGGGTCTCTTCCTCTGTGATTCCTGGGGGCTTCAGGTGACCTGTACTATGGTCCCTCCTTCCATGGCCCAGGCCTCACCCAGATCTCCTGCTCTAATCCAACCACCAATGTCAGTCATGCCTGCTTTCTTGCATCACTTCTTTATTTTTTATTCATTCATTCATTTAAGAAATATTAATTGAGCATCTACTTTGTGCTGGGCACCCTGCTAGATGCTAGGGATATAGTGAAGATTATGATTGGTATAGCCCTTATATCTTCATAATTGTTAGAGTTTATTGGGGGACATAGACAGTAATCAAGTACATACAAATAAATATGTAATTATAAATCATAAAAGCTAGGAAAGAAAAAAAAGCATACTATAAAGAAAATAGTAAATGGGACCTACTTGAGATGGGTTGGTGAGAGTCAGCCTGTAGGTTTCTCACTTCCTCATCCAGGGCTCAGCCCCACCTTCTCTACCCTTGGAAAATGATCTTTAGCTGAAGAGAAGTGCCCCACCCAAGAAAACACAACCTTCCTAGAGCACTTGCACCCAATGACTGGTCCACATGAGGATACAGAGGCCCGACTTACTGCCTCAGGGCAGGACGACTCTGAAGGCTGTCCCAGCTCCAGAGTCCCATGTGGGATTGGGTGCAGCTGTATCCAATTCAACTTCTCTCTCTACCTAATCCTGCTCCCCTTGCTCCCTTATAAGTCTTGTTCCAAAGGGTATCCCCCAGTAATTCTGCATTCAAATCTGAGAGTCCCAGGACCTGATTCCCTGAGAACCTGCCTACAATGCAGCCCATCCCATGAGGGGCCAGCAGTAGGAAAAATGGAGAGACATCTCTCCAGGCAGAGGAAGCAGCATATGCAAAGGCCTAGAAGAAGAAGCACCGGGAAGTAATTGTAGGTCAGAGGGCCTGTGGGTCCTGACATGAGCTGACGCTATCATTGCTTTCAGGTAGCTCGCCTGTGCCCTGCCCATCCCCTCAAAGGAGATGCTCTGTTCAAAGGGTCACTTCCAGTCATCAAGGACAAAACCAGAGCAGAAATTGGCTGAAGTTAAGAAGTAGCAGCATATGTGGCCCAAACTCACCTTGAACTCCACAGTGCAGGTTGCAATTAAAATATCTACGAGGATCCCTGCCATTCTCAGATTTCAGGTCTACTAAGGTCACTGTGACTCTAGAATTCTCTTTCCATGTTGGCATCTGTGGTTGCCATTTGGAGAGGGAGACATTCACACCGCATTTGATTTATCATTCTGCTTGAGGCTCCAAAAATTTTAAGACTCAGAGCCTACATGTGCCACTTACTTTTTATCAAATATTTGTTAGATTTTTTAATGAATGCATCTCTAAAGTCCTTATGTTATTTGAAAATGCTCAACTACAAGTCAATGTGTTGCACTAAGAATTGTTAAACAAATATGTTCCCTGTTAAGTAGGCTGAAGGGCCAGGCTAAAGATAAGACACACATCTGCTGTCATCCATCATGCCTTAATGCCAGTTAACCATCACTTTGAGCTACAGTTAACCAAGCTGGGCTCTCCCACCAGGTGATCTTGGTGACCACCTGTTACTTTGGCTGGGTGAGAGGTCTAGCCATGGATTCTTATTTAGCAGAAATATTTGACTTTGGCAGATGGTTAAAAGAAGCAGTATTTCAAAATAATGCAACAGAGCAATATTTATGAAACTATTTGCACAGCGGAACCAAGAAGCTAGCTAGCTCTCCTCTCCCATTATAAATCACTCTCCAGCTGGGTCAGAAGAGTAGGTTTGCCTAATATTTAAATCCTCCAGGATCTGCTGCAGAGATTACTATATTAAAATAAATTAAAGTCATCAGAAGTCACTGGTACAAGAAAATGCTGGCAGCCCCAAAATCACATGCAGAAATGTGGAAAAGAACTGGAAGACAGAACCCTTTGACTTGGAGGGCAGTGCAGAGAACAAAGGAAGAGGACGAGCCAAACCCCACCAAGCCAGTGGGACCCATCCTGCCTCCCCCTCCCCAGCTGGAGCACACCCATTTTAGGTGGCTGATCCTGTGTTATGGTGGCTTGGCAACATTACTTCTCAGGATAGGAAGTTTTTAAGTTTTCTGAACACTTCCCACTGGCTCTGTCCATTTGCAGTTACCATCGTGGAGTCAGGGCATGACAAGGATTGGGACTGACATACACCAAACTTTGCATGTCCTGGAGCCAGCCTCGACGGCTCTGCCACTGTCACGTCAAGCTCCATCATTCCCGGCCGCTCAGTGCCTGCGCCCATGACGCCTGTCAGAAACTTTCAAATGCGAGCTCATTTCTTCATCCCGATCGCCTGCCTGGCCTGGACAAGGAAGGGATGACATTTGGGATGAGGGACAAAGGGGCAGTGCCTCCTCCAGCTGTCAGTTTGGGTTTTCTCTCACCATATCACAGTTCAGACCCAGTCGCCTCCTCATTTCGGAGTGCCTGCAGTGGTAACCAGGTTTGAAGACAGTGTGGGAGAGAGAGAACTTGGGCACATCTCCTTAGAGGACGATGCATTGTGAGTAAATTAAACAGACAAAAGAGGACGGCAGGAGCCTAGCGGTGCCCTTTGGAAACGGGCTGCTTTGGGAGGCGAGTGGATGCACTCAAGTTATCTGCACACATGGATTCCTTTGCATTATTTTTCTCGTTCCATTAAAGTGGAAAAATTTGGCATAAGAGTTATCCAAAATAGCAGAGGTTTTCTTGGTGGGAGGTTTTAGTTTCTATTATTTCTCTCTTTTATTAGACTCTCATTTTAATAAGGGATGGAGGGAAAAAGATATGGTCTGAATTAAAGCCAAACCTTCACAGTGTTGCAAGCTCCGTCTGGATGCATGCCCGTGATTCACTCTGCCCATTAACATAATGTGTCCGTTATGTTCATGGGAAGAGTGAATAAGGAAGTGCTGCTTCTGGCCCATCCACATTTCCCCCAGTGGCTTTAACAGGTAGCGCCAGAGTTCTTCCACCCGCTCGTTAGTAGGACACCATGAGTGTTTTGTTTCTCCTTCTGTCTGAGCTATTATAACACTGCCAACATGCCATAGCATAAAACTATCACTCTACTGCTTCATCTCCCATCAGTTTCCAATGCATTTCACCTCTGACACTTGCCACCAAAATGTCACCCAAAACTTGTGTGTTGCCCTTTATTCTATTCTATTCTATTCTATTCTATTCTATTCTATTCTATTCTATTCACCCCCCACAATAAATAATTCTCTTCCATTTACATCAGGAGATGTACCTTCTCAAAGCAGGGCATTTGGGTGGGGCTGATGGGTCTGGCTTCCCAGGGGAGTAGCACCAGGTCAACTAGTCCTGAGTCCTTGTGGTTGCTGGGCTGCCCTGTGAGGTCTGTGCACACAGATGCAATAGAATGTGTTGGCTTTGGGTCAGACATGGTGTCATTTAGAAGTGCATGCAGTGGTAATTAGGTAACCCTCCTCTAATCCTTGGGCTGATGATCACCGTTTTATGCTTCTGTCCCTGGAAATATGAAGGGAAGAAAGAATCATGACTTGCCTCACTCATGAGACCTTCTGAGGCCCAAATGAGATGATGATTATGAAATTATTTTGAAAACAAGGTCATATTAGTACAAAAAAAGGGGGAGGCTTGGCTAATAGTAAAACATAGCTTCTAAATTTTCTGAATGGGGTTCTATGACCTGGCTTTTCCTCACAGAAGCAAAGGGACCCAGGAATCACACCTGTATGGGGTTGGTGCCAACTGAATTCTGGAAAGCCAATGAGTGGAGACATACAGTTCAAGTTGTTGTCCTATATACCCTAATTGTTCTAAATTAGAGAAGTTTGCAGAAGCTTCCAGGTAACTTGCACAGAATAGGAGAATTATTTGTACCAGAAACAAAAACATAAGAAGACAACCATAGGAGTAACAGTGAAAGTGGGGAAGCCTGTTCAGGCTTTTGGAATTGGAAGAGGAAAGGGAGATGCATCCATAACTCTGAAAGGTTCCAGAAGGGCAGGACGAAGAGGCATGTCAACAGCAGAGCTCATTTACTCCTGTCAGCCCACATCCAGGGCAGCACCGCTTGAGGACCAGGACCTTAGAGAGAGGAAAGCAAACCCAGGAAGCAGATGCTTCCCTCCATGTCAGGTGCCTAACCAGCCCTTATGGAGTGTGATGTGCAGTTCCAAGGAGAGGGAAGGATGTGCTGGGAAGAATGTGGAAAATTCTCAGGTGGTCAGCCCCTTGCAAGGCCTTGGGCAAATGGGTATGGCCATAGGGTCTTGAGTATGAACAGGTAGGTCACCATGGAAGGAGGTGCCTGCACCTACACCATTAGCCTCATCCTGCAGCCAACAAGGTAATAGGACTCACAGAAGCAAAGGTAATAGTGCCTATTTGTGACTGCAAGGAGATGGGTGGGACCTGCTCTCTCCTGTGCTGAGAAGTAGCACCTCTTGCCACACCAAGGGAGGACTGAATCTGATGTGGGAATTTGGCCTTTGTGTGTGCAGCCCTGCCCTTCTGGGCTCCCTTTGAACGACGTCTGTCTGCCTCCCTGCAAGACATGGATGTTACGTTGTGTTCCAGTGGCAAGGAGGCAGGTAAGCTCACAGGAGCTGAGCACCTCCACTGTGCAGCCAGCATACAGGCTGTACAACCTTAGGGGTGCCATTCCATGTCCTTGAATTTAATTTTATTGACAATAAAGCTGATAGTTGGGTCCTTATCTAACTTCTATGTCTATTTCTCTTTGCTTTGTTTCTTGGGGGGAAGGGTTATTCAAAATCTAAATAGGAAACTCCTGCTGGTAAATCAAATGGGTCCTTTCTCTGGCCACTTCTTGGGGAAGTTGGAGAACATTGACATCATAAATCGAACTATGGGGAGTGATTGAAAGTGAATCACAGCTAAACTCTCAGAGGAATGCATGGCTATAAACTATGCATTGACCTTGTAATAATTCTCCCTATATTCCTAGTAGGTGCCATACTATATTGGAAATAACTTGTGTAAGTGATAGGATCTTACGTTAATGTATAAAAATAAAATTTAAAAAGCGTAATTGTGAAGTTCTCAACTTAGTTCTAAAAAAGAAACTTCACAAATATGTAATGAGACAGTATAGCTACACCTAAAGGAAGATACATTAAATGTAAAGAAAATTAGGGTTTGCCAGTAACCTCTACGATCATAAATGTGAATGCCAATCAGAACTACAAACACAGCAATTAGAGCCCCATCCTATCTGCCCTGGTGGAATCACTCGAGAATGTTAAGGCCAAGATGAATGTGACACTTTGAGCAGGACACAGGACAAACTGGAGTCGGCCCACAGAGACAGTGCAAGGTGGTGAGGAAAGGGACCAAGGGAATGGAGAATGGGGTTATATATCCTGGCGAAAGGAGGCCTGCGAGGAAGAATGGTGGCCATCTTTACATAACCAAGTGGTGCTCACATGGAAGAGGAAGATAATGTGGCTCTCAGAGGACCGAATGTTGAATATAAAGAAGAGTTGCCTAACAATTAGGTACAATTGGAATAGAATGCATCCGACATAGTGAGTTCTTAGTTATTAGAGTCTAGTAAAGAGAATGCCCTGCATTAGGTAAGAATTGAATGTGGTTAGGTACTATGTAGGTGTCCAGGTCTGATGGGCTGTGATTCTCATAATTACGCATATGATACTTATCTAGCACAGCCGTGAATTGTTATAAATCTTAATTATAAATGTGGATTCTCTTCTCTTTTCCTACTAGTTCACTCATGGGGCTTAACTTACTGCCTTTTGCTTGAACATAAATATTTACTGAATGAGTGAATAGTAGACACTAAGTATTTTTGATTACGGTGATGAGAGGCTCAATAGTATTTGACTAGTGGATTACTAAACAAAGAAGAATATTGGGCATTAGCAGAGTTTTTTTTCTCATACTATTTCTTAACATAAGCAATTTTCCCTAATTTGGTAATATTTCTCTTTAACGTTCTTTACTTAAGAGTTGAACACAATATGCTGAACAGCCTTGAGGCACCTTCCTGTTTGAAAAAGAGGAATATAGTTTACATTTTGCAAAGGATGCTCTCATCCATTATTTCTTTATAATCCTCAGAATAGCATGATGGGGTTGACATTTCCCAAATGAGGAAACAAGGCCCAGAGACAGAAAGGCACTTGCTCAAGGACACAAAGCCCGTAAGTAGCAGAGCCTGGACCCAGGACAAGGTCCATTAATTCTAAATTGCATGCTCTTTCCACTGTAAGTCAAATGCCTCCAACAAAGGTCCCGAGCAAGAAGAAAGGCCGTGTGCTTCCATCTGGTTATGCTGGTCAGACCCACCTGCCCCTCATTTCCCCCTTGTGCCTCTCCTCTCAGTGCCCTGCAGTCAATAAAGACAATGGTTCACAGGAGACAGCGCTCTGGTTTGCCTGGAGGCTGAGCTGATTGTGATGTTATGTGAACATGACCACAACATAACTTGTCTTTATAAATATCCATTCCTCGCAGGCTTGTGAAACTACTCGCTTGAAGTCTGAGTCTGTTTGGCAGGGAGACAGGGACAGGGCAGCTGTAAGCTGGCACAGTGACCCTAGGCTAGTCCATCGCAAGGCACCTCACTTGAAGGAGGGCTGGAAGCTGGTACAGTGGTTTGATACCAGGACTGCGGGCAGCTCCCACCTTGTGACCTGGGATTGCAAGGTGATCTGTGAAGAGAGGCTTTGAAATATCATTAGACATGCTCCGAGGGTGTGCTTGCTGCTGCTTAAGTGCTTTGGAAAGGGGACTTCTAGTAAATGTGTTCAGTATTCTCCTTTCCTTTTCCATCACATCTCTCACCGTTTTTTCTTCCTTCTTGAGAAAACAGCCAAAAAATAATGTGTTCTCATAATAATCAGATGAAGTCTCCTCACATTAATTCATTCAATAAACATGAGCACTTACAGTGTGCCTGATGCTTGGCTCAGTAATGAAAATATAGAACTAAAAATGGCTTTTTATGCAATCAGTGAGTTAAAGTCTAGAGGGAAAGATGAACAGTTAAAATAGAAGATTACTAGTACTATTACTGAGGTATTTGAAAAATGCTATAATTGGTATTACTGAAGAAATTCTCAGAAGCAGAGGAATATAAATGGTAATCTCTGTATAACAAACGTTTTTTCAAACAAAATAAGAGCAAGCCTAAATTCGTGAAAAGACACCAACATTTCAATGTATCTTTAAAAATCTCTCTTTTTTTAAAAAGTAATTTTCTTAGTTTGAATAAAAATTTGCAGCGAAAACAACTAGTAATCATTTCTGGAACAAAACTTCCCCTTCTAACGGCTTTAATTATTGTTTAAATAATTTTGAGGGGTGGGGTTCCATAGACAGATTTATTAGAGGCTTCAGGTCTGGGACAAATCTACAGGCTCTTCTCCCTGCTAGTGCCACCAAATGTCCATGTGATGAGTGTGGATTTCATTATAGAACAAAGTAATGCCATTTTAACACTTTATATTTTCCCTGGAGTTTCTACTTGCCTTTATTTTATTCTCGAAGTATTTTTTATATTCTTTAGGCACAGATATCCTCTTGGTTTTTCCTTTTATAATCGTCTTGAGTTAAATCCACTGTTTCTTTGTAGCCCCCTTCACACACTTCCATTACAGATCATTGCCCAGAATATAATCACATGGCAACTGAATGCAAAAATAAAATCCAATTTGTCATCTATTGATATATATCCTCAAGTAGCTTTCTGTGTCAGTTTGGATTAGCTGTAGCTGCATCTGAGAGAATAATTAATAATAAATGTAATGTAAGAAAGATAAAATTTTATTTTTCCATTACAAGGAGAAATTTGGCAGTACAGAGGGGCCATGGTGGGCTGATTTGTCATCAGAAACTTGGTTTTCATCTTTCTTTTTCATTATCCTCCTCCATTGCTTTCATTCTCAAGAAATCCAATAAAGTCAAAATGAATGTTAGAACTCCAGCTACCATGCCTACAAATCAGAAGAAATAATAAGCAGGAAACAATCTCTCTCTTTTATGAATATCTCCTTGCAGCCCCTTCACAACACATCTATAATAGTAAAAGTGTAATATGCTAATTAGACCAAACAGCCAAACAACCTTCCAGATGTAATTCCGGACATCCTTCTGGAAGAAGCCGCCATGGCGGGGGCCAAAGCAGAGGCGGATAAGGGTGATCAGGCAGGCAGGCAAGCAGTTAGGGGCAATCAGGCAGGCAGGAGAGTGGTTAGGGGAAATCAGGCAGGCAGGCATAGGGGTTAGGGGCAATGAGGTAGGCAAGCGAGTAGTTAGGGGCAATCAGGCAGGCAGGCAGAGTGGTTAGGGGTGATTAGGCAGGCAGGCAGGAGAGCGATTAGGAGACAGCAGTCCTGGATTGTGAGAGGGTGCAGGCCGGGGCTGAGGGACCCCTCTCCCTTGTGCATAAATTTCATGCACCAGGCCTCTAGTATACTATAAGTCATTGGACAGAACTTGATCATTAGCCATCCATAGCTGCAAGGGAGGCAGAGAAATGCAATTTTCTTTAGCTTAGCTGGATACGTCTAAGCAAAGGCTGTTTTCCATCGCTGACCTAGGGGGAAAAAAAAAAGAATGGGTCATTGTGTGGAACAGATGTTAACCTGTTTCATGTCTTAAAATATCTTTACTTTGGTCTTACATTTTTTTCAGACTTTGGCAGAGTATAGAATTCCAAGTTGAAAATAATTTTCATCAGAACTTTGAAAGTACTTTTCTACTATAACCTATAATTCACTATAATGATAGAAGGTCAATCCTACAGAGGTATCACACTTAGCTGATTGATTTATTTATTTAGTCTTTGCAAGTGTTTAGCTCTTTATCCTTAGTGTTCTGAAATTTAACAATGATTTTTCCATTTATCAATTATCATATCTTTTAGCTCTTCGAAATCATGTTCCATTATCTCCTTCATAGTTTTCATTCACTTCCTCTATCTTTTCCTTCTATAATGTCTATGCTTGACTGTTAGGCCTCTTGCATAAGTCTTGTGTCACTTATCTTTTCTGTCATATTTTTGTCTCTACTTATTTCCATTCTACTTTACAGAGAAAGGTATCTTGGAAATGTTTTTCTTTAAATCCTTCAACCCAATTTTTCAACTGCAGTTTGTTTTTGCTTTGGCAGGTTATTGTAATCATCAAGATCTCATTCTTGTTCTCTAAATCTTCCTTTCTCATAGGACTCTGTGATGCTGTGAATGCAGTATTAACTTATATGTCTCTGAGTAAATAAATAAAGGTTTTTGTCTGTTTTTTCTTTATTATTTAATATCTCTATTTCCTTTGAAAACTTTGTTTATGTTAGAATCAATCTCTTGTCATACTTCATTCTTCAAATATTTCACGATCTTTGGTTTTCTATTCATATTTAATAATGAAGACATGTAAGAATTTCAGTTAATATAGCTCATGAAAGAAATTCTAACCACTGCAAACATTATGCAGTAATAGACCACACATGCACGAGCTTGAAAGTAGGAAAGGAAAGCTTGCAGCTTTCTAAAACAGAAAAAAAAAAATTCAAAACCATAGCTAAGTATGAAAATAAAAGGAAAGCGGCCTACTGGTATAGGGGCAGCAGATTTGGTTATAAAATAAATGCCTAGGGGAGGAAGTTTTAAGATCAAGGTCCTTAGACACAATGAAGTGACCTTGACCTCCTGAGTAAGGCTCTGAGCCTGGGAGAACCTGACGTGGAATCCAACTAACCGCTCTGAATAAAATGTGATATAAGATTTAGCCACAGAAAATTGGAAACCCAAGTCTAGACAGCGGGAAATATGGAGTTAGAATTCACACTCCACTTCTAAGAAAGAGATTTCAATCAGATAACAAGCATAATATCTGCTCTGGGATTAGTGATACCCACAGAGTCTTAGCAAAGACAAAATTTAAATTTGCCCCAAATAATTATTCTATAGAATAGAGTATCAAGTCTTATCATGGCAAAAAATAAAAAAAAATCAATACAAAGGAGGAAAAGGAAGAGGAGAAGGAAGACAAGGAGGAGGAGAATTATAAATAAAAAATCATAATGAGATTTAGCAAGTACAACAGATAGAAAAATTAAACCCCTGAACTATGTAGGTAATAAACCAATTTGAAAAGAGTTTAAAAAATGAAATCTGGGAGAAATGAATTTCTAAAACTAAAAAAATATAGCTAAAAATTTCTAATTTTTGTATATTATAAACCCCACAGATTTGAGATGAACAACAAACTCCAAACAGAATAAGTAAAAAGAAACCACAGCACATCATATTCAAGTTGCTGAAAGCCAGTAATAGAGAAAAATGTTAAAAGCTGCCAGAAAACAAAGACTCATCATACACAGAGGGATGAGATTAGAATGACCACAGATCAGAAATGATGCAAGACAGAGCACAGTGAAATGACATATTTAACATGCTCAAAGGGAAAAAGTGTCAACCCACAACTCTATATCCCATGAAAATATTCTTCACAAATGAAGGTTAAATAAGGCCATTTCTAAAAAAGCAAAAACTGAGTTTATTGCAATCAATGCCACACTACAAGAAATGTTAAAGGAAGTTTCTCATGCTAAAGAATAATGTTTTAAAAAACACACACACTCAGATTTAGACCAAGAAATAAAAAACACTGAAAACGGTAACTATGGGAATTATAAAAATATGTGTATGGAGACTTTTTCTTATTCTTAAAATTTCTTTAAAAGATAGTTGCCTGTTAAAAATGTATTATGCATTTTATAAATATGTAAAAATAAGCTATATGACACTTTGTAATAGTACAAAGGATGATGGCAGGAATGGATGCATACTGTGTGAAGGTGAGACTTTCATTGGAAGTAATATTAAAGACATACCATATAAGTTGAACATTATTATTGTAAACCTTAGAATAAAAAGATAAGTTGGAATACTAAAGCTACTAAATGAATCATTAAGAAGGCAAGAAAAGACAATGTAAACACAGAAAAAAATAGTACAAATAGGAAGCAAACAGCCAGATGGTAGAATAAAAATCAAATATACTGATAATTTTATTACATGCATATTTGCTAAACACTCCATTAGAAGGCAGAGATTGCTCAACATTTTAAAAGCAAGAAGCACCTATATGCTATAAATGGAACAAATTTAAATACAAAGACATCGGTTAAAAGTAAGAGGAGGAAAAAATATAAATCATACAAACACTGAGCTAGCTATATTAATAACAAAGTAGTTTTCAGTATGAAAAATATTATCTGAAATATGGCAGGACACTTAAATGCTGAAAATGACAAATGCATCCAGAGTATATAATCATTCTTAATGTGTGCACAGCATCTATTAACAGAGCTTTACAATACATAAAGCAAAACTCACAGACTTAAAGGAAATATAAAAATTCACAATTGTAGTTGGAGATTTTATCATTCACCTCTTTGTAATTAATTTTAATGTATATATAGAATCCACAAAGGCATAAAAGCCAAACAAAAGTATAAAGCAACTTCTATTAGTTGACATTTATAGGACAATGTACCAACGATAGCAGTAGACACATTCTTTATAAGTACACATAAAATATCCACCATGCTAGACTATGAGCTAAGCTGAAACATTTAGAAGGATCAAAGTCACAGAGTATATATTCTCATACATACATACAAATAATAGGAAATCAATACCAAAAATAATCTGGAGAATACCCAAATATTTGAAATTAAACAAGGCACTTCAGAATATCCACAAATCAAAGAAGATATCACAAAAGACATTATTAAATATTTTTTAAAGAATTATATAAAAATCACCACATATCAAAAAGTGTAAGGTGAAGCTAAAACATTATTTAGAAATAAATGTATTGCTTTACATAATTATATCAGTGAAGACAGTTTTAAAATCAATTATCTAATTTTCTATATTAGCAAAGTAAGAAAAGAAAAGTAACTCAAAATAAGTGAATGGAAGAATAAAGTAAGAACCAAAATTAATAAAATTAAACACATACACACATGAGAGAAAAATCAGTGAAAACAAACCTTGTTTTCAGAAAACATTAAAAAAGTTAATTAACTTCTAATAAACTCCTGGATCATGGATTGGCAAAAGGACATTAGTGGGACATACAATAAAATGTTAGTAATGTAGATTAGAAGTATTGTCCAGTGAGTTTTCTGGTTTTGATAATGGTATTGTAATTATATAAGATGTTAACATTTAGGGAAGCTGGATGAAAGGTATATAGAAACTCTGTGCTATTTTTTGACAACTTCTTTGTAAGTCTGAAATTATTTCAAAATGAAAACATTTTTAAAAAGAGAGAACTTCTGTTTTTGAGAGACGATTAAGAAATCAAAAGACAAGCTGATGATTGGGAAATATCTGTAATACACATATCTGACAAAGACTTGTATCAAATATATATATATATTTGATATATATATATAACAGCTCTAGCCTGTTTGGCTCAGTGGATAGAGCATCGGCCTGCTGACTGAAGGATCCCAGGTTAGATTCTAGTCAAGGGCATATGCCCAGGTTTCTGGCTCAATCCCTAGTAGGGGGCATGCAGAAGGCAGCCAATCAATGATTATTTCTCATCATTTATGTTTCTACCTCCCTTCCTCTCTGAAATCAAATATATATATATATATATATATATATATATATATATATATATATATATATATATTATAATATATATATACAAACCTTACAACTCAATCTTAAGAAGACAAACAAACCAACTAAAAACTTGTAAAATGTTTGGACAGATATTTCTCAAATGAAGAGACATGAATGTCCAATAAGCATATGAAAACATGCTCAAAATTACTAGTGATCAGGGAAATACAAATAAAATCATAATATTATAACACCACATTTAAAATATAATGGACACAATTTTCCTGTTTTGGTTAATCCTCACCCAAGGATATTTTCCCATTGATTTTTAGAGAGAATGGAAGAGAGAGGGAAAGACAGAGAGAAATATTGATGTGAGAGAAACACATCGATTGGTTGTCTCCTGCAGGAGCCCTGCAACCGAGGCATGTGTCCTTGACCAGAATCAAACCAGGGACCCTTCAGTTTGCAGGCTGATGCTCTATCCAATGAGCCAAACTGGCTAGGGCTAATGGCTACAATTTTTAAAGGCTGATAACACTAAATGTTGGCTTACATGTGGAGCAATTGAACGCCCATATATTGCTGTTGGGAGTGTGAACTGGTAACAAGCTCTTTGGAAATGGTTTACAAGTTTTAAATGGAGCCTAACATAACATACGCTTAGCATATAATCCAGTAATTATACTGGTAAGTATTTACCCCAAAGTAAAAAAAGACATGTACCCAAAAACGACCTGAACAGAATGTTCATTGATTATTCTAAATACCTCCAGCAATAGTAATGAAAACAGTATGGCATTGGCATAAGAACGGACGTATGACTAATGAAATGGAATAAAAAGTCCAGAAACAAGCCCTTGCATGTATGATCAATTGATTTTCAACAAGGGTGACAAGATTTTCAACAGGGAAGGAAGTCTTTCCATTAACTGTTGCTAGGAAAACTGGATTCTCACAAGCAAAAGAAGAAAGTTGAACCTTATATATAGAAATTAACTCACAATGGGTCAAAGGCTAACTTACAGAGCTAAAACTAAGAAACCCTTAAACAAAAACCTTAGGAGGAAATCTTCATGACATTGACTTTGGCAATAATTTATTGAGTATGAAATCAAAAGCACAGGCAAGAACAAAAATAGATAAATTGGAGTTTATAAAAATTCAAAACTTTTGTGAAACAAAAGACATTGTTAAGAGAGTGAAAAGGCAGCCCAGATAATGAAAGAAAATACTAGCAAATCACATATAAAATAAAGGATTAGCTTGCAGAATATAGAAAGAACTCCTACAACTCCAAAAACTTAAACAACTCACTCCAAAAATGGATGATGGGCTTTAACAGACACGTTCCCCGTATTTAAATGGCCGAAAGCACATGCAAAGATGCTCAGCACCACTGGTCATAAGGGAAATGCCTATCAAAACCAAAAGGAGATGCCACTTCACACCACTAAACGGTTTTATAAAACAACAAACAAAGAAAAAATACCCCTAATTGGAACCCTTGTATATTCTTGTTGGAAATGTTGCAGTTACTGTAAAAAACAATATGATAATTCCTCAAAGAGTGAAACATAGAGAGTTACCACATAGCCTAGCAACTCCACTCCTGAGTATACACCCAACAGCATTGAAAGCAGGGGCTTAAACAGATTCTTGTATCCCATGTTCATAGCATCATTATTCAAAATAGCCAAGAGATTAAAAACAACCCAAATATCCATCAAGATGGATGGATAAACAAAATGTGGTATATACATACAATGGAATATTATTCATGTTTGAAAGAAATGACATTCTTATGCATGCCACAACATGGATAAACTATGAAAACATTCTAAGTGAAATAAGCCAGACACAAAGGGATAAATATTGTATGAATCCACCTGTATGAAATACCCAGAATAGGCAAATTCATAGATACAGAACGTGTAATAAAGTTACCACGGGCTAGGGGAAGGGAGAAATGGGGAGTTTTATTTAATACATGTGGGATTTCTGTTCAAGATGATGAAAAATTTCTAGAAATGGATAGTGGTGAGGGTTGTACAATATTGTGAATGCATTTAATGCCATTGAATTATATATTTAAAAATAGTTAAAATTTTATGTTATGTATATTTTACCACAATAAAAGCATATGAAAAAAAAAATCCCCAAATTTGAAAAAAAGCAAATGTCCACAAAGGAAAGGGGAAAAAAGAATCGTGGTATCTTCATACACTAGAGTACTTCTCAGCAATAACAAGCAACAATGTGGACAAACCCCAGAAATAGAATACTTAACAAATGAACCCAGACAAAAAATAAGTATATGCTATATGACTCCATATATATGAAGTTCTGGAAAAAGCAAAACTAATCTATAGCGACAGGAACAAGCCAGTTGTTGAGTAGGGTTGGGTGTTGTGACTGTAAAGGAGTGTAAGGGGACTTTCAGGGGTGATGGGAATGTTTTATATCTGGATTGGCATTGTGATTATACAAGTGTATGTATTTGTCATGATTATTGAACTCTTATAATGAGGGCACTTATTGTTCTACTGTATCTAAACATTCTTCAATGAAGTGGATGAAAGGAAGAAAGAAGGAATAAGGAAGGGTGGGAGGGAGGGCTGGAGGGAAAGGGGAAGGCAAAATTCACATAACCATAGCAATTAGAATAAGGTAATACTGATATAAGCAAGGCAATTACACAGATTGAATAAAACAGACAGTCCAGAAACAATTCCAAATACATACAGAAATTTAGCAATTACAAAAATGGATGGCATTGAAAAGGATAAAAAAAGAAGCAGAACAATAAGCCAGCGATGTAATCAAAAAGTTTAATTATGACCCTGCATCACACCAACACAGTCCATTCCAGAAGGACTAGAACACCTAAATATTCAAGGCAAAACTTTACAACTTTTAAAGGAAACTGTAGAAGAATAACTTTATGATTTTAAGATATTAAAGAATTTCTCAGACACATCACAGCCCCTGTAACTCTCCCATACATATATCATAAAAATTAAGACAGTTGATCACATCAAAATTGTAAATATCCTCCCCCAAAGACAATACATATAAAGTTAAAATGTATATACATCATAGGCTCTCAAAAGATATTTGCTAACACGTGAAAACCAAGTTACTGTATCTAGATAACAGGGCATCCCAAGAGTCTTAGTGTAGGTTTTAGCTTGAATCACTTCAGAAGTGCAAGTGCTACTAACTTACAGTAACAATATTTGAAAAGTTAAGTATTTCTGTTTCAAAGTATTGATATGTTTCTTATTAAAATTCAACATAAACACTGTCTTGGGCCACACATTACTCTAGTTGATTTTCAAACTTCATAAAAACGTTACTCCGCTGTCGCTCAGTGATAGGAAGAATTGCATTTATAGTCTTGGCTTTAAGATCCTCCAGAGATGGAGGTTTGGATGAACACACGGCAGACAGAAAACTGTCCCTTGCCTTCCTCTCTCATTGTTCCCTCAGCTCCCTGTGTGCCCCTGGCCACTGCGCCCACACTTTAATTCCACGCGGAGCTCTGCTTCTTCATCTCCTTTGGCATAATTCAGTTTATTCCCATTTGCATCAGCCCTACTTTAGCAGCTTACCCCACTACACTCCATACTTAGCATTTTCTCTCTTCTTTCTTAGCAAAACTCCCTTGTCCTAGGTTACATGTCCTCCAGGCCACATGCCATGCTACTTTAGAAAGAGTAGCAATGCTAATATGTATGAATAACATAATTTATTACCTACCCCATCCACGAAGTGACAAATTAACATTTAGAATTATAGTTACCCAAAGGAAAACACTAACACTGGAAAATTTCAGATAAACTTGTAGGAAGATGGGATGTTTGGACAGGTGACTTGTCTTTTAATGTTCTTCAAATCCCCTAGGTCAATGGTCGGCAAACTCATTAACAACAGAGCCAAATATCAACAGTACAATGATTGAAATTTCTTTTGAGAGCCAAATTTTTTAAACTTAAACTATATAGGTAGGTACATTGTTATTAACTTAATTAGGGTACTCCTAAACTGGCCTTTGCTAAAAACGTCCTCAATCTGAGGAGTCGACCTCAGCGAACATACCCCCACTTCTTCTAACGCCACTTCTTCAAAATAGACTCACCCAGGCCAAAAACCAACTTCTGCGCATGGGCCACGAAGTTTCAATCGCACTGTACGTGCACGCTTGCACGTGGTATTTTGTGAAAGAGCCGCACTCAAGGGGCCAAAGAGCCGCATGTGGCTCTCGAGCCACGGTTTGCCGACCCCTGCCCTAGGTGTTTGCTGGGGCACTGGAAGTGACATGCAGTACTCCACCCAGGGCTGATGGTTGGTTTGTCACGCAAACATGTAACCAACATGTTCTGTGCTCTGGTCTCATTTCCTGGTCCAGGTCTTAGTCACTTTACAACATGGTATTTGGGCCAATTAGAGCTGAATCAGGCAATGGAAAGAACCTTCTTTGGTGAGGCTTTCTCTGGGAGACAGAGCTAGGAGAAGCAGCTGGTGAATGTCACATTAGGTCAGCTGTGACGGACAGACAACATGGAACACTCTCCATGGGCCCTGCGCGGTCCCCCCCGGGCAGTGGGCAGTGGGCAGTGGGCAGTGGGCAGTGGGCAGTGATGCAGGTGTGACTGAGGCTGCTCGTGTGAGTCCTGACTACTGAGCACTGCTACTGTTTTGATGAAAAGAGCCCTATTAATCTGCATATTAACAAAAAACAAAGATAGTCAAATTACTTCTTAGAAGAAACAAGAAAGACATTTTCCCCTTGAAACTCTGCAAGCTGCATCTCTGATGGAAACCCTCCCTACCCAACACACAGACACACACACACACACTAATAAAGATGGAAAAACCAAGCAAAAAAAATCCCTCCATCAGAGTCTGTGGCTTGCTTTCCTTTACTCCTTGCTACACATGAGTATGTGAAAGTGCACCACACTCAGATGTGCAGACTGATCGAGTGATAATCTCCTATAATGTGCCTCTATTTAAAGCCACAAACAGATGGAGGGTTTATGAGCAAGGCTGGTAAAAGTAAAAGCAAATGATTGTAATAGTTGTACTTTTAATAGGATTCCCCACAATCTAAAACATTATTCCTCAAGGAACAAATTGTTCTATAAAATTATGTTCCTTGGGAAGAAGACAGTCCGCTCTGACTTTGCTGAGGCAACAGAAGACTCCAGGATGCAGGTCGCTCTCAAGTCAGATCAGCATCCTGGGAGAGAGGACTCAGGGACACCATGGTCCCCAAAGAAAACGCTCGGTGGAACAGGGTAAAAAGCAGAAAGACCAAGGGTAGAAAAAAAGCATTTGAAAGATGTATGAGTTTTGATTGAACTTATTACCTTCTAATCCTCTTCTTTGTAAAACAAGGTTTGAGAAATGTCTATGGAGTTAAGATAAGCACACAACATGGCTTCCTTCTCTGCCGGTGCAGACCAATAACTCCAGGCCAGCAAATCTTGCTTAACAAACAGTGGAATCGCCAATGACACAACATGAATTCATTACCATATTCCCTTTTTAAGAGAAACAAAACTCACTACAATCCTATCATTAAGATGAATATACTGTAGTGATGGCTTTTGCGTAAATTATAATTAAAGCTAATCTTAATTAAAGTTATTACACCATTTTGGAAGAACATAAACAACCCGAAGAGAGGGAAACAATGTGGTCAATAACTCACTCCAAAAATATTTTTTGCCTCCAAAGCTCTCACGGAGGGAGACATTCCTGCGTATGATACAAATGGTTCTGACATTAAGAAAAGTAAACAAGTGAGAAAAATAAAGATGGAAAAATTCTGTGGTCAGTTCACAAGTGCTTTTTTATTGTTTGAGGCAGGGTTAAAGCCTTTTATAAAGACAAGGATATATGTGCCGTGAGATTGGATATGACATGGGACTAGTCTAGCTGCCCTTGCGCAGAACTCTGGCTGCCCATAATATGCCAAGGACAAAACAAAGAACTAGGGTGGGACCCAATGCAGCTAATTTAAAGCATGATCCCAATGCTGTTTTATAGATCAAAAACAAAAAAAAAGGTACTTGACTCTGGTTATTCATGGATTTGAGAAATAAAGGCAGACATTCAATATCCTCCCTTAATGGTCTTGAGGATTTTAAACTAAATATCTGATGATCAAAGGTTACATAATCTACAAGAGGGACTCTGGCCAGGCCCCATGCAAGTCATCCAAGGACTGTGTTGACTCAGTACCTGAGTCCATGTAAATGGGCTAGAACTGAGAAAACAGGTTCTTCTTGGGTGTTTCAGGGATCCTGACTCCCCAAACAGTTTAACAATAGCAACTCTAGTTATTTGATACCTATAACTAGAAGGATTCTCTTTCAGGTTTTTCTGTCCTCAAACTAAACAAAACTGGGAGATACAATGAACACCAGGTCTTAATAGAAGCAAAAATAAATGCTGTCATGTCAGAAGCAACCAACATTTCCAGTATCTTCCAGAGCGATTTTACTGCTGTACTAATATATTAAATGACACTAAAGCCCCCAAACAGTCCGATCATGCTATTTTCCTTGAAACATTGGTGCTGGAATATGGTCCGAGGTGCACCAGCTGTGGATTTAATTTCTGAGAGATCCTGAGAAAGATACCAAATTGAAAGGATTTGTGGCATCCATTAAAACTGTTCGGTCTAGTAGACATTTTCTATAGTCTTCCCTTCTCTCTTATCTTCTGATGCACCACTTTCTTTTATCATCTTGCTACCTTGAACTAGCACCCAAAGGAGCAAGCTAGCTCCAAACACAACTATGGCCATAGATATAGTAGGAGGTATGTGTGGTTAGAAATGAATGAGTGAATGAATGAATGAATGAATTAATTAATTAATTAAAAATATTAAAAGTCCCTGATATACCCAGAACCTGGTCCTGGAAAAGATGCCTGACACTGCCAAGTATTCAAGGCAAGACATGGACTTACAACAGAACAAGGTCAATCCCATGCTTTTGTAGTCAGGGATTTAGGGAAAGCTAGTTATTCCAATTCAGAAAGTGTGACAGCATGAAACTGGCCATACATGAATGGCCTGGCTAAGAACGTACACCTTCTGCTCTCTGAAAAACTGCAAACCTGTGATAAAGATACTAAAGAAGGGGGAGGGGCATGGAGAATATGAGATAAATAATTACAAGGAATAAAAGAGAGTGGGCTTCCTCAAAATGGCAACTATTTCACTAAAAGGAAACCCCCAGGACAACGGTATCAGAGGGATCTCTACTCGGGAGGCAAGCTGAAGACAGTCTCTCTCACTTGATTACAGCCACTGAGCATGCTCACGGAGGCCCCAGGTGTGACCTCTGCTCCCCCGTGAGCTGTGGAGGGCCAGGCAATCTATCATGGTGTTCCTCCTGTCAGCCCTGGTGCTTCGCCGCTGCTGTCTGTCACTGTGGTGGATGAGACCTGCTTAAGGGCAATCATGTCAATCTCTATGTGACCACTCAGTCTAAGGCAGAAAGATGATGTTGACAGGCCTGGCGAAGTCAGCAGAAGGTACCAAAAGCCGAAGTGGTAGCCTTCCCACAGAGATGCCGTGTGGGCACTGTCTTTTTTCTTCAGCTTTTTCTTTATTTCTGCTTTCCCTTTTTGCTTACTGGTAAATCCTCATGACATGGGCTAAGGCGTACAGAACTTGCCTTCAGAGCTGGTCATCCCGGATAAACCTGTTGCCCTCCGAGTTCTTCCCATAGTAAACATAGCGACACTTCCCCAGGACACCTGCCAAGAGAAGGAGACACGTCGTTACAAACCACAGTCCAGCAGGAAGCGAATAGGTGCTGCAAAGCAGAACACAACACAGTTCAGATCCCACGGTGGCAGCAGAAGGAGTAAGTCCCACAGGGAAGGACCCTCCCTTCGTGTCCTCACCGTCGACATTCAAATGAAATGTCAGCAGAGCACAGGCGCCCAGAATATCGTGGTTTCCCCCCTGATGTCTCTTCCACATTTTAGAGACTTTTCTAGTTTGGCCACTTACTCCTCAAAAGAAAGCATAACCCCCTCCTCTCTCCAGGTTCCCTTAGCAGTTTTTAAAAATGGAAAATTAAGAATTTAAAGACGGGCCCAATCCAAGCAAAAGATGTGGCACAGTCTTCCCTGAGTGTGACTGTTTTCAGTCCTCTGTCATGAGTCAATATTATTACCTTCCAGTTCCCAGGGGCATCAAGCACTTAAGGGGATGATTAAGAAAGAGGGTGGTACTGACAACATGCCACATGGAAAGTCACAAGAGCCTGGACGTTAAGGGATCCTTCTCACAGGCTGAACTGTAGTCTCAGGTAGGAATGCATTTGATTTTCTTTTTTTTTTAATATATATTTTTTATTGATTTCAGAGAGGAAGGGAGAGGGAGAGAGAGAGAAACATCAATGATGAGAATCATTGATCGACTGCCTCTGCACACCCCACACTGGGGTTCGAGCTCGAAACCCTGGCATGTGCCCTTGATCAGAATCAAACCCGGGGCCCTTCAGTCCTCAGGCCAATGCTCTACCCACTGAGCCAAACCAGCTAGGCATGATTTTCAGTTTTATTTTAAATAATTGTATGCTCCATATACAGCTTTCCTTTCACTCAAGGAAGTGATGGGAGGACTTAACTATGAAAAATACCCTTAGAATAAGTTCAAACCTTTTAATCAACTCAATATTTATTTTAAATATCCATAAGAAATCACCTGCCATAGTTATTAGAAAAGCTTTGTAGGATTGTTAAGGAAAAATAAGTTTTTCCAAGAAAATATTTAAACTACAATTTGATTTTTGCCACCTTGTTTTTTCTTCTAATTTTAGAAAAACTTAAAAATCGGCTCCGCAGCTGTCTTGTTACTAATAGCACTTGAGTCTCTGATGTGTGCATAACCAGAAAGAAAAAAACAACAAAGAAATGTCCATAAAACATTAATTCATGAGCCACAAATCGGCCTATAAAAATAGCTACCTATATGTATGATTTTCCCATCAGTGTGGTAGTAGGAAACCAACAATCACCAGCTATTTTTCATTTGGGATAAATTAGCATTTGAAATTATCCAGGTCCTTCACATTACAAGTTCTAAGTAGTAGATATCTGGTGATTGTATAAGAGATATTTCTCCATTGCAGAACTTTAAACCTTCTTCTTAATTAAGGATTAAAAAATGACTCCGAAACTTTTAAGGACAGGGCAGATGCTCCTAGGTTTGAATGACTTGGGACAAAGCTGGGAACTGCTGGGGTCACAGAATCCGAGAGTTGGTGAGAGCATGATACTCTCCCATGGCCTCCAAACTGGTCTTGGTGATGCTCTCATTCCTTCTACTTTTTACCACATTCCCATGAGCAAGTTTGCTGAGGCCCACACGTCCCCCTTGGCCACGCTTTCTCCTCAGCTCCCTACCCCCAGTTTCTGTTTTTGAATTTGGGTCTGGTGCCTGGAAACACTGAGCTTGGATCAAACCTCCCCGAATCCTTTTTTCAGGCCCAGATGATTCTTTTAGCTATTGCCATTGAGCTCTTCTCTTTATTGGGCTTAGCTGTGTAGCACCTCGGGTGGGACTGACATTGTTCCCAGCGCCCAGACCTGTCTGTGGGCTTGGCTGGTAGAATCTGTTCCAGGAATAGCACCCCCTACAGGCCTGGGTGGGAGTGTCTCAGATGTTTCTGAAAATCCACAAGGGGCTTCCTTAAGCATAACTGACTCAAATTCGCCCATGAAGAATCTGGAAGAATGAGGCGGAGACATGTTAATATCTCTCTACAGCACCAGGACAGCATGCATTTTTATACAAAAAAAAAAAAAATGGATAGGGCTGTCAGATATTATAAAGAGCACAGTCTTGCTCTTGAGTAAAAGAATGCAAGGCAGACACACACACACCACACGCCAGTGGGTGTATTCATTCCCTCCTGCAAACTTCCCCGCACATTCAGATTGGATTTCCTTTCTCTGCCCTCTCCCCATGGTAAACCCCAGCTCCGGATCTGGCCTAGATGAAAACTGGGCCTCACATGCCATCCAGGAAATAGGCTGTTACTCCTGGAACACGGGCCCTGACGTGGAGGAAGGTGACATGTTCTGAGCCATGCTCCCGGTCCTTCTCTCTGGTTGGCATTGATAAAAGTCCTGTTTTAGGGGCTGCTTTGGGCCTGGAAGCAAGTCGGTTTATAGGCATCCTGGTGAGAGAGGCTGCCTGATGAATGCAGGAGACGCAGGGAGGTGTCAGAGCTTAGAAAACGAGGCAAGGACATGAGGTATTAATATTGTCAATGATCTCTTGACGGGAAAACAGATACCACACTCACTGTCAGATTTAAATAGACACCAAGTGCACTAATGACAAAAGGGCAGACTTCAAACAAAGGGGCTGTGTGGCAGGGAGCAGGGCTGGTCTCTGTGCGGGCAATACCCTGATCTGAACAGACACTGTCAGGGCAGGAGACAGGCCCAGGATTGTGCGTGGTGACAGAAAACAGAGATGCTGACAGAGATACCAGCGCCATATTATGCCAAGGATATTCTAACGCTGTCTGCGGCTCTAACAAAAGCTGACATCACTCCCTATCACTGGGGTCTCCTCCACCCGCTCCTGCAGACTTTCTCCCCAGATGTCTTTACAAAACTCGCTGTGGCTGTAAAGGTCCTGGCAGCCCTGTCTGTGAGAGCGCTGGGGTCAAGGGGCCTGCGGATGACCTCAGTCCATAAATTTGGACTTTGCAGGAGGAGCCCACTCACCCCCTCCCCCCGATACCTTGGCTACTGAGGGTGATCAGAGTGTCAACATGTGAGAAGCTGTCACCTTGAATAACATCCTTAAAGGGAAGCCACTCAGTTTGTGGGCTGCCCCAGGACAGCACAGGGACCGTCCAGCAGCGGAAAATTAAATCCAGCTGCCCTGCTGGTGCTCCTCTGGGAAGAGAGGTGGTCCGGCCAGTGACAGTCCAAATCAGGCTGAAATTTTTAAACTTGAACCGCCTACAATTACACAAGTGTCGTCTCCATTGAGACTCCTATCTGACCGAGCTCACAGTTGGGAAGTGATTACCCCCCAAATGGAACTTTTCTGCTAAATAAATTAATAAATGAAATTAACAAAGAAGAAAATAAAGACACAGCCCCATAGGTGGCCATAGCACTTTATTTATCACGAAGGTTATTTGTAACAGGAGGATTTGCTCAGAAGTTAAGGCAGGTGGTGGCGTGTGACTCTCTTTCCTGCTCTCCCCATGGCCCCTCCTCCTGTCACGATTACTGCCTTAAACTGTGACAATTACTGAGGGAACACCTTGCTGGCAGAGGCATTTTGCTGGGGAGGCGCGCAGGCTGGGACTCGGTAGGCGGTGGTCACTACCGTGGTGGTGGCTCAGTAGGCGGGGGTCTCCCTGTGCATCTCCAATGCATCCGCTTGTTTCTATCTCCTCGAACTCCTGTGTCTGGGGACTGGAGGGGGAACAACATATGAAGTGCTTTTCGTTCTCTGGGGAGGCATTGATTGGCCATAATCAGTGAAGCAAACTTGCCATGCATCAGGCCGGCCTGTAGCCATAGGCGTGTGGTTCCTTTCTGGGGGCCCTAAAAAAATGACAGTGTGCTGTCCCCTGGGAAATCCTCTCCTGCCAAATGAGAGTCCTAATTTTTCTTAAGTAGCCAGCTCCGCCATCGCCATAACTTCTCACAACTATAATTATGGGGGGAAATGTTTGGGGAAGAATCTGCTTTAAAGAGGCCCTTTATCTTTTAAATGTTTCCCCCTCTGGAATGAATGTTCTAATTATGCAGGTTAAGTTATGACCTTGGATCTGCCTTTCTCCTTGGCTGCAAGGCTGCGAGGGCAGGAATGGTTCTGGAGACACTGCTGGGGAGAACCCCGAGTGTGTGGGGGGGTGGGGGGCGGGGCGTCCTGACCCAGGCATGCAGAGTCCAGCAAAGACCCAGGGCTCCCTGGCCTCCTGGAGGGCCTTGCACCTCCAGTTGCTAAGAAGAGGTGGAGCTCATCTACAGTTAGACCCAGCTCTGCCCCAAGAGTCATGTGATCATGTCCACCGCCCTTTTCTTCACTGGGCTGGTTTCCCCATTTGTAAAGTGAGGGCTAAGGGCCAGATAATCTCTGAGGTTCATTTTAGCTTGGAAGTAGAAGAATTAATATTTCCCAGTTCCTCCCTTATGAAGATGAGGATGGCAGGGCCGATCTTGCCTGATGTAGCGGGCATATCCAATGGTGAGTTCATCAGAAATTCCATTTGGACTAAATAAGCTCTTGAAACCCATCAGGCCAGAGTCCCATAATGTATAGAAGGGGAGCACTGCTGGATCTCAAAACCCCCAACAAAAGAACACCCATCAACTTTCTGCAGTGCATTTCATGCTCTGAGCTGGGAAGTGCTTGCCACCTAGCCTGTGTCTTGCTAGCTTTGACTCAAATCTCCTAATTCCATAGTCAACAGAACTAAGACTAAATATCAGATTTAGTGGTTTATCATGTGCATTTTAGTTGTGACAAAATAATAGTCTTTATTCATCTATATATATAAAACCCTAAGCGACTGAACAATAGACCAACCAGTTGACCAGTCGCTATGACATGCACTGACCACCAGGGGGCAGATGCTCAACACAAGAGTTAGCTGCCAGATGCTGGGCTCACTGCTGGCGAGCCTCTCCCGCCTCTGCGGCAGTGCTACTGAGCAGTAGCAGCAGCAGCAGGCGCTTGGCCCCGGTTGCCTGCCACTTGCAGCATTACGATATCCCTCAAAACCAGCAGTCCAACTTCCCCCAAGGGTCTCAGATTGAAAGAGGGCGCAGGCCAGGCTGAGGGACCCCACTGGTGCACGAATCCACGAATTGGGCCTCTAGTACAAATATATACACTTATTTGATGATGCAGTATAGGTTGAGTCAATAAACCTCTATCAGTAAAATAAAATATCAATTTTATTAACCTTATTAATGTTAGCTTTGGTATTCACCATTTTAAATGCTATTCTCACCAATGCTTGTAAGAGTAGCTGTGTAATGACAAGCAGGTTTTACTCTGTTTGTGATGGTAGTAGTTATAATCAGCAAGTTCTACAAGGCAAGGAACTGCGGGCTGCTCACAGATGGACGCCTGTTCTTTAATCTGCAAGAGTGAAGGAAGGAGCTAGACCAGGGGTGGGCAAACTTTTTGACTCAAGGGCCACAATGGGTTCTCAAACTGGACCGGAGGGCCGGAACAAAAGCATGGATGGAGTGTTTGTGTGAACTAATATAAATTCAAAGTAAACATCATTACATAAGAGGGTCCGGTCTTTTTTTTTTTTTTTTTTTTTTTTTAGTTTTATTCATTTCAAACGGGCAGGATCCGGCCCGTGGGCCGTAGTTTGCCCACAGCTGAGCTAGACTCTTCACGACCTCTGAAAAAGTGATGACAGTGTTAGGAAGAGGTGGGTGGGTCCATTGGCAGAGAGGGAAGGAGTATCCAGAAAATCTCTCTGGTCCCTTATGGAACGTTCTAGAATAGTAGTCCTCAACCTGTTTTTGGCCATGCCCCACTTAAGCATGTCTAAAATCCAGATGCCCCACCCTGTGACATATAATTCTTATTGTTCAAATGTTAACTCCTATTCATGTGGAGGAAGCCATAAAGGCCATTACCTTGATCTAAACAAGCTTCCAAAGAACATGGCTTCCATGAAAGCAAGAAATAAAAGAATGAAAGGACAGTTGAAGTACTGAGGAAGAAATCACTAAGAAACTGTTAAAAAATAATAGTAATATGAAGTGATATGAAAAAATAGCAAATAAAGTTGCAAAACATATAATAGAGAACTGAAATGCATAAATATGTCACAATATATATTTATAGACTGTATATGAGGCCTCTAGAACCAAAAGAAATGCAAAAATTCACTGTTAATAACTCATGCTCGAATTGCCCCTCTTAAAAATCAAATTGCTCCCCTCCCTGTGGGGCCTGTGCCCACGTTGGGAACCACTGTTCTAGAACTATGCTTCCAGGTGACACTACACATCCCCATTGGCAGTCACCTCTACAATACTCACTCCTGCCCAGTTTCTAATAATACGCAGTTGCCTGAAACAGTATTCATACAGAGGATGTATCCAGTGAATATTTGTAGACTAGATACATTAATATCATCAAAATGATCATCCATATACAATGTAAACAAAATCCACAATGTTAGGAATTTCAATTGTGGAACATTCATACTTTAATCTCTGGTAGCAGCACAGATGTTTGAAATGCTTTAAAAACACATCCAGATGAAATGGTTGCCTTACTAAAGAAGGAGGCAAAATAAGAGAAGGCAGCAGCTTCAGTTGCTAAACACAGGTGCTGTTTTTATGCTGAACACTTTTCTCCCGGGAAAACAAAGTGATCACTCCGTCCGCTCAAGGAGAGAAGTGCCCTGAACGCTATCATCCAGCCCTAAGAGCTGTCCACACCGTCCCCAGGAAAGGACAGTCCCCGGAAAGCACACTCCTCGCTCTCTGTTGTGTGCAGCTGTGAGTGAGCTGGGGCCTGGGAGGAATAAACACCCATGTTTTACAATCCTGGGAAGCGGCTGGAGCCCTGCCCCGAGGTCAGCCGTGTGATGAGCTATCAGCTCGCTGTGGATACCACACGGGATTGAGCAGAGCCTGCGGAGTTACAGGCGCCCCGCGCACATCCTGCTTCAGTGTAAGCTACTTAAATACTAAGGCAAAGTGAAAAGAAGAGAGATGTTGAAAGGCCTTAAAGGAAGGGGTTGCTTGGGAGCAGATTTTGTGCCAGGAGAGCCACGTCCATACTCCATGCCAGGCCCATCTGAGGATAAAAGGGGGACAGGCTCTTGTCCTGACCTCCCCCCTGCCCCTTCTCCCCGGGGAGGGTAGAGAAGGCACAGGAGAGAGTGACACTTCCTTCCCACACTAGCTGAGTGGGAGTTCAGGCAAGTGTCTCAGTTTATGACCCGAATCTTGGGTTGGAATGGGAGGTCATGGTCGCAAAATGCTTGCTAACCCCCAAAACGTCTTCTCCACGGACCAGGGGCACACTGTCCTTGCTAAATCCTTCAGTGACACCTCACACAGTGCTGCCTAAACGATGCTCCCTAGTCTTGCAAATGCGTATGCTCTCTCACACTCTTCTCCTTCCTTATACAAAACAACCCATGAAGACCAGTCAGCGAAATAAGCCAGTCAGAGAAAGATAAGTATCACAGGATCTCACCCATATGCGGAATCTAATGAATAAAATAAAATGATAAACAAAATAGATCCAGAGACACAGAAGCATAGAACAGACTGATGAATCTCAGAGGGAAGGCAGGGGATGAGGAAGTGGAGGGGGGGATGGAGGAGAGATTTATGGGAAACTTATATGCATCTATGCATAGCCCATGGACACAGACAATAGTGTAGCGAAGGCCTAGGAGGGGTGGGTGTGGGATGGAGGGAGTCAATGGGGAAAGAAAAGGGGGATGTCTGCAATACTTTCAACAATAAAATACATTTTAAAAAAAAGAGTGTGCAGGCCCTGCGGGCTGACCCTGATAGTGTGCAGTGGTGGACATTTGAATTCTGCCATTTGACCCAAGGGATGCTTTGGCTTGAGGCTTATGAATATAAACATGTAAACCAGCCTAGTAATTTCTCTTTCAAAAAGCATTAACTATTCAGAGCAAGCCCCATTTAACCAATTCATTCCTTAATTTTTCTTTATTTTTCTATACCTCCCCTCTTCTACCTTCCCCCACCCACCCCTTTCCCTCTTGGTAATCACCATACTGTTGTCTGTGTCTATGTACTTCCTTAATTTTAAAATCAATCCAACCATATTCTATTTTTAACCTTTTCATTTTTATTTTATTGAAGTTCTTTTTGATGGAATCAATTCTTTCCCATGTAATTTGTACATTAAGATTAAAGTCCACAGTCAGCATTTGCCAAATATCAAGTTTCACAGATTGTCTTCCAAGTCTCTTGGAGTACGTAGTTTATAAAGTCCTATTTCCTTAAAGAAAATTTTGCATATCTAAATTGTGATGGGAAGACTTGCATCCTCCATTAAAGATTAGTCAACACCTTTTATTGTGTGTAATTTTAGCTCATTTCGATTTCATTTTGCTTTTATTATTTCTACCAAGGCGATTTCCTTCCCAGGAATTTGTGCAGTTTTCAGTATGCCAACAAAATATAAATCTCAGTCACTTTCACTTGCTGCCAGTTTTATTTCAGGTGATTATGTTTACCAGCAATATTTATCCTAAATTAAAGTAAATGATAATTTTTATTCATTTCTCAGCACAAAAAGTATGCAGGACAAAGATTAATACTCCAGACCCATGGGGTTGTGACATGCTGCTTTCTACGAAGCACCAGTCAAAAACACACAGTATGGGCCACCCAATCGAGGCTGAGGGAGCGTCCATATATTGAAAGAAAGATAAAAGCCAACGCCAGGCAGCATAGCCCTTTGAGAAGAGGGCATTGGGCCCCAGTGCCCCGACTCCTGCAGTGAGGCCTGGTGGCAGGTTAAACTTCCCACCGAGACAGAACAGATTATGAAAGCGGCCGGGACAAATACTGGGCTTTGTCAAGTCTCACCAGCGTGTTTGCAGGGAAGGAAACGCAGAAGGAAGCCGTCAGCAGGGAAAGGGTCTTGGCAGCATCTGTACTGAGGGTGATAGGAACGCGGGGCCCAGAAGCCGGCCTCCAGCCTGGAGACGGCTGCACAAATGGCCAGGTGAGTGGGCAGACAAGGTGACATGTAACAAGCCAGAGCCCGTGGAAATCACTCCGGGCTCTCAGGGCCACTGAAATGAGCCTTGTCATCTTCAGAAGAGGAGAAGAAGGTAGGAAAGGCAGGAGAGGAGAAAAAGGCAGGGCAAGGTTTTCCCTCAATAATGTTAGTGGGAAATGTAAAAGCCGGTCCAAGTCTGAGATGGAATTTCCCCTCTGAGTGCATCCTTAGTAACCAGCTCCATGGTCCCACCTGGAGCCCCTGGTCCCCACACTCAGATTGCAGATGGTGTGGCTCTGCCCAGACCTGACCTGGCCATTCTAAGTCCTCGCCGCATCGAGGAAATATTAGGCTGACAGTTTTCAAAGTTATCTGGCAGCGGATGTTTGCATTGTGTGAACCCTGGAAAGGAGACAGTCAACATGCTTTTCCTCAGATGTCAATGCTTAAAAAATATATATTATTTTTGTATTGGGGATAGCGCTGGTAGGCAGAGACTGATGGGAAAGCATCCTAGGTCTGAGGTGGGCTCACTTGTCCCCTTTTTGTAACATCACTAATATGAGTGGCTCTTACATACTGTGTTTCAATCAAATAGGAACATGTATGTAACAGAACACATGCCATAGTAAATATCACCTGGCTCCAATAACATGCCCCCCCAAAGAAAACACTGCTCACTCTTCTTCGCAATCCCAATTTTGGTTTTCCTTCTCCGGCTACATGTTTGTGCCATCTTAAAATGAAGCCAGAAACAGTTTGTACTCTGACTTCCTAAACAATGATTTACTTATACTATAGTCCTGTAAAGATACTTTGTGATTTTGCTGCACACAGAATGGGACATTTTCTTTAGAAGCATTTCTTTACCTACATTGAACAAGTCTCTCTGAGACAAAATTTAAAGAACTTCATTTTGGGTAAGTCCTTCATTTTATAGAGGAGGAAAATGAGGTTCCAAGTAACTTCCTGAAGGTCACAGTCCCAGACCCGACACCACCTAACTTTTGCTTCCTAGTCCAGCTAATGTTTCTGAATTCCAGGACACGGCCTGCGGGACAAGATGTCAAAGAGTACCAACACCCAGACTTAAGCTGACTCTTACCTACTTTCCAGGGAGAAACTTGAATATTCAAGGCCAGTTCGGTGTGAGTGTGTTTGACATGGGGTTTGATGGGCAGAGGGAATTCCAAAGTGCATGCCAAGATGGATGCAAATCAGGTAAGGTAGCTGGACTCCCTTCAGTGCACCTCACTGATGGAGGTCACGTAAACCAGGCTGTCAGTCAAATGGGCAATGGTCAGGTGGTGTGGCTTCAGTTTTCCCTCTCAGTTTCTGACCGAGGGACTCAGAGATCTTTCAGACAGGAGAGGAAAGAAAGAAGGAAAAAGTTCACCCCTCCACTGCCTCCACTCTTCCCCCCATTAATCTCCACATTCATCTTTTCCTCCTTCTCTGAAGTCTGAAGTCAGGAGCATTGCCACTAGAGGGCAGCATGAATTTAGGAAAACCAGCAGCTTTCTTTAAAAACAAAATGATTGCAACTACTCAGGAGGACCTTTAAAGCCACACTGTGCTTTTGGTCACCAATTACAGGTTCCATAATGATCAATATGTCATGTTTGTTCAATCTGTGCTGACGGCTTTCTGGGAATGGGGCTCCCAGATGCCCCACGTTTTGGATTCATCTGGCCTCGACTTCAGGGCCTGATTTTCTTTACCATCAACTGCTCTAATTAATCTTCCAGGCTCAGGGGTTGGGGATTTTTTGCGTATCACCTGCATAAATGTAAAGAAGCATGCAAACTAATAAACAAAGAGAGATCCCTGAATTTCTTAAAGAAAGATCATTTTTCCTGTGGAAGACCAAAAAGAAGGGTGTCACCCATGGGAGTTTTCAATCATCATTTGATAAGCAAAAAACATAAAAATTAAGTTAAATTAAATTAAAAAGTGGTTCAATAATGTATTCAAGAGGTGTGCTTCATCCACACAAATCACAGCTACTTCCTTTTTTAAAAAAATATTTTATTGATTTTTTTACAGAGAAGAAGGGAGAGGGTTAGAGAGCTAGAAACATCGATGAGAGAGAAAAATCTATCAGCTGCCTCCTGCACACCCCCCACTGGGGATGTGCCTGCAACCAAGGTACATGCCCTTGACCGGAATTGAACCTGGGACCCTTCAGTCCACAGGCTGACGCTCTATCCACTGAGCCAAACCAGTTAGGGCACTACTTCCTTTTTAAGCCCTCCCTGCCCAAACCTACCCAGCCATTGCCTGCCCTCAAGAGTATTTGGCCCAGATTAGTCAGAAAAGAGACAGACTCCACTCAAATGAAGATAAAATGATAATTCCAGCTTCTGCTCAGTCATCATTTGGTCACCATCATTGGCCTTTGGCACATGAGCCAGCGAGTATTTTCATGCCAAGAACAAGTGACCACCTCCCTGTAGGAGTATATCATTATCATTATTTTAAAAACAGTAATAAAGGTTTGATAATCTAGGAAATGGCATTAAATTAAAAGAGTGGATTCAATCAGAGAAGGGAGTAAGCAAAATGGGCAAAATGGGAGCTACTGGACTTGGGAAACCAGAGCCGAATCCAGGTGTGTCTCTCCACTTCACCTGGGAGACCGCCCAAGTGGTCAGTGAAGCAAGTGTAAAATGGGTCTCACACACTTTCTTCTTTCTGTAAGAGTCATGTGATTGACCTGCCACACGGAATGTTGGGTTCCAGTTAACTCATTAACTCATTAACTCATGTTTACCTTGAAACCTTTTGGAGTCTTCATTCACACATGAAACATTATGTGAAACCAAAGTCAATCTCATTGTCTTACTAGATACAGCACAGTGACCACAGCTGAGTATTTCTCTGAGTGTTTCTATTGCGGCTGATAGAGCTGGGAAGTGTAGCTGGGTGGGAACTACTCATTGAACGTTTCTCAAGGTCGTAGGGTATTCTTTCTACGTAGGCTCCAAAAGGGTAGAGGTGACAGCTTTCCATCCAGGCTTCACGAGCCTAGGGCAGGCGTGTAGGTACTCAATATATTGTTTGTTTGTTTTTATCATGGACTAAGAGAGAGGACCTCAGGGTAATTCTTCTGACCCCCGTGCTTACTATCCATCCTTGGGCATTTACGGTTGTCCCCACGGCAGTGGAACTCCAAGCTGGTCACGCAGCGGAATCACCTGGGAAGCTGGTGAAAATGGTTGCCGAGTCCCATCCTCAAAGTTTCTCACTAATGAGTCTGAGTTGGGCCAGGAATTTGCATGCTGTTGGTTGGGGGACCACACTTTGAGAAACACTGTTCTAGGAGACCCAAAAGGCCCCCTTTAAAAAATAGAACTTTTGACATTATCTTTTATTCTTGTAAAATAAAGACCACACAAATTTTGAGATTAAAAATATCTGGTTGACTGAAGGTCCTAGTGCATCCAGTTTTACTAAAAAGAGCTTTTACTGTCTCCTCAACAAAATTCTGAGAACAAGTGGTACCCAAAATTTTAGAAAATAATGATAATAAATGGTTGCTCCAGTTCTTTAATATAAAACCAAAAACATGAAAGCTTAAATTTAAGTGATGTGTGGATTATATTAACAGAAGAGGAGTTTTTTGCATAAGTAGAAGGGAACTGAACCTGCAAACCATAATTTATGAAGTATAAGATTAAAAAAAAACTCGCAGAAAAATTTCCCAGAAAGTCCTTAGTCTCCCTGCAAAGTGACGGAATATTCTATGAACACATCTGAGCAGTGGGGACAGAGGTCCTCCTCCACAATGGATGGGATTGTTGGCTCTGCTCTCAAGCAGAAATTTGCTTTTGGGGTCAGATCTGTTCCCATTAGAAAGCGTACGCCACAAGGGGGAACACCCACAGTTCTGTCTGGTTCTCCAGCCTAAAATTTCTCAAGAGAGTCACTGAAAGGTAAGACAAGTTGCTTCTTCTTCTTTAATTTTCAAGCTACAAAAAACAGATCTTCTCAAATCAAATCAAGCTGATGCAGTCACAAGTGGGTTTGTCATAACTGAAACGCTGCAGGGATTGGGGGCGGGGGGAGATCTTCCTTTCTCAGGCACGTTAGGCCAGCCTCCATCTGCCCTTCATAAGAATCCAAACAAGCTTTCCCTGTGCTGATATTACTGTAATCTGTCCTAATTGCGGGACACTCTAAATTGCTTTCTCTAAAAGGAAAACAAAAGGAATCTACTGATATATGATCGAACTGAAAGAAGTTTGCATTACAAAAAAATAACCCAAAGTCTGTTGTTGCAGAAAGCACATCATTATTCTTGGGCACTAGCAAATCTCATGGCCAAATGCCATGTATATTTCATTATTTCCTGATCTTCAACTCCCCATCCTCTAGCCTGCATTACAAAAAAAGTACATATGTATGCTAATGTTAATGAAAGAAACTATAGGTTAAGTAAGAATTAATAGCAGAAAGCAGTTTAAAAGAGTACTATAAACCTCCTGTACATTATTATTTATTATTACTCTTTTTTTTGCCTAGGATAAAGACAAAGTAAATAGTAGAAGAACATATTATAAGGGCCTCATTAGGGTTAGGCTTATTAAAACTTAATGAAGGCACCAGAGTCTCTCCAGCGGTATTAAGGGGGTGTACTTTTCGCCTATGGATGGGATGGCCGGGGTCAGGGAGACATTGCTGACAGTGGGTGGTACCAGGTGTTATCTGTCTCTGGAACATGCTACATTGATGGCTTGCAATATTACCCTTTTTTTATTTGGCTGGCTTGAATTTGTCAGGATTCACCCTGTGGTGAGGTAACATGCCTCCATATTGGAAAAAAAAATTGCCTGGGAGCCAATGTGAGCCTCGCACCTAATAGAATACATCTGGCCCTGACAGTTTGATGCCCAGCTCTGAGCCACATTCGGCAACACAAATTAACAGAGTAGACATTGCCCACGCTGAGCAGGAAGTAATAACCTGCTACCTGCTACTTGGCCAAAATCTCATTATAAGCCATTAAGGTAATTGAGGGCCAAGACTCTGTGGATATTAGACTCCCCGAGCGCCAGTCGTTAGTTCAACAGAAGAAAGACTCCGAATGTAGGGGGAGGTGGGGCCGAAGGAGGAGAAACTGCTGTGGACCCTCGCGCGAATTCCATCTGCAGGGCACTCTGTGGCTCTGGGAGATTCATGAGCTGTTTCTCTTCTGCCCCGAAGCCCATGTACCCCTCCAGGGGCGCTCAGGACTCCAGGAAGATGACATAACTCTTGGTAGCCCTCCAACCATGCTCGGCAATTAAAATTTGGTTTAAATGAATATTGGGGACAGCCACAAAGGGAAGAAGATGGCAAATTAGCCAGAGTGCTTTGTGAAGCATCAGGGTAGAAGCTGGTGCAGGGAAGGGACGGGGAAGCCACCCAGTCTCCTAGCAGGAGGCTCTCTAGAATTACTGCACACCGAGGAGCCCCCGTTCTTCCAGAGCCAACTGCTTCTCCCAAGCCTGGGCCGCTTAGTCTCTGCCCAGGGATGGGTGGCTATGGAGAATGTGATGTGAGTTTGGGGAGGGAATGAGAGCAGAAGTCTAACCAATTAATCAATCAATCAAGCCACTGATTTCTGGTACCTTGAGAATGGCTCTGGACTGTACTAACAATGACAGCTATCAATAAACGTTTCTTGGAAAGAATTACATAGGCCAGGGAGAGGAGTAATTAAAATGTAATAAACTACAGAAATCTCTTCTTGTCATTCTCCCACACATGGAAACAAACACAATAATAAGAATCAATGTCTCCAATCATGGGAACGAGTTGCTGCAAGGTTTTACCTGATATTTAATAAAAATCCCAAGTGCCATGTCTTCCCTGGGAACCCCTGGACGCCTGTTTAACAAGCGTCCTGGCATCCTGAAGTTCCCATCTCAGTCTACCTCAGGAGTCAGTGCAAGGCACCTTGGCCCTGGCATCTTGAGAAACTTGGCATTTGGGGGGAAATGAGCACTATCGTGGAGGAAACAAGGTGGGTTTGAGGGTGAGGATGTCTGTGAGCGTCAAGTCCACACTCAGAACACCCTAAGGTTATCTTCCCGACTCAGCCAGGCCAGCCTCGACATTTCTCCTCCCCGAGAGGGTTAAGCACAGTCTGGAGCCTCGAAAATGGCTGCTGTTGGTACTAGCGAGGCCTCCCTATAACTAGATCCTTCAGGAAAAAACAAATTAATCAACAGCAAGCTGAAGTGGGTTTAATGATTGCATTCTGCATACAATCAGCTTTTCCCTTTTCGAGGGCCATCAATATGTCAAGGGAAGACACATCTGAAGGATATAGCTCTTAACATCAAGGTTATCTATTCTCCACAAGGCTCCCACTCCTTGCCGGGCTGATACTCCACGCTGCCTGTGTCTAACATTTTCATCAACTCTGCAATCAATCAAGGTAATAATGTTGTGCAAAAAATCAATTAACAACGCAATTAAACTTTCCTTATTATCTCAAAGGGCTGAAATAATACCTAAAGGGAAGATAGACTCACTGAACGCAGACATCCATAATCCAATGTGAAAGTGAATTATGAGGTTGGACAGATGCAGGCATGTGCTGGTGCTGTTATTTTCCAGGGGTGATATCTCATTGTGGCAGTGTATCAGTCAGCCCCAATCCCAGACCCTAAAATTCCAAATTACTTTTAAGAAATATATGATGTGCAATATCCATTTCATATTCTCTTTTAAAGATAACCCCCTCCTCTCAAAAAAAAAATTGAACAGCCATATTATTCAAAGACAAAATGATCTTTCAACAAGAACATAAAATATAAAAGCTATAATAACATTTACATCTGTATAGCACACATCTCTGTAAATGCAGGTCATCTATTATACATAATCTGTAGCGCCTAAGAGGCTCAGGATGCGGCACAACATTTAAAACCCAAATGCGTAAATGTGCAAATCCCTATGGGATGGCTGTGGCTTCCCCCAAATGGAGGTCTCACTCATGCCTGCCTACACACACACACACACACACACACACACACTCGCGCACACACACGCACACACATACACACACGCACATACAGAAGCACACATATACAGGCACACACATGCAGGTGGAAACATGAGGAACAAAGGAAGTATTACTCATGAGAATGACTCTATTATTTAGCAATTACACTCATTTGCCCTGGAACGCTGTCCATAGGAATTGAGTATTTCTGGTCCGTTAAAAGGAGACAACTATTAACCTTTTGCGGCAGCAAGGACTGAGAAGGGTGTGAAATTTCCCACTGAAATGCGGTACGCGGGAGAAGAGGAAGGGGGGCCCTGATATTACAGAGCTAATGGTAAAGCGACCAGGACTTGCTCAGTTGGTGTGCTCAGTGGTTGAGAGTCGACTTATGAACTGGGAGGTCACGGTTCAATTCCAGGTCAGGGCACATGACTGGGTTTCAGGCTCGGTCCCCAGTAGGGGGTGTTCTCTCTCATCCTTGATGTTTCTATCCCTCTGTCCCTCTCCCTTTCTCTCTGCAATCAATAAAAATATATTTATAAAAATAAATTTAAAAAATAACATGTCCAGGACCAACCTGCAATGGTGTGGCATGAACAAAAGTCCCAGAGGTAGAAGGGGACACAGGACCAGAAGAGGAAGTTAAACAAATGAGCAAACACCAAGGCCACAGCCAGGACACAAGGGCTGATGGAAGATGGACATGATTTGAATACCCTCTTAACTCCTGGAAGTAAAAAACAGCCAACGCTGACTTAAATAGAGGCGGATATCCTATGCAAATGCCACACAAAATCCTCCATGGGCCTCTCCCTCCTGGCAGCAGAGGCTCCCTCCCCATGGCAGAGTGTGGGGTTCCCGCCAGCATATACAGAAAGCCCCGGCGAACCCCATAGATTCACAAAAGTCTGATGAATGAATCTAGGGAGGTGCCAAACCAGATGTGGGCCTCAAAAAGTTCTTTCACTCAGAAGAAGGGATTTCCCAGTGTTTCCTTATCAAACACGTTGTTACATGAGCTCTAGGCTTTGGTAATAAACAGCCATGTTCCTAACCGTGTGGATTGCCACATATCCCACCTGGCCTCCTGCAGGTATTGTTGCTTGAAAATATCATTGCTCAACAATAAGTTCTTTTTTTGTAAGTTACTCACTTATAACAAGGAACCACCTTAAACCAACTTTCCCCATTTTCAGCACAGCCAGGAGTCAGGACCGAGCCCCAAGTGCAGATTTCAGTGAGCAGTAAAACAAGGCAAATACACACAAATGCCCACTCCGTAATTTATTTAAAAAAACAAGGAAGCGACTCAGGATGTACTTTTTGGTACAGTATTTCAACAGAGTAGGCGAGCAGGTTAGTGACTCCTGCCATTTCTCTCCCAACCTTATTGTTAGGAGACGTAATTAATATGTTTTCATTTTCAATGACTATATTGTGTGTGTATCAACTGGAACTGCTCCTGCTGTGCGTCTGATTCCTCTGACGATGGGGTGGGTTGGATTTTAAATGATGTGTGAGCACTTCTGTTCTTTCGTGCTCTGGTTTATGTGTTATTCATGACTTGCATTACGGACATGGCTGATACACAGATGTAAATGTTATTAAATCTTTTGTATTTTAGAGGCTCTGTGAAAGGCTTCTTTGTTTTCAAATAATTCTCTTAACCACCAAAACTAACCAGTAATACATGACAATGTCTTGGGAGGTTGTTTTTTTCCCACTGAATTTTCTGATGAAGAGATTTTTCTTCCCTCTACTATTATGTGTTTCATCAACATAAAAATGTAGGGTAAGTTGGCAGATGGAAGAGTTACATCTTTATCGTAACAGTCAAGAACAAATTCATGTGTGTATGTGTGCGTTTTGTGTGCATGAGTGTTACGTGTGGGCATGTGGGTGTTTATATGTGCACTGTTGTATGCATGGTCTCTGTGTCTTGCTGTGAATTGTGCTGTACATGTTGTATGTGTTCTTGTGTGTGTGTGTGCATGTTGTGTATTAATGGGTTATGTGTACAGGGGGTATATGTGTGGGTTGGTATCGTTATACCAAATCAGAACTCAAAGTCACCCAATTCTCAATTCCCTGCTAAAGATGCAGCGGCCTTACTGAATTTTGGTGTCTGACATAATTTTTAGTCTGTTTTCATTTTACTTCATCTTCTTCGCATTTCTCTGGATTTCAACAGAAATGTGGCAGAGGATTAAACTCTTCACACAGACAGCACTTAATCAGTCAGTGCCTCTTGCTGGCTCACTTTTTTGTTATTGATTTTAAAATTTAAACAATGCTCTGAGGCTGAACAATGCACCTCCACAAATACAGCGGACTCGACTGAAGGAGGTCAAGACAGAGATGTATATTTTGTTTTGTTTTGTTTTTAAATATATTTTATTGATTTTTGCAGAGAGGAAGGGAGAGGGACAGAGAGTTAGAAACATCGATGAGAGAGAAACATCGATCAGCTGCCTCCTGCACACCCCCTACTGAGGATGTGCCTGCAACCAAGGTACATGCCCTTGACCGGAATCGAACCTGGGACCCTTCAGTTCGCAGGCTGATGCTCTATCCACTGAGCCAAACCGGTTAGGGCCAGAGATGTACATTTTGATTGTGGGACTAGTAACCCAAATCCAAAGAGCTCTGAAGGATGGAGGATTCAGGACCTCTCCCATCCTCAGGGCAGCTGGGTACCTGCTCAGTTTCCCACTACATTGGAAGAGCAACCCTGGACAGTGTGATCGGTCCACAGATGAAGTTCTGGCTCCTGGTCTATAGTAAGTGTCCTGAGTAACTTGTTCAGTCTCTCCAGGCACTGGTTTCTTAATCTGGAGAAAATGCTCCTTGAGGTCCAGTTCTGCTGTGATACACATAACCTCTGTTAGCATCTGAGCAGGTTTTCTAAGCTGTGCACAGTGACACAGACCTTGCCATTCCCATGTCCCTCTGATCCGTTTCCTGGTTTGCTTCCTTCCCTCCCAGAATATCCACGACGCTCATACTCCTTGCCTTTCTTAGGGTTTCAATTCCAGGATCAAAATATATAGCTGTCCTCTTTCAGATACATGTCCTTTTATACTTTTTATAAGAAGTAACTAGTTCTATGATCAACTAATCCATGTTAGGATATTAATAATTGATAACAAAATAGAATTCATAACTTCAGATAAAATATTTCATTTTTAAAAATAGATGCATTCAAAAATAGACCAACTGAATAAACCTCTTATGGATTCCAGATAAAATAAGTAAGTAAGGAAATGCTATGTGCCAGGCACAATCAATGATACCCAAAATAAAGAAGGAAAGAAAAGAAAGGGAGAGATTCTTTCTATATTTGAGCAACTAACAGGCCAGAAAGGGAGATGTCAGATAAAAATAACTGCAGTGAAGTTTTCTATAATTATATTATGTACAAAATGTTATGTAAAGATAGAAAAAAAGAAGGCATTAAAAGAAATATTTTCTGTATATGTATTTCTCTTTTTAGTTGTGTTGTCACAAATAAAATATTTTTTGTGATATAATATTACAATTCTGTATCATAAAGTGATACAGAAGGTATATGGAAATACAATAATTACTTCTTAGAAGATTTCCACGACCACCTGGTATGGAGTGACTCTCAGGATACACTGTTAGGGAGATATAGATGCAGAATAAACTGCTATGTAAAAATACAAAGAGCAAAAAAAAGTGCATAAACTTAGTTACTTTGGGTAAGAGAAAAGTAAAATAAGATTTAAAAGTAGGCATCTTCATATGTTTTGCAAAAAGAATCCTAGAAAGAATAAACCGTTGACTAGTATTAATGATTGCATGTAAACGGTGGGTGAAAATAGGGCGGGAGGCATCAGGATCTAACTGAGACTTATCTGAGTAAATCTCTTTTTATGCTCATTACCATTTCACATAGTAAGAAAATGAATTAAAAAGGATGAAAAAAAAAAAGCCTGGCCAGTATGGGTCAGTGGTTGGGCATCAACCCATGAACCAGGAGATCACAGTTTGATTCCAGGTCAGCCCCCATGCCCGGGGTTGCAGGCTCAATCCCCAATAGGGGGTATGCAGGAGGCAGCCAATCGATGATTCTCATCATTGATGGATGTTTCTATCTCTCTGTCCTTCTCCCTTCCTCTCTCTAAAATCAATAAAAACCTATTTAAAAAAAATAAAAGGATGAAAAAGCAAACCATAAAACTAAAGAAATCTGGAAACTTTTATCTAATTGTAATAAAATAGATAACACAATGATGCAGATAAAGAAATTGAAGTAATTTTGGAACACAGTAGTTCAACCACACATTTGAGTGAGATATAATGGGTACAAACAAACAAACAAAAACCTGCAAGAAATCTTGAAATCTACTTAGCAGGCTTACAGTCATTAGTGTTGTTACAGTTAAAATTCTCAAGTTATCTAGCTTATATTGTAGAATAGAGAAAATGTGTAAATATTTAGAAGCTATTGGAAGTCAAGGTTTTCACTGTGTGAGGACGGAAATCAAGCCAAGAATGAGAGAAACTGTGGTAGTCAGAGCAATGGTCCCCAGGATGTCCACACTCCAGGCCTTGGAACCTGTGAATATGCTACTGTATGTGTCAAAGGGGACGCTGCAGACTGAGTACGGGTATTGAGGTCTGGACGCAGACATTACTTTGGGTTATTTGGGTGGGCTCAGTCTAATCATCTGAGTCCTTACATGATGAGAAGCCTTGAAGGCATGGTCAGAGAGAGAGATGGTCCATAGAAGAGTGATCAGGTTGATGCAGTGACATTGGCTCTGGTGGTAGAAGAAGAGGCTGGGAGCCAAAGAGTGTGGGAGGCCTTCAGAAGCTGGAAGACACAAGAAAATGGATTTTCCCGATGGTCTCCAGAAAAAAGGATGAAAAAAAAGGCCTGGCCAATATGGCTTATTATTCTGACACCCGGATTTTACCTCAAGGAAGACCTATGTTAGAGTGACCTACAGAACTACAAGGTAATAAATTTGTGCTGTTCTAAGCCAGTTTGTGGTAATTCATTATGGCTGCTCCAGAACACTAATGGAGAAGATGATACTGATTATGATGATGATGATGCGATGATAATGACTCTGCTCATTTAAATTGGAGGGGTCTGTAAGAAATTATTATTAAAAAGTATACATGTGTGCATGTATGTGTGCACATCTGTGCACATGTGTGTAGAATATCTAGCATGCAGGTACTGGTTTACAAAACTATTTTCCACTAAATATGACCGTGGCTCCTTGAGAAAATGGCTATTTCAGGTTGTGGGCAGGAAACATACAAAGTTAGCCTAGAACTTCTTGCACCAGAAAACAGGGAACAAATTCAAAGGATGGTTTGAAGAAATTCTCTCTGGTAGTATTTGAATATCAAACAATAACAACAGTAAATGATTTTCCACATTGAGTTCCACAAAGACTACAAGTTGATAATGATACTTAAACACATAAACAAATAAATACAAAGGAAAAATAAAAATCTCTTATTTAAAGTATGCCAGCTAATTAATGTAGAAAAAAAGATAAAATTAGAAAAATCACCATACACCAATATAGTGATTCAGTCAAGTATTTTCAATGGTTGCTACAACTATTAGGTTAAAGATTATTATGAAAGAAAATATTCACAAAGCCTTAGATTGCCACCGTTTAGACTACTTATTAATTATAAATGGGAACATAATGTGGTGGTAACCACATTAATCAAATGATCCATCTTAGCATTGCTATGAAAAAGACCATTAAATATCAAGTGTCTCTCAACATAATGAAATGTGCCTAACATCACCTACACTTGCCAAAATTTTGAGCCTGATTCAAATTATGAGGGAGCAATCAGAAAAATCTGGAATGTAGGACATTTTATAAAGAAATTGACTTGGTCTTTTGATAAACCTACATGTCATGAAGAACTGAAAAGGTAGTAGGCATGTTCGGGATCAATAATTCTTCAGTTTTCATCTGCCTCGGAGTCACTGGGAGTGCCTGTTGCAACACAGATTGCAACACGGTCCACCTCCAGAGTCTCTCATTGGGGCAGGGCTCTGGAATGTTCACATCTGACATGTTCCCTAGTGATCCCAATGCTGCTGGTTGGGGTCACCCTTGAGAACCACTGGACTAGTATGCTAACTTTGATTGGATACTAGATTAAAACAAAATGACAACAGGAAGTTATAGAAAATTTAACTAAGGACTATATATATATTAGGTAACTAGGAGCTCAGTGCATGAATTCATGCACCTTGAAAGGAACTGTGAGCTGTGAGGCTGTGGTGAGCACAGGGGCGGGTCTTGGACCCTTCTCTGCACCCCTGCCTGGCCCCTTCCGCTGCAGCCTCTGGTCCCCTGTCTGCCAGCAGCCCAGCTCCCACCACTGCCACCTCCATGCGCTGACTGCGCTGGGCCCGCTTGTACCCATGACAACATGGAGCAAGTGGGGCCAGCACCGTAAGTGGATGTGAGTGGTGGCTGCTACCCTGATCACCCCTCAGGAGTAAGGGGAGATGGAGAAGCTCTGAGGGCGATCGGGGCTGGCAGCCACCACTTGCACCCACTGACGGCTCGCACCCACTGGCGGTGCCAAGTGGGTGGGAGCGGGGCGGGCGTCGGTAGCAGGTGCGAGCGCCAGTGGGACCACGGCACGTGGAGCAAAGAATTTTCAATAACCACCAAAGGCTCACCCCAATGACAACAACCGGTGCCCCACCTTGGTCTGGCACCCCCATTCACCTGCTCCACCATGCTGCTGCGGCCAACACTCACCATGTTCCATGCGCACCCCCCGGTGGTCAGTGCACATCATAGTGACCGGTTGTTTGGTTGTTCTGCCATTTGATCTATTTGCATATTAGCCTTTTATTATATAGGATGTTTTCAAATTATTCATTTTCTTAGCATTTTTGTTGCTTTGTAAGAAAAGGTTCTTGGAAGATGCATGCTGAAATATTTAGAAATTGAGCATGATGACATTTGTAATTTATTTAAATGTCTTATGAAAATGTGTATACATAATCAGACTCAGATATACCAAGTACATATATAGAGTAAATGTGTAACATATTGACAGTAATGTTAGGTAAAAATATACATATATATTCAATATGTCATTATTTTGACTTCTCTGTAGGTTTGAAATTTTTCTCAGTAATGACTTCAGAAGAAAAGGCTTGTTTATCTTGGCATATGGTACTTGTAATTGTAGATTAGTAACCTCAGGAATAACTTTCAAATCTGTGTTAACTGTCTTTGCCTTCTCTTCCCTTGATGCCATCCAATGCCCTATTTAAGCATATCAAATGAGTACTGACTGACAGCCTTTCAGGCCTATGTGTTTTCACAAACAGCACTCTGTTGTTCAAAACAAAATAATTATGAGTCACTCCCACTCCAATCCTATTACTCTGTGTTTTCCTCCTACACAGACACATATACACACACAGATGCACACACACACACACACACACACTCACATTCCACATATACAGTCCATCCTTTATTTCTTTTCTTTATTGATTTCAGAGGGAAAGGGAGAGGGAGAGATAGAAACATCAATGATGAGAATCATTGATCAGCTGCTTCTTACACGCCCCACACCAGGGCATGTGCCCCAACTGGGAATCAAACCAGGAGCTCCTGGTTCATAGGTCAGTGCTCAACCTCTGAGCCATGCTGGCCAGGCTTTATCCATCTTTCATTCTCCCTTACAACATGTCTGACTGGTAACATTATATGTTTAATCAGTCATTGAGTCATGCCTTGTTCTATTACACAAGTATTTACTGTGATCTTACTATGTGCCAGTCAGTGTTCTCATAGATGGAGATACAGCAGTGGATAACATCTCAGCTCATGGACACCACAATATAGTGGTGGACGACAGGCAATAATCAAGTAGACAAAATTTAAAGTAAATAACTATAATAAGATGCCTTTAACTGAAAATCGTATATTATAAAAGGGTACTATGCAAATTGACCAAACGGTGGAATGACCGGTCACTATGATGCACACTAACCACCAGGAGGCAGATGCTCAACACAGGAGCTGACCCCAACCCACAGGCCCCAGGCCAGCCAAGGCAGATGCCAGTGGCGGCCCCCGATTGCCCCACCAGTCACCCCACAGATCAGCCCTGATCACCGGCCAGGCCTAGGGACCCTACCCATGCACGAATTTCATGCACCAGTAAACCAGCTCTTTTTACATATAAAGAGCTCAATAGTGGCTAACATGTAGTGCGCACTCAATTCTTATTAGTTATTATTCTTTATAAAAATTACATTTGCATATGATTAGCCTCTTTACAAAGAAGTTCACAACAATAAAATCACATTATCCTCACAACAATCCTTAAAATCAGTGAAAATTTCATTATGCCTATTTTAAAGAGGAGAGAAAAGTACAAGGAACACCAGAGGCTTGGAATGGCAAATAGGATTCCTCTAGTGTACCAAGCACAGCTGATGATAATGCTTGCATGTGGCGCAATATTGAAAAGTTTTCTGAGGCTTCCTTGGTGCCACTCATGGACTAGAGTCCAGTGATGGCGAACCTTTTGAGCTCAGCGTGTCAGCATTTTGAAAAACCCTAACTTAACTCTGGTGCCGTGTCACATATAGAAATTTTTTGATATTTGCAACCATAGTAAAACAAAGACTTATATTTTTGATATTTATTTTATATATCTAAATGCCATTTAACAAAGAAAAATCAACCAAAAAAATGAGTTCACGTGTCACCTCTGGCACGCGTGTCATAGGTTCGCCATCACTGGACTAGACTCTGTTAAAGTCAACCTGCTATTAAATGGCAGCATTGAAATTAAAATAAAAAAGTAGCATCAGCTACCAGCATCCCTATTCCCCTTTTATCTTATACATGAACATCCTATACTACTGAGCATGGTAGTATGTCACTGAAAGTGGCCACACATAAGGAATGCTGGAAAGCGGCTCCTTGTTAAAGAAAAAAAAATTGCTTTTTTTGGAGGAATAACCTTCTGACCTTGGCTTTTCTTCCTTCCTGCTACTTGGAAACATGGAAATAAGGGCTGGTGCTGTAGCAACACTATTATGACATCAACCCTCGGGACAGGAACTAGTCTGTTGAAAATTAGGACAAAAATAAAAGAAGCTTGGATTCCTGATGACGGCATACCAGCTAAGGACAACCTATGCCTGTGGTTCATGTTATACGGGAATATCTTATTAAAGCCACCGCTCTTAGGAGTGTTGGTTGGCTGCAACTGAACACAATTCCTAACTCATGCAAATCCTTTTTCTCACTAGCATTACTATTTCTTCTAGAATTATTTTCATAAAGACCATGTTATTGTTTGGGGGTTGTTTTAAATACTTTTTAATTATATCTATGTGCTAACTATAGAAAAAGATAAAGTATAAAGAAAAATAAATAAAAATTATATATAACTTCACTGTCCAGGGCTAACTACAGTTAACATTTTGATTTTGCTTTTTAAGTCTTTTTTTCTTTCCAAATGTCATAATATGAGTTCATATATATCTTTCTTCATTTTTATTGCATAAATATTTGCCTATCAGATTAAATATTATTTTAAACATCACTTGAATGCCTCATAACATTACGTACTGTGGATGTGCCCTAATTCACTCAGCATTCCTATCTAGTTGGATACTGTTTTCTGTGTTTTGATGTTACCAACATTACTACAGTGAACATTTTAATGCATGAAGTTGCTTTGTTTATACATTTCAGATTCTTTCCTTCGGACAGATTACTATGTGTAGCATTATTAGGTCAACGGATGTAAATATCTTCTAGCCTCGTACATAGAGTCAAAATGCTTTTCAAAAATATGTCACCATAGACCCAATCCACTCAACAGTATCAAGCATGGTTATTTGACCATCTTCTCTAGCTTAATAAATGGAAAAAATTATATCCCAGGGGTGTTTTACTTTTCAAGTGTCTGATTTTGATTGCTTACGTCCATCATCACTTGTGTTTTCTTTTGTGTTTTATGCATCTTTGTATTTCAAACATCTACCACATGCCCTGGGTCAGAGGACATACTCAATATGGCTTCACCAGAAATATGTGACAGTGACTCTTAATAAGTGCACCTTAGATGGCCTAAGGAAAGCTGACTTAGAATCATTAATGATTAGATTATATTTCATGGAGTTTTAGTGTTTGAATACTTACTGGTGATCCCTGATTTATTAATAATGATAGTTAACACTGAGCCTTTTCTACTGATTACACACTATTCTAAAAACATTAAGTGCATCGTCTCATTCAACCTTCACCAATAGTGGCAGTCTCCCTATTTAGGATTTGGAAGCTGAGGCAAAGAGATGTTACTTCAATGGAACAAGGACTCTTGAACCCATGCAGTGTGGCTCTTGAATGAGTTTTTACTCAGTGTCTCTAATGAGCATGTGCAGTATTTTGGGGAATACCAAGAAGTGAAAAAAAACCATGGTCTGCCCTCCCAAAGATCAGTGTGGTCATGTAGGTGCAATAAAACACAGTAAATGTGGACAAAAATGGTGATAGTAATAACCAATGTTTACTGAGAGCCAGACACTATTCTAAGCAATTAATACTCTAAAAACACTCATGCTGTAGATATTATTATTTTCATTTTATGGACAAGGAAACTGAAGCAGACACGCTATGCAATGTGTCTGCACTTGTACTGGTAGCAACTGATAGAGCCAGGATAAGATTCTAAATAGACTCCAGAGCCCACCATCTTAGCCACTTTATATAGAAACTAGAGGCCTGGTGCACGAATTCTTGCACAAGTGAGGTCCCTTGGCTTGGCCGGCAATTGGGGCTGATGGGGGGGGGGGGAGGAAGGTGGCCATTGGGGAGGGGTGGTGGGAGGTTGGCTGGCCAGCCTCACCCATCAGGGCTGATGGGGGGGAGGGCAGTCAGGGGGCGGGACTGTAGGAGGTTGGCTGTGGGAGTGCACTGACCACCAGGTTGCAGCTCCTGCATTGAGCATCTGCCCCCTGTTGGTCAGTGCGTGTTATAGCAACTGGTTGACTGGTTGTTTGGTTGCTTAGGCTTTTATATATATACTAGAAGGCCCGTGCACAAAAAATTGTGCACTGGCAGGGAAGAGGGGTCCCTCAGCCCAACCTGTGCCCTCTCAAGGATCATGCTGCCGCTCGCCCTGCCCACCCCGCCCACCCTGCCCAAGACACGGCAGTCCCGGATCCCTTGCTGGGGTGGACAGCAGCTCGGATCATACTGCCGCCCACCCCGCCCAAGACACAGCAGACCCGGATCCCTTGCTGGGGCAGACAACAGCTCTGATCACGCTGACGCTTGCCCTGCCTGCCCCGCCCAAGACACGGCAGGCCAGGATCTCGCCTTGGGTGGTGCAAAGGGATCTGCCTGCAGTATGCAAATTAGCCGCCATCTTTGTTGGCAGTTAATTTGCATATCTCGCTGATTAGCCAATGGGGAGGCGTATCAGAGGTACAGTTAATTTCAATCTTTGTCTATTATTAGAATATATATATATATATATATATATATATATATATATATTTCCATGTTTGAATACAAAAGGATAGAATATGGCATATGGCAGTGCCTACTCAACTGTCAAAGAGATAGACCAAAGTGTTATATGAACTTTCCATGAGCTGGAACAATTAGGAGTAGCCTTACCATCCTTTGCTAAGAAATAAAAATGGCAGTTAGAAACATGGAATTAGAGAAGAGGTTTAGAGTGGAATCAGGCAAATGTAATTTCAAATCCCGGCTCTACCACTTCCTAGTGTAATGGGAATAAACATTCTTCTGTAACAAGGTGGCAAAGATAAAGTGCTGTACATATGGCATATAGCAAAATTTCAAGTCTTTTGCAGGAACACAAAAATATGATTTCTCTTATGTAGCAGTCACTATGGACTGGTTCCCTTTTTTCTTGTTTTCCTCTATTATAAGACCAGGAACTCTAAGATACTTGACTTTGCAACCTCCCAATGACATGGTTTAGACAATGAGAAATAGACATATGTAGACATCTTTAGAAAGTTGTCCATCCACCAAAAAATAATAAAAATTAAATGAGTGAATGCTTCGCAAAGAAAAAACTGTCCCTCTTCACCCTGCCCAGATTGCTGAAAAGGTGTGATGCGGAGTAGTTGCAAGTTTGAGAACATGAAGATGAAATTCACGTGATAAGGAGAACGGGACAAAAAGACAGAAAGAGCCGAGGTATTGATTGGCCTGCTCCTTTAGCCACTGTAACAGGTCTGGTTTGCCTACCTCCACACTGACTGTGAAGTGAGAAAAACGAAACACATTTAGGTCACAATATTTTAGAATTCTGTTGCTTGCAGCTGGACACATGTTGTTCTGTTACACTCTCTACACCTTTTGCAGAGCCCCTGTGTCTTCCCAGAACATGGCAGACACATACCTAGGGGTCAGCATCCATCACCAAACAGCCAAAGACTACTTTTGTAGAGTCAGTGGTTCCATGTTCCTCATAGGCAGGTCTCAGGACATCAGGTTGAAGTGAGAGAGTATGAATCGAATCCTCTTCCCACTAGCAGTCAGTTAAGGAGAGCTGACTGGTTATGGACTAGAATAAAAAGTTGGGGTCACTTCATGAAATTTTAACCACCAATGACCACATGAGGCACTAGAACATGAGGGAGTATTACATAGCGGAAAGGGAAACAAACCAGCCATGATTCAAATTCTAGAATGGCTACTACTAACAGTGACTGTGACTTAAACTCTACAGACCTCCGATTTTGCCTCTGGGGATAATAACTCTTACTGTCTAGGGTTAAAACTAAGACCATGTGTAGTATTATCTGTAAAACAACTTTCATAGTGCCTAGAAATCATCATAGGTGATCCCCCCAAATGGCTATAATTATGATTATTAAAGGCAATGAGAAACAATAGTCTGAAATTCACTTATCTGTGGCTTATAAGAATCTACTGTGGGCCAGGCCCTGGGATTCTAGGGAGACAATCATGTTTCTGCCTCCCCACCTCCTGCCCACCTGTCCCCCACCAAGATAGAGACAAAAAATAAACACATAGACAAAATAAATCCATCATCTCCCAGAGTGAGAAGAACTAGGAAGACAATAAAGAAGGGTTCAGGGACTGCAGTGGGTATGGGCCTGAGAAGCCGTGGGTGGGTGTCATCAGAGTTAACAGTGAGTGATGCTTTGGGCTTCAGAATAGAAATGTCTTCCCGTTTTGCTCTGGGACAACAAAGGGCCAAAGAATCCATTAGTTTGGTTGACTAACCTAATGCCACAGAACGCTGATTTCTTCTGAACCTTAGGCCCCATTAGAACACAAGTTCTCGTCATTTAGTGTAGAAGAAGATGCTATTTGCAGATATTTTAATTGCCCTCCCTTCCTTATCCTGCCATCCACCTTGACATCTATTGAACTGTTTTCTTCAAGGCTCTGCCATTACATGTGAGGACTTTTAGGAACCCTCAGCCACCGCAGGGGACCTGAGACAATTGGTTGCCAAAGGACATTAAAACATGCTCTCCGTTGCTTAAAACGTTTCTAATTATTTGGATAACGTGTGTGCCATTTTCCAAGATCTTGTACTCCACCAGGTTAAGATAATTTGTGCTTTATTTTGGAAGGAAAAAAGAAAAGAAAAGAAAATGCCAAGCTGAACAGTATATATTTGCCTTTGTCGTTCGACAATATTTATCTCCTTTCATTCCAGCCTGTGTCTGTCCAGCGGCGAGATGGCACCGCTACTAGCAAAGTCCATTCTCATTTAGCCTCCATGGTCCTACCAGGCTCGCAGCAGTGCTACAAAACATCGACTTGAAAAGTAATTAAGATATAAGGATTCCAAAAGAGAACACATGGTTATTTAAAGTCATTGGACACCATTCCAAAGGCAAGATCTATGGCGTACAAGGGCTGGGAGCCATCACGCTGCTTCTCCCCCACTTCTCACATTAAGAAGAAAGACTAATTATAACTCTCCAGCCAATATGACCTGGTAAAGAGTTTTCAAACAAAAGCCTGCGGGAACGAGGTATCGGGCAGATCCGGGCACTTGCTTGCCCTAATAACCATTAAAGTTGTTCCTAGTAAACCGTTTTACAGCAACATTAGGAATAGCAGAGGTTACGTTGCTCCTTAATGAATCGCTGCAGAACGTGAGCGCACCCTCATGTCTCCCAACGACTCCTTGGTCTCGTTTTGTCTCCGACGTGCTCCCCCCACCCCCTTAACATTTCATTTCCAATGACACGTCAGCCGTCTTTCAGCAACCTCAAAGGAAAGTTGAATGCGGGGCTCACAAAGTTAAGCTGACATTTGCTCCCTTCCAATAAAAAATATTTAGTCCATTAAACATAAATAGCTGTCATTATGATACATGGACTGAGTGCAAACCTCCCGGTTCCCTCTGATGTTTATTACATCCAAACAACTGCAGTGCCTGCATGTTTTCAACTTTAGTGTATTGATTAAACTTTTAAATGGCTGCCATATAACCCAGGGACAGCGGGAAGATTAATTTGCGTCAATGTTCATCTGTAATTCATTAGCCATTTATTCTTTACAACCACATGGGCTATCAAGGAAATGCAGGCCATTTTTCACTCGGCACAGGCTGAGAACAGATTCTGAAATTTGTGCTGCATACAAATAAGTTCCCTGGGCCTGGCCAGTTAAACTGCTTGGCTTTTCAAAAGTTGAAGTTGGGAAAAGGCAGCAGGGAAGGAACATGAAAACCCAGAAACCGGGGAAACACATACATCCTCAGGGTGCTCAGGGTTTCACGGACGTGGTCCCGTGTCTTTTCATCCGTGGCTTCTGGTTTCTTATTTCAGTCGGATTAAAAGAACAAAACTTGTGTCTGGGCAAAGGCCATAAATTAAACCGGTTGTCTTTTCCCATCCTCCCTTTCCACCCCCTTTCTAATCTCTTCGAAAATGCTGTTTCAGGCAGAAAACCCTGCGAGTGCAGTAGACAAGAGGGGCATGGAGCTGTCCTCTCAGGGCTGGGCACTGGAACCAGCTCCTCCTGAAACAGCCCACTCTCCCCCTGCCCTGAGCTGGGAAGGTGCCCAGCTGAATCGCGGCATGTTTCCTGAGGGAAGAGGTAAGCCATCTGGCTTCTCCACGTGCCCTCCTGACCCCCTTGGCAGAACGCAAAATGCATATTAAAGGCCTACACGGAGCAGAGCGAGCGCCCTAGTGAAAGGCCCTTCGCCACACAAGGCACTTGTGGGGGAGAAGGAAGGAGGAGGCCCCGGGTGCTCAGGCCGGGGCTGGAAGAGAATAAAGCACACCAGGGAAATGTCTCTTCATCACATGAATAATTAAATCGGAGAGCTAAGCTCTCGGCCTCACTGTGGCTAATAACTGCAATAGTGAGCAGCAAAAGAAAAAAAAATCAATGGTCAGGACATCTGGGGAGGATCGCTGGCAGGTACCCATTTGCAGGACCCGTGAAAACCAACCCGCAGATGCTCAAGGCCACAGCTCTTTGCCCTGGTCTGCAGTGCCCACACAAATCAAAGCACCAGGCACACTGGTAACCTTTGGTAACAAAGTCCATGAAAGAGCCAACAGAGGAGGGCTTGGGGAGGAGGCTGTAAATTACTCGTTTATAATGTAACTGCTCAGACTGCTTACAGCCAAGGATGAAAAGGAGCCCTCCACAAAGGCCTCCATCTGGAGTCCTCCTCTTCCCAGCCCAGGAGTCACCAGCACTAAGAATAGCAGCAGACACCTCTTTTTTAGGCCCTCTGGGGAGATGGGTGGGTGCAGGGGGGAGGGGGGGTCATCCTGCATCAGATAAAGGCAGCCAGAGGAGTTTTATTTGGCTTGTGGATGTGACGTGTAAGTGTCAAAAGGAATGCACATGAATGGTAGAAAAATGTACTTGGATGGAACCTCACCGTCATTAGATGTAGTCCCCACCCTGATGGGGTCTGTCAACTTCATCTGATTTTTTGTTGTTGTTGTTTTCAGTTATAAGTGCAATGGGCTTTGCGCCTCGCAGGAGCTCAATAAATATTTGTAAAATGATTAATTCAACCTAAGCACACAGTTTCATTCATTCAACCACTCAACAAATATTTATCGACCATCTATCACATCTCCATCTAGGGATATAGTAGGAAACAGTGTAGCTGCAAACTCTTAGCAATAGGGGTCTTTTTACTTTCATGTGGAGCCAAGGGACTTTCTAGAATCCCAGGACATCAGTTTTAAGGGACCAGGGCCATGTTCGTTGCCTGATCTTTCTAGAGGCAAACCTTGAAAATGATGGTGCTTGAACAGCTTATGCTTGTGGATCAATTGGAGAATAACTAAAATAAAATGAATCTAAGTTGTAGAAAATTCAAAATACAGCCTTAGTGACATTTTCAAAAACTTTTGGTTCTAAGGGTAAGTATAACCTCTGTAGGCAAGGTTAGGATAAGAGTGTATTTTTGGAGGGGGGACTCCACAAATAAGCTTACCAAGTGCTCTATCATTATTGACCTTGAGTTTGAGGAAAAGAAAGAAATTTTGTGAAGGTTTCAATTAAAGCAAACAAACAAACAAAAAGACAACTATTCCTGCTACACTTTCTGGAGGTTATTGTGAAGCATGAAGAATAAATAAAAATCATTGTCTCTATGCTCATGAAAGGACCTTATAATTTATTCGGGAGAACGAAGTTAACATATTAAAAATAACTAATACAGCTCCTCCAGCACAAAGACTTCTTTCAATATCCATAGCATTTATGATCTGTTCCACACAGTTTAAACATTTTAGAACTTCTAATTATAAAAGCAATAAAACAAATCCAGAGAACATTCGATAAGAGAAGACATATATGTATAGCTCTAACTCCATGTTATGAATTGTCTATGTTCCCTTACAATATTTTTAACATGAATGCATGATTGTAACCCTAGTGAATTTAATGTTTTGTAGGCTACTTCAGCATAGTTTTAAGCTTTTCTCTGTGGCTTCCTTGTATTTACTATTAGAATTTTAATGGCCACTCAATGCTCTAGAGTCAATGTTCTATTATTTACTTCATCTTTGCTTTACTATCCATTTCTTATAACAAAAACCTGCAGTAAAATCTATGTTGCGTTGTTTTCCTCTCAGCGGAGAACTCTCTCCTTAGAATAGATGTCAAGAGTTGGAATCAAACGGGTAAAAGTGAAGTGAAGAGCATTTTCAGGCTCTTACTACATGTTATCAGAGGACTTTCATCTATTTCATGTGTGAGAGTTCTGGGACCCCAGCAGCTTTGATTTCACTGGACGTAAACATTTTTCTATTGATTATTTAAGAGAGAAAATAAAGTATATTAAACAACTTTGCACCTAATTCTCTTTGACCTTAAAAGAAGATTCCTTAAGGAAACAGATTATAATACATAACAAAGAAGAGAAAACAAAACAAAACAAAAAAGCCTGGCAAAGAACATTCTCAGGAAGGCCTAGAATTTGAAATGTGCCTGGCCTGAAGCAGGAATAATGAAAAGACTTGCCTGGCTGGAGTAGATGAGATGCTTGGAGAAATAATGCACGATAAATAACATTGGACAAATTTTTTAAAAAACTTTAATTATGTCAGAGGGTAACTATTTCCTCTTTACTTTCCCCTTTCCAAAGTAATAGGTGTGTTTTTACTTTAAAATCCTACCTTAGCTCTCTAAGTTTATGGAACAAATGAAATTAAAAATAATATATCTAAAGGATTGGTTAAGTTTATAGTTTTCAACTTCAGGAAGTGACTCTGCATTTCATCTTAGTTAATAGATTTTTTTTTAAAAAGAATAGTTGAGATCATTTATAAATAGAAGAGCATACATAATGTTTGTAATTTTCAAAGAAACTGTCCAATAAAATGGAGGGGAAAAAGGAAGAATTGGAGTGAGTGATGAGACTTATCATTACCTCATAAATAACAATGCTACAATAAGTAAACAACCTGGAACTTGTAAAAAAGAAACTTAAAGAGAGATTAATGGTACAAAATAGAAAAGCAAAGAAGTAGATTATATTTTAAAGGAATTTAGAGTATGATGAAGTTGACATTTTACATCAGTGAGTATATGAAGTGCTGTTTATTAAATGTTAAAGGGCAAAATGAATTTGCAATCCTAACCACATAAATAGTCAAATGTAAGAAAAGTGACTATGCAATTAAAACAAAAAATGATTGGAAATTCTCCAATCTCTGGGGATGTGCTTAAAGTCAAAGGAAGAAATAATACAGAAAAATATTGTCAGATGTGGCCATGTGAAAAGTTAAAAGCCTCTTGCATGCTAAAAAACACCATAAAAAAGTAAAGCCCAAATTACAGACCAAAAGAAAACCTTTTTTTTTAATCCTCTATAACAAAGGTTTATTATTTCTAAGGTAGTAGATATTTCTTTAAAAAATAAAAATGAACATCTCCACAGGGAAATGGACAAATAATAAGAACAATTGTTTATAATATAAACATAAAAATAGCTAGTAAACTTACTGAGCATGTTCAGCCATACAAGACATCAAAGAAATATTTTTAAAACAGGTGTTTCATTATTTTTAAAATGGCCATCTCCAGTGCTTATGATCATGTAGTAAAACGAACCCTATCGCACTCTGTTGGTGAAAGTTTGAATCGGTACAGTTTTGTGGGAAGGCTAAATGTCAAAGTGTATCAAGCACTTTAAAGAAGTATAAAACAGCCCTGACTGGTGTGCTGTGTGTTGGCCCAATAGTGTTGACCACCAAGGGGTCATGGATTTGATGGTCAAGGGCACATACCTGGGTAGCAGGTTCAATCCCCAGCCCTGGCCAGGAGCATGCGGGAGGCAACCATTCAGTGTATCTCTCTTACATCAATGTTTCTCTCTCTCTCTCAATTTCTCTCTCTTTCTATCTCCCCTCCTTCCCTTCCACTCTCTCTAAAAATCAATGGAAAAAATATCCTTGGGTGAGAATTAACAACAGCAACAGAAAAGGGGAAAAAAGAATTATAAAACAAACCCAAACCAATACAAAAAGTTTCTCTTCCTCCTCCAGCTTCAAACTCATATGAATGGTAGTTCCCTCTGAAAGGTAGTCTGAGTTGGGAGGACACTTTACTTTTCACTGAATAGCCTTTTGATTTTAAAAGAAATACTTCAACCTCTGACCGTTAAGAACAAAATATGCCATGAGCGGTTTTCATTATAAATGACCCATGCCACTACATATATTTATATTAAATATATAACACATTTTATGTATCTTAAATACACAATAGATATTTTTATATATTAAATATGTATTTATATTATATATATATATATATATATATATTTTATTCTCATTCAGCTCTAGGAATTTTTAATTTCCATTATTTTTGTCAGTCATGTGTTATAACTATTTTAAAAATCCAAACACAGGTTTTACTAGTTAACTTGTTATTATTAATCTCTAAAAGCAAATTATATTGTGGTCAGATAACATGTGGTCAATACCTAGTTTTTGAAATTTGTTAAAACCTGCTGTTATAGCTTCCAGTGTGGCCAATTTTTAAAGTGTTCCCTATGCTTTAGAAGAATGAGTTTTCTCTGATTGTGCACAATTCTATATATGTCCATTAAAATCAGCTTAATTGTATTAATTTTCTATATATTTACTAATTGTGCCTATTATGACCTATCACAAATTGAGAAAAATATTTTGAAATCTTTGACTATTATGTATATTTTTCTACTGCTTTCCTACGATACAAATGCTTGCTTTATATAGTATTAGGCTGTGATAGCTCATGAATTCTAAGACACACTATTTTTCACATTTAACATGAGTCCTTTACATCATTTCAAACACTTTTCCCAGGATTATTTCCATTCCCCCCCCCCCCCGCCTCCTCCCTCCCCCCGCCCGCCCTCAGGCACATGCTTTAGAAGTTCTTTTAACTTAATATATGGATAGTAAATTCTTCACACCTTGGCCATATCACTATTTCTTCATTTTGCACTTATTTTTTCTAGGCTAGTATTTATTTTCTATTAGTATTCTCAAAATATAATTACGCTGTTTCTTAGCTTCCATTTTAATACTGAGAAGTTTGCCTTCTGCCTTCACTCTAATTTTCATTTCTTAGAGGGAATTTTTGTTTTCTCTCTAGCTACTTACAAAATCTTCTCTTTGTCTTTGGCACTCTGCTGTTTTAATACGTTTGTTGAGGTGCAGCTTTTAAAAATTTATTTTGCTTTCTATATCATGTACATCTTATATGTTTACATGTCTTTCATCATTTTGAAGGATTCTGGGCTATCATTACTTCAAGTATTGCCCTGCCTGTCTTTTCACTATTCTCTGTTTCTGGAACTTTGATTTGCTGAATGGAAAAGGTCCTCATTCTAGCCTCCGTGCCACTAACCTCTCACAGACTTCCCATCTGTGTTACAGTCTGTATACCTTCTGTAGATATGCTCATTAATTTACTAATAATTCTAGTCAACGATTGAATCTATTCTTACCAGAGACTTAAAAATATGCTGAAAGATTATAAAAAATTGTTATACTGAAAATTTTATTTAGATAGTTTTCAAATCAACTGCGTTTTCTTTGTAGTTTCTCATTATTTTCTCTGTTTTATTTCATCTTTTGTCTTTAATCATTTCATACAAATTTGTTTTATAGTCACATTATTATAATGCCAATATGTAGTGTCCTTGAGAGTTTAACTTGTTTCTTTCGTTAACTCTTATTCTTCAGTAAGGTTTCCTTGATGGATAATTTCTGGTTGTGTGCTCAAATATTTGCCTTTTCTCAACCAGTAAAATTCTTGACAACCTAAATTAAGGATGCTTTCTTCCAGAAGAAATTCATTCTCCAGACCTCACAACACTTAATTAAACTTCAAGAACCCAGACTTAATAAGAAAGTGTTGGGTTCACATTCCCCATATTGTGGTGAGCACAAGGCTTTCCCTCCATATTCCAGTGTCTGGATTTGGAATAAATGTCTGCTTCCTTCACTGACTTCAGCTCAATGTTTTTCTTGATTTTTCCTTCTTTGGTGATTTCTCCTATTTCTTGCTAACCCAGAAATAAATGTATTGACAAAAATATTTAGAAATAAGCTCTCTTAAAGAGGATGGGTATTTAAAGTATCTCATCTGTCACACTAATATGCATTTGTTATCTTAAATAAACTAAACACGTACATTAGTGAAAATGATGGCGCTAAATTCAAGGTAAAATTTGCCCCCAAATAATGACATTTAACTAATAAAAGTTTCAAAAAATTTTTAGTAGATACATTATTTGACCTTTATCTTCTAGATTTTAGCTTAAGGATTCAGAGATACTGTAAACTTAAATAAAGGTGGTCTATGGAGTTCCAAGAACAAACCCTTCCACAGAAAATTTTAATGTTATGCTAACTCCCCAATTTAAAAAGCAAGGATAAAAATTCCATCACAAGTGAGGTTCCACACACAAGAGGAGCACGTATAGCATATCCAGCATAGAACATCTCAGAGCCTGTAGGGTACATATCTAGCAGCCTGAGATATGTCCATGCAATGTATTGCAAAGCTCAATTTTCCAATGCTCCTTCACTTTTATACTCAAAGCTTGCATAATCATTCTAGAAGAATGCGTTACAATAATGTACTGCACTTCCACTTAGGAAGTTTTACAGATAGGACTCTCCTGATTCTTGAGCAGGTGGAGAGAGTAGTCAATACTCAAGTGTATTTGGACAATAGCTCTATCTCCATAATTGTAGTTTTCTAGAAAGCCAATTTCTTCAGAATCCCACAAATATGTGTGCACCAGAATGGTTATTAACACATTACTGATAATGGTGTAATACAGTGCCTGACTCTATTTTTGCTATTTGACCACTGACAGCAAGCAGGCCCTATTCCTTCACTCTCTATTGTGTCCCACGTCAGGGTAAGCTGGTAAGAAATTCCAGGTGCTCCTTCCCTTTGGCACCAATGGAAAAGTTCAAACATTGGCCCACATGTAGAAACCCTCTCCCTGGCACCACTGTCAACCACAATAAAAATCAAAGCCATTTGCTTCTTCACTGAAGCCAAATGGACCGGCTTGGCTGCTTGCCCTGCTGTGCCAGAAAGCCTCATGATGTGAGTAATGAATATCTTCATACCCTCCTGGTACATGTGTGGTGTCATCAGTCTTGACAATGGGATCCAAGTCTGGGAGGGGGTTCCACCCTCTGCTGGGCAACCACAAGACAAAATGACCCTGTGAGCAGGGTGGTCTAGATGATGACCACCATCACCACCATCATCTGGGGAGCTGTCTTCATTTGCTTTTGGCTTGGAGCAGGCTCGGCTGCCTGCTGCTGGCTGCCTCATGTTCATTTTTGAAGCGTGCTGCCTGGCATGCCCGCTGAGCTGCATTTGCCGAGTCCCACTCAGCCTCCCTTACAGATTTAACCACCTTAAGTCACAGTCGGCATTTAGGGACAGGGGTAGAGATTGGGGAGCTCCTTAACGTAGCCTTAGGTCATGCGTCTCAGTCTGGACCTATCTTTGTGCTTCAGAATAAATGTAGTGTCTCAATTCCAGTATAAGCTGTGACTCAGACTAAGTTCATGGAAACAACTGTTACCCTGAGATCACTGATTGGGTCTCTCAAGCAGGCATGGACCCTGTTCTATAATCAAGGAAAAAACCAACACTGATACCCTGTGCAGGACCTGGGCCCCTTGGGTGCTGCTTCTGTAAAGGAGTCACTTTATGATGTGCTGAGGTCCACAGTCCTGGAAAGACATCACTCACTAAAGCGCTATGGGGCTTTACAGGTTTCCACTCCTGCCTATGCCTCTGTCCACCAAAACCAAACCTGGTCCTCAGAATTAAAGTGAAAGCACACCCATCTATCACATAGCATAGACCCTTGTTTCAAAAACAGCCTCAAATGCTTTATCCCCTCCTCTCTTAAAGGGCCAGGGGACATCTTCACCCTATCAGAAAACTATGCAATTGACCAACAAAGATTCTATGTTTTATCACACTGAGATGTAGTTTATCAATATAAACCGTACTTAAGCCAGTGTCCTACATTTAACCCTGATGATACTGAATTGGCACTCTCAAGGGGGAAAAAAAACCCCACATATATAAATCTTAGCAGGATATACCAAAAAGCATATGCAGAAATCATTTAAAAAAGTGTTGGGCAGTGAGAACTGGACTGGAGGTCCACAATTTGACCCATTAGAAATAAACAATTTACTGAAAAATTAACAATAGACAAGTAAAAAGGGTGTCAACTGGCTTTTGTGACTTTAAAACATAAGTTCTACATTAACTTTGATCTCTGCTGAGCTTCCTAAATTATAAAACATTTATGGCTTCAACTGATATTGAGTTCAAATTACAGTTGCACCTGTTGGGTCACTATATGTAAAGGTGCTTCATATTCTTAAGGGAGTTATCAAAGTAAAATACCACATACAGGTATCCTTCACCTTACCCACAGAACCACTCACTGCCTTGTGCAAATTCCTTATGGTCTTCACAACCACTGCCTTCACATACCCCATAGTGGACATGGATTCTCTGACCCAACAAGTAACAAATTGAAATAAAATTAAACCTTTGGCACTTACAATCAGCTTGACAAAATGGGTCCCCATGGACCCAAAATGGGATCATCCCCCAGTTAAAATAGTTAATACATCCTAATATTGATTTAAAAAAGACCTACAGAAATTAATAACCACTATACACAATATATTTAGAGGAGGAGGTCATGGTTTCTACTACCCTCCCATTTAATTGAGCATTATTAGTTTTTCTTCTGTTGCTTGTGTTTTTGGTGTCCTAGCTAAGAAGACTTTACTAACCCATGGTCATGAAAAACTCCTTATTTTCTTTCAAGAATTTTATAGTTTAGGCCTTACATTTAGATCTACAATCCATTTTGAGTAACTTTTTGTGTATAGTGTAAGAAAGACATCAAACTTTATCCTTTTGTATGTGGATATCCTGTGGTCCTAGCAACAGGTGTTGAAAAGACTATTCTTTCCACATTGAAATGTCTTGGCCACTTGTTAAAAATCAATTGACCTTAAAAACAAGGGTTACTTTTGTGACATCCAACTCTATTTCATTGATCTGCATGTTTACTGTTATGCCAATATCATACTTTCTTCATTACTGTAGCTTTGTAGTAAGTTTTGATGTTGGGAAGTGTGAATCCTCCAACTTGGTCTTCTTTTTCAAGATCGTGTCACCTACTATGAATCATTTGCATTTCCTTATGAATTTTAACATCAGCTTGTCAATTTCTACAAAAAAAGCCACCTGGAATTTTGATAGAAATTGTGTTTAATATATAGATCAACTTGGGGGATATTGCCATTTTATTAATATTAAATCTTACAATCCATGAACATAGGTGTCTCTCTATCCATTTAGCTCTTCTTTATTTTTTTAATAATGTTAAGTTTTGGAGGTATATGTTTTATACTTCTTTTGTTGAATTTATTCCCAAAGTTGGGGCTATATCACTTGACCTGGTGGTAGTATAAAAGTAGATTCCTTAGGTTTATTCTGTGACACGTCCGTTTTGTTAGTTTAATTGGGCCCTTGGATCTACTTTTATAATTTTCATTATTTTGTTCAACAAAAATAAGCATTAAAACAAGTTTCCTTCTGAAAAGCATGCGGTTAGTACAACCTTCTATAATAATAAAAGTGCAATATGCAAATAGACCAAATGGTCAAACGGCAGAACAACTGTCCGGACTGCCACGCTATGACATCCACTGGCACCAGGCCAGCCAAGGCAGGTGCGATGTGATTGGTTAGGCCCAGCCATCGCCCCATGATTGCCTAGCAGGGGGAGGCCCAGGCCACCAGCCAGCAGGCTGCAGCCGGTGGGCGGGGCCTCCCTCTGTGGGTGCAATCCATCGCCCAAAGAGGGACGCACAGGCTACCTGGCTGGCAGCACTGAGGTGGGTGGGTGGAGCCTCCCTCTGTGAGGCAATCGATTGTGGGGCTCCCAGACTGTGAGAGGGTACAGGCTGGGCTGAGGGACCCGCCCCCCCCCCCAGTGCATGAATTTCATGCACCAGGCCTCTAGTTGTAAAATAAACACATCCAAGTAATAACAACAAAACTGAAAACATTTTGATTGGCTTTCGTACTTAAGAAGTGCATTCACCTTCCTTAACATCTCCTTATCCCAGGCTCCATGCTCCAACTACAAGTATGGGTCCCTCTTCTTTCTGCAAATTCTACTCAAGGTTTTCTAATTCTGCTGTCTGATTCCCAGGTCTCCCAGGAATTCTGCTGCCAGAACTATGCTTGTAAAATGTAGTAAAATATAGATCTCTTCCTATTTTACACCCTTAGCAATATTTCAAATTTTGCAAATCATAAAATACTCTTCATAAAGTGACTCTTGATTTATTTTCTAATGCTTGCTCACCTTGAACTCAATTCTCCAAAAATATCTAATAACCTTCAGGTCCCACACTTTCTCACCCCTGTGCTCCAGGATGCCTTTCTGCTTTGCATCCTCCTCCTCCTCTTCAGATCAAGTATTCTTCCTATTACCTTTCTGGATTCCTCTCCATCTAAGTAGCTTCTTCAGTTGCCTCCTATGTGTCCTTATTGCATTTAAAAAATCTTTATGGTCGCACTGACAACACTGCAATGAAGTAACTTGTGTGGTGAAATAATACTTTTGATATGTTTCCTTGGACCACCTGGTCAGTGGTCTTCAATGCTGCCTTCCTCTAGCCTTGTCGTTTTAACTCTATTCTCCGGATCCCATAAATCTGTGAAGATGTGTCATTGAGCATTGCTGGCAGCAAAGCAGGTGGAACTAGATGCCCCTATTCCAAATTCATCAAGAGTAGTTCCATTTTTATCTACTTTACAACTTGGTCTTCAAAAGAGTCCATTGGAAGAGAGAGCCCAATAGGTATTCAAAACATGAACTCCACAGTTTAACCTGAAAAAGACTGGACAGATAGAGTGTGGGCTATGAAAAGGCAGATGCAGTAGGGACATGGGCCAGGGTCTTCCTCACAGATTGGACAGGGGCTGAAGCTCTGGCAGGGTAGATAATCACCTCCGGTCACAGGCTTTGCAAGTCCTCACTCACCAGTGATCCTGAGCCATCCATTTGTGCAACAGAATTTCAGAGCCAGAAGGAATCACAAAATTATCTAATCCATCTTCCTCCCTGTACAAGTGAAGAATGTATCCCCAGAGAAATTAAGTGGCTTGTTCAGGTTATCTGGACACACTGCAACTTTATGGCAGCCCTAGGGTTAGAATTTGGTGTTTCCAGACCCATCGGTGCTCTTTCTACTACACTTGGTCTGTGTGTAAGGTCCACCCTCTCTGCGATTATCTGGAAACAGCAGTGCCAGCTAAAGGATTCCAATCACCATCACTCATTTTCCTGCTCCCTCATAGGGAATACAATGACTTTAGTAATGACTTCCTGAGAAAAGAAAATACGCCACAAGTTTGTGTCTGAAACTTGTAAACATCAGGGGGCTTGAGACACACAGTTCCTTTCTCAGCCTGGCTGGAGCATGCGGGTCCTACACCTCAGCTCAGAGCTCTCTTTTCCTCCACGGCTGAGCAGTCCAGGCATTCATCTATGCGTCTGAGTTTGAGATAATCCAGATTAAGCTCATCCTCATCCCTTCACCTCAACACGCACATTCACTATTACTCATCTTGGCTTAAGCCTGTCTGCCTGCACCAGCAGAGACCTGAATGCTACACCTGCCACAAGTCCAAGAGAGAGGCATCGCAGGAATGAGATAGCTCATGGAATTCTGCCTTTTCACAGGCAGCCTTGATGTTTTCCAGTCAAACTGCCACTCTTAGATCTTTCCCAGGCAGTGACCCTAAAAGCTGTCATTCGGCACCAGCAAAGAAAGAACAAATTGAACTTGCTTCCCCAAATTAATCAAAGCTATCATTCTGTAGGGCTTGCACTTATTACCCTACAATATATTTTGAGAAGTTAGGGTCTCCCGTGTCCTTTGTTAGCCTACACACCCAGCCCTCTGTGTTGCTTGGAAGTCCTCATATCAGCATGATTTCAAGAAAATCTTGAAAATGGTAAGAAACTGAGGTTGCAAGGTGCTTTAAAATGTGTGTTAGTGTTCTTTGCCCTTTTTTGGTTGAAACAGAGCAGCTCTCACACCTTCATCACTCATGTCCAGGGTAGCAAATATGTTTCATTTGGTTGTTAATGGCTGCCTAGGCCCCATCTTACAAAGGATTCTGAAGCACAGAGAGGAAGTGACATCATAGTGATGGAGCAAGGCCTGGGCTATAGGAAAACATCCAGCAAATTTCCTGCATGGCTTTCATCCCTGATGTATGCAGAACAGTGGGACTGTAGCTAGAGTGGGAGGGGGAGAGGAACACTCATTCTGTGGAGTCCCGAGGTAGGCTTCTAGCGTCCCCTGCAGGTAACACTGGCCTGGCCATCCAACACATACCGGCCTTGTTCTGTTCCACTCTGCCTGTCCCCACAACCTCTGAGTAACACCACTCTCTCTGTGTAATTTGACCATACTCCATAGTAAGGCATGCGTAGCTCTCAGACTCTAGACAAGATGAAAACCACTTTAAATCGTACATTTCTCCTGAAGATAAGTTTTAGAACAGTGGTTTCCAATGTGGGGCACACGCCCCACAGGGGGCAATTTGATTTTTAAGGGGGGCAATTTGAGAATGCGTTATTAACAGTGAAACTTTTGCATTTTGCATTTCTTATGGTTCTAGGAGCCTCATATACAGTATCTAAATATATATGGTGACAAAGTTATGTATTTCAGGTCTCTATTATATGTTTTTAAAACTTTATTTGCTATTTTTTCATATCACTTCATATTATTATTTTTAAACAATTTCTTAGTGATTTCTTCCTCAGTACTTCAACTGTTCTTTTGTTCTTTTATTTTTCTCTTTCATGGATACCATGTTCTTTGGAAGACTGTTTAGACCAAGTTAATGGCCTTATAGGCTTCCTCCACATGAATAGGAGTTCACTTTTTGAACAATAAGAATTATATGTCATGGGAAGGGGGGCAGGCATCAGGATGTTAGGTGGGGCATGGCAAAAAAAAAAAAAGAAAAGTCAGGAACCACTGCTTTAGAAGGAAAGATTCCAGAAGGTGTATGTCCATAGCTCATATTTGGCCCATCAAAATTTATTATGAAGCTGGTACAAAGACTCTTGAATGTATGCAGAAATCCAGACCCATGAAGTTTATGGTAAAGTTTTTCACTCTGTTCCATGCCCCAACACAACCCTGCCATCAACCCAGCCAACCTCATCCAACTTAGGGGTTCTCAAACAGGGTGGGGGTCTAGACTAGCAACATCAGCTTCACCTGGGAATTCGTTTGGAATTCAAATTCTCAGTCTTATATTACTTAACTTTACTCATACTTACTATATTTCCTCTCATACTGAATCAGAGTCTCTGAAAGGGTGGCTCAGCCATTTTTTTAAGAGAGAAATTGAGAGGGAGAGAGAGGGGAACATCACTGTGAGATCAAAACATCCATCACTGCCTCCTGCATGCCCCCTACAGGGGATCAAAACTGCAACCCAGACATGTGCCCTGACCTGGACTCAAATCTACAGCCTTTCAGTGCACGGGATGATACCCAACCAACTGAGCCACGTCGACCAGTACAGAATTTGTTTGTAAGAAAGCCATCCTAGTGATTCCGGTGCATGCCCAAATTTGAAAAACAACACCCTGTTTTTCTGCCTAATACAATACTTTGCAATGATGGGAACCATGTCCTAAGTTTGTACTGTACAATATCATAGCTACTAGCCACATGAGGCTATTGGGCACTTGAAATGTGTAAGTTAGGAACTAAATTTTGAATTTAATTCAATGTTAATGAATTTAAATATAAGTAAGCATGTGTGGCAAGTGCCTACTATATTGGTTAGCATAGATGTAGAATAGTCGTATTTAAATATTTGGGTTTCTAGGAACTTCATGAGTATCTAGTAAAAAATGCATCGGGTAATATGAATGCCACCTTCCAACGGAAAATGATTCTCTTATAAAAGAAATGATTTGTATGTGGAAGACAAACCTTGTCCACTGTCCCTGTCATGATTTCTGATTTACAGAAGGGTTGTCCTGAACCATACTCTATAGTCCAGTCTCCTAGTCTTCAATGTTCTTCTGTGACAATTAAATCTCATCATCTTTGAAGGCTCAAATCAAATTATCTCCTCCTCTACCAACACTCTTTTCCATTTTCCAAAATTGTAGACCATGCATCCAAAAAATATTCCAACATTTAAACAGTTACTTACATTTGTATGCATTATAGTTTTCTCTTCCTCATTACAAGTTTCTACAGGGTAGGGGCCATATCTTTTAATTTTTTAAAACAATATGTTTTTATTGATTTCAGAGAGAGAGGGAGAGAGAGATAGAAACATCAATAATGAGAGAGAGAGCCATTAATCGGCTGCCTCCTACATTTATAGCACTGGTCCTTATTGCCTATTCCAGGTTTTCCTATACTTGCCCTACCCCTGGTGTCAGTCATTTCTTCAAGGAAATATAACTTTTATAGGGCAAAGATATTCAGAAGCCATTATCTGGATACTATAATAAGCACTAATATTATTTATTTCCTCCCCATGGATTATGTACAATTAAGAGCTCCTTGTACAAATAAGAGTCCCTAGGGGATCAAGCCCACAACCCTGGCCATATGCCCTGACCAGGAATTCAACTGTGACCTCCTGGCTTATGTGTCAATGCTCAACCACTGAGCCACAGTGGCCAGACTTAATTTTTTAGCCTGTAATTTTCTATTTCAATGTTGAGAAAAAAGCAGGTGCATATAAATACTTATGAGTGAATAACCTAACTCAGATTCAACTAGTATTTGAGCTCCCACAAATATTGTGCTGGACAATAATATGTGTCTTTACATTCTGTCACCACTACAACCCTGAGAGGAAAATAACATTAGAGTCATTTAGAGGATAAGGATATGAAGGTTCAGAGATATTGGACAAAGTTTTCAAACCCAGTATGCAATTAAAATTATAGACATTAGAGTTAAGACACTGGGTTCAAATAGCAGCCCCACCTCCTCAGCTGTGTGACATTGGATGTGTTATTCATGTAAAATCTCAGTTCTTTCATTGAAAAAATGGAGCTCTTAATTGTACATAATCCATGGGGAGGAAATAAATAATATTAGTGCTTATTATGGTATCCAGATCATGGCTTCTGAATATCTTTGCCCTATAAAAGTTATATTTCCTTGGAGAAATGACTGACACCAGGGGTAGGGCAAGTATAGGAAAACCTGGAATAGGGAATAAGGAACAGTGCTATAAACAGAGTACATAAAAAATTATAAGAGTCAAACGGGAGGGTCTCTGATTGGAAAATCTTAAACAAGTCATCAACAAAATATATAATGAGAGTAATGGATTATAACCCATAGAATGAAATAAAGATCCATGAGACAATAATGAAGAGCACTCTTCCTTATAGTAGAATTTCAACTAATGTAGAAGGAATGATATAAGTAGAAAAATCACCATTTTGCAAATACCACAGTAATAACAGTTGTACATAAGTACCACCAATGGATTCTAAAATTGGTGAATGAAACTATGATGAGAAACAGGATACTTGCACAGTCTCACAGTATCTTCCCACAAGATACTTATTAAATACAAAGGCAAAATAGTAACTTTACAGCTGAGAAACCTGACAGGCACTACCTGAGCCAAGCTATCAAAGTTAGCATCAAAGAAACGGGACACATTGATATCTTGTGCATCCTGATATAATGCACTGGGAAGGACACAACATGCATTCTTATCAAATATACAGTATCTCTGAAGAAATATCTAGAATATACAAATTAAAGAATATTCCATAAAATAACAGGCCAATACCCTGTAAAATATCAATGTCTTGAAAGACAAAGAAAGAATAAGGAACTCTTCCAGATTAGAATGGCCTAAGGAGGCATGACAACTAAATGCAATGTGTGATCCTGAGTTGGATCCTACACTAAAAAAATATATTAGTGCAATAAGGGCAGAAATTTAACCATGGTCTTTAGATGAGATAATAGTATTGTATCAATGTTTGATAATTACATTTTGGTTATATAAGACGTTAACACTTGGGAAATCTGGGAGAATTCTTTGGTCTAATCTTTCAACTTCTGTTAGTTTTAAAATAATTCAAAATAAAAGGTTAAAGAAATCTAGTGCCTGATACCTAGTAAAACTAGCAATTTAGAAACCCAAATGTCTATTAACTTATGAATAAACAAGTTGGTAGAGTTATATAAGGGAATATTAGACTATTAAGAGGGACAAAGTATTGATACATTATTTAAAAAATGATCCTTAAAAATGACGCATACTAAGTGAAAGGAGCCTGTCACAGAAAACTACAGCCTATGACTCCATTCAAATGAAATGTACAGAACAGATAAATCTGTAAAGACAGAAAGTACATTAGTAGTTGACAGGATTTGTGTGTGTGTGTGTGGGGGGGTATTACAGAAAGAAGAGTGAGTGCTAATGGATATGAAGTTTCTTTTGGGAGTGAACAAAATGTCCTAAAATTAGATAATGTAAATTATATCTCTGTAGATATATTTAAAACCATTGAACTATTAAACTTTAAATGGGTGTGTTTTATTGTGTGTGATATATATCTCAAAAAAAAGCTGTGTCTGATACATAACAAGTACTCTAAAAATGGGACCCATGATTATGATGATGGCAACGATCTCATTGTTTTCTTCTCACTGGAGCTCGGGGCCTGTCCAGCATTAACTTGTAAGGTTTCTCAGGACGTGAGTGAGATAGCTGTATAATAATGACTTAGTTATTTGTTGTATTTTTCTATCCACATGAGAACCACACAACCTCTCTCTCCCCTAATTGACCTAATTGATGAAGACCAATGGAGACAGAAGGACCTGTTTCAGGTGCAAGGACTGATGAAGATGCTAAAACACAAAGGAAATTGTGACCTAGGGGAGAGATATCAATGTATTTAGCTTTTATAGATTTCTTTTTGTCTTTCTGTTTACTAAGTAATTAATTAAAATGATTTATTTTCACCTTTCAAATGATTGTGTTACTGCCCGCATCCTTGTTCAGCCCTCAACCCATCAGATAAGAAAGCCCCAGTGTGTTTGGTTCAGGTGCAAATAATTGACTAGGATGACAAAAGCTAAGACTTTTTATAGGAAGGGCCTGGGGGAAATTCTGTAGGGCTTTGTATGGCAGGCAGGGGGAGCTTATTTGATATACAGGTGGCACCTTGTACAGGACCATATCCCTCGTGCTTGCAGACCATCCTAGCTCTGGAGGCATAAATGCTGAAGCCACCTTCTCTCAGGTCTCAGGGCAGCCTCAGAGAGCTGAGGGCTGCCATGAGTCTGGAGGAGCCTCCAAACACAGTATTTGCCTGGGATTTATGAGAAGCCTTTGAGGCTTGCTCATTGCTGGTCACAACCCCAAGTCCTTGATTACTGTGAATGAAGCAAAGCCAAAGAAAACAATGCTGATGGCTGAGCACAGGCAGAGCTAGCCCTGTCCTGTCACCATCAGACCCAAACAATTGTTCTGACTTGCAAACCCATGAAGTAGGCTTTTCGGAAGTTAACGAATGCCCATGGAGGTCTCCGGGAGAGGAAGCTCTGCTATCTGGGAGAGAACAGACAGGGAGAAGGCCAAAAGGAGTTGCTCTGTGAAGCTACATTCTTAACTAATTTGTTCCGAATATCCTCCAGTCATACATGTGAGAAATGACATCCGAGGGCAAGGGGCAGCAGTTCAGAGATAAAATAAGTTGAAGGCATTTAAAGGACTTGCCAAGGAAAAGTGCTCATCTGATAAAAATTTAGCCAGGAAGGATGCCAAAAACCGGGAGAGACACAACTGAGCGATGCGATGAGGTGATTGCTGCTCCAGCTGTCAGACTTGTCAATGGTGTGGAGATGCCAGATTTTAACTCAAGTGCAATGTCAGCCCCAGAGCTGCCTCTACTTCCCTGCATGGTTTTCATTAAGAAAGCACTGAGACTTGGTTCCAACTAGAAATACACTATCTGGACCCAGGTCAAGAGGTAAAGTTGTTGGTTGGTCTGTCTCCTCCTCAAAAAACGGCATTGAAGTAGGAGAAAGAGGATGCAATCTGACACCTTCACCCTCACTCTACTGGAATGGAATGAGCAGGGTTCTGCTTGGGTTTGAGTTGTGGGTATGTTGGAAGACAAGGCATGAAGGGCAGGGTAGGGCTTGAATTGCCTTGAGAAAGGCAACATTTTCCATATTAGTTCTTAAAAGTCCCACCAGAAACCAACGGCATGAAAAGTGACAACTCCGTAAGTTTGAAATGTCAAACCAAATCAGGGTTCTGTGTTATCATAAATATTGGCCATAAACATAGGGCTAGGTACATGTGAACTATGAGACTGTAGGCAACACTGTATTCCACCTGCTTGTTTAAATTATGTGAGATAAAGATATATAAGGAGAAAGGTTTAACATGTTTTTAAAGGAAGAAGACTAGAGCCATGAAAGTGCATTCCCCTCTCCTATTAAAGGGATGTCAAGAAATTGGCTATAGCAAAAGAAGGTATGTTAAAGCTACTCATACAATTTTGGATATTAAATGCTTATTTATGTTCGTTCAAAGAACTAGGCTCCCATATAACTGACCATAACGAATCTGTTCAGTGCACTGGAAAACAAGAAATTTACACCCTCACCCACCCCCAACATAGTTAAACAATAGAGGGAATATCTTCTTAGGAAAATTAAAAGTCACTATTACAATGTCAAAGTCTCTTTCTCCTAGTTATGTCTGCCAATCTAGTGCTCTCTCTAACTTCTATACTTAGCAGGGTACACCCAAGCCTTTTTAAACATCAACTACTTAGCCAGTCCTGCAAATTCTCCTTGCTGTGACAAACACCCAAATTTAGACCCCCCAAGGCACTGTCCCTCAGAGGAAACACAAGGGCCAGAAAATTCAGGAAATAGTAACAAGTCCATGGCAAAGATAGCTTGTTTTGTGTCTCTTTTGCTTACAAACATATAGCGGAGTTTGAGATATAATAATCAATAGCTTCAAAGAGATGCTGGGTCAAAAGATGGTTTACTGATATGAAGACAGACCAAACTTATCCCCCACCAATTAAAACAACGAAAACACTGGATAAAATATATGAAAACTAATTTCCAAACATTAGATGTATAGGGAGGGGGAACACATGAAGTGATTTCTAGGATTGCCTCAGTTAACTGCCTGAAGAGAATTTCCGGGTCACATCACAGGAAACAGGGAGTCGAGCAGAGGCCAGAGTCTCTTTAAATAGAGGAGGTGAAATTGGGAACAAAAGGGGAGAAAGGTGGCCAGAGTTCAAAGGGCAGAGGAGAGAGCTGCACCAAGAGAGCTCCAGAAAATTGCAGAGAATCTGCCTCAGTCTTCAGCTGATCAGGGCATGTGTATCAGGCAATTACATGAGTCTGGGAAGAGAACCACCTAAAAGGAGCACAGGGAACAATTCCCAGACATAACACTGTGCTGTGAACGGTTTATGTTCTCACTAACTAGAATGGAAAATCTAGTAAATCATGGGGCTATAAGAATATAGGATCAATGGTAGGGGAAAATTATCCCTACAATAAGGCTGGTTTTATCCTACTAACAAAGTGTAAAAGCAATTCCACCAAAATATGAATTAATACTGAAAATTTTAGAAATATCTATCATATATTATGATAGATATATATATTATCATATATTAGAAATATCTATCATATATGATAGAAATATCTATCATATATCATATATGAAAGTCTAAGCAACCAACAACCTTTCGACTGTCTGACCGGTAGCTATGACATACACTGACCACCAGGGGGCAGACACTCAATGCAGGAGCTGCCGAGGGACAGCAACTTTGCAGAGTGCCCTCTCACACTTTCAGACCCCTCAGGGGATGTTGGATTGTGGGTTTCGGCCTGATCCCTGCAGGCCAGGCTGAGGGACCCCACCTGCTGGAGGGACCCCGCTCATTCGGCAGATGCCCTTCAAGCCCCAGCGCTGCCCCTGGTGTGGCTGGCCAGGGAAAGACCGCGGGAGGTTGGCTCCAGGGCGTGTCTGGCCCATCTCACCCAGTCCCGCCCTGCCAGCCAACTTCTAATTAATGTCCTTTCAATGTGCACAAATCCGTACATGGGGCCTCTAGTATATACATATACATATGAATGTTATTCAGCAATAAAATTCTGCCATTTGCAACAACATGTTTGGACCTAGAGAGTATTATGCTAAGTGAAATAAGGCAGACAGAGAAAGACAAATAACATATGATTTCGCTTATATGTAAAATTAAAACCAAACAAAACAGAAACAGACCCATAGGTATAGAGAACAAGCTGATGGTTGCCAAAAGGGAAAGAGGTGGAGAGATGGGAATAAGAAAAAAATAAAGAAATAAAGATGGAATGAAAACCTGAGGAAGGAACAAGAAGCTTTCAAAGAAGGCTAAAAGAAAAAAGAAAATAGAAGTTTCTTTTCTGTAATGTAGCTATTCATAAAATGCAGGAATAGTGTGATAAATGCCAAATACAAATACCATAATGAAATGTAGTAAAATGAGTTTATTTATACATATGCATTAAGTTTTTGTGAATTATATATTATGTTTTCTTCTTTATATTTATACTAGGGGCCCAGTGCACAAATCCGTGCACCTTGAAAGGAACCGTGGGCAACAAGGCTGTGGTGGACACAGGGGCGGGTCTCAGCCCATCATCCACATCCCCACCCAACCCCTCTCACAGCAGCCCCCGGTTCCCTGTCTGCTGGCAGCCCCGCTACCGCTGCCACTGCTCCCATGTGCTGATGGCGCCAGCCCCACTTGCACCTGTTGATGGCACAGAGTGATTGAGTCCAGTGCCAGCAGCAGGTTCGAGTGGCAGCTACTGCCCTGATTGCCCCTCAGGAGCAGGGGTAGGTGGAGTAGCCCTCAGGGGCGATTGGGGCCAGCAGCTGCCACTCACACTCGCTGCTGGCACCGAATGATCAGGACTGGTGCCAGGTGCTGGGAGCAGGTGTGAGCGGTGGCTCCAGCACTGGCAGCGGGTGCTAGCGGCAACTCCGACACCGGCTGCAGGTGCAAATGGGGCCTGTGCCAGCAGCAGGTGCAAGGGGCAACTCTGGCGCCAGCCACAGGTGTGAGTGCCAGGCAGGATCACGGTGCATGGGAGCAAGGAATTTTTAGTAACCACCAGAGGCTTGCCCTGATGACAGCAACCAGCACCCCGCCTTGGTCTGGTGCTCCTGCTCACCATTCCACCATCCCGCCATGGCCAACGCCAGCCATGTTCTGTACTCTGCTGCCTGTTGCCAACACCCGCCATGTTCTGTGTGCACCCCTTGGTGGTCACCACATGTCATAGCGACCAATTATTCAGTTGTTTGGTTGTTCCGCCATTTAGTCTATTTGCATATTGGAGTTTTACATATATAGATAGCTTCAATAATTACAACCTAACTTAAAGATATAAATTACATAAAAATTGGGATCTAATTCCTAAAAAAATAGCAAGTCTTAAAAGTCAAGAAAAAGAAATAAAACCATTTTTATTTGCAGACAACATGACTGTCTATATAGAAACCCCAAAGAATTTACAAAATAACTCCTAGAACTAACAAGTGAGTTCAATAAGATGACAGGATATAAGATCAACACACAAAAGTCAGTTACATTTTCTATAAAATAAAATGAACTGAACAAATAAAATCTGAAATGAACAATACAATACCATTTACAAATTGCTGAAATAATATGAAATATTTAGGTATAAACCTAATAAAGTATATATAGGATCTTTATGATGAAAATTATAAAGTGCTGTAAAATAATTTTTAAAAGACCTAAACACTTGGAGAGGCATGCCATGTTCATGGATTTGAAAACTCATCATAGAAACAATGTCAATTCTTCCCAAATTTATCTATAGGTTTTATGAAATACATATTAAAATCTAAATACATTTCTTTATAGACATAGACAAGCTTATTCTAATATTGATATGGAAAGGTAAAAGGAGCTAGAATAGCCAAAACAATTTTGAAAAGAGTAAAATGGGAGACATCATGTTTCTGAATTTTAAGGTTTATTATTATAAGTGCATTAATCAAGATAGTATGGCTCAGGCATACCTCAGAGATAATGTGGGTTTAGTTTCAGACTATTGCAAAAAAAAAAAAATGAGTGTCACAATTAAGTGGGTAGTAATCTGTTTTACTGGTGAAGGGTCTTGCCCTCAAATTATAAAAAATGCAACATCTGTGAAGTGCAGTAAAGTGAAGCACAATAAAACAAAGTATGCCTGTGTTGGTGGAGAGTTAGATTGATCAATGGAACAGTACCGAGAACCCAGAAAAAGATTTGATCAGTGAAACAATATAGATAACCTGGAAAAGGATCCACATAAATATGATCACTTAATTTTTTTACAAATAAGCAAAACAATTCAATGGAGGAGGAAGAGTATTTACAATAAATTGATAAATGATGCTGGGGACAACTGGACCTTCATTAGCCAAAAAGGAAGAAAAAGAAAAAGAAAGAAAAGAGAAAAAGTTAATCTAAACCTCATATTGTATTTATCACAAAGTTAAATTAAGTGTAAAACATAAAAGTTTAACATTTTCAGAAAAGATCTTGAACTCAAGAGCTAAGAAAAGAGTTCTTACAGTTAATATCAAAGAAAAATTCATAAGAGAAAAATTAACATATTGGTCCTTATCATTATCTTTTTTAAAAGATACAGACAAAAGTATATTCTCTGGCAAAAACAAACAAACAAACAATCAAATAAATAAATAAATTGAATTAGAAGTCAATAATAGAAAGTTAAATCCCAAAATATTTGAAAACAAAATAGCAAACAAAGCTATAACTTTAAAAAAAGTCAAAATGGAGATTAGAAAATATTTAAAACTAATTGGAAATTAAAACATAATATTTCAAAGTTTTGGGAATGCAACTGAGGTATTACCTTAGAACAAAGTTTATAGCACTAAAGATCAAAATTAGAAAAGAAGAAAGGTCTCAAGTCAATAATTTCAACTTCTAAAAACTTTGAAAAGAGATTAAATACAAACTAATCAGCAGAAAAATAGTAATAAAATAAAAATAAATATCAATGAAATTGAGAAAAAATTAAAAGAAAGTAAACCTAAAGATTGTCTTGGAAAAGATTAATAAAACTATATGCCTCTTCTTAGACTTAACCAGAAAAAAAAAATGATAGAAGAGCATAAATTATCAATATCAGGAATGAAAGAGGTAACATTGACACTGATTCTAAAAAAATTAAAAAGATGATAATGGAAATTTACCAAAAAAATTATTTCAATAATTTTGACAACAGAGATGAAGTGGAGAAATTTCTTGATTGATACAACATATGAGAACTTATTTAATAAAAATGTAAAACCTTAGCAACAATATGTATATTAAATAAAAAATTAATTTTATTTAAAACCCTCCCTAAGAGCAGGACCACAGGATGGCCACTTTTACTAGTACTAGTAAGCATTTTACTGAAGTTTCTGATTAGAGTAATACGGTATTAAACAGAGACAAAAAGCAACCATATTGGAAATAAATAAATAAAACTACTTTTACTTACAAAATACATGATTATCTACATAGAAAAATCACACAGAATGTACAAATAAAGCTATTGGAACTAAAAAAAGGGGGGGGGTATTAAATAGGTAGCAGGATACAAGATCCATATAGACAAATCAGTTGAAAATGAAAGCAACAAATAATCAGATATTGAAATTACTAGTCAACATAGGATAAAAATATGAAATATTAGGGATCATTCTGTAAACTGAAAACTACAAAACATTGCTGATAATAACTATTAACACCTAACTAAATCGGAAATATGTTTTGTACAAATTGGAAATATGTTTTGTACATGATTGGAAGAATCAGTATCATTGTTATTCAAGTGGTATCAAAATTAGTCTTCAGGCCAAAGCAAACTCCAATCAAAATATTAGCATAATTTCCTTTTACAAATTGGCAAACTATTTATAAAGTTTATACATGAAATATTTAAAAATAGCTAAAATAACTTTGAAAAAGTTGAACAATTTTGGAAAAATTAACCTACCTGATTTATATTTAAGACTTAATTTAATATAAAGCTAAAGAAATTAACACTATATGGTATTGATATTGAGATGGACAAATAGATCAGTGAAACAAAACAGAAAGTCCAGAAATATACTCACAGGTATAATTCATTTTTATAAAGATGTCAAGGAAATTCAATGAGCAAAGAATATTTTAAATAGATGGTGTTGGTGCTGGAACAATTAGATAGTCATGTACAAAAACAATTACCTCATATTTGATATAAAAATTAACTGGAAAGAGATCATAAATATAAATGCAAGAATGAATACTATAAAACTTCTAGAAAAAAAACTGTAAAACTTCTATTAACCTTTGGTGTGGCAGAGATGTCTTAAATATGACTCTAAAAGGCAAGATCTATAACAGAGTAAATAAATTTAAAATTTTCAAGATTAAATCCTTTATTCTTCAAAAGATGCTGTTATGGAAATTTTAGAAGAGTAATAAACTACAGCCTTAGAGAAAATATTTGCAAAACATGTATCTGATAAAGGACTTAAGTCCAGAATATATGGGGCATCCTTACAACTCATTAATGAAAATACAACCCAATGGAAAAAAATAGGGAAATGATGTAAAGCAGACCTTTCACTAAAGTAGATATATGGTTGACAAATAAGCACCTGAATAAAGAGTTACACATCAGTTGCCATTAGGAAAATGTGAATTAAAACCACAGTGAAAAAACATCACACATACTTAAAATGGCTATGTTTAAAAGACTGACTATACCAAGTATTGGTAAGAATTTGAAGGAACTAGAACTCTTACATACCACTAGTAGAAATGTAGAATGATGTAATTACTTTGGAAAGTAGTTTAGCTTTTCTTTAAAACTTAAACATACCTCTATCATATGAAAGCATTTATAGCTGCTTTACTTAAAATCAAGTTAAAAATTGAACTGACCTAAATATTTATTAAAAGATAAATGAATAAGCAAATTACTGTGTATCTGTATGATGAAATATTAGTCAGCAATAACAGTTTAAAATGAGCTATTAATATATGCAACATAATTGAATCTCAAAGTAATTATGCTGAGTGAAAGAAGACAGCCCTAAAACAGTACACACTGTATGATTGTATTTATATAATATTTAAGAATAATGAGATGACCTATATTGGAAGAAATCAGATCATCGATTACATAAAGGCAGGAGTAAGAGATTACAAATGGGTGCAAGGAAAAATTAGGGGTGAAGCTTTAGTACACATCTTGATTGTGGGGATAGTTTTATGGGTGTATACATATGTCAAATTTTATTGAACTGCCCACTGCAAATATGTATGGTATAGTGGCTTTCAATAATAAGTCTTTAAATCTGTAGAAAAGAGAAAATGTTCATCTAGTGCTAGGAATTTTTAATGAAACTTCCTGGAGATCATCAAAAGCCAGTAAAAGTTTAGAAAGTAGGACCTGAAGCTACAGACAGTTTTCCTTTAGCATTTTTGTATCAAATCACTTGGAGTAACGAAAGATAATTCATGTAATCTGAGCACCTATTTCCAGGTTTTTTATATATGATGTTATTGTTATTTAATGCTTCCTACTGGATTATTATCATTAGTTTAGAAAGGAGGAAACTGATGGCTAGAGAGATTAAGTTTCCATGAATGTGGTAACAGTAAACAGATTAAGAATGTAGGGTCTGGAGCACAGCTTTAAATCCCAGCTCCATCTCAATAGCTGTTCAGTCTTGGGCAAGTTGCTTAGACCCTCCATGCATTACTTCCCTCATCAGAAAAGGTAGATGTTAATATTATTTACTTTATAGGGCTATGGCATATCAAAAAAGATCAACAAATGATAGTTTCAGTTGTTATTTTTCCCCATACCTCATTCCCATAACAGACTGTAAATCATTGGAATATGTGTCTTAAACTCACCCTATTTCAGCCATAATAGGTTCTGAAGAGCTCCGTACAGACATTGTAGCTGTACCCCAAATCCCCATACTCCAATCAATTCGCATTATGTCTCCTAGAGTTGACTTTGGCATTCTCTCAACTAGCCACAGCATCCTTACAGACATATTCTAATGCACCCCTTCTTATTCTTCAGGGGAAATTAGCCCCCAAGTGCCCCCAATATCACCTCTAAAACCTCTCTTCAATTCCCCCTCTATTTTCTCTAACCTTGGCCCAACCGCAAGCCCCTGGTATTTTTTTTGTTTACAATATTGTAATCATCTCCTGGTCTCTTTAACTTTGATGTCTCGCTGACCCACTACCACCTCTAAGTAATGTCTTAAAGCTTTAGTATGCATAGACGTACAGGGTGCAAATCTGGAAATCAAGACTAAAGAGGCAATGCTAAGGCCTCGGAGTGCACACATGTAACATTCTTCACAGGGGACTTGATGCAGCTGGACCATGAGCCACACTCTGATAATCACTGTGCTACATGTTGTCATTGATTGAGGAAGAAAATATTCATCTTAGTAAGAGTAAATCGGACTTCACTCAGATATTGAGCATAAAATTCACTGAGTATTAGCTGTCCAAATAGAAGTAGTTAAACTGTATCCAGGTGCTTGAGGGCCAGTAGCATCTCCATCCTGCCCCTCTCTCCCTTTGAGCCCTGTCAAAAGCCAGGGTCATGGACCTGATCTAGTGTAGCAGCTATGGCAGTGGCAGCAGCATAATCAGCTCAAGCCCCAAGCAGCAACTTGTCTCTCTAGCCACAGTTACTGTAAAAAGTAGCCTCTCTCCTCCAAAGAGTGCAAAGGGAGTGTCCATTTCTTTCTTATTACCTCCTGCTGCCTCTTCCCAAAAATGGTGTGACAGTGCAGGGACCTAAAACCCTGAGAGAAACCCAATTTTCTAGCCAAAGGAATGAGAAAAAGGAACTCTTGGGAATTATAAGTGTGGGGGAAACCCAGGAGAAACGAGAACTGGATATGGAAATCCCCTAATTCTATGTACATGACACAAGTTGCAGCATCAACCTGAACTCTGTATGTGCAAAAAGAATAGAAAACAAAATAAACAAACAAAAGCATGGTAAAGGCTCTGAGAAGAGATTAGTGGTTGACAGAGGCCAGGGAGTGGGGACTGAGTGAAATGGGTGAAGGTGATCAAAATGTATACAAACTTCTAGTTATAAGATAAATAAGTTGTGTGGATATAATGCACAGCATGGTGACAAAGGTTAATAACAGCGCATTGTGTATTTGAACACTGATAAGGGAATAGACGTTAAAAGTTCTCATCACAAGAAAAAAATATAACTGAGTGAGGTGATGGATATTAACTAAATATTGTTGTAACTGCTTAATAATATATACATACCTCAAATCATTATGTTATATATATTGAACTAATACAATGTTATGTGTCACTTAAATTTTAATAAAACTGAAGGGGGCAGCCTTCATCTCTGTCATGAATGTACTAAGTTCACTCATCAGAGGAATCAGAACAAGAAAAGGTCATGTCAGGCCCTTTGCTGACACCCAAGAAAGAACCTGGGGGCTGAACATATCAGGGCTTGAACACAGGGTCAGAGATGTGTCCTGTAGTCTTAAAATTTTTTTAAAAAGTGTATTATATAATAAAAAAATATCAACAGGTCCTGACTTTCTGACTTCAATATCACTTAATATAACAGAGTTGCAGAAAAAGGAAGATTTCAAGAAATCATCACAATTCATATTAATTTCTAAACTGACCACCTTTGCATCTTTTTAATTTTTTTATTTTTATTGATTTCAGAGAGGAAGGGAGAGGGGGCGAGTGATAGAAACATCAATGATAAGAGAGAATCATTGATCGGCTGCCTCCTGCACACCCCCTAGTGGGAATCGAGCCTGCAACTCAGGCATGTGCTCTTGATCAGAATCAAACCTGGGACCCTTCAGTGTGCAGGCCGACACTCTATCCACTGAGCCAAACCAGCTAGGGCCACCTTTGCGTCTTGATGGGTCCCCAAAGTAGAGACCAATAAGCACAAGTAAGCATTTCTAATTTCTAAAGTGCTATGAGTTAGAGCATCTCCTGTAACTTTTCCAAGTGCCATATTTTCAATTCTATCCCATTGTGCCTACCATTAGTCACTGCCCTGCTGATAGAAGTCCTTATTCCTCAACATGCATCAATGATCTGTAACCTATTCTTTGAACTTGTTGAGAAATTATTTTTCACTGTCATTCTACTATGTAAGTTGATGTTCTCTTTAAGAGGACAACTCTATATTGAGTTAAAGAAGCCTCAAGACCCTATAACTCACATATATAAGATATCCACAGGCTGTTGAAGAAGAAATCTGTCAAACCAGTAAATCAGCTGTTTTGTTTTTATTTCATCTAGACAAAGTTGACCAGAGAAAGCCAAGGCAATGTTTGGAAAGACTGATGAATCTAGAAATCATCAGTCTTTGATTCACAAATTATATTTCTGGCTTTGTCACTACCATCTATCAATTATGTGACATTGCTTATATATTTAACCTACCTAGAGCTCAGATTCAACATCTGTAGAATGTGTGGGTTGGCACAGGCATCCTTTGAGATTTCTTCCAGCTCCAACATTACATGACTCTAAAAATGATTGATTTTTTTTTCACTTTGCAATTCAGTATTTTTGTCTCACTTAGAATATTAAATACTCAACCTGGGTATATAATAAATCTTGATGCAACATGAAAATAACACCACCGTATGGTTTTATAATAATGTGAGTATACAGCAGTATCGTATATCAATGGATTCCAACACTCATTCTTCTAATAAGACCTAATATGCCTGGGGAGAAAGTCAATAAAGGAGAGAGCTACTCAGGAATTTCAGTCTTCATCTAATGGCAGTTGAGAAGTAAAATAATAAGAAGGTACAATTTTCTCCTAATTTTTCTTTTTTAACCTCTCTGAGATTGTTTCCTCATCTATAAAGTTGGGATAATCATAAGCAACCTAAACCATTGATGGGGAATCTAGTAAGTGCTTAATAAAGTGCTTCGCTTAGAACTTTATTATTCATACGAAATTCTCTGAAAATTATCATTGTTTTAGCCATGGAGTCTGCTGAATTGGCAGTTTCTTAAGGAATCTCCTAATACCAAAATAAAACAAGTTGAGGTTATAACTGCCCGAATTTTGACAGGCCAGTTAATGGAAGAAGAGCAAGTCTTAGCATAAATGGTTCATGAAGAGTATATTATCCGTCTCGGAAAACAAAATGAGGGACCAAACCCCAATGCCTTGTACCATCCATACTTTTAGGTACATGAAATAAATCAAAGCAACTTTCTTGAACAACCCATGCTACTCTTGAATATTTCAGATTAATTTCTAGTAGACTACAAGCTAAAAATCATAGCACTTCAGAGTTCAACCATTCCTCAGCAATCAGCAGTTCTCATAAGGACATTTTGGACAGTTATTGTTCACCGGACTGTTCTATCCACTGCAGGATGCTAAAGGATCCTAGCCCCTCCCACTATCTGTGAAATCAGAACTGGTTATATAGTCATAGATTCCAGTGCAGAATGAAAATACAAGGACTCCTTGATCAAAACTTAAGAAGTTTAAGATAGTAACAGGAGAGAACTAAACATTGGCCCTTCTAAGTATGGGGCCCTATGTGACTGCACAGGTTGCACACCATGAAGCTGACCCTACATGGGGGGAACATTCTTGGTCACAGTAAACCTCTCTCCCCTACCCTATATTGCCAAGTGCCCCCTTAAAAACTTTTTAGTCCAAGGTATTGCCTTATAGATAATAAAGGTAAGGCCCACAAATAAGAAAATTGCCCAAAGCCAAAGAAAATGCAAAAGTAGTATTGAATCCATCTATTTTTACTTCATTTTAGTTTTTTCAAAAAAGTTTACTGAAATAATAAGTGTCGCACAAATTTCACTATTTAAAAGTGTATGTTCAAGCTTCTTTAAACATTCACAGTTATGTAATAATCAACATAATTTGAGAACATTTTCATCAACCAAAAAAGAAATCTCATTAAGAGTCATTCCTCATTCTTTCCTCTAATTCCCTCAGTCCGAGGCAACCACTTTTTTCTATGGTCTTTTGTAGCTGGGTTCTTTCACTTAACATAACGTTTTTGGGGTTCATCCAGATTATAGTATACATCAGTACTTTATTTCTTTTAATTGCCAAATATTCCACTGTATGAATACTATATTGTATTAACCAATCCATCAGTTCATGGACATTTTTAGTTGTTTCCATTTTGGGGGGGTCATTAAGAATGATTCTATAAACATTCATGCAAAAATTTTCCTAAGTGGACATATGTTTTCAGTTCTCCTGGATACATACCTTGCAGTAAAATTGCTAGGTCATATGGTAAAGCTATGTTTAACCTTTTGAAAAACTACCAGATTGTTTTTCAAAGCAGCTTCACCATTTTCCATTCCTCCAAATCCTTGCCTTTACTTGTTATTATTGGTCTTTTTTGATTATAGCCATTCTATTGGGTATGAAGTAGTATCTCTGAGGATTTAATTTCCCTGATGGTTAAGTATACTGAAAATTTTGTTGTGTGCTTATTGATCATTTGTATATATTCTTAGAACAAATATATATTCAGATCCTTTGCCAATTTTTATGTGATAATTAATTGCCTTTTATTATTGAGTTATAAATGTTCTTTATATATGCTGAATAAAAGTTCTTTATCAGATACACGATTTGCAAAAATCTTACCCCATTCTGTGGGTTGTCTTTTCACATTTTGATGGTATTCTTTGAAGAATATACATTTTTAATTTTGATAAAGTCCCTTGTAATTTTGGTGTCATACCTAGGAAAACATTGCCTAGTGCAAGGTTTACACCTCTGTTAAGTGGAAAGACTTACACCTCTATGATCTTCTAAAGGTTTTATATTTTTAGGTTTTATACTTAGGTCTTTGATCCCATTTTGAGTTAATCTTGGTAGGGGTCCAACTTCATTCTATTTCATTCAATTCAATTATCCAGAACCATTTACGAAAATGACTATTATTTCCCAATTGAACTGTATGGACATCCTTATCATATATCAGTTAACTTTAAATATGATTATTCAATTCTAGACTCTAAATTCTATTTCATTTACCCATATGTATATTCTTATACCAGTACCACACTGTTTTAATTATTGTAGCTTTAAGTTTTGAAATTGGAAGGAAAGAAAGTTGCATTAGAACTGTAAGACGAATTTGGAAGAGTAATGGCATGCTCACATCCATTCTATTATAAATTAACTAGAGGCCCAGTGCACAAAAATTTGTGCACTGGGGGGGGGGGGGTCCCTCAGCCCGGCCTGTGCCCTCTCGCAGCCTGGAACCCCTCAGGGGATGACCACCTGCTGGCTTAGGCCCGCTTCCCAGGGGATTGGGCCTAAGATGGCAAACAGACATCCCTCTGGCAGCCCAGCAGCCCTCAGGGGATGTCCACTTGCTAGCAGGGAGCAGGCCTAAACTGCAATCGGACATCCTTAGCGCTGCTGAGGAGGCAGAAGAGGCTCCCACCACCACCGCTGTACTGGCAGCCATCAGCCTGGCTTGTGGCTGAGCAGGCTCCTCCCATGTGAGAGTGCCCTGACCACCAGAGGGCACCTCCTGCATTGAGCATCTGCCCCCTGGTGGTCAGTGTGTGTCATAGTGACCAGTTATTCCCAGTCATTCTGCTGTTAGGGTCAGTTTGCATATTACCCTGTTACTATATAGGATAGAGGCCTGGTGCACGGGTGGGGGCCGGCTGGTTTGCCCTGAAGGGTGTCCCAGATCAAGGTGGGGGTCCCGCTTGGGTGCCTGGCAAACCTGGATGAGGGGATGATGGCTGTTTGCAGCTGGTCACACCCCCTTCAGGGTGGGGGTCCCCACTGGGGTGCCTGGCCAGTCTGGGTGAGGGGCTGAGGGCCGTTTTCAGGCTGGCAGGTGACTGAAGCTCCCAACCTCTCCTTTTTTTCTTTTTTTTTTCTTTTTAATTCTGGGATTTATTTACCTTCTATGGCTGTCACTGGAGCTGAGAGCTGGCTTTAGCTCTGAGGCTCGGCTCCAGCTCTGAGACCTCGGCTGCTGAAAGCAGGTATCTGGGCTTTTTTTAGCTTCTATAATTGAAACACTGTTGCAACTCCAGCTCTGAGGCCCGGCTCGCTGAAAGCAGGTTTCTGGGGATTGTTTAGCTTCTATAATTGCAACATGGTTGCTTAGAGTGCAGCTCAGAGCTGGGCTGCGGCAGGCAGGGAAACTTGGCTTCCTCCATCACTGGAGCAAGCTAGCTTCCTGTTCACTTCAGCTGCCTGGCTGCTGGCCGCCATCTTGGTTGGCAGTTAATTTGCATAGTGCCCTGATTAGCCAATGTGAAGCATGTAGGAGGTATGGTTAATTACCATGTTTGTCTATTATTATATAGGATTTTTAAAAATATTTAACTTCCAGATTGTTCATTTCAAGTATACAGTAATGCTTTTTTAAATCAGTTAAGACAAGAAAAGAACAGAAATATGCATTTATATAACCTTTTATTTTTTTATAACCATATTTTCTGGTGTTCTTTTTTTAATGTGGTTTTGAATTAATGGCTGGTCTTTTGCAGGGCATGTCTGATAGCAATGAATGCTCTTATTTTTTGTTTTGTAAACAGAATCAATTCATCTTGTAAACAAAATAAATATCTTTATTTCACCTTCATATTTGAAAGATAGTTTTGCTGGATATGAGATTCTTCTTTGGCAACTATTTTCTTTCAGCACTTTGAATATGTCATCCTACTGGCTTTTGACCTCCATTGTTCTAATATTAGAGAAGTTAATTGTTCCTGCCATGGAGGAAAAGGGAGTGAAGAGTTATTCCTTAATGGTTATAGATTTCCTTCTTGGTGTAATGAAAAGTTCTGGAAATAGGTAGTGGTAATGGTTGCACAATAGTGTGAGTGTAATTAATGCCACTGAATTGTACATGGTAGTTTTTGAGATTAGCCTTTAGGCTTTTTTTTTTTTTTTTGAAACCAGGAGAGCTCTTACTAGCTTTCTCTTTCCTGTGGTTCTCTCTGGTAAATTTATTGGCTTCTGGTTTAATTTTGTGCTCTCATAGAGTTATTAGCCTCTTCATAGTTGCTTACTACCCAAATCTCCAGTATTTATAGAAGTGCCCTTAGTCTTGATCTTCCCCGTAGTCTGTTTCCAACAAAGTCAGTTCCTTTGGGGAATGTTTCAGAGCTCTTTGTTCTTATGGACTGCTGCTCTTCCTGGAAAAAGTCTCTAAGCCACTGCTCCAAGCACTGGATGGGGGCATAGGCTCTTGTCTTCTAGCTTCCTTCTCCCAGTGTAGAACTTTCACCCTATAATCAAACTGGGGCAAGATGGATGAAGGCCCCAGTGTTATCAGCTTTTTTCACATGGGGGAAGCCACTATCCTGTGAATAGGGGCTGGGTAGAGAAGGAGGCCCCTAAGGTTATGGCTGCCCTCACCAGGCATTTAGCCTCTATAACTTGGAGCTGGAGGAAAAAAGAAATGCTGACAGCCTACCCCTCTTGGTAAGACACTCTATTCTTGACTGGGAACTAAAGAGAGAAGCAACCCCACCTTTTTGGCCACAACTGCTCAGGGGGGAGATTCCAGCCAACGAAGATGGGGGTGGTGTTGGAGGTGGAAATGAATCATAGTTCCAATGCCACAGAATCGCATTGTTCCTTTTAAAGGTTTTGTTTGTTTGTTTGTTATTGTTAATCTCACCCAAGGATATTTTTCCATTGATTTTTTAGAGAGAATGGGATGGGGAGAGACAGAGAGAAAAACATTGATGGAAGAGGGACACATATATTGGGTGATTGGTTGCCTTGCACATGTGCCCAACTGGGGCTGGGATCAAACCTGCAATCAAAGCATGTGCCCTTGACCAGAATTGAACCAGTGGCCCTTCAGTCTGCAGGCTGATCCTCTAATCACTGAACAAAACCAGCCAGGGCTCCTTTTGAGTTTTAATGGACGTTCTCAAAAAAATTTCTTCATTTGTTGTATTCTCCTAAGATAATATCCAGGCATTAAATATTTTGGGTTTTGTGTTTTTTGTGTTTTTTTCATAACACATAGCAGGTATGCTTGCTTCGCTGGAAAACATGTCACAGAGCTTCTCATGCTGCCTTTCTGGAAATAGATTTCTCTCTTTCCTTTTTCTTAACAGCCCCTCCCCTCACCATTTTGATGCCTTGGGATTTCCACTGATGAGCAAATAGAAGTGTAACTTTAAAATCCCTCCTGTTCTTCCAAACATATGTCTTACTTAAAGCATAGTCATTGTCAGAGGAATATACCTGAAACTGATTAAGAAGTAGTAAAAATGACTAAACTATGTAATTACAAACTCCCTGATGAATTATCTTTCATGTGAAAAAAATGTTTGTGGTAAATTTCATCTTTCCTGGTCTCTGCAAGGTTCAGAACTTTTTTCTGAGACTCTTCAGAAAGATCCAGTCTATTCTGCTTAAAGGCATCCAAAAGCTTAAATACAACAGAAAATACCCTCCACCACTCCTTCTAAAGGGTCAGCAATTATTAATGAAAAGCAAGCCTCAAAACTTGCCAGCCAGTGATTAAAAGGCATTTGCTCCGGAATAGTCTCGCTGTCTCAAATAAAAGAAGTGAAGGAGGAAATTAAATTCTTGAAGAAATAAATTTTGACTGAAGTGAGAAATCACACTAAGAAGCTAATTTAAGGGAGATGAAATTAATTTTGGTGACATTTATTCTATTTAGCAAAAATGGTGACAAAACATATAGTGGCTCTGTTAGCCAGAGATAAGAGGCAAGTAATTTAAGGCTGGGCACAGCTACAGTCTGCTGCGATTTAATCCCACTGCTACACGTCCCCTGTGACCTATCATTAAAGGTTTAAAGTAAAACTGACAATTATTATTAGCTAGTAATTGGATTTTGGAGATTCAGTATAAAGTTAGGATAATTTAAATGACTGTTGACACTGGAAAGATTATGTAAACGCTCTGAATCAGCTGAATTTATCAATTTATTTAGTCTTATACAGCTGAGCATACCCAGCACCAGGAAACCAGCAGAAGAGAGTGACTTTCTCGGAATTGTCCGCAGGGAACCTGCAAGGGCTTGGACTCGGATTTTCTGAAGGTAGCACCCAAACTTGAGTGCCAAATCTCCATCAGGAGCGTGGACTTCAAACTCGCACCTCAGAACCATCCAGAAGTTTATCTTCCAACAAGGACTGACTGCGAGAGTCACACACCAGAAAATCAGGGCACCCGAGAAGAAAGATAAAAGTGTCTCAGGCCAGTAATTCATTATGTGAATTTTTAATGACGAAGGCTGAAATTCAGAAACTAAAAATGAAATTAAAAACATGCCATCATTACAGGTGTATAACAATGTCCTTCGGCAGCCTAATTCCTACAAGGCTACACTCCATAAATACTGATGCAACCCTGCCTGCTCCTTTGACCAACCATAAGCACCATGTAAAATTGCATTATTTAGGAAAATGCTTTACAAATTTAATTCTGCTAATACAATTGCATTAAAACCAGTAACAGCATGGCGTCTCCACCAACTGAGGCAGACACTAACTACCCTATTATTATTCCCCTCACCTTTAAATGCTGTCTTAAAGGGAAGTTCTCATTACACTCTGACACAATTATGTTCCCGATCTTATTGCTCACATTCACCAAATACTATTGGTACCCTCTCATGCATATTTCATGCTTTCTGTAACTTAGAAAAGTGAGATTTTAACCTTAAGCTATTATTATTATTATTATTATTATTATTATTATTTGGTTTAGTAATTCCACTTCTAAAAATCTATCCTGAGGGATTATTTAAATATATGTGCTTAAATTTATCTGGCTGCATTACTGTTTATAAGAGCACCAAATTTAAAGCACCTAATGACTAAGAACAGGATGTTGGTTAAGTAAATTATGATTCATCCCTATGTAGCCATTAGAAATCATGCTCTAGTAGAGTATGGACATTGGAGATTTTTTTATATGTTGCTAAGTAATACAAGCAAGGCTACAGAGCAAGCTAGGACTAAAAAGGAGCTGAAAAAGTATGGTGGTTATTAAATTATTGTCTCTCGGCTCAAATCCACCCTTCAATAACAAGCTCTATAATGCTGGGACTGTGAGCGGCAGATGCATTTCTCCTTTAAGGCTGGACACCCGGTAGGATCTAACTCTAATCTCTTCCTTTTAGTCTTCAAGTTCTCAGGGTAGGGGGGCTGCTTCTTGTAGTCACTGTCTCCATTATTTCAACATTCCCTCCTTGCTATTTTAGTCCTCCAATACTCATTTGCTATGGGATGAATGGTGTCCCCAACACATTCGTATGTTGAAGTCTTAACCCCCAGTACCTATAATATGACTAGTATTCAGTTGACGCTTGAATAACATTGGCTTGAACTGCATAGGCCCACTTATACACAGAGTTTTTTAAAATAAATATATAGTCGGTCCCACTGTAAATCGAAAACAGTATTTTCAAACCATGGTTGGGAATTCATAGATGCAGAAGGCCACCAGTATTCTTTGTTGTATGCCATGCTATATAAAAAACTCGAGCATCTGCAGATTTTGGTATCCACATGGGGGGTAGTGTGGGGTGATTCCCAGGTGATTCTAATGTGCAGCCAAGGTTGAGAACCACTGACTTAGAGTCAGGGACTTTAAAGAAGTAATTAAGGTAAAAAGGAGTTCATATGGGTAGATCCTCATTCAATATGACTGGTCTCCTTTTAAAAGGAGGATTAGGACACAAACACAGAGGACATGGAGAGAGAAGGCAGCCATCGACAAGCCAAATAGACCTCAGAGGAAGCCAACCCTGCCAACACCTTTGATCTTGAACTTCTAGCCTCCGAAACTGTGAGAAAATATGTTTCTATTGTTTGAGTGATTTAGTTTCTGGAATTTGTTAAAGCAGCCCTAGGAAACTATTATACTATTTAACTAAGTCCTATGTTAAATTTATCTCTGTCAAGTTAACTGGTATGCTAGTACTCAGAAGTGGTCTTAGGAAACAAACCCTCAGAGATGGAAATTCAGGGTTGTTTTTGACATATCTTTATCTTGCTGCCATTGTAAATAGTTGTATCACATTTTCATTGTAAATGACTGTGCTGACTGCACCAAGTGTCTTGGGTGAACAAATGGGTGCTGCAGTTAACCTCAGGGTGTAATAATGGCTGCAAGGACTGTGGAGCAGGAGGCTGCCCTGTGTGCATGAGGGTAATTACAGAAAGAAAATGACACATTCATATCTTAAAATTTCAGCTCATGTCACAAGGGAACCAGAAAGCTTCTAGGGCAGCCCTTAGTGAATATTTTATTTTGAGGGGGCCCATAGGCCCATAGCTGCAAATGTTTCTGACCCCAAAGATTTGGTATCATAGGAGTTGATGAGTTGAGCACTTGAGATCATTGAGAAACAATGAAAACAGACATTGCCCATTACCCAGGAGGCAGAAATTACACTGAATTCAAATTGGCAACTGCATCCGAAAATAAAAAATAAAAAGGAAGTCATGGCAATCAGGAAAAGTTTTTCATTCATAAATGTTGTTTTTTGAGGGGGACTCTTAGTTCAAGGTCACTGAGATGCCACAGGCTTGATTGATTTTCTTATGTATCTTTCTGAGACATGGTAATACCAGATAATAAGTATTGCACAATATAAATTTATCAATTAATAAGCTGGAACGTTCTGGCACTGATAGGCCACCAAGAGTTCTTGTCTGACAAAATAGAGACTTATCTCAATCCCCTTCATTCTCCCAGCTTTGACCTTGAAAAGTAGTTCTGTAGATATGGCCACTGCAGTGCTGTCTGCTTCTCCTGTATGTCCACAAAATCATACTGAAATAATGGGGAGAGACGAGCTCTGCCTTGGGTCAAAGAGCACATCATATGTCCTATTTTCTTTCTGTGCCACATGTCCTCCAGGAGATGGTCATAAGCATGCAGATGTAGATGGTTACACAAAGATTCATACCTCATGACTTACTATGGAAATGAAGATATGAGGGAAACTTGTATAATGAAAATCCAGGATCATTTGGAAGTCTTATTTTATTTTTGACTTCTAACTTAATAACTGTTTCAGATAGGGCTGCACATTTAGGAATTATGGAGATATTTGAGTTCACTTCATTCTTCTTGTTCTTTCCTTATTTTTGCTCAAAGGAATAAAAAACCAGAATGGCCAACAGATGAGCCTTAAGAGCAAGAAGTTTCATTTTAAAAGATGATCCAGGTATATAAGCACAAATGAATGATCCTTGGCTAAACTGTCCACAGGGTGCATGTCACCGTAGTTCACCATACTGCCCTAGCCTTATCTCATTTGGTAACTCCTCTCTACCTTGGAATGGCTTTCTTGAGTCCTTTGCTTATTTATTTATTTATTTTAAATATATGTTATTGATTTTTAGCAAGAGAGAGGAAGGGAGAGGGAGAGAGAGAAACATTGATGTGAGAGTGAAACATCAGTTGACTGCCTCCTTTATGCTCCCTTCTTGGGATCGTGTCTTACACCAGAGCATGTATGTTGACTGGACATTGAGCCAGCAACCCCTGGATACATGGGGCAAAGTCCAAACAACTGAGCCACATTGGCCAAGACAATGTGGCTTTGTTTATTGTTAGCCTGTGGATAGGGTACCAACCTATTCTAATTCTTATCACCTTATACCTGCAGTTCTCAACACACCATGTCTCTTGCATCTGTAGCATCATTATGTTCATCCGTCTTCCTGGAATATCCTTCCCTGTCATCCTAACCCAGAACCGATTCCTATTCCTCCTTTAAGACTCAGAATAGACTTAATTTCCTCCAGGAGGCTATTACTACTTTTCCTCTACTCTCTTCCCAAGTCCAAGGTATATACCTCAGATATAATTTATGCACATCATAGCCTTTATACACAAATGGACTCGTTGTTTGCAAAAAAATATGAAAAACTTTAGAGCAGGAAATTCTGATATTCATTTTGTATCCACTTACTCTTAGTAGAATATAGGCAAACTTTTATTAATAAATATTTTTTAAACTTTATGCCAAGATACCCAAGGTACCTTACCTTTTCAAGTGTCCTGACAGATGAGGGCAAAATAAAGTACCACACAGCTTCTTTGGGAAGGAAGAAAATGGCTGTATATTATTTTATGCGCTATTTCCCCCATGAAAGAAGGCACCTCGTATCTACAATTTGCAAAAATATAATGATGATCTGTGCCAGCTCTGAAAGTTGCCAAACCATAATTACTCAGAATAACAGCCCAAAATAATAAAAATTATCTTTTTCATTCAGAACATTTATTGTGCACCTGCTATGAGCCAGGTATTGGCTTAGTTCTGAAGATACAGATATGAACAAGTGTCCAGTTTGTCTAACTTGTTCAGATATCACATTCTAGTTGGGAAGATAGATACTTAATAATTAGGCAAACAGATAAAAAAGCAACTTCATTCAGTAGCTCAGGCCAAGGAGAGAAGAAAGCAGTGATGGAGCGGAGAGCATGTGGGGTGACTATGCAGCTGCCTTTCTTCTCAGAATGTAGTTCTTCCTTTGAAGCCCCCCACTTCCCTTTGACAACTAGCAATTCTCTGCTGGGTCTCTGGCTCCTTCACTCATCTGCTCAAATATTCTAAAGCTCGCAGTGAAAGTGGTGTTGCTTTGCTTTGGTCTGAAAGAAGTAAATTACAAAGCGGACCTGTCATCACACTGAATCCCGTTACCAATCCATCTGCTGCTGAAGGGGAGTCTGTCTCCTCTGTGCTGGGCAGCTGGGGCCCTGGTGGTACCCAAAGCATCTAATAAACTTCAGCAGCAGGAAGAGGACCTTTCAGAATGCTAGCCTTGCCTTTTAATTTACTATCATTTCCCTTTCCTGCTTTTCTGACAAAATCCATAGGTCCCCCTTGTATCTCATTTCACTGTTGTGGCTGTTTTCCCTTGGGATGGCATCAGCCCACATTACAGGTTTTCTTGCTCCTGCAGCTCCAGAGCTTTTCCATGAGCCTACTTTGAATACAGAGATATGCTGACCAAAGAAGGGCATTTGGAGAGGGAAGGCTCACGCCTCATCCAAGAGCCTTCCCTACACTGCACTCAGTAAAATTACAGCCAGGTTGACTGAGGGGCCTAGTGGACTAGTAACAAATCAATCTTAAGAGATCCTGAAGGGGTCCTGAACTAGTAACCTGTCAGCTGTATGCACTGCAACTCTGTGTGCTGCCTCGGTTGGGTGGAGGAATGAGGCCCTTGTAGGGTTATTGAGCGCAGCATTTGCACAGGGGAACAGCGGGAAGTGATTTAGCAGCCACACAGGTGTCTTCTTTAATTACACACTATCAGGAACAGGAGCTGAGCTCAACAACCCCCACTGTTCCCTCTGTGCTTGCCCAGTTGTCTAAGCAGGACATGCTAAGTGACTGGAGAGGGCTTCCTGGGGGGGTTGGGGGGGGGGGTCTCTCCTCACTTGTACTCCTATATCTCAGCCTGTGTAGGAGGCAAGTCTACATAGGAGAGTCTCCACTCCATGCGGCTTAGGCAGAGAGGATGCAGGATGCATCTCCTCTTAGAGGAGAACTAAGGAAATAGGAAAATCTCAACTTGTCACAAGTGGAGTTGACACAGCTGGGACATTTTACCTGCCAATCTCCGAAGTAGCTTGAAGTGAAATGGGCAGCTTGAAGAGAGTTGCCAAAGAAGAGGTGGGTAAGGAGGGAGTGGAGGGATCCTTTGACCACTGGACATGTAGACCTTCCTTACCAGCATCCTTTTCTCACCTATTCCCATCAACTGAAAGAACAGGGTTTATTCTACTCATTTTTCCCATATAAAGAAACTGAGGTACAGAACTAAAATAACACCAAGTCAGGCCTACTAATTTCCAGTCTAGTTCTAAGAAACTTACTACTTAAATTTTAGTGTGCATATGAATCATCTAAGCTCTTGAAAAAAATGAAGATTCTGGTTTAGGAGGCCGAGGGTATTGCCTGAGAGTCTACTTTCCTAAGAGCACAGATGATTCTGTGTAGATCACACATTGAGTAGCATGAACCCTCTTTACAGACATCTCAGAGGGAGAGGCCCTCCCTTCATAGTTTGATGAGGATTCTTTCCTCTCTTGGTTTACCATCTCGTTTGCCTATTCAGGACTTTATTTCACAACTATGCAAACTCGTTGCTTGCTCAAAACGTATTTATGGTTTGAAAATCAAGGCTTGCTACCTATGAAGAAGAACATTTGATAAAAACCACTAAGTATGACACCAGGCCTCTTTATTTCATATGAATCATTCTGAAAGCACAGTACTAACAGGTTGGTATGGAAATCTGGGTGCTCACAGCCTGGTTTGTGCCTACGCAATAAGCTATGTGAATTCAGAAATGGTGTTTCACCCTCAGTGAAATTCAACAGGGCTTGTCTCCATATTCATTATGGAAGCACTAGTGATTTTACATCTCCCAGGCTCTTGGTTCATGATGGAAAGACCTAGCCATGCATTGTATTGTGAGAAGAAGCTAATACTTGCTAATCTCCCCTTGCTGCTCCTCACAATTCATAAGCACCCCAAGTATCTATCCAGGAAAAGGTATGTTTGCTATAATGTGGTTCTAAATAAAAGGCCTTCTGTGCCTTTTGTGTCTTGTATTATGGTTAGAACTCTTTTGAGCCCAAACCCATTTAATTCTTGGATATCTGTGAAGTCTGTCCTAATCCTTATTTTATAAACAAATAAATGAAGCTTGAAAATTTTAAGTAATGTCCCCAAGATCATATAAGTAAAAATAGCAGAGCTAGGATGTGGATACATATATTATGACTATGAATATAGTACTCTCAACAGTCACTTTCTTTAAAAGTAAACATGAATACTGTGCCATCCTCAAAAGAATGGACAGAGGGAGCTCTGCAATGCACTTATGAGCCTACAAATAGAAGGAAAGAACGTCCATGGGATTTTTGGAGAATGGAAAGATCAAAAGTGTTGGTAATACCTCCAACTCTGCCCATCCATCTTCCCAAGCTGCTTGGTTAATGCCATTCAAAGTGCACTTCTGTGTGCCCACCATGTGTCGGGCACCTGGGGAGATTCAAGAAAAGTGGGAGCTATGCACTTCCTGCCATCAAGATGTCTATAGTCCAGGTGGGGAACAAGAATCACATCACAGGAAACATTCAGGTAAATCCATTGTGGGTAGTAGTCTGCTGCTACTGAGAGCATTAATTAGCAAGGAATGTGTACAACATGTATCTTAACCTTGGTGGCACACTGGAGTTATCAGAAGAATTTATCAAAATACTGAAGCTACAGAGATTCGGGTTTCACTGATAAAGGACAAAGATCCTTAAGTGTGATTTTGCAGCATTAGCAATAACTTTTATAGATACAAATGATCAAGCCCAGAACTAATGACTCAGAAACTCTGGGTGTGGAGCCCAGTGAGCTGTTTGCACATGCCCTCCCAGTGATTCCGAGGAAGGGTGCAGGCTCAAGTTCTCCAAGCACTGACAGAGGGTGCAGCTGGAATACTGGTTGTTCTTGTTTTGTTTGTTGTAGAAGCTCTCCAGGTGATTCGCCTGCACAGCAAAGTTTGGCAACCCCTGACACAGAAGCTAGTGAAGAGCATTCTCTCCAAGAGAAGACCCATGTCATAGACCACAGCTGAGTGAGAGACACATTATGGAGGACTTTGAATGTCAGACTATGGCTTTCTCTGCAAATCAGATGCTTTGTGTTCTGTCTCGCCTGAAAAGAACATATGCTCTCCAGAGACAAAGGGCATACCTTCTGATTCCTGTGTCTCATTCTGTACTTTGTGTATAGAATGGGGCACAAAGCAATTTCTGATTATTCAGAGTGGGCACAATTATGAGTTAAGCCTTGGGAAACTAGGTCTCCCAGGAAAAGCCCCGGGAAATGATAGAATGGCCAAAGGGAGCAACACAGGTGAACACATGAAACCATGAAGTGCCTGCATTATAAACACACACCTCTGGCGCCCGCCCTACGGTGCATGGCAGTGGCAGAAGTATCAACAGCAACAACCATTTCCTCCCCTGACTCCCACCCTCACTCAACCACAGGTTTTGCAGTGGCTTCAAAGCATGTAAAGCATTTATTAAACAGCATGAAATCCATTTAACGCTTCTCTGGATGCACTAATTAGGTTTTGTATTTGGGGGAAGAGCAATACAGAATGGAGGGCAAAACCTGGGCTTATTGACATTCTGAGCTTCCCTTTTGGATTTCCCCCACTCCCATGATCATTCTCATGAATGGGGGAAAGATTTCAAAACCTGGAGTCAAAAATAATAAACACTGGTAACAGTTATTAGCACATTTTCGAAGCTTCATAAGTTGCCTATCAATCTGTGGGCTTTTCCCTAACCCACAAAGTTCCCCATTTCCTCTAATCAGCATCTCCAGGAACATTATAGTTCTTCTGGAAAATCCAAAGGACTTGGCAAGGAGGTTTGGATTCCCAGCCAGCCCTTATTTGGTGCTGTGTAGAGAGGATCTGTTAAGCGTCATGCAATTAGCAGGCAGAGAAGAGCGCCGAGCAGGGGATATTTTTTAGTTCACTGAATCATACCAAATCTGAATCTATTTACCAAAACGAATAAGAAATGTGCCTCTGGCCAGGCTCTTAATGGGGGCCTGAGAAAACCTTCACATTTTACTGACTTCATATTGCTATTTGGTCTTGACACTTGGAATTCACAATTAGAAGAGTAGAGGCTGCAAAGTCTCAGATCCAGTCAGGAGGTTGAGAAAAATGGTCTTATTGGTATCTGTGCAGTAAGTGCCAAATGTTATAAACACATTTTCAAAGCTTCATAAGTTGCCTATTAAGAACCTCCTTTTACAAAAACCATAGTCAAAGAAATTACACAGCTGGGGTTGTGACATGAATGATTCAACAGTGCAGTGGTCTGAGTGTCGTAAGTGTTCCCCTCCGCGTCCTGCGTGGTTCAGGGTTCGGGTCTGGAAGAGGAGCCGCACAACAAATGAAATAGAAAAGACACGAGAATAATTTGGGAATACTGGGGGACCAGGCGGCAAGTCCAACTCAAGAGGAAGGACTTCCCTGTGCTCAGGCCTCACCAAGCTTTTTATAGTGAGGGGTAAACAAGGTAGTGGTTACCAAAGTTACACTGTTCTTGTGAGTTTCACTTGTTTACACCATGGTTATACTTCCTGCACTTCCTCAGCCCATTAGATTCCCAGATAAGATCTAGGGAGTGTTATAAGGTCAAGCCTAATTATGCTAAGAGGACTGTGCTCTCCAAGCTGGGACTTGTTTGTGACTTTGCCAGCAGGTCAGTCCTAGGCTTAACCCTATATCAGTTTCCCACATCTGAGGTTATCTTTAAACCTGTCTAGTGTGAAGTAGAGTTGAGGGCATCCCTTAAAGATAAATGCCCAGATGCTTAGGCCCTGTATTATTCCTGTCCAAGAGACAGAGCTTAGAGTTCCTCACATCCCTCTAACCCCAGGTACCATGGCTGGGAAAGAAACATGACATGGCAATTCGACTCCATATCAACTCCAAATCAATCCACTAACGAATCTGACCAAAGTACCAATAAATGTGTCTCTGTATAAACTACCAGTAGGTTGAGTTATAAGTAACTAAACAGCACATTATTCTTTGATTGATTAGTATTAGAAATGAAAACAATGTTAAAGATATAATGCAGGCTGGTGCATGTTTAGAGATTTTATTGCAATGTCAAGATTTAATGAAAAATTCAACAACCTATCCTTGTCTGAAAGAGTGGGGTGGCTCCCCTCCATGGGTCCTAAGACTGCAAATGTACACATGAACAGTGAGGCCAATTATTTTTCATTAAACAGCAATTTTTTGGAAAGCGCTAAGGGTGTGAAAAAAAAACAAACCAGGCTATGATCCAAGGGAAATGGTCTAGAAAATGAGGCATTTCTATCTGGCTTGTTAGAGAAGTTCTGGGCTGAGGGAGTGTTCTCCCATTTCCCTCACTGTAAGATGCTTCTTACTCAGTACTTAACATGCCCACATCCTTCCCTGGCATATTGTCTTTACAGTATTTTTCTTTATCATTATAGCTAACATTTACTAAAAAATAAAAGTTGATGCTTACTTTTGGTGGTAGCTCTGTGCTATATGGTTGTGCAAATACTACATTAGCATATACTGAACCATTGCTCCTAGGGGAAATACAGGGTTAGGTTCCTGAAAGCCTCTGGTCACAAGAATTTTGTCAACTGAGCAAACTATAACCTTGTTTTATGATTGTTCCATTTAAAGACATCTTATTTAGCGGACATTGTTGATTCATTAGCATTGAACTCATAGCCAACCGCATTATAACTCATGCCTGAACAACGCATATCTAACACGTATTTCCTCCATAAGGCATATCACAGCCTTCGTGTGCTTACATGGCACTTCAGCATGACCCTGTGAGGGGATTTTAAACATCAAAATCATCAAGGAAAAGCATAAAAATGTGAAAAGCATGGCACGCAATAGACCATGAAAAGGACATTTATTTACAGTATGAAAGCAGTTTCACAAGGAGGCAGAATGTGACCTTAAATAACCTTACTTGGAAACATGCATGCTGAGCAACTCATTTTTTTTTTGCTATTCTGTGCATGTCCATGAAAGCCTGTGAAAATATGCCATGGGTATGGGTTTGAGAGTTACAAACACTTATTAGTGAGTAGGCAGATTGCAAATATGAAATCAACTTTAATAATGAGGCTCAACTGTGCCTGACCTGAACTGAGAGTGACAGAGAAAAGTAAATGGAAAAGACATTAAATTATGAAAAGTCAAAATTAAAACCCTGAATACTCCCTACCAGTGGGAGGTTGGCACTAAGTATCGTCTTAGTCTGTGGTGAAGAGAAGCCTGGAGAGATGCTAAGGACAGGCCATGACAACTCTTAGAGACAATGAAATGGGATTCTGACCACCCCAGACATGTGAGGAAATGCAGAAATCATTCAAGACAGAGTCATAGCTAAGACCACCAATTAACATAGAACAGTAACTCATCTTCATTTTGCCAACTTAGCCTTTGTGTCCCTCAAACACTGAAAGACCAGGATCAAAACAGCAATAATTTTATCCCCTTATGCATTGATGCTAGACTATGGACTACACACCCAATCTTGTGCTATAATCTGCTCCTGTCTGGTGTGTGAGGCCTTTTCTCACAACAAAGTGGTAAAATTTTCAACTTGACTTTGAGTTTGGAATGGACATAGAGAGAATAGACATGTTGCCCCCCACCTCCCTTGGTTCTAGCATGGGCCTTAAATCAACCTAAGCTGACTAAAATAAACCTTCCTTTGTAGAATCCAACCTAGCCCATTGGTGTTTTTATTAGAGTGTATTCCTGAAGCCCCTAGCTAGTATTAAAGTCTTATCTTATTTCAGCCTCTGTACAGACATTTATCTTGGGAGCTCACAGGAAGGGGTGGCTAATGTACAGGATTCACTTATTATGGTCCTAGGGTTAAACAAAATTTTAAGACCAGCATTTCATACCAATCCAATATGGTCAACATATTTTATATTTTCCACATTAACCAAGGGGTTTTTGCATTGTGTTAGAAGCTAGACTAATGTCCTTTAACAAGCTTCCTCACTCCCTTTCTATATTGTTCACCAATTCTGATGGCCATAGACATTGTTTCAAAGGGCAGCAAAAAGTTTGAGATTCTAGGAAACAATTTCTTCTATAAACAAAATCTCTCTTACTCTTTCCTATAGACTTCATCTAATATTGATTTTGATAAGAGGCTGGGCAACATGACCTTTAATGGCCTTTCCAACCCTGCCATTCTAGGAATTCTTGGAGAAAGTAGTGCTCCAAGGCAAAACTGTCCTCATCCTGGCTGCTCTCCCAAGCCACAGGGGGAAAAAAGAGCACAGAAATACAACCTGGCCTTGGCAGGACCAGATCCCTGCCCTGGATTCTCCATCAAGGAGAAACGTATGTGAAAACTCCACCCAAACTGTCTTGCTCTCAACATCTCTAACCCTTTTCCTGTGGCTGTGAAACATCAACATTTGTTCTCAGCATTTGAGTCCTCTGCAAAGCCAAGAGATTACAAACAGTCCTTGGGGTTTCCACCACAGTCTACTCCATCATTGGACACAACAGGGAAAGCCACACATCTGGCCCAGGGAAAGGAACTAAAAGATACAAATGAAAGAGGAGCCAAGGTCATGGAAGATGAGAACAGCTTGCCTCTAGCTGAGTGAATGCAGACCAAAATCACCCTAAAGTCTCATTGGGTTATTTTATTTTCTTTATGCTTAAAGGGACACATGGTTTTCTTTTTCAATGATTATTCACTGTTTCTTGGTTTTCTATTTGTTTGCTTGGTTTAGAAGGGTCAGCTTGGGACAGAACAGTGCAGCCTTTGAGTGACAAAAATCTATCTTCTGTGGGGGTCTGCTTTAAACAACAGGACAATACATGATATGGCACTGCTACTTTAACAATGAAAGTAACACAATGAGTGCCTCTTGTATAGAACAATTTTGTCATTCCGTTTGCCAGTGAAATCATGTTTTTGTATTACTCTCCTCTACCTTGTAACTGATTCATTCTCAGAATTATCCCAAATCAAAGAAGAATTCAAAATGGATGTTAGTCTGTATTTAAGCTTCATACTAAATGAATGTCATTGATAGCTCCTGAATATGATTTAAAAATAACTGATCAATAAAGCAGTTCTTGTGTTAGTCAAGACTACTAGACTATAAATATGCCCTGGTTTTATTCAGATCATTCCTCTGAGCGAATGCTTATCATAGTTACCTCCCAGTAAAACTCATGTTTCACTGTTGAAAGTTTTTGAACTATAATATATGTAAAGAGAAGACCATGTTTGTAGCAGAGCCCACGGTAGGGGTGGAGGGCTTGGGCCTGCGTTTGAAATTCATGTACACATTAGCCATGAGACTTCACTAATCATTAGTTGACAACTCAAGAGACAAATCTTGACCATCCATGAAAGAAAGGCTAAATCTGAAGCAGAAGAATCCAAACAAATCTACACACCGAAAGGGAAATGGCTTTAACCTGATGAAAAAAATTAAATGAGTCCAACCCCCTGACCAGAGGGGAAGCCGGGTCACGGCTGCTGGTGAACTATCTTTTAACTGTTCTTCATAAGCATTCCTCCTCTATTCCAGAGACCTATAAACATGTATATTTGGGATATTTCCTACCATTCATGTAACACATGTATTTATTCAGGGATTACCAGAGTCATGTGCTGTGTAAGGGACAAGAGACTCAAATATATTGAAGTGCAAGATCCTGTTTACATAGAGCTTTCTGTCTAGTAGAGAAGTTTCGCAGCATTATGAAAATTGGGAATCCTAAAATATAACCCCAATCACAGTGGCTAAAACTTACTGGTTATTTGATAAATATGTGTTTATTTGATGAATGAATGAATGAGTAGATGGATGAATCAACTATATGAAACATTTTCTGAAATTATATTACTTATCTTTTAAGATCCTCTTGTCCCAAAGCCTTCCTGTAAAATTATAATTAAAAACAAACACCTTACCCTAGCTTAAAAAATATTTCCTGTTCTGAATCCTGAGGCCCTCTCCACCCCGGTCACATACCATTTTCCTGCTAGGCTACTATGCCCCAGTGCTACAGGCTTTCTCTTGGATCTTCTACCTTACACCTTTGCACCAGCTCTCCTGCCTTTTATGCTTTCTGCTCTCATCTTCCCCTGGACGACATCTCTTGCTACTCAGTGCTCACCTTACATTTCACATCATCTCCTACTAAAGGAGTTGGAGTAGATAAGTTCTAACTTTATACTATTGTAGTAGTTTGGAGCCCATATATCCTCCTCACATCACCTCTACAATCAGGCGTTAAGGTCCTGACCCAGAACATCAGGGCTTCTTTCATATTCCACATCCAAACTGAATGCTCCCACACACTTGTGTATATTTGAAGAACCGGAATAAGAATGAAAAACATTTCTTCAAAAATTTGATAATAGAACTATCATGCGATCTATCAATTCCCCTTTTAGGTATTTATCCAAAGAAAATGAAAACACTAACTCAAAAAATATATAAATCCCCATAGTCATTGCAGTATTATTTTCAATAGCCAAGATATGGAAACAACCCAAGTGTCCACTGGTGAATGAAAGGATAAAGAAAACATGAACAATATAATGGAATATTGTTCAACCTTAAAAAAGAATGAAATCCTGCCATTTGCAATAACATGAATAGATCTTGAGGATATTATGCTATGTGACATAAGTCAGACAGAGAGAGATATACCATATTACCTCACTTATATCTTGATTTTAAAAAATGAACTCACAGATACACAGAACAAACTGGTGGTTGCCAGAAGAAAGGATTTGGGGCAGGAAAAATGGGTGAAGGGGCTAAAAAAGTACACACTTATTTATAATTTCCAGTTATAAATAAATAAGTCATGGGGATATAATATACAGTATGGTAAATAATACTGTATTGTATATATGAAAGTTGCTAAGAAGGTAAATCTTAAAAATCCTCATCATGAGAAAAACTTGTATAACTATGACAGATATTAACTAGATATATTGTGGTAATCATTTCACAACATATGCAATTATTGAATCATTATGTTGGACACCTGAAACTAATAAGGTCTATGTCAATTACACCTCAATAAAAGTATTTTTTTAAATGTAGGGACATAGGTAAACCTGTTGGATTCAGCCATGTCATAAGACACTACCCCCTTTGTCACCACTTTGATGATCCATCTGATAAGTGACTGAGCCATACAGGGCTAGAATCTTAATCCCTATTTCTGATCTCTTCAGTTTCCCTTTCTATAGTATATCATCCATATTATATCTCCTCAATAAAACAATGGAGAAAATTAAGGCAAATGTTGGTGCTAGATTATTTCTCTGAAGGAAAACTTTACAAATGGTTAAAGATAGAGCAATAGGAGAAGCACGGTCCTTTATGTAGCACTCAAAAAAAAACTGAAAAGTCCATCTGATTCTCCAGCTTACTCAAAATATTAAATTGTCAGTAAATGTATAGAAAGTGAATTCAGAAATACACACCATGGAATGCTTCCTATACATCCTAAATTAAAATAAATCACTTAAAACTTAAGAATTAGACTTCTAACAAATTAAAGTGGGGCAAAAGCAAAGAGCAATTCACAAAACCGGCCTGTTGGTGCTAGGATAAAACTAACTAGTCCTATTCAACAATGAGCATATAGAAACACATAAATATATCTGCCACTATAAATTATGTGAAAAACATAACAATAAAACCTAGGAAAGGAATCTTCTCTACTGACTCAGGTAAAGAGAATACACTTGAAAATTAATTTCTATACGAGCAGGAGAAAAATTTAGAACATATCTATTTGCTATACTTAAAAATATATAAGAAAACACTGACTCTGTAGAACAAAATCAGGGTGCCAAAAGACAGACTGTTCTGAAATGAATGCAAAGATAATAAGGATACTGGCTGAATGAAGGCAATGGCTAAAGAAACCCAAAACTCAATGTTAAAATGAAAATCCATAGTGGTGGCAGTAAAACAAAAGTGAAACGATAAGAAATTAAGTGAATAATGCATAGAAAAATTTTTAGAGTATTTCCTAATGGTTAGAGAAGAAAACGACAGAAGAGAAGAAGAAAGACATGGAAGGCATTTAGAACTTACTGAAGAGCGGTGTTACTGAGCCAGAAATCAGAACAGAGAACTTATCATTAAAGATCTAATATAAATATTTATAAAAGAACTTCATGAGAACCTAATAAAATAATTCTTACATGACTAGACATATTAGGAAAGTTTTGTTTTATTTCAAATTTCAATGGTAAAATTAAAATCATACAAAATCAAAAGAAGAATAAAAGCTTATCTCTAAAGTAGCAAGAAGAAGGCTGGCCTCACCCTTCTTTGCAAAACCAATTGTCAGGAGACAACTTATACAGAGTAGTGACTGGAAAACATTGTAACCTGAGAGATTTATACCCAGTTGTTTATGTGAAAAGGTGGCAGGAAGATATTTTGCTAAGCTTAAAGTCATGAAAGATAAATCATTCATGTTTCCTTTCTGAGAAAGCACAAAAAATGAATACCTGTCAACTGATGAAAAGAAATAGAAATCAAGAATTCGAGCCTGTAACAGTTAAAGTATAAAAGAAATAGCAAAGAACTTTAAAAGCAATTAACTTTTCAGTATGAAATATGAAGAACTGTCATATGGCCACACTAATAAATTCAAAGTCTGATAACATGTTGCATATAAAAAAACAAATTTTACAATTAAAAAGTTGATTATCATAATACCAGATAAAAGGGATAAAAAACAAGTAAATACAAAGAAGTTAGGTTAGGCCCAGGTAATATATATTTTTCATTAGGCGTGAGTTCCTGAATTTCTAGAGTAATATAATTTTAATATCCATTTGATGAAAAAAAGAATTACCACTAATAAAATGAATGAAAGGATTTCTAACTTACAAACCTCTACATAGGTTAAAAACAAATACAGGAGAGATCCACGATGGTGGCAGAGGAGGTGGATGTTATATTCACCTCCCCCCAGGATCAGACTGAAATTACAACTAAAATATAGAGCAATAAACCTGAATAACCAAGTGAGGACTAGCTAAATAGAAGACGTATACCCAAGGATTTACCAAAGAAGACACATTGAAACTGGAAGGAAGGGCAGAGATGCAAAAAGGGCTGGCCCTGCTCTAAGCCAGTGGCTGAGTTTCTAAATGGACATCTCAGCTGCAAAGGTTCCCCCTGAGAAGAGTGGGGTCCCAAGCCCAGGCTGGGCTCCCCAGCCCAGAGAGCCAGAGCCAAGAAGAGGTGCCTATGAAACATCTGGTTGTGAAACTCAGCGGGAATTCCGTCTGCCAGGGATAGACAGCACTGGGTTTGAACCTTTATAATCAGGTGAGTAGCGCGCACACCTACCTGATGACTCACTAAGAACCTACCTCATTCCACTTGAGTATCACCAGAGGCTCAGCTGAGCTCTACAGGCAACTGAAAGGCATAGGCAGGTGGAGGTGAATCTTGGGGTGCCTTGGGACTTTTGCTGACCTGCTCCCAGGCCAGTGGTGTTAAAAGCTGGCCGTGGTGCACTGCTTGGTCCTTCCTGCACACACCCAGACCCAGCAGAAGCAGCTACAAACTGTGGAGCACTTTGTAGCTCCAAACAGGTTGCCAAGAGCCAGTCACAGGCAGTGTCTGACATTGGCCTGCACCAGAGTCCCTCCTAAGAGGCCCTAGATCCAACACATCTGGTTGCTATCATCAATAAAGCTACACACAAGTGTTGGTGAGGATGTGGAAAACAAGACCTCTAGTGCACTGTTAATGAAAATGAAAATATGATCCAGCAATTCCACTTAGGGAATATTATGGGAATATTTCTGAAGAAACCCAAAACACTGATTTAAAAGGATATCTGCACCCCTGTGTTCACTGCAGCATTATTTACAATAGCCAAGATTTGTGAGAAGCCCAGCGCCTTCAGTAGATGAGTGGATTAAAAAAATGTGGCACATGTATACAATGGAATACTACTCAATCATAAAAAGGAAGAAAATCTTACCTTTTGTGACAGCATGGATGGACTGAGAATATTATGCTAAGTAAAATAAGCCAGAGAAAGACAAGCACCATATGCTTTCACTTATATGTGAAATCTAATGAACAAAATAAACTAACAAACAAAATAGAAACAGATTTATAGAAAGAGAGAACAGACTGAAAGCTGTCAGAGGGGAGGGGGGCTGGCTGCCAAAAATGAACGTATTAAGCAAAGAAAACAAGAACTCATAGACAAAGACAACAGTATGGTTATTGCCGGGGGGGGGGAGGGAGTGGGGCAGGTAGAAGAGGGTCAAGGAGGATAAATGGTGATGGAAGGAGACTTGACTTGGAGTGTGAACATGCAATACTATATAAATGATGTGTTATAGAATTGTACACCGGAGACCTATGTAATTTTATTAACCAATGTCATCCCAATAAGTTCAACAATTATTATTTTATTCTAGGATAAAGAACAAAGCAAGAAAGCACTAGAAAATGTGATAAAATTAAACCCAAATATATGTTACTGGTATAGCAATAGATGTAAATGCTGTAATATTTCCTAACAATTTGTGTTAAATATACACAGATCACCAAAAACACTTAAATAAAATTTAAAAGATAGTTTCAAATTTAAAATAATTGTATATTTAAAAATCTTGCCTAAAGCAATTATAACAACAATATTCAAAGTAGAAAGTCATAACCTGGGAAAAGAAGGTAATATTTTGTGCTATAAAGGGAATTCAATGCAATGAAGATATATGGGACATATAATTGATGTGGTTGATGACTTAATGGTAAAATACCAAGATATAAACCTCCAAACCCCCAAATTTATCAGAAATAATGGGTTGAGAAGCACCATACAATTGTTAGCTTATGACAGATTAAATAATATTAAAATGAAGGAAGCCTCTGCACAACATAAATACGAAGAAATACATAAACTTGCATATAATATATGTCCTTATGCCTTCCAAACAGAAAATACAGGTTCTTTTCAAACACCCACGGGATATTTTAAAATTTGACTACTAACTCAGTATGCTTGATAAACTTCTTAAAAGAAAAAATATATATTCTCAAACCTCAATACAATACAAGCAGAATATTTTAAAAATCTAAGAAAATTTGAAATAAATCTATAAATTTCTTAAGAAAATATTGGATCAAACAGTAAATAAAAGTCAATTGCAACCTCTTTTTTAAAAGTTTATGGAATATAGGCACAGCAGTAATAAAATATGTAAGGCTGTTAAAAAAAGAAAACCAGCCTATAAATAAAGTTAATTAAGCAATCAGCCTAAGAAGTCATAAAATAGCATACACAATAAAAGCTAAAGAAGAAAAAAAGCATATGTGTAACAATTAAGAAGCAGAAAATATCACAACTGGTTTTCTAGGCAAACCAATAAATGAGAGGAACCTAGTATCTTCTTTTGAATAAATAAACTTTTAAAATTAGAAATAAAAATAAAAATATCTCAACAAATATAGGAATTTTTCAAAGCACAAACATATAAACAGTATTTTTTTTTTTTTATCTATCCAACTGGTACATTTAGAAAAAAATTCTTAGTATTGGCTAGAGAATTATGCTACCGTTGGAATATAAACTGGAAATGCCATTTTTGAATAGAATTGCTTCACTATGTATTAAGTGCCTTAAAAAATCTTCACACTCTTTTACTCAGTAATTACATGTTAATTTATGCTATGAGAGATACTAAAAAATTTGGATGATTTATGTTTTTATAGCACCTCCATATGTTGGGACATTAAGGAGCTGTTAAAAAAATTGCTTTTGAAGATTATTTAATAGCATGGTAAATACACCCTATAATGTCTGGAGTAAAAGAGAAGGTTATAAAACTAAATATATAATGTGAATCCCACCTCGTGAAAAGCCAAATACAGATGACAACACACTGAAATGTTGTGTAGTTGTATTAATGATCATTTAAATATGTCCTATGTACTTTTCTATAGTTTCCAAGTCTATGATAATGAGCATAAATTCCTTTACACTCAAAATAAATTATTTAAATTAAATTTAATAGATTTCTGGCCAAGATGGCACTGCGAATTGACATATTCAATGCCTCTTCCTCAAAATACCATAAAAAAGCAATTTTAGCTGAAATTTCAAAAATTAAAAGTCATATTTGTACCCATACAAGACAAATATCTCCATACACCAGGAAAGTATTGAAACAGACAGGAAAGAACAAATACTGGAACTACGGTATTGTTGAACTCTAGGCCTAGAAATAGACAAAGGCAATGAGAAGGCTGTCAAGGACTGAACCCTGATTCAGGGTCACAAGCCAGACTGACAGCATGACTGGGAGCTGGTAGGGTCACCCACCTGTGCATGGGAGGTGAGGGGGTCAGACCGTGGGTTGTATCAATCCATGTACATGTGAGACAGGAAGGAACAGAGCAAGTCACACATGAGATTTGTGATAAGCTGCTAAGTACTGGGTGCAATATTCCTAATACTGATAGGGGCAGAAATAGAATGTTAGGGAACCAGCTAGAATTATAAGAAATATTAATCATGCTCTGTTAACCGTGATTGTTTTGTTCTGATTAAAGAAGGCACATTCTAACCTGGCTGGCAGCTGTACTCAGCACCTGGGAGCTCACCTGGAAATGCAGCCCATCCTCCCCATTGGGAGCTGCCTATTATGATGGAAAGATTAACCACCTCATTGCAGAAATGAGAATGGAGAATCGCCATCCCTTTGAAGACCCCAGCCCTTTTGCATACCTGCAGGCCTTTGGAAAACTTCAGCCTTTTTACCTGTTAATTGCCCATCTGGCGTACTCTTTGGCTACTTTCCCAGGTAATCTTTGTTCTTCTACCCAATATAAGGAGCTGACATATAGTGGGGTGCAGAGCAGATTTTTGTGGATGACCTGCTGCTCTCTTGTACTGCCAGCAGTATTGGAATAAATGCTCAGAATGATTCAACCCTGTCTCTGCTAGTGGCTCAAGTAGTGACAGGCAGCATGACCCATTGTTTGTCTGGTTACAATACCACTATGGGACAGGAATATCACTATAGGACAGGAATCTCAGGCCACTGAAATAAAACCTGATTCTGCCCTGAGATTCTTAGGGAGCTACAACAGCTCATATTCTCAGGGAGCTACTGAAAATTTGCAAAGCCTGATAGACATTTAAACATTTAAAAAAAATAACTTCCACTTTTGATCAACTAGCAACTAAAATTCAAAACCAATAAGGAAAAACAGTACCAAGAAGATATTTAACAAAATCAACAACCAGAGGATGATTTAGCTCCTCCTGAAAAGAAATGCCTATAGTAGTTTCGGCATGACCTCCTAATAAAGATATAAAAAGATGAAATATTTTAAATAAGAAATTATTAAACAAAAGGAAAAAGTTATACATTGAGAAAATAAAATAATCAATTAAAAATTAGAAGACAAACGATATAATTGAAATTTCAAAACTCGTATATGGAATAAACCACAGAGTTTCCATATTAAAAGGAAAATTGGTGAACTGGATAATAGTAGTGAGAAGATCATTCTGAGTGAAGAAATAATGACGTAAAACACAGAAAAGAGAAATTAAGAGGTATGAAGTCGCCAGCTTATCCCTAATAAGATTTCCAGCACTAGGCAACAAAGGGAATACTGGAAAACAATTTAAGGAGGTAACAATGGATAACTTTTCCATAACTGAAGAAAGTCCTAAATTCTTAGACTTAAGGCACACAGGAGCTACTGAGCATGGTAAACGGCAAAGCAAGTGTGGCCAATGGGCTGTCAGTGGAGGTAACATGAGTCATTTCCCAGGCAACATAAGGAAGTGGATGTACGTTTTCCATGAGCTCTTTTCACTGAAGTTTCAAGCTGCCTTTTCTTAACATGAAAACAGCCTGGATCTGGGTTCCCCATATGGATGGCAGGTGCCTGGAGGGTCACATAAGACATAGCAGACTTTGCAGAGGGCTTTTGTTGTGCTAATCTGCTGAGATTTTAGAATTGCTTGTCACCAGCTTACCTAATAGACCAACTTTATAGGAAACACAGAGATATAATCACAAAACATTAGGAAGACCTTAAATTTAGAAGATTAAGCAGCACATTTAGCAATCTTGTCATAAAAGATATCTAAGAAACCCTGATCCCACGTAATAGATTCCTTCCCAACCCCAGTTTCTCTGCTGGTGCTCAACGAGTCCTTACACTATTCAAGGTCCTGAGGTTTAGTGGTGAATGAAAGAGTCAAAATCCCCATTGCTGGTTTTTGTTGTTGTTGTTTTTGTCCGTATTAGTTTTCATTCTAGTAAGGAAAGAAAAAGTCAGATAAAACGGAATAGGTGGTGGGAGAGTGCGAGTGTTTTGGAGTGCTGTATGAACTACAGTAGTCAGGGAAGGAATTTCTGTAAGATCTTTGAATAGAGGGAACAATACCTGAAAGTGCCCCACAGAGGAGCCTGCAGCAAATGTGCAAAGGCCCTGAGGCAGCAGCAGGTGACCCAGAGAAAGGGAAGGAAAGTCTGCTATAAAAGAGGATCAAAGAGGTAAAGGGGAACTAAATAAATCATGCAGTATCTCAAAGACCATGACAAAGTCAATGGAATTGACTCTGAAAGAATTAGGAATTTTTTGGAGAGTTTTGAGCAAAAGTGTAACATGACTAGACTCATACCAGTATTTAAAGGGACACTCTGGCTGCGTTGAATAAAGACAAATGTGTTTACCTGAGTGGAAACAGCTCAGAGGCCTGTACAATATTCAAACAATAGTTGTGATATCAGCTGTGGATGTGGGTCCAATAGACAAATTCAGGCTATATTTTGAAAACAAAGAAAACTGAATATATATATATATATATATATATATATATATATATATATATATATATATCAAAGTAAGGAGTGAAAGATAATTCTTTAGATTTTGGCATAAGGAACAGAAAAAAATAGTGTTGCCATTTTCTGAGAGGAGGAAGACTATGGAAGAAGCAAATTTGGGATTTGAAAATAAATTTTTAAAAAACCCACAGTTTTATATATAATTTTATTTATTTATTTATTTATTTATTTATTTATTTATTTATTATTGATTTTTTACAGAGAGGAAGGGAGAGAGATAGAGAGTTAGAAACATCAATGAGAGAGATACATCGATCAGCTGCCTCCTGCACATCTCCCACTGGGGATATGCCCGCAATCAAGGCACATGCCCCTGACCGAAATCGAACCTGGGACCCTTCAGTCCGTAGGCCAACGCTCTATCCACTGAGCCAAACCGGTTTTGGCAAAAAAAAAAAAAAAAAAAAAAAAAAAAACCCACAGTTTTAAGCATACATTATACAGGTACAAAAATTTGCCATGTGTTAGGGTACAAATGAACCTTCCAAAATTTCCAAAGATTAGCAAACAGATCATGTCCATGACTATATGCAATTAAATTAGAAATAAATAATGAAAAGACAGGGAAAACATCATGATTTAGAGACCAAAAAAAAACCAAACAAACAAAACAAAACCTCCTAAATGATTTATGGGTCAGAGAGGAAACTGCAATGAAAATTACAAAATATTTAGACTTACAAATGTCAGAGTTGCTGCAAACAGTTGAGATGTACTTAAGGCAGTACTTAAAAATATGTAGGTATGAATGAATTTATTTTAAGTTAAAAAGGCAACGTATATAAATTAAACTGCAAATCTGGAAGATAAAAGAACTGAGTAAACCCACAGAAAGAGAACAAAAGAAACAAGAAAGAGCCAAAATTAATAAACTAGAAAAACATACAAATAAATCAATGAAGATAATTCTTTCAAAATAACAGTGAAATATGCAAACTTCTAACATGAATGATTAAAAAATCAAAACACTGAAATAAACATAAAGATAATAGAAGATACTCATAATGGCCAAAAAGCAAAAAAGTCTGTATACACTGAGCATTGGAAAGGATGGAGGGAAAACAGGAACTCTCAAAATTCTCTAGATTGGTATTTACTGCAACTACTTGGGAAAGCAATTCAGAAATATATAATAAAATATTGCTGAAAAGACCAATTTTAAGTATATAACTTTAAAAATATTCCACACATCTGCACCATAGTATGGATATAAATGTATGTGTATTGCAGCTTTTTAACAAGAGCAAAAAAAAAAAATGGAAATGACCATCTATACAGAAATAAACAAACTGCTTTATATTGCTATGATGGAATAATGCACAACAGTGAACTCTATGCATATACATCAACATGAATAGTTCTCAAAAACAAAATTTTGATCAAATAAAAACAAGTTGTCAAAAGATGCAGTATAACATGATGTAAATAATTTTTAAAGATACTAAGACAATGTCCCATTGTATTTATAAATATTAATGCAGTAAAAGTTATAAAAATGGACTTGGGTACACACCAAATCATGACAGTTTTGCTTTGGGAGAACAAGGTGGGGAAATGGGACTATAGAGAGGAAAGTGAGATACTTCATTTTTCTTAATAGTTTATTTTTTAATAATAAAAATGATCTGAAATAAATATGATAATATGCTAACACTTTTTTCATATCCAGTGGTGGGTGGGAACATGAGTGACATTCATTACACTTTTCTCTGTACTTTTTTTTATTTAAAAAATATTTAATGAAAAAGCAAACAAACAAAAGCTTATATTGCTCCCCTCAGCTCCAAGCTATCACCAGCCCATTCTTGGAAATGTATCAGGTCTTCAATTTGATCCTTGACAGGACTGGAATAAGATATTATCCAAGGAATGACACTGACTCAAACTCCTCTGGTTTGTTGAACCAGTCTGGTTTGTTGAACTTATTTCCTAGAGAATAAATCCCATCTATATTCCCAAGGCTTTCCCAGTGGGCAGTTGGAATGATGTAAGCTATAACATGGCTGTGATTAACTCTGGAAAATGAAGAATTTATTGCTGTACATGTGTCCTGAGTTTGGGTAACAGACAAATAAACATCCGTGTTGACCTGCATCTGTGGGGTCAGAAGCAAACAGCTCCGAGGGGAATGAGCCACAGAGAACGTTAATGCTTCAGAATCAGAACCTGCTCTTGTCAAGGATCCTGAAGCAAAGGTCCTGACTGTGCTGCTTAAACACAAGCAGAGACCTTTTCTAAAAGCATGCAGTACAGCGAGAAATATTACCACTGCTTTTCAGGAGAGAGCAGAAAACTGGCTACAGCAACTGTTGCGATACCAGCTTTCTGTTTTTTATAGCTCACAAAATGCAGGAGAAAATTATCTTATTTCAACTACCAAATCATGGAGAAAGGTAGGCTATTCTGGAATAATTAATGATTTTAAATCACTGCATCCCCTCTATGTCCGTTAGGAAGAAGACTTGTGCCTTAACACACACACAGTGAGAAAAACAATACACACACACACACACACACACACACACACACACACACATATATATATAATTATGGATATACTACTATATGTTTACATATACATACCGTATAGACTCACAAATACACATACTGACTGCATTTTCTCTTTTCTCCTTCTTCCTGGTCTCAGCATTTTATAGAGTTTGATCTTTGGTTAATATTGTTCCCACCTTGGATTCCAAAGTTTCAGACTTACAGGTCCTCCCATTTGCCTTCAACATGTGAAGAGGTGCATTCTGAATTGAGAGCAACCTAAGCCCCTGCTTGGCTAGGTGTATAAAAACACCCAAGCATCAGAATACAGATTCTTCAGGTCAAGGGGTACCAGGTGGAATAGATATGCTCAGTTAGCCACAGGCCCTTGAGTGAGCTACTCAGAAACATGTTTGTTTTGCTGCACTTAGAAAAATAAATAAGGGTGAATCCATTCTTAAATTCTCTCACCCCTGCAGAACTGTCAGCTCTCCACATCCATGATGACCTGAGACTGGCCCACGCTCGGCTTTCATTTCTCACTTCTACCATAGCTTTAGAAATTCCTATCAAATAACATCTCTTGCTCTTTGTTTGAGCAAGCACTTTGTACTCATTTGCTGGGCTGAGCTGGGAAGAATTCTTCAAATAAAGAGATGAAAGTAACTGTCTTCTGAGGGCAGGAACTTTCTATGAGGTTCAGCTTAGATCAGTGGTTCTCAACCTTCCTATTGCCGTGACCCTTTAATACAGTTCCTCATGTTGTGGTGACCCCCAATTTCATTGTTACAAATTGAACATAATTAAAGCATAGTGATTAATCACAAAAACAATATGTAATTATATTTGTGTTTTCCGATGGTCTTAGGCGACCCCTCTGAAAGGGTCGTTCAACCCCCAAAGGGGTCGAAACCCACAGGTTGAGAACCGCTGGCTTAGATGAAGGTGATCTCTGCCAGGAGAAAACCTAACCCCTCGACTGACTTTTCTATAATGCCAGCTTTTTGCCACAGAAGAAAAGCAAAGGCAAACATTTTGCTCAGAGACTAACTGAACAAAGCTTTGGTTTTATAGAACAGGGAACCAAAGGCCTAAGAAGTAAAGAACTGTCGATTCTGTAGGCATGTTAAACACCAACAAAGAGAGCTGAGACTCATCCACTTAGTCTTCCATTTGGCTTTATTCCATCCAAGTAGAAGACGCCCATGGTCCAGCAGCCCATCTTCCATGGAATCTCTTCTTCCCCTATGATTGTGCTTTATGCTGCCTTCCCCAGGGTCAGGTATAACACAAAGTCTTTTATTTTCCTGTGATGTACAGATCATTAGCAGCCAGGCTTTAATTATTGAGATGTTTAATGAAATAAAAACCAAGAGAAGAAGCCAATATTAACCCCCAAAGAGTAAGATTAAATTAATTTTAATTTCCAAACTCTCACAGAAAGAAAAATAAAAAAACACAAAACACCCTTCTATACCAAAAGATTTCAAATAGCCGTGAAGACAGTGAGTAAAATGCCAAAATATCACCTTATGACCATGGCAACTTAAATTCCAGAGAGCTGATAGTGATGGGTACATGAAAAATTCCACCTGCCATAGCAAAGTTGTGGTTGAATAAATGTGGATAAAACACTTTAAACTTCACACTATACTGTACTGACAGCTTGCAAAGTGATATTAAAGACGGTTTCATCTGTTAAGTTCTCTTAGTTTTTCTCAATATAATACTAGCTATTACAGATATCATGGCCCTGTGTGTTTGCCATTCCAGAATCCCCAAAAGCTGACTAGTATAATCCACTCAGCAAAGTAGTGGACTAAAACAGAAAATTCTAGACAAGAGCCAAGATCTCATTCAGAGCACCTCTAAGCATCACTCATGTGATGCAGTAGGCAATGGACCGTCAAGTCAGTGGAAGGATGCACATTATCCTGCCTGATCTGTAAGCATTTTGAAAATAGAATTTGTAAGACAATGCAAAATAGAAGACCCTTAAACCAAACAAATATGTACCTATCAGGCTTAGCATTTGGAAATGTACACAACTGTTTGTCTTGGCTAAACTATATGTTCAGGCCCAAGGAACCTTGTACCTAATTCTAGGCATGGCTCTGTTATAGGAATAAAGACACAAAAATTCTACTCCTGATTGCACTGCTTATTAATCATCGGGCATGCTTTTGCCTCAGTTTCCTCATCCATTACATGAAATGGTTAGATTTAGTTCACCACTTTGTTTCTGCAAACTCTAAGACTGAATAATTTTATGAGACCTAAGCGGGGTAAACCTTCACTTATGCTCATCCAAATAAAGAAAGGAAAATCACAAGAAAGTAAAGATAATTCACCTTCTTTCTAGAAGTAAAACTTCCTTCATTAAAGGGCAGCTGAATTCCAAACAAAGAGCCTTTTCATTACATGAGCTTTGCCTCTGAAGCTCAGCAAATACATGTTAGAAATATTTCTAAGAGTCCCTGAAAAGAGAAATCAACTCTGGTAGAGATAAAAGAAAACTCACATGTGATTTACTTTACCCTCTCACTGAAAGGTTAGAACCCAGGCCTCTGCGAGGGGAAGCGAGACTGTGGAAAAGAAAATGCCTGGCAGCCATGGGACCCCAGGTTCAGGCAGTTTTTCTCTGGTTACTAACCGTCTTCGCTCTGACAAATAATGGTATTTTCACTGTGGAGGACCAAGGCACAGCTCTAACAATGAACTCTGTCTGCCAAACTAGACATACTTTCCAGACAATAGCCTTATACTAATCCTCAGGAATTGTATGGATAAGGGGATTTTTTATCAGAGTGATTGAGTTAAAAAGAAATACTTGTTGCCCAGCTGGTGTGGCTCAGTGGTTGAGCATTGACCTATGAACCAGGAGGTCATGGTTCGATTCCTGTCAGGGCATATACCCTGCTTGTGGGCTCGATCCCCAGTAGGGGGCGCACAGGAGGCAACTGATCAATGATTCTCTCTCATCATTGATCTTTTTATCTCTCTCTATCCCTCACCCTTCCTCTCTGAAATCTATATATATATATATATATATATATATATATATATATATATATGAAATACTTGTCTAGATCAGTGCTTTTCACTGATCTAAAACACTTTGTCCATTAAATTTGAGGATAACACTCTGAATGTGCCTGGATGCTTGAGGCAGAGATTAATTTTCTGGCCAATAACTGACCACAAGGTTGCTGCCCTGACTGTGCACATGCTGCTTCAGAGAGCATGGTGCCACCAAACTCATCTCTGGCTCATTTCTTTCTGTTCTTTTCTTTTTTAAAATTAGGACTTTTTTTAGAGCAGTTTAAGGTTCACAATAAAATTGAAGGGCAGATATGAAGATTGGCTATATACCCTCTGCTCCCACACATGCATAGACTACACCATGATCAACATCCCCATGAGAGCGGTACATCTGAATTGACACATCATAATCACCCACAGTCCACAGCTTACATTAGGGTTCACTGTTGGTGGTGTACATTCTGTGGCTATAGGCAAATGCGTGAGGACGTGAATTCATCTTCATGGTATCCTGTAGAGCATTTTCATTACCCTAAACAACTTCTGTGCTCCACACATGCATCTTTTGCCCTGTTCCCTATCCCCAACAATCACTGATCTTTTGAACTGTCTCTGGTTTGCCTTTTCCAGACTGTCATATAGTTGAAATCATACATGGTGTAGCCTTTTCAGATTGGCTTCTTACACTTAGCAATATGCATCTGAGTTGTTTTCATGCCTTTTCACAGCTTGATAGCTCATTTCATTTTAAGCATTAAAATATTCCATTGTCTGGATGTACTGAAGTTTATATATCCATTCACTTATAGAGGAATATCTTGGTTGTATTCAAATTTTCACAATTATGAATAAAGCTTCTATAAACATCTGTGGACAGGTTTATGTGTGGGTATAAGTTTTCAACTCCTTTTGGTAAATATCAAAGAGTGTGGTTACTGGTCACCTCTGGATTTTACAACTTAAAGGTTAGGAGAGGCAGCAAATAAGACTTAATACATATAACCATGTTGGCCACAAAATAAAAACAGCAAACCTGCTTCAGGTTAGGCAAGAATCAGGTATGCCACATTTATATAAAAGGTTAAAGAATTGGAGCAGGAAGTACATAATTAGGTAGAGGACTGATAGCCAAGTACAAGTCCTGCTGGATGGGGCTGGAGAAGCAGGCAATTCCCCCATTAAACGCTGTAGCCTTTCTAGTAAAGGAATATTTTAGGGGACTCCCTATTGATTGATGGTTAATACATGAAAGATAGGGCTTTATCTTTGTTTAGCCTGAGTGTGTTTGTTTTTATTTAAGTTTGGATTTACACACACATTATCTGATTAATAGCCCCAACACTCCTATCATCAGACATCAGTTTCTCCATTTTACAGATGACATAACTGTGATGGCCAGAGGTTTAGTAATTTTCTCAAGGTCTCACAGATAGTAAGAAAAAAACAACATGAGGATAAAAAAAATAAAACTGGCCATGTAACTATTACTGTTACTGTACACTGTCTCCAAAAGTTGGGAATAATTGAGAAGTGTATTGTGTAGTTTAGAAACTGATTTCAGTTGACTTGGTTTCTGTTGCCCTTAAGTGAATCCTAAGTCACTGAAATAGAGAGAATGAGAGAGAGAGAGAGGGAGAGAGAGAGAGAGAGAGAGAGAGAGAGAGAGAGAGAGAGAGAGAAAGACCTTCCCTAAATGAAAGAGTCTCCCTATAACGTAACTTATGCACCATCCGGGGTATGTTCCCTCCTCTGTAAATAATGAAGAAGCTGTTGATGGAAGGGACACAAGTGGAAGATTTACCAGTGAGAATAAATATGAGAAGAAAAGATTTTTAGGTTGGTTTATTAGGAGCCCAGTCAATTATAAGCAGCACATTTTGACACCGCTGTAAATAATACACTTCTGTCAGAGTCAGCTGATGGAGATTTTCTGTTCAATATATTGTCAGAGACACATGATGAAGGGGAAACGTTGGGTGGCATGTGCGGTACGCAGGAATAAATATGTGAATAATCTCACAGGCTTTGAGACTTCCAAATACTAACTATGACAGATATGAAGTACCGTGCATTCCCATTCTAAGAGTAGGGGATTAATGATGATAAGTTGAACAGTATAATATCCATCTTTACAGCATACAGCTGTATCTGATGGTTATGCTTGAATGGACATCATTTGACCTGGCCTATTTCCAGTCATGTAATAATGAGCAGCATTTAACTGGGTCAGATGGAATGTTAGAGCTAAAATGGATCTGAAATCATCCACCACTACCCTCCCATTATATAAATGAGGGGAACAAGACTGAGTGAGGTTAATTGCCTTGTCCAAGATCCGTTAAAGATCATGCAGCAAAACTAAGAACTCTGTGAAACTATGAGAGATCTGTCCTTATTTTGGGTCTGAATGGGATGGAAGGGAAATGGAGGCCATGTTTGTGTGGTAGGTAGGTAGGTAACACTCTTAATTTGTCACTCATCCTGAACTGTTATTATAGAAGATGATTTATTCAACAATTTGGATATATATATCAATATTGATATCAATATTGATATATATCAATATTGATATATATATATATATATATATATATATATATATATATATATAGTCAATTTGTCCACAAATGTTACAATTCATCCCATTCAATATTAGCTAACATCATCTAAATCTTACATGGTCAATGAGCTTTGCCCAGGTTTCACCTCCTCCAGGAAGTCTTCCTGTATTGGGCTGCTCTCTTTCCCTAAGTAATATGCACAGGCATTGCCTACCACAACCGTGGTATCACTGACTCATGGTGTATCCTGGATTCTTTATGTCTTTAACTTAACTATCTATTTAGAGAGTCAGTACTTGAGTTTGAGGGCAGTAGCTCATGAGAAGCCCCAATATTGAGGTGAATTCATATGCTCTACTCTTGACCTTGGGAATCAGAAATTCTGGTGGGCAGTGGCAAGATTTTTAAAGAGCTCCCCAAGAGGTTGTAATGCTCCTTATAATTTGAGGATTTCTACACTAAAGAATGCTAAAGATTCTTAAATAGTGCCATATTTGGGGAAACCTCAAAAAGTCATGCCCCTACCTACACACTTGCATCAAACTCAGGGGGTTGCCACTGCTACCGTTATGTCTTCATGTCGGCAGGCATCTCTCTGATGTGCTGAGTAAGGCCACAAGGCTTCGAGAGCCTGCATTTGATAGTGAGAATCAGTGAGCACTTCTAACCCTCCTGTCCTCCAGGTGAAAAGAGTCTAATTATGAGATCGATTGGTTGAATGAGATTGGGGAGCTCACTAATTTCTTGTAAGGAATCTCCTTTAGAGACAGTATCTTTCCTATTCATTAGCTTAGCCCCTGTCTTTCTGCTGGACCCTCACTCTAAGGATTGAGCAGTGCAGTGGGAGAAGAGAATTTCTGCATCAGAAGAGATTATGCATGAACAATAATGTACCCCAAACCCAGACAAAAATTATGCAATTGGCCCTAATTAGTAAAATAACTAGAAATATTAGGGAACAAGCTAATGTCACATATTTAAATGTCCCATATATCTCTCTTTGAGCATTCCTGCCTCACAAAATCTTCCATGAAATTAAAAACATGTTATTTGAGGCTTGTAGCAATTCCTTTTAGAGTATGAACGCTGCCTGTGTGTTTTTGTATCACAGATAGTTTCAGACCAGGAGAAAAATGTGTCTTCGTCATACTCAAATTTAATTTAGCCAAAATAGTAATGGAGTAAGCAAGCAAAAATTAACTTTACTCATGTTCATATTTTTTAAATGAAACCCTAAGTTCAAACACAAAGTATTCACTCTGAGCGTATTTATTTAAACTTTCTATCATAGTTCACTTAGGTTCAATTTTGACAATATGGTATATGTATATATGACAGGTTTGCACATACACATTGTATAAATACATATGTATAAATTGCCAGAAAATTGACAAACTTTATAAAAGATATCTTCATGCCTGCACCTTCCAAAAGCCATCTAAATACACATTAACATATACATTTGGATTCAAATTTATGAAACAGCATGAGAAATAGCGTTCTTAACTCTGTAGTAATAAAGAATCAAGAAACAGATATTTTTTCAATTTCTTCCCATTACATTTTATGTCCACATTTAGATGTATCCGAGAAGATCTCTAAACTGACACCACTGTGAGAGGCCCCTGGGATTCACAAATATCATTTCCATGGCACTCAGGAAACTGGGGGAAAGAGGAAAATGTGAGCGGCGATAAACTGGAGCTAATCTCCTTCTGCCACAACCTGAAATGATACTCGGCCAGGGAATCTCCCCATCCTCCACACCGTAATAAGAGCTTGTCTGTCTCCCCCAGATGCCCAACCTGAGGACTGGTATCTCCCCCAAATGCTTGTACTAGAAATTTCCTAACAGCCTCTGAAAGAAAAAGATGAAAAATAATGCTGTCATGCAATAGGCGTTCTAAGTTTGAAGAAAACCCAAGGCCTAGTGTGGCAGGTCTGCAATAAATAACCCGGGGATCCTTTTAGGTCATAAAGCTAAACCAGCCATAAAGTGCACAGAGAGCCTCTGATGAGGGTCTTGGAAGCCTTCAGGAGCCCCACTGGGTGTGGCGCTGCTCTGCATAGCCACTGCTGGCCAAGCAAGGAAGTTCTTGAATCTGAACATGCAGGGCACAGTGTGGCCAAATGGTGCCCAGGGCTCCTACACTGCGATGCTGCATCTTAATCATGGCTTTGGGAACAGGTGACCTCAAGGACATTATGCTTTTGCACGAAGATGAAGGGAAGCCCCATTAGGAGCAGATGGTTGCTTTTGACTAATTGGTTGCCTTTGGACAAATCACTTAACTTCCCTGATCCTCAGTTCCCTCATCTGAAAATGAGTGGCAGAGCCTGGCCTCATGGCTCAGTGATTGAGCGTCAACCTATGAACCAAGAGGCCATGGTTTGATTCCTGGTCAGAGTACATACCGGGATTGCTGGCTTGATCCCCAGTGTGGTGCATGCAGGAGGCAGCCGATCAATAATTCTCTCTCGCCCTAACTGGTTTGGTTAGAGCATTGGCCTGCGGACTTAAGGGTCCCAGGTTCGATTCCTGTTAAGGGCATGTACCTTGGTTGCAGGCACATACTAGTAGGGAGTGTGCAGGAGGCAGCTGATCAGTGTTTCTCTCTCATTGATGTTTTTAACTCTCTATCCCTCTCCCTTCTTCTCTGTAAAACATCAATAAAATATATTTTTAAAATAATAACAATAATCCTCTCTCATCATTGATGTTTCTATCTCTCTCTCCCCTCTCCTTGCCTCTCTCTGAAATCAATAAAAGTATATTTTTAAAAAATGAGTGGCAGAGCCCCTCACAATTGTGAGAACCAAACAAAGAAAACAGCTAAATCACGAGGTGGAGGATTGGCCCAGAGTGAGTGTCAGTGAGTGATTAGCCTCCTCCTTCCATTGCTGGTGGAAGTGGGACTCCATCCAATCAAGCAAGCCTTCAAGGGTAAGTAAGGCAAGGTGACAAACGCTCATCTGCTCTCCTGGGGCTCCTTCTCAGAGTGCTTACTCTGCCTCCTCTGCTCTGACATTGCTCTGTCACACTTTGAGGTTGGTGCTGATGCCACCAGATTCTGTGCAGCTTCCCTTCCTCTTTCTGACTTGCTTTACAGCTACCTGTCGGCTATTTTCCTCACCAGGTATACATCACTTGAGTGCAGAGATCATGATTTAGTCAGACCCCTGGGCCCAGAGAACCTTGCTCAGAACTTTGAGCACAGTAGGTCTGCAATAGATATTGTATAGGATGGGTGCTAGAGAGCTAACTGAAAAGAGAAAAAAAAACAACAATAAACTAAGATGTTAGGGGAACTTTTATCTTGACTCTGGAAACAAAATATCTCTTTAACCTTGGAGAAGTCATTTAATTTCTTTGGACATCAGTTTCCTCATCTGTAAAGATAATCTCCGTTTTTCCTTTGTTGCTCTAAAATTCTATAACTTGGAGAAAAACAGCTGCAAAAGGATCTTTTGTTATCTGGTCTGCTAGGCTGTTAGAGAAAAAGAATCAGACAAACTGAGTTGGTCTCTCAGTCTAACTTTTTTTGTTGTTGTTAATCCTCACCCGAGGATATTTTCCAATTGATCTTTAGAGAGAGTAAAAGGGAGGGGAAGAGACAGAGAAAGAAACAGATTGGTTGCCTCCCCCATGTGCCCTGAACTGGGGCGGGGACTGATCCTGCAACTGCAGCCGAGGTCTGTGCCCTTGACCAGAATCGAACCTGTAACCCTTCAGTGTGTGGGCCAACGATCTAGCCACTGAGCCAAACTGGCTAGGACATCTCAGTCTAACTTTTAACTCAATTCCTTCTAGCACTTTCAGCCCTTCTCGCCTGCCCTATGTATGTATGTATCTACATATCTGTTTATTTATTTAGATTGTGAAGGATCAAGGCAATGAGCAAATTGCTAAGATTAAAACATCCCTTTGTCTCTGTCATCACAATCCTACAAGGGCTGGCCCAAAACCTCTGTCCACAAAGAGGAGAAAATATGCTTGCAAACCGGTGAACACCGGCGTGAGCCACGAGAGAAGCCTCAGCTCAGGTATATGGAGGGAGAGAACGCAGGGCACAGGGGTCCTGTTCTGCCTGTGGTCTCCCCCAGTAAAGCATCATCCACTTGACAAATTGAAGGCTCGGCCAGATTTATGACTTTTCTAAACTCAATCAGAACGAAGCCTGCTCTGACCTACAGAAGGTCACGCAACTGTATTGAATATTTGTCAGCATTCTGTGGCCAAAGATAAAGTGAGTGACTGTCCAAGACAGATTTAGAAATCTCCCTGTTGATTCCTGGCAACTGTGAGTGTCTGTCTGGGGTCAAAGGGCACAGGGTGGATTTCCCTTCCCTGAGCACAGACTCTCAGCACAGGGTCCAGAGGGGCCTGCCCGAACGGCAGGGTCTTGTCGCCAGCACTCAGCAGCTCATGGCGCAAGCAGCAGATGAGGAAGGACACTGCTCGCCCCGCCTCAGCACACAGGGTCCACGCTGCAGCTCACAGAGTGAGGGCGGCGGAGTGCAGAGTCACCTGGCAGTGGACACATCCACTGGCCACCAGAATCCAAGGGACCTGAGTGGTCACACGGACCACAAGCCTGGCTTGACTTTCCTCACTTTCACCTTCCCCAGCCCAACAGCAATGGAGCCTTTTGTTCACAAGCTTATTTTTCACTTAAACAGAGCACTCATGAACGTCCTCCTTACGTGTCCTTAGCGGCTATGGGGAATGAAAGCTGGCCTCCGATCCACTAGTTCCAGCAGCACACCTGGTAGCGCACTTGCTTCTGAAATGAGAACATTGAAGACACTGTCGTGTGTGAAACCACAGGCAGGGACTCCGCACCTGGAAGGTTCCTCCCAGCATACAGAACTGATATGATGTTTCAGTATAACGAAAGCCTAGCATTTTTCTTGTTTCTGAGGCAATAGCCGGGATTAAAGTGAAAATTGGCGAAGTAACTAATATTTCAGTAGTCAAAGCAGTTGCTTAGTCTACCCAGTTTCTTCCAAGGCCTAACAAACTATCCGGAGTATAGTCTTTCTTTTCATCATCTGTTCAGTCTATTATTATTTTTTATCCCCATTGCCTTTGCCAGAAAGATGAACATCTGAAGGGCCTAGGAGAGCAATCTCCATTCCTGAATTTTGCTCTGGATAACAGCTTCCAAGATCTGGTGTGGCCTCGTGAAATGTGGGCCACGAAGAAAGCCCCTGAGAGGACAACCCTCTGATCATTTTGTGTGAAGGCTATTCACTAAAGACAAGAGGAGAAGGGGTAGCGTCCCAGAGCTTCCTACTGAAGGAGTGTGGCATCAAAAGGTGATTGCAGCTGACCTGGGCAGTCAGTCTCCTCTGAATGTCTTCTTGTTGGAGCTTTTCTGAAGAGCAGTAAGGTAAAGTGCTTGCCCTTGGCCTACGTAATGGCTCTTACCTCAGAGCCTTGTGTTGCCTTTTTAGCACGTTCCTGTGGGCAGCCTCTCCCTGTGCTCTGAGAAGTGTCACGTAACACCCTCAGCTTGCTGACTGTTCTCTGGTGGCCTGAGTGAATTCATGCAGTTTCAGGGCCTTGTGAAAAAGAGACTGAGGGTAAGGCACTGGGACACCTCAGTGGGACTCTCCTTAGTCTGATCAAGGGCTCAGTTGTAGTTCTGTCAGTGCTTTCCCGTGTGACCTGGAGAAGTCACTTCCCTTCCTCCAGAGACTCTGCTCTCATTTCCAAAAGCCAGGCTGGGGCCAGATCATCTCTAATTCTGATGCAAATGAATATCTGATGAAACCTTTCTTGCTGTGAAAACTGGGAATGGATGTGTAGCATAGATCATTCTTAATTTATCCATACAATTAAACAGGCTACCAGAGAGTGGTCCATCAATGGGCAGAAAGATCATGGTGGACCTATTACAGACTACTTCTCATGGGACGCTTAAGAACAAAAAGAGTATGTGTCTTATTTATTATTTTAAACCCATAAGTCTTACGGCATCACTTAGCACCCAGCAGTAGTGTCTTTCTTCCACTAAATGGTGAGTTCTTTGAAGATGGAAATATCTATTCATTGTTGTATTCTGAACATTAAGTCAGGGACAGGCTGATGGTAAATGCTCAGCAGAGTTTATTGGATGGATGGATGGATGGATGGATGGGATGGATAGATGGATGGATGGATGGATGGATGGATGGATGGATGGATGGATGGGATGGATAGATGGATGAATGGATGGATGGATGGATGGATGGATGGATGGATGGATGGATGGATGGATGGATAGATGGATGAATGGATGGATGGATAGATGGATGAATGGATGGATGGATGGATGGATGGATGGATGGATAACAAAGTAGTAATAGGCACTTTGTGAAATAATCTGTGCAACTTCATTCCCATTTGTCCTTTTAAATGAAATAGAAAAAGCCAATCATGCTTTTTTTATTTTTCAGGGTTTTTTTAGGGGGTGGGGGTGGGGTGGGAGGATGTAGAGGAGGAGAAGAGAATGCAGCAAAGAGAAGGGGAAAAGAGAGAGAGAGATTGAAATTAAAACTGTAGCAAAGCCCAGGAGCGCTGCCTTTTTCGGTGGGCAGGAGGGGCTGTATGTTCAGCATTCACTATAAGCAGGACATGGATGCTCTGGAGAAATAAGACACTCCAGTTCCGGGGTGAGAAAAAAAGAAAAGAGCCCAGAAGGCAACAGCAATTACCATGAGATGAATTATGCAAGGAAATAAATGATGTTTTTTATTCTTCTGTAAAGAATCATTTAGGATTTTAATTTGTATGTTTTGAAAGAGCCTTAAGTCTTCAGCACAGGTGAGGAGGAGTGGGGTTAACAACAAGCTTAAGCATCAGCCACGCATTTCGATGTGGGAGTATGTCAGAGGCAAGGGATTGCATTTCTGCCTTGGTGTGCAACAGCTTTCTTATTTCCTATGCTGTCACACCCGTCATCCTAGTGACATGTGTGGTGAGCAGCAGACAAGGAGTTTTTTGGACTAGCTGACTCTAGGTGGGTGTGAATTTAATTCTGTGATAAATGAGAATGGCTACCTGGCGACGCAGGTAAAAAAACAGGCTGGAGCAATCTAGCCGGGGCCAGCGGAAAACACGAGCCTGCAACATGATCCATGGCCTCGGCCGCTCCTCGGGAAAGGCTATTTCTGTTCCCCCGATTTCCCCAGCGCCTTTCTTGAGAGCCGTGTTGATTACCAGATAAGCAGAACCTTTGGTCTTTCACAGAATCAACAGCTTGGCAGCCACAAAGTGACAGGCATCAATACTAATCGCACAAGCCTGTCTGTAACTGGACCCCGGGACAGGTCGTGCTACACCTGCCTGTCCAGGAAATGTACTCCAGGGCCTCCCCCATGGAAACCACTAACAACACTTATTAGCTGCTTCCTTGCCTGATAAGTGGTCTGCCTGCTTCTGGCTCCATTATTATATTCATTTCAGCCTCTGTCCTGAAACCTGATGCCTTTGTACTTGGGAGGTGTGCAGTCTGCCACCTGACAATGATTTGACATGACACAGTGACAGAAAACAGGGAGAGGGGATGGGAATAAAGGACAAGGGATCCAAGCTGCTGCGCTGGCGGCTCCAGGCGGGGGTGCCCATCAGCACAGATACCTGTTAGCTGGAGCCCAGGCCCCACTGATGGGACGGTCAGATCACTCATGTCATTCGCTGGGAGATAGCCATCCTCCTTTGCCGGCCAAGGCCCTGTGCAGTTACAGTGGCCTCTTCACCTGCACTTTTGAGTTTAATGTGACTCATCTTCTACCTTTCACCTCTCACTTCTATTCCCCTAGCGCCTTATTTCTCTCTTTGTGCCTATTTCCTGGGCCTCTGGGACTACATTCAGAACTGTCATTGGGTTGCTGGACATATATGCTGAATTGCCATAGCAACCACGTGTTAATGCTACATTCATTCAAGAGACCATCTAGAGTGTGGAGGTGAAGAGAAGGTCAATGTCAGAGCCCTCAATTCCTGGAAGCCCCTGCACTGGCACAGATATGGAAATGGCTAGGATTCTAAAAAGCAATGTCTGTATTAATTAGCAACGACAAGTGGTAAGTCTAAGCTGGGACTCACCAATAAAATGAATGAGATTGACTAGACCACTGATTTTAAAACTTTTTGTTGTGCTTACAATAAAAATTTTTAGTTACATGATATTTAACACGATCCCAATATATAAAATACGTAAAAATAGAGTTAAGAAGCCACAGCTCCATCCTGCTAAGTTACCCATATATGCCCCTTACACTGTGGATACATCTCTTTGGAATGCTAGAGCTCCACATAGCTCAGTGTGAAAACCAGAGAACAGGTCATTTCCAAGTTCTCTTCTAGCCAAATGTTGTTTTGGGAAGGCACAGGGGACAGGGAATGTGGAGGGTGGGGACTGGCATATGTATCCTGTTGGAATTACCTTCTCTCTCCCATTTTGTTTTCTTTGTGCCATTGGTAGCCCTGGAGTTCGTGGAGGTCTGCGGGGAGGCAGAAGAGGTAAAGGGGGAGGGTGTGAGCCGGGCCGGGTTCACCCTCACTGCAGGTTGGAAAGCCCCACTTTTACTTTTACACCTACTGCACTGAAAATAGAGAAGAATGGGGGGGGGGTCTGCAAACAATTAGCCTAGACTCAAGTTTTAGAAAAGGAAGTTAGGTGCCAGATGTACCCATCAATATATTTGATATCGTTAGAATTGATTATCTCTTTATCATCATCAGGGCCACCACTACCACCATTGACTAATACGAGGCAGGTATCAGCAGTCATCAACTGGGGATTTTAATAGTAATAGGAAACATTTATAATACTTCATTAGGTGCTATTCTAAGAATGTTACATTTGCAACAGCCCTACAGGAAGGTATACTATCTCCCCTTACAAAAATGAGGAAACTGAGGCACAGAAAAGTACCTTTCTTAAGGCCCAGAGTTGCTAAGGGGAAGAGCTTGGACTTGAACTCAGGCAGTCTGACTGTGAAGTCTGTGCCTCTAACACTACTGCCACCCAGGTATGAAGGCTACAGAGGAGTAGGGAGAGATGTGGACTGTGACAGGACTCAGCAAACTGTGAAGTCACTAAAGTTGTGTTTCACTGGCATAAAGCTCCCAGCTCTTGGCCCTTTTTGCATCTATGCCCTTCTCTGTATCATCCCATGTAAGACATGTAAATTTACTCCCCCAAGACCTGGTTATTATGTTGCTTATTCAGGAAATATTTAGGTCCTTTCTATCACCCGGATGTAAATAACTAATAACAGGTTAATCTGCTTTCCCAGGGAGAGCTGTGTTTTTTACCAGCAACCAAAGCCTTGAACTAAAGAGATGAAGTTGCTTGTAAAATTTCAATGCCAGCATATGAATCGGGATTATGGACTCTTGAAATCATCAGTCTTCTCAGTGGCCCTGAAATCTATTCAGTGGTTTGGAATTCATTTGGGAAAACCTGGCTGAATGGGGAAATGGATACAATCTCTACTCCAGACACTATTCAATGAAAGAAACAACAGAAAGCTTTGGCCTGGGGTCTGCGGAGAGAGTGAGGGGTTGTGGGACAATTAGGGGGTTGAAATCACTTAATGACCCCATCTAAAGCTATATTCTACACTGCCACTCTTGGGTCATCCGTGGGTTAACATTTCCTCAGAACATTCAAGCTCCTTCAAGTTATTTATTTACGTTTGGTCTTTTCTTTTACCTGGTAGAGAAAATGGAAGAAAAATAACACCCCCTTCCCCCAAAGCATTGGCCTGTGGCTCCCTAGGAGGAAATGGTAGAGTTGATGAGTCACAAGCCCAGCTCTCACTTCCAACTCCTCTCTCCTGCTGGCCCGGAGAAATCACTCAGCACCCATAATGAGAGGATGCAGAGGCTAATTTTACCCCATAAATCATAAGGCTAACGCTGGGCCTCGAAAGAGATGCCATCAGCTCCTTTTTCTTCATGGCTGTTAGATCCTCCTCAATTACTTAGGAACAGAGATTTAAAGACTGCAGAAGCCCCTTTGCCAACAAGAGATGCTATTAGTGTTCTTTCCCCTTGGAAAGATTCCCCTACACCCTGGAAGGCGCTGGGCTATTATCTCAGCATTTACAGGGAGGCTGTCTGCAAGGGAGCAGCAATTAACCACGCAGCTAACAGAAACCCTGGGGCCTCGAAACCCTCCCAGCGCTGCTGCCAACACTCCTGGGGTCGCCTAATGCAAGAGGAAATAGGGAAGCGCACAGAAATAGGGAAAATATACCTTATTTCCGACACATTTCTCAAGCTGTTTAAACATGAAACAACGTCCTACCAGGCTACAAGTTTCCAGCTGTTATGATATCATAAGATAAATTTACAGCTAGAGAAACAGCATGTTTGCTTTTATAAAGTATGGAAGTATAAATGTTCCAAGTGTTAAAACTGTCCAAACAAATTAATTCAAGTAAAACTAGTCATCTCTGATCTGGTCCTCTCACATTCGCTTTCTTTTTATAGAACCTGTGCGCACGCCTCTCTCAGGCCCAGAGGAGGAAAGTGGGCCTCCATCGCAGCAGGCGCCTGGCTGCCCCTGGAAACGCAGGGAGCCCCAAGCAGGTGGTGCCAGCCCAGATGCCCACTGCTGATCTGTTCACTAAAATCTTCAGTTAGCCTCTTCCCAATGGGAGGAGGATGCTGTGCGTGGGGCGGAGGCTGGAAACCCTATGGCGGGCTCCCATTTTGGCTGTTCATTGGGAGCTAAAATGAAGAAAGAGTTTCTTTCCTCAGTGACTTTGAAAAGAATAGAGTGGTGATTAACAGCAAGATTTTTTTTTAATGAAACGCAACCCGTCATCCCTGTCATCTTCTGGCCATCCTCGCTTGTGCGCGCCTCCCTGACAAGAGGAATAATAATGGTCATACATCACTGCTCTGCACGTCCAATCATCTAAATCTTCCCTCGCTGCAGCCTCTGAGACTCAATTACTTTATTGACATGCAATCTTCATAAGGGGAGAAATATTGTGCATGTAAGGTCACTTGGTTATGAAGACATATTATCATATTATCTGCATGAGGGTTGCAGGGCTAAGCCCTGACAGAGCTAATTATAATGGTACATGATAGAAAGCTCAGTACACATTATTCGCTTGGCTGCACTAAAGGTGTGGTAAGTCCATGACATCATGGTTGTTTGAAAAAAATAATGCAACTTTGGCTTAGAGGCTGTAACTTTCTTTGTTAACTCCCCACATTTTTACTTTTGAGTTTTCCTGGACAATGAAAAAACTAGTTGGTGGGTTCCTCAGATCTCAGGAAAAGGAGATGGCGTGCCCATGTAGTGTATGAGTGTGGTAGTGAGTGTGTGTGTGTGTGTGTGTGTGTGTGTGTAATTGTCATGGTTATTCCTCCATCTACCACCAAGTTTCAGTCCATTTCCCAGCAAGTGAAATGAGAAGGACTCAAGGGAGAAAGGTAAAGGGATACAAATGGGTCAATTTGATAACAGAGTAAAACTTCTCCTCACCCTCAATTAACCCCTTCTCAGATCCTTGCCCTTTTCTTTCTCTTGCTCTCCCTGGCAGAACCTTATCTTGCTAAGATTTAGTGCTCCTGAATGTGGTTTCTTTGTTCAGACATATCAGGTGAGTTAAGCGTTCCCGTCAGACACATGCTAGAAGGTGCATACATTGCTAAGATACAAAGCTAGTCAGTCATTCTCTTCTTTGTGTCCTCAGCTCATTTATCATCTTCACTCACACCAGGTGAGCCTCATATTCAGAGGCCAGATGAGGAGCTCTAGTGGCAATTTTGCAAGAAAGGAGCATCAAGGAGAGAAATCTGGACCAAGTCCCCAAGTTTTCCAGCCTTTCCCCAGTTAACCTGGGGCCCTGAAGGAAAACTGGGGTGTATGGATCTAGGGTGAGTCATCATGAAGTCAAAATCAAACCAACCTCTATATACTGGCCTAGGCCAGCATGTGATCATAAGCTCTGGACACATATTCTCCTTTGGGAGGGGTTCGTGAATTTTAAAGAAGAGTAAAGAAGCCATTTAACACATCTAACATAGGCTGATTCCTAGATTCTCTCTCCCTCGGCAATGCACTGATTCAAAGTGGAAGAAACAGATAAAGCTTCCTAAACTCCAGACATGGCCTCAGTCTTATAACATGAGTGCTTTGGCTCAGACACAAGAAGCACAGAGCAGAACAAGCAATTGAGGTTATCCAAATTCTCTCTTATTTAATACTCTAGTAACTCAAAATTCTGATGCTAATACTTCAGGAAGAATGGTAACAAAGCCACAAAGACATCCATATCTTTCTGAAGTGGAGATTAAATTGTACATTGCATGATGCTGACATAAGTAAATTTGATGGTGATCCATATGTAGGAGGAATGAATGGTAACTCTTTGGACACCAGAGTTTTGGATTGGCTGCTTTGGACTGGAGAGGTCGGTGCATGGCATCTCCACCTCCAGCATCTCAAATGTTTGCAGAAACAGGGAGGTTCACAAAGTACCTGCTTCCAAAAGTTAATAATTGAAATAAAATAATATGGTCAGTAGAAAGGGAGTTAAAATTATATGGTCAGTAGAAAGGTTTAGGAAACTAAAATCTACTACTGACTCAACCACCCATCATAGTTGCTATAGCTTCGTAGCCAAGGCACAATCTCTTTTCATATCTTGGAGAAAGTACTTAGGAGAGAGAGTAAGATATTGTGAAAAGACTCTGGTATTGCCTAATAAACAAAAATCGTTTATTGGCTTTATGATCTTGGGACATTCTCTGCCTTCTGTGCCCCAATTGCCCTTCTTTACCATGAGTAATGATATTATCTACCTCAAAAGACAATTAAGTGATAAGAAATAAAAGTGAAGGCACTTTGTAAACAGAACACATTTGGGAAATGGCAGTGATAGTTACTGTTTCAGTCCTACCTGCTTTAAGCTGTTATGTAGGTCAACAGTGTAAGTAAATATAGACTGAAAAGTAAAACCCAACATGAACCCAAGCTATTACTGCAAGTCACTGATCACCAGACCAGATTCTCAAATATGAGAGCTCTTTGGATTTTCAGTGTCTAAAATCTCTTTCATTAGAAAGTGCTTGGTCATCCAGAGTCATTGGTGGTCCCAGACAACAGAACATGTGATAGCAGTGGTGTAATGGAGGAGGGAGTCACAGATGACAACTCCATGCAGATGAGCCAGGACCTGGGGCCACAAAGGAACCCATCTGGTTATCAACTCCACATACCTGAACACACAATCATCCAGAGGGTTTGAGACCAACAGCCTCCTTTTTTGGAATCAGGGCATACTATGTAACATCTTCCCTCCTGGACTAGAAGTCAGGAGACCCCCAGGTCTATTGTTCTTGGACACACCCCCTTGAGGCCTCAGATTCTACATCTAGAAAAGTGATTTCCAGTGAATGGTTTCCTGCAATTAAGGTCCACTGACTAAGAAAAGCAGATACTGGAGCAATGGAAGCAGCCATTCTAATTCTAATTCTAGTCAAATTAGGGCTTGAGATTTTGATGCGAGTTAAAAATGAACTGTAATCTAACAAACAGCAACAGTGAATGTTTTCAGCAGTGCCATTTACTTTAGAAAGAGCTTCATACTCATTAATTTTTAAAATATATATATATATATATATATATATATAGAGAGAGAGAGAGAGATTTCAGAGGGGAAAGAGGGGGGGAGAGAGAGAAAGAAACATCAATGATGAGAGAGAATTATTGGTTGGCTGCCTCCTGCATCAACAGTGAATGTTTTCAGCAGTGCCATTCACTTTAGAAAGAGCTTCATACTCATTAATTTAAAAAAAATACATATATATATATATATATATATATATATATATATATAGAGAGAGAGAGAGAGAGAGAGAGAGAGAGAGAGAGAGATTTCAGAGGGGAAAGAGGGGGGGAGAGAGAGAAAGAAACATCAATGATGAGAGAGAATTATTGGTTGGCTGCCTCCTGCATCAACAGTGAATGTTTTCAGCAGTGCCATTCACTTTAGAAAGAGCTTCATACTCATTAATTTTAAAAAAAATACATATATATATATATATATATATATATAGAGAGAGAGAGAGAGAGAGAGAGAGAGAGAGAGAGAGAGAGATTTCAGAGAGGAACGGAGAGGGGGAGAGAGAGAGAAAGAAACATCAATGATGAGAGAGAATTATTGATTGGCTGCCTCCTGCATGCCCTCCTCTGGGGATTGAGCCCACAACCCCAGCATGTGCCCTGACCAGGAATTGAACCATGACCTCTTGGTTCATAGGTCAATGCTCAACCACTGAGCAACACTGGCCAGGCACTACTCATTAATTCTTAAATAATTATTTTACTTAAAACATTTTGTGGTATATGAAACACCACTCAATTGAGAATCACATGAATTATTTCATAGAATATTCCCAATGACCTTATGAAATAAATATTGTTGTCATCGCTATTTTGTTGAAGAAATTAAGGCAAAGAGAAGTTTAAATAATTTCTTCAGGTCTAACAGGTAACACATGGCTAAAGTTTATATTTTTTTAAATCCCCCATCTTTATGGAGTTTTGTGTACTGGCTTCATAGCAAAAAATAGAAGTTTACCTCCTTTTTGCCTTTTGATCATTATTAGATAAAACAAGTTATCACTTTCTTAAAGGGCTTTAAGTTTGCTGAGCTAGTGAGAAGTGTTGAGTTGGATGGTTAAATTCTTCAGCTTATGGGCCCTGGCTGGGTACCTCATTTGGTTAGAGTGTCATCCCCATATGCCAAGGTTGTGGGGTTTGATTCCTGGCCAGGGCACATATAAGGATCAACCAATGAATGCATAAAGAAGTGGAACAACAAATCGATGTTTCTCTCTCTCTCTTTCTTCCTCTCTCTTTCTTAAAAAAAAAAATCAATCCATAAATAAAAAAATAAATAAATTCTTCATCTTACTGCAAAAGTTCAGGAGGGCAAGCCCCTTTTCACATGAGGAAGAAACTTGCTATAAATGTGTTAGAAAGAGCAAGAGCTACAAAGAGGAGAGGTCCAGATACAAAGCTGACTGTGGTATGGGTAGAGGACCCTATGGCATTACTGAGAGCCAAGCAAATAACAGCAACTTTGCCACTTCTCTTCTTCCACAGACATTTCTATCAAAGGCTTCTAGCCTTCAGAATATCGCTATTAATAAAACTCGGATATTCTTTAGCAAGACATTCACCTTAAGAATTAATACTTTCTTATCAAGATTTCTTTGATAATGACCCAACAGTGAGACATGAACTAGGGGCCTGAGTACAAAGAGGATTAGCTTTATTAGACAGACTAAGGCGAGAAAGCGGTAGAGCTGGGTTTGTGCACATGCAAGGAACTTATATAAATGTTAGTTAAGAGGTCACAATTTTAAAGGTTAAACAGCTTGTATACCTCAATTAAAAAAAAATTTACAATGAATTCAAAATATGATGTGCTGTTTATAAGAAACATGTGTAGCCCTAACCGGTTTGGTTCAGTGGATAGAGCGTCGGCCTGCGGACTGAAAGGTCCCAGGTTCGGTTCCGGCCAAGGGCATGTACCTTGGTTGCAGGTACATCCCCAGTGGGAGGTGTGCAGGAGGCAGCTGATCGATGTTTCTCTCTCATCGATGTTTCTAACTCTCTATCCCTCTCCCTTCCTCTCTGTAAAAAATCAATAAAATATATATATATATTTTAAAAAAAGAAACATGTGTATGAACTCAGAGAATATGAAAGTAAAGGAATGGAAGAACTAATAAAGGTACAAGCCATAAGAGAAGATGCATGTATATAAATATCAAGTAAATTAAACACTAAAGCAAGAAACATTACTAAAATAAAGTAAGTTTTATAATAATAAAAGAGTCAATTGCTCAGGAAGAAATAAAAAGTCTAAATTTATATATCAAATAAGTTAAAATACATGAAACAAAAAATGACAGAACTAAATGGTAAAAAAAAAAAAAAAAAAAATGACAACTTGACAACCATAGTGGGAAATTTCAAAAGACCTCTTAACAAGTGAAAAAAGCAGGTGAAAAAAATCAGGAGTTATTTAAAATATTTGAGCAGTACGATGAAGAAACATGATTATATACACACACATTCACAAATATACAATGAAAAATATTGCACATTAAACTGCAGACATTACACAAAACATTCGCTCAAATTAAATATATGTCAGGCTCTTAATCAAGTGTGAAATTACCTAGAACTTATTTATAAAAGATAACTGAAAAATTTTGAAGTATTTTTATAAATTAAGCAATGTACTTCAAATAATTCAAGGGTCTAAAAATCATAAAGCAAATTAGAAAAGATCTTGAACTGAATGACTATAAAAATATGACATAGGAACTTGAAGAGCACAGCTAACACCATGCTTAGAGGGACATTTGTATCCTTAAATGCCTATGTTAGAAAATAAGAAAAGGCAAGAGTAGAGGTAAGACTGTGCAAGAGGAAAATAGAGACAGTACCAAATTACAATATCAGAAATAAAAAGAGGGACATCGATACAATTCCTAGAAAAAGTAGATAAGAGGATGTAATGAATAATTTTATGCAAATAAAATTGACATTTAAATCCAGTTTTAAAAATCCCTGAAAAATATAGCTTACCAAAACATATAGGAAAAAACAGAATAGTCCTATAACTTAAATAAATTAAATCTGTAATTAAAGTTTTTCTCACAAAGAACACTCCAGGTTTAGATTATTTCAGCCATGAATTTTTCCAAATACTTAAGAAAGAAACCATTCTAACTTAAAAATATAGTATTCCAGAGAATAGATAAGAGGAAATTTTTCCCAACTTCTTTTTTGAGGATAGCAAAATTTGATATTAACATTAGACAAAAACATTATGAGAAATGAAAACTTTAGGACAACTTTTTTCATAAGCATAGATATAAATTCATAAATATAACATTAGCAAATCAATTCAGTATACATATACATGTTTATGTGTATTAATATAACACAATCAAGATGGGCAAATTCCAAGAGTGTTAAGTTGCTTTAATGTTTAAAATCAATATAATTCATCAAAAAAAAAAAGAGAAAAGACAAGCATAGACTGAAAGTATATGCAAAAAAACATCAGATAAAGAAGTATTATAAAAAATATATAAAGAACTCTTAAAACTGAAGAATGAAAAAAGGAACAACTCTATTTAAAAAATGGGCCAAAGACCTGAACAGACACCTTACCAAAGAAGATATACAAATGGTAAATAAGCACATGAAAAGATGTTCAACATCATATGTCACTAGGAAATTACAAATTAAAACAATGAGATGCCACTATACACCTATTAGAATGGCCAAATCCAAAACACTGAAAACAAATGCTGGCAAAGATGTGTAGCAACAAGCACTCTCATTCGTTGCCAGAGGGAACACAAAATGATTGAGCCACTTTGGAAGAAAGTTTGGTGGTTTCTTATAAACTAAATATACTCTTACCACATGCTCCAGCTGTCATACTCCTTGGTATTTACCCAAATGAGGTGAAAATTATGTCCACATAAAAACCTGCATTAAGATGTTTATAGAAGCTTTATTCATAATTGGCAAAAGGTCAGAGCAATCAAGATGTCCTTCAGTAGGTGAATGGATGAATAAAGTGTGGTGCATCTAGACAATGGAATATTATTCAGTGCTAAAGAGAAATGAGCTTCAAGCCATGAAAAGACATGGAGGAACTTTAAATGCAAATTACAATTTGAAAGAAACTGATCTAACAAAGCCATCTATTATAGGATTCCAACTATATGATATTCTTATAAAGACAAACTATAGAGATGATAAAAGATCACTGACTACTGGGAGTTATAGGGGAGAGAAAGGTAAATGGAATAAAATTATCTTTAGGGCATGGAAACTATTCTGCATGATGCTATAATTGTAAATAATATAAACCATTATTCTGTTTGTTAAAATCCATAGGCTATACACCGAATATGAACTCCAATGTAAACTATGACCGCTGGGTGATAGTGATACATAGGTTCACCATTTGTAACAATGCACCACTGTGGTGGGAGATGCTGATTGTGGGAGAGGCTTATGTGTAGACAGGGAGTATATGGAAACACTGTGCACTCCCTGCTCAGTTTTGCTGTGAGCCTAAAACTGCTCTAAAAATAAAGTCTATTTTAAAATTCAATAAAAGCCATTACATTAATATAATAAAACAAGAAAATCAAATGATCATCTAAATAGATGCATACAAAATTTGGTATTTGACAAAATTCAACACTCATTCATGTTAACTCTTTTTTAAAAAAAATATATTTTTTTTTATTTCAGAGAGGAAGGAAGAGGGAGAGAGAGACAGAAACATCGATGAGAGAGAAACATCAATCAGCTGCCTCTTGCACACCCCCTACTGGGGATGTGCCTGCAACCAAGGTACATGCCCTTGGCCGGAATCGAACCTGGGACCTTTCAGTCCGCAGGCTGACGCTCTATCCACTGAGCCAAACCGGTTAGGGCCACGTTAACTCTTAACAAAATAAAAATAGAAGATTTTCCCAGTTGACTAAGGGTAGCAATAGTGCCTAGCTCCCACACCTTGGTAGTCCCATTCCCCAGCCACTCACAATATGGTTTTTACTTCTGTGGATTTAATAAAACTTTACCAGTTTTTTTCTTTTTAAAAGTAGCTATAGAAATAATATATCAATTATTAAAGATAGTAGTAAAATTAAAAGCTGAGATTAAAAATGAGACAAATATATTTTTCAAAACCATTTGTATTTGATATTTTATGAGAGGTCTTAGCCAATGTGATAAGGCAAGAAAAGAAATACTAAAAGGTAAAGAATCAAAAAAATAATTATTTACAGAATATGAGTGTGTATATAGAAAATATAAGACTGTAAATTCTTAGACTAAGTAAATAAAATTTAGCAAGGCTTCTGGCTTCAAGATCAATTATTTTTATCTCTAAGCACCAAAAAATAAATTAAATAAATTGCAGTAAAATGAAAAGCAAATAAAATTTGAAAAAATAATACACTAGGAATAAATCCATTTAATATGTATATGACCTACACACACACACACACACACACACACACACTATAAAATGTTATCAAGATAAACTAAATAAGCCTAAGTAAGTAGAAGGATATCCCCATGGTCATGGATTGGAAGATATCATATGGTAAACATGCCAATTCTCCACGAATTGGCCTATAAATTCAAAGCAATTGCAATAAAAATCACAAAAGTTGTTTTTCATTGTTGCTGTTATTAGAACAGATAATCTATTTCTAAAATTTGAAAGGAGATGTAAAGGGCCAAGAATAGCCAAATAAACTTGCTACATGACTAAGTATCAGGCCTTATTATAAATCTGGAGTAATTAAAAGATTGTGACACTGACTCAGAAGAGATGAGTATATGAATGGAATTGAACAGAATAAACTCACTTATAGGCAGATGATTTATAACAAAAGTAGTGAGGAATGAAAGTTATTTTTAGAAATTATCATGTAAAATTAATCTTTGATCCCATACCTCACACCATATATGAAAATAAATGTTAGATGTAGTTCTAAATACGAAGATAAAATATAAGGCTTTTAAAGACCAACAGAAAAGAAGACTTTCATGACCTTTGTGTAGACAAATGTTGCTGAAATAAGATTCCAAAAGCACTAACTATAAAGGAAAAGGCTGATACACTAGATTCCAGTATTAAAAGACTGATACACTGGACTACAATAACAAAAAGAACAAAAGAACAAATACAATATTTTTCCATTTATATAAAATTCAAAATCAAACAAAACTAATATATGATGTTTTATCTATTGTCCAGAATAGGACATGAGAAAGTTTTCTTGCGTAGCAGTAATATTCTATTTTTAATGGGCATAACAATATCCTGTAATAATTTATAAAGCCACCCACCATGATTTGCATATTTTCTGTATGTCACAGTTCACTTTAGGAATTTATTTAAAATAAATTAATTAGCAAGTGAATACAAAGCACACTGGTTAGAACTCTTTCCCTTTACACTGGAAGGATGAGGAGCACCTGAAGGACATGCTAATAAAATAGATATAAATAAAATAGAAAGAACAATTTCATCATTTTTCCTTGTGCTGATCAGAAAGAACGATATAGACAGGAATTTACTTTAAATATATATATATATCAAGCAGGTGTGACCCAGGCTGTGAATGAAATAGACAGGGCCACCAAACGGTATCCAGGGAGATCAAATTGTTGATGCCATCTATATTTTCCCAGCTAATCCCACTAAGCCAGAGAAAAAACACGATATGTTACCAGAATTAACCTGCAGTAAGGGGCCAGCCAAGGAGAAAACACAACAGTGGGATTACCCCAGAGATGCACTGTGTCTCCTTCACTATAGATAGTGCGTCATTACTATATTGTAACTGCTAAAATAGAAACACATGATTGGTCGGTACAAATACACACCTGCACCACATACATGCACACACATACAATATACAAACCCACTCATAAACATATGCATTTCCTCAGTTATTTGCTAACTACAAGCCAACTGGAACCATGTTTGAGCACTGGGAAAATAAGGTAGGATGGGAGAAATAGAAACGCAGATTCTAGCATGAAGGCAGAAGTATTATTATATTTGCTCTCTATATCAGGGATTGTTAAACTCTGACAGGTGAATCTTTTAAGTGAACTCCTTGAACTTTCCCATCAAAATTGTCAGTCCTTGCCTCTTCACAAATCTTAGCCACTGGCTAAGAATGTTTTTTACCAAAATTACTTTAACAACTTGTTAAATTATTAAATTTATATTTAATAAGACCTCAGCTCCTGATCCAGGTCCTGGGCTTGTAGAATTGCAATGCCCTTCCAGGAATGCTGGAGGAGCAATTTTTTTTAATTGGGAAGGGGCAGTACACAGCTTTATAGCAGAGCTTTGGGATAAAAAAGTGACCACTCATGTGACCATATAGAGATGAAGGGTAGTCTTCATATGGTCACATGACCATATAAAATTAATAACATACTCTCACAAATGTGATCTCCTTTGAATCTCATAACTATCCTGTGAAAGAGGGAACATGGTTGGCAATATAGTCTTATAAAAATCAGGAACATCCAGCTCAGAGAAGTTAAATGACTTGCCCAAGGCTACATGTAAGTGGTAGAACTAAAACTTGAATCACTTATTTCAAATCTCTGGAACACTTGGTACATATACATGAGAGCCTCGCCAGAGATGGGACTGCATGATTTCAAGGGGTACTCCAATCCACCCTGGGGCACGGGTCATCTGTGGGACTACCTGCAGAGCGCCATAAATCTGCCCTTTCTGAAGCTTCCATCCTAGATCTGTCTTCCCAAGAGTTCCACCGTATTAGCGTGATGATTCATCCTCAGGTGATGCCACCAGTGGGTGGTTGAAGGTAGTCAGTGCACTTTGCCTTGAGCCTCAATATTTATCTGACCTGGTTCAGAGGGGCTATGCCACATGACCCCTGATGACAGCCAAGTCTAGACTCTACTACAATGTGATACAGATAAAAGGAGCCTCACAAAGCCCTCCTAGAACTTGCATCACAAAATGTGTGTGGGCTGAATAGAAACCCACTCTGACATTTCCCCTTCCACAGCACCTGGCCGGATTTAGGATTCCTCAAGAAACACTCTTAGAACAAGACATAGAATCAGTCTGTGTCAGTCATCTTGTGTACGTGGGAACATGTGGTGTGCTTAGCTGTGATGTGCAATAAAGGACAGCCAGGCTGACAAAGTGTGGGAAGCATATGGCAGGGGTGGGGCTCATAGCTGTGTCAGGAATGCACACACATGTGGTGATGACAATATTCATGGGATATTATCCTTATTCTCTCTTGAAAAACTTGCACGCACACACACACAAACTAAGATCAGAGAATGTTAACATGGAAACATGTTTTGGATAATATCTAGCCCAATGCCCTCATTTTATAAAAGAAGCCCAGGATGTATGGAACAGAATGTATTGTAGACTACAGACAAGTCCAGGAAGTAGAATCTAAAACTCCTATTCCCACCTAAAGCTCTTTCCTTGATACCAACCTACTTCTCAAAAACTGACCACATCCAGCTATAACTCCCTTTCCAAAATTGAACTAAAGTTCTTCTGTGTGGAACCTCCAAGACACAACAAGGCGTGAGAGAGAAGACTGAGACCCTTGATTGTCTTTATGTTAAGCCCTGGCCCTAAAACACAAATGGAGCCTCAGGAAGTTCAGAAAGGAGCAGAAACCAGTCATCTTTGGAAACCCAGAGGGTCCTCAGATCAGTCTTTTAGAAACATGAGCAACCATTCCCCCCAGCAAAGAAAAAGGTTACTACAAAGGCAGAAACACACAGAGCCTTATATCTCTCCTCCTAAAGGCTTCCAGGAGGGAAGGTCCTGGATTGCAGAAAAGAGAAGTGGTAGATTCTACATGTTTTGTTGGATTCCTTCATACTCACAGCCAAAGATCCAAGGGCTTGTGGAGTCTCAGCCTCCCTTTTTCAGACTCGGCTGCATAACTACACATACTATCCCTTGCATTACAATCCTAACATCTTCAAACCAAATAGAATCCTCCTTTCCCAGCCACTTCTCTATTCTGGTAAGCAAATGCCCCCAAGTTTCTTATCCAGGCTGGTGATGTAACAGTGACCTTTGAAACCCTCTCTGGCATCCATTCCAGGTAAACCTAAGTGACAACTTTAAGGTGCCCATGGGTGGGATAACCAGACGAACCATGTCTCAACCAGTCTTCCCAGGGTTACCTGTCTTAGACACAAGAGGAAAACATAGAGAAATAAACTCTTCCTTCGTTCTGCTTCTCAAATCCTTCAAGCTCCCTTTCAAGGCCCTCTAATTACAGCCTTCCTCAAGAACTCCAGTCAAGAGTAATTTCTCTTGTCTAGACTAGTAATCTATCCCTTGATTATATCCCATTGAAGTATATAATGGTAAGTAATGAATGGGACTTCACTTATTTTCATATTATTCCTGAAATTCTGAGGTCTTCGAGAAGCTCTTAATATTTCAGAATCCAGATCAAGTGTTCCAGATCAAGTGTCAAACCTTCCACAAAACTTTCCTTAGTACCACAACAGGGAGATCTCAGCTCCTCTGGGTTCCCACAGATCTAAGTTCATACTTGTATGGCTTAGCACCCCCATACTGTACTATGCTGTTACATTGATCTCATCATACACCCACCTCCTCCACCACAACCAACGATTTATCTTCTTTGTCTTTTAGTCTCTAGCCCAGGCCTAGAACTTGATAAGACTGTGGTAAAAACTTGATGGAAGGAAGGATGGATGGACGTTTGTCCGTTGTTTTTTGTTTATTTGTTAGTCTTTATTGTTTTACAACTCTGTAACTCTCAACAGAACCTCTATGTCATTTTTTATTCTATTAATAGTAATGGCCTTTATTCAAGGATGAACATTGATGCTGAACTGTACTGTTCCTACTGTACTGTTCCAACATATAAGATATGTTGGCATATAACACTGTGAAGTCAAAAGTGATGTCCTTTTAACAGATGAGGAAGCAAAAGCTCAGATAACTTAAAAGGTTTGGCTAAGTACATAGTAAATGGCAGAGATCAGACACAGAATCCAGGTAGATCCCAGTGGCTGAAAGCTTGGGCTCAGGTTGCCCTGCCTGGTTTTGAAGTCCATTCTGCCTCTCATCAGCCATGCAGCAGCAGGAAAGGTGCCTTCTTTGTATTTCATAGTCCTTGTTTGTACAATTGGGTAATAGTGTGCCAATCTCATAGGATCTTGTCATGATTCTGTGAAGTAGTCAGCTTAAACTCAATAAAACAGAAGTGCTTAGGAACTTTCTTTCCAAGGCACAAGTGCTCAATAAATGTTGCCGCTAATAATCACTCATTGGATCAACTTACATTTATTGAGGTAATACTCAATAAATGTGGGGGTGCTCAACCATACAAGTGTGAACTTAGATCTATGGGAACCCTGAGGAGCCAAGATCTCCCTGTTGTGGTGCTGAGGAAAGTTTGTGTGCTGGGCATGAGTTTAGGTACTGAGGGCACAATAGTAATACAGACATAAATCCTTGTTCCTGGAGAATTTACTCTATAATGAGGGAAGACACATGATACCTAAAATAAATCAATTTTGCAATATTTCTGAATTTGAGAATCAGATGGCAATGCAGTCTGGAGCTCAGGGAAAAGTAAGAGCTGGAAAGATAATATTGGGGGCACCTGTGTACAAGAAATGGTTATAGACTCCAAAGGCACTGATATTGTTGAAAAGAAAGAAAGAAAAATGAGAGTCTTGAGAAAAGAACACAATGAAGGGATGTGAAGAGAAGAGAAGGGAACAGATGGAAGTATAAGAGGAACTCAGAGAGTAGCACAGAAGCTAAGGGATGGCGGGGTTCAGGGTGATTGCCAGGCTTCACCTGCAGAGACTGTGCAGAGGATGTTGGATCACCAACCTGAAGAGCAGCTGTAACTGCAAGATGAGGAAGGAAGTCAAGGTGCAAGGAGTGGAGAAGTAGGGGAAGGAGGGAAAGAGGGCAACTGGGTGAAAAGAAAGGCAACAAATCTAAATTTCTCTTTTAACATTTGGCAGTAAAACAAAGGAGATGGCATGAGAGACAGAGAAAAAAGAAAATTGGAGGGAAAATGTTTTCAGGCAGAAGACAGGGAGCATATCTATGGGCATGGGGCATCACAGAAATATCAAAACCACTTAAAGAAGTTTATGTAGCCCTAACCGGTTTGGCTCAGTGGATAGAGTGTTGGCCTGTGGACTAAAGGGTCCTAGGTTCGATTCCTGTCAAGGGCATGTACCTTGGTTGTGGGCACATCCCATTAGGGGGTGTGCAGGAAGCAGCTGATCTATGTTTCTCTCTCATTGATGTTTCTAACTCTCTATCTCTCTCCCTTCCTCTCTGTAAAAAGTCAATAAAATATATTTTTTAAAAAAAGAAGTTTGTGTAAGTTCAGAGTCTTATTAGACTGGGGATATGGAATCATTCCCTATTCAATTTCTCTCCACCTTTCCCTCCAAATAGTGAATCCACTGCATTGTAACCTATATTAGGACACTTGTCTATATTTATAGAATCAGAGACCATCTTCTCACCTAGAAAAATGCAGAGACCTCTAAGGAAAGGGACATGACTTCTGATTTTGTGTCCCTCCCTGCCAACCACAAACTGTTGAGTATAAAGCTATGTGCAAACTGAATGTGCTCCAAAAATCCATGACATTCAGGCTGACTGGTTAACTCTATAAACATGAGTCGGAGAACAGATGGGGTTGTGCACCTTCCTCCCTGAACTCCTATATCAGAAGACACCACCATTTTTCTGAAGTACATGATGTATGGACCTCTTCCAACCTAGAAGCAGGAGGAAAGATAAAATGACACCCCAAGATTTGTGTCAGGCCAAGCATTACACAAGTTGGGGAATAAACTACAAGCCAGACAGCAACAGGCACCTTACTCAAACATTACTCCAACATAGAGTAAGATTTCTTTTTCTCATTCTCTAATGTTGGATTTTTAATTCCAGGCCTCCAGCTGGTAAGTCAAACAAAAATTGGGAAATGTTCAAAATTTTGAGAGAAATTCAAAGGGCAATTTGGACTCATCAAAACAAAACTAAACCATTGGCAAACAGAGGCTGGTGACTTGTAAATGAACCAAGAGGCATCCCAATGGTGCCCTAAGATTTTGCAAACATTCTCTGTTCCCCAGCGGATTTCTCATGAAGAGAGGGCCAGAGCCTCCATCTGCTTTCCATCACTGTTCCTGCTATTGATTTCTAGCGGAGCTCTGCCTGGGTTACATTTTTATGTCTCCAAAGTGGTCCACCCCAACAGAGCACAGGGAGTCCTGAGCAAATGCCCCCAGCCTGGCGTTGAGTTGCAGAAATATGCACTCTTCCAGGGGCGTGGCACCCCTTCCTGCCTCAGACACCCTCATGTTTTACTTCTCTCTGCCTCCACTCACTACTCCCAGAAAATGGAGACCAGCAATGTTATAATGAATGTGCTTTGAAGTCCCATGATGGTCTATACTATGCCATAAATAGAATCTTGGACAGAAAAGTGGAATCTTATAAAGGAAGCACTTTAGAAATATCAAAGGATTTATCTGAAACAGAATAAGAATACTCCTTTAGGGAAATGATGTAGTTGACCTTAGGTAAACACTTTTAACCCAGTGACCGTGAAACATACCTGTAATGTGTGTGTAATCATCCTAATTATGTTGTATTTTAACAAAATCACTTACACAGTGCTGGCGCTGGTTTAGTGTAGCAACTGAGTTTTTGCAAATGATGTCATTTTGGAGGGTACATAAATCTGGGCAAAATCTGGTCTGAACCATACAGACTACAGAGAGCCATCATCGAAAAAATACCCTACACCCATCTCCACCAATGGGAGTGCAGTGACTGGCCAGTGGGCGTGAGAACAAACTCGGCCTCCAAGTGGTACTGACATATTGTGATATTAAGAAAAGTTAGCTTCTTTGTTTCAATCTGTTCTAATGAAATAATACCAAGCACAGAAAGATAGCTAAGCATGCAATTTCATCTCCTGGTTACTGTGATTGTGTGAAAGGAAAAGCCAGGTGAATGACTAACACCTCTTGTCCAAATTACATGTTGCAACCCCCCAAGTGGTCTCTCTGCCTCTACCCATGGATTGAAGCCAAAATGATCTTTTCAAGAAGCCAATGTTATCTTTCAACTTCTGGATTTAAAACTCTTCAGTGACTTTTCCAAGACTCTATGATGAAGTCCCCACACTTTAACTTGGCAAACAAAAAAGTAATGTGAACACCAAGTGCTTCATTATCTTGTCCCTACTCAGTTCTGCCACCAGCTCCTCACCCACGTGCTTGTTATTCTCTCTTCCCCTCCATACTCTTCTGCCACAACATTCTCTGACCAAACTGAAGTTCCATTCCTTCAACAGAGCGTGGCTCTGTTCTCTGAGGGATCATATCTGTTGTTCCCTCTAACCACATTTTCCCCCGTTTAGTTGTGATACATTTGCCAGGTTTCAGCTTTAAGTCAGATCTCACTTCCTCCAGGAAACCTTCCCTGATCCTTGCTTACACCCGGATTTTATGTTCCTTCTAATGCTCTCATTAAGGCTGTGTGACCACTAGAAAGCTCTTACACACTGAGGAGTTAATGAAAAATTTTCTGTAGATGCTACCTACTGTAGTGACAGAAGTCAAGGTCATTTGCTTACCAGATTATTCCTAGCACTATGACCAGCATACAGTAAGCACTTAACAGATGTGCTGCTGTTACATATTAGGAAATGCTAATGTAATTTCTGCAATTAATATTCAAATAAATGCACTAGTATGCAGTCAATAAAAGTGAAATTTATGGAGATTATATGACAAAAAACTACCTGTATTAATGTTTACTGAAAAAAAAAAATAATCACAACGACATACCGAAATGCATGCACTTAAAAAAAAAATAGACTAGAATTGAATAAAGCTAACACACTAAAAGTGGATTGCTTGGGGTGTTAAGAATATGCATATTTTTCCTCCCAATATTATTAAATTTTGTAAAATAAACATTTAAAAATTTTAAAATGCAATTTTTAAAAACTAATGTTATTAATTTATAGCTATTAAATAAAATATTCTCATTGCCGAAAATATAAAACCACCAAAAAGTTCAAAGGAAAAGAATATGAAAGCCACCTATAATTTTACCACAATAGAGAAGGTTGTAAATGTTCTTGTGTGTGTGTGTGTGTGTGTGTGTGTGTGTGTGTGAAGCTTACCTAAAAGTCTCCTGGACAAACTGACACAAAGTGGCTGTCAATGAAACTGAACTATGAACTATGGAACCTTCTTAAAGTCTCCAGATAGCAGTAACCAAATGCAATTTTTTTTTTCATTTTGTTTGCTTCCAACAATCATTCATTCAGTTATTCATTCTTAATATACTCTTTGAGCCCCTGCCATATGCTACTGAGCATCAGAAGAAGAATAGCCAACATTCTGGTGCCATCTCTCCATGTCTATAATATGAGTGTACACTAGGGAGTAGGTAAACCACCAGAGGAATATGGAGGGAACTTCTTAAAGGGAGAGAGAAATGAAGGGAATGCCCAGCAGAAGTGATGGTGAGGAGAACTGAGCAATGTAGCAGGAATCCTGGGACTTTGAGGAAGAAAGAAGACCCTAGCAGAAAAATAAAAGGGAAGATAAGAAAGCCAAACTTCAGAGGTGGTTTTAAAGAGCAGGTGAGAAACTGGTCAGATTGGCCCTCAAACATTTGAGCTCTTATTTAGTCAAAATTACATCGTGATGAATGGACCCTGTATCTAAAGGAACAACTTGGTGTTTGTGGTAAATATTGACAAGAATAACTTATATTTATAATGCCACATCCATAGAACATTTCCTTCCGATGTTTGGAACTCAAGCAATTAGAATTCTGCTTTTAAATAAACTTCACAGTGGTCAGAATTATGACTAGAAGGCAGGACTGACCAAAGGCAAGCGTTTTAAACAGTTGGGCTCGCAGTTAAGGGCCCTCTCTTGAGCTCTTTACCCAATGCAGCCAGTATCCGGTGTATAAGGGTCTCTATAGTTAACAATACTGTATTAGATACTTGAAAGCTTGGTAATCAGGTAGGTCTCATATTAAGTGTTCTTAAAACAATAAAATATTTTATTTCTTAAAAAGCAATATATTAGTTGCACTAACATTAGCAGAAGAAGAGAAAATTGTGTTCTTGCTATGATTTTGAAACTGTGTTCCCACTCCTCGGTAATATGGCAGAGGGTGATTAAACTGATTATTTAGAAACTAGCTCTGATCAACTAAAATTCTATGTTTAACATATTGCCCTTCTTAATTAGGGCCTAAAGATCATATTTTAATTCAAAACAAATGTTCTAATATAGTCTCTTTCCAGGATATCATATGAGTGTGGTTAAATGGAGGAATTGCCCTGGCTGGTTATGAAGTCATTAATACTGAGTTCAGCTATCTATAAGGAAGATAGAGTGATATGACAGAAATAATGCAGGATTTAAAGACAGACAGATGGCTTTGACTGGCCACCTTCTAGCTGTGAGATCTTGCACATATCACTTAATCTTTCTTCTGTCTCTTTTTACTCATCTACAAAAATGAGAATAAAAAAGTACATTTTACAGGGTTGTTATGAGTTGAATAAGATAATGAGATAAGGTGAGTTGTTTTCATTAGCCAAATCTCAAGGTTAAGGAGGACTTAGGCATTATTCTTGCATTAGATAGAACCTGGACCTAATAACTTCTAGCCCATTCATTATTCTGCCAAGTTCCCTGTGAGTAGAGGGAGTGTGTCCAACTCCTTTGACTATCCATAGCTCTGAAATGTTGATTGAATGAAAGAATAAATGTAGAAACAGTAATTTTTATGTTCCTTAATATTGAGGGGACCACTTTGTAAATGATATAATTGTTTAACCACTATGCTACACACCTGAACCAATAAAAAAATAATATTAAATGTCAACTGTAATTGAAAAATCACATTTAAAAAAAATTGTAAAGTAAATGAAACTAGGATAGGACGTAGTTTTTAACACCTTAAGCACCTGGCAAATAATTATTCTTAGGACATGCCAGCCACTCCAAGCATATTTTCCTGTCCTCCTCCACTCTCCATGGTTGAGCTCAGGCCAAGCGGCACACTCCCTTTCCTGTGAAACCTATTCCTGCCACATCTCTACCAGCACTTGGTCCGCAGCCCTGTATTCATTCCTTCCAATTAGCATATGAACTTTTTGAGGCATGGACTGACTCCCATGTGTGTGTACTAGTATTTCAGAGAGGAAGGGAGAGGGAGAGATACAAGTATCAATGATGAGAATCCCTGATCAGTTGCCTCCTGCACATCCCCTACTGGGGATTGAGCCCACAACCCAGGCACGTGCCTTGATCTGGAATCGAACCATCGAACCGTGACCTCCTGGTTTATAGTTTGATGCTCAACCACTGAGCCACACTGGCCGGACAAAACTTTGGTTTTATATGGCATGGCAAGGGAAGGCCTGGATGAGCAAGAGACTTGAGAAGAATCACCTGAAGAAAGGGAGGCATGAGCCACTCAGATATCCAGAGAAGAGATCCAGGCAGGGGATGGGGCACCGGCAGGGGCTGGGCAGGGTCCCTGTTCCCCAGCATCTCCTGAACCACGAGGAAGGCAGTGTGTGTGACCAGGACACAGGGAGCGCAGGGAGGCCTTGGCAGATGAGGTCGGACAGGTCTCAGAGGGCCTCCCACACCATTGTAAGCACTTGCTTTTTATTCTAAGTAAAAGCCAGCAATCAAATAAACACATTTAGGATTGGAGGGGTTTGGGGGTTTTATTTTCTTTATGGCTTGCTCACATACAGACATTTAAAAATAGCTGCTAAATGCTTCTTTTGGGGAATGCGAGGCACTCATAATAATAATAAAAAAGTGCCCTGGGCTTTCTTACCACTGGATACATCAAAGGGTTTTCACTAGTAATTTGGGGAGCGTCCGCCTCTGGGTGCCACTGCTGTGATTTCAAAATAGAATTATCTCGTGCTATGTGATTTCTTGAATCATTAGTTTTCCATTTTCTCTTCCTCTTTCTTTTCATTCATTTTTTGTAGTATATGCAAGAAGTTTCAGAAAATGGTGGCTCCTGGGCAAATGGGTGAAGGGGGCTGTTGAGAGGAGGGAGAGGAGTGGAGCCTCCTTCTTGCCGAGTGACCAGAACTCTGGGCATTAGTCACTCAATGGTGAGGATTCTCAAAAACAATGGGAGAACTGAGGGAGAGGGCTGCAGAGGGGGAGGGAGGGAATTTAAAGACCAGGGGGAGAATTAGCAAAAGAGAATCCTTTGCAGGCTAGTGGGCTATTTTACTTGCTTGAACTAACCCTTTCATGGCAGCATGGGCCTAGAATGAGGGCATTTTTGCCCCACAGAGAAGAGTTCTTAGCAGAAACACAACTGTCTTGAACAAAATAGAACCCTGGCCGCACCCCTTTAATTACTTGGCTGACAGCAAACTCAAACTCTTCAAAATCATAATTATCAACAAGTCTAACTCCTTATGCACTAAACAGTACTTATCTTTGAAGATTAATCATTTTACCATGATTGAGGAAAAATAATAAAATTACTTAATTTCCTTCCCAGCCCAAACCCAAATTCTTAAAGGAGCAGCCATCAGGCAGGGCACAAGGGATGCATCACTGGCCTAAGGGGCCCCCCAGGAATATCCTGCACATGGAGCCCACGCAGTGGGGCCAGCAGACAGGTGGGCCCAGCGGCACAGGAACTAGGATTCTTGGCTCTCTCCCTGCCTTTGCCTGCTTCTGCCTCCCAAGATCAGTGAGAGGAAAAGGCTAGGAAACAGGATGAGAGGAAACATCTCAAGGATCGAATTCTGCTGCATATTGGGCTCCATGGGTCAGCTACATGCCTCATTGCTATGCCTCATGCTACTCCAGAGCATCACTTTATAATAGAAACCATCCAGAAGATGGGTCCAGGCATGAGGGGCAGAGGAGCGAGCAGGACACGTCAGGAGACACGAGGACAGAGCTGTCTGGGGACCACAGAGCCCTGGAAGGGGCTCTCCAGTTGGGTTCAGAGAAACTTGTAGAGCACATAAAACATGTCTGGGTCCCAGATTTGAGGTATGAGGTGACAGTTTGTGATCTTCGGAACAAATCTAATAATTCTTGGGACCTGATGGGGAGGAAAATAAAATCCGATTTGTAAAGCTTTCTCCAGGACTTCCGATCCTTGGCCCACATGTGATTATTTATGTCCTCCCTAAGTGACATGTCTTTGTGCAAAACATCTCCATTTTCAAGAATCTAAAATGGCTATGTTGATCCAGAAGAAGGAATTAAATTAAGGCTGGAAACTACAGGGATAGCCCACTGCAATAAAAGCCCTCCTTCATGAATCCAGGTGAGAAATGCAGCCTTCAGATCTGGGCAGGCGCAGACGCCACCTGTCTCCTGGCCATGGCCAGCAAGGCCCGAAAGAACGCAGCTGAGCCCTACGTCTGTAAACTCACCCATGTCTCCTCTCCTCCATGGCCATTCAGTTCCTTCTGCTCAGGCTTCTTGTCTAGCCCTTGACTCTGCCAAGCTTGTTCCAACCCCAAAAATTTTAGCCTAGCATTTTCCTCTGACTGGAAACTGTCTCATATTCCTTGTGGCCTAATCCTTTCCTTTCCTCCAGATGGCAGCTCAAATGTCACCTGTCAGAGAGGGCTCCCTAACGATCTTCTTTATGGTAATCTGCACCCTGCACCACACTCGCCAGCACATCACCTCAGTTTAACTTCTTCATAGTCCTTATGACTCTCTCAAGTCATCTTGCTTGTTGTCCATTGTTTGTTGCCTCCTCTGCCAGATTTGGACCCACGGGCTGACTCCCAGTCAGGGCCAGCTCCACAATTTGCAGGGTCTAATACAAATAAAAACATGGGCTCCTGTTCAAAAGCAAGGGGAAAGTTTTGTTTTGTTTTGTTTCTCTTTTCTTCTAAGGCCTTTCTCTCTTTCCATCTACTACAGTGTTTTTTACTTGCTATTTAATATTTTGTTCCAACTATGGGGCAAGTACAGACCCTCACAGGTACCCAGGGCCCATGACTTGGCATGCAGGTCATGCACACCCAACCCTGACTCTCTCTGTGTTTGTACCCAGGCCCCATATAGGGTTGCAGAGTACAAGGAGTGGATAGTTGAGAATTCATTCCAGGGGAGCAGAGAGACACAGATGGATTCTCTGAGCCTCCATCATGTACCCCACTGTTCAAATGGACTTCACTTACAAAATACAAACCCAGCAATTAAATTATTAATAATATAAAAATGGCAACCACAGAACTTTGAACCCCAAGCACAGGGCTCCCATTTAAGCATAGGACCCATAAGTCCTGTCTTGTCTCCAGTCCCTAAGATAATGCCTGACATGTGGTAGGAGTGAAAGAATGAATGAAAGACTAAGCAATTAAATGAACCAATAATTCCACAAAGAATTCTTTTTTGCCTATATTGTGGGCAAACTGGCTTTCTTTTCATGAATCAGTAATTCTTCCTTGAGAGCATACCACCCTTGAGTCATTATATGGGTTCCTCTGGTGGTATATTAAGATAAACCAAGAGTAGCCTCCTTCTTTATAAAGTCTGTAACCCAGCAGAGCTACGACAATGCCCTCCAACAACTCCTCTAGGAGGTAAAAAAAAAAAAGAAAAGTGACTTATAGTACAAAACAAAGGCAGCTCAGAGATCTATGTAGCGGCAGGGGTTACAAAAGGTTTTATGAAGGTGGTGGCATTTAAGTGGGCCTTAAAAAGGTATGGGATTTAGTCATAAAGATAACCCAGGAAAGGGTAACAATGTCAGCAAAAAGTAAAAGGCAGAAAGCCAGAATTACACACAGTAAGGGTAATGGTGCTCAGGAAAAGGAGCTGGAAAGCCATTTGGGTAGATAGTTCAAGGCCAACTACAGAGAATCTTCTATGTAATTATTATTTTTGAGTCAATAATTTGGCCATCCCAGTATATTACGTATCGATGACTGCGTAACAAATTACCACAATCTTGGCAGCTTAAAACAATACATATTTATTGCCTCAGTTTCTGGGGGTCAGAAACCTGAGTATACTAGTAGCGTAGCTGGGTCCTCGTCTCTGCTTTAGGTATCTCACAAGGCTGCTATCAAAGTATGAGCCAGGCTGGGGTGTCATCTGAGGCTTGACTGGCAAAGCTTCCAAGCCACATGGTTGTTGGCAAGATTCAGTTCCTGTGTATGAAGGGCCATAACTCCTCATTGTTGCCCACAGACCATGCTCAACTGCTTGCCATGTGGGACCTTCCTTCATCAAGGCAGGCAGGGAGAGAATCTTCTAAGAAGGCAGAAGTCACAGTCTTATGTATCTTAGTCAAGGAAGTGACATCCCATCAACTTTTCAAAGTCTATTGGTTACAAGCAAATCACAGGCCCTGCCCATACACAAAGGGAGTGGATTTCAAAAGGGTATAAATACCAAGATAGGGGTAGCATGAGGGCCATCTTAGAAGTGGCCTATCAGACTTGGGTAGGAAAGAATGAATTGGTGAAGATACCAAAGGTGGAGAAACTAGCAAAGAAGCTACTACATAGGCCAAGGGAGAAATAATTAGATCCAAAGAAGAAAGAGGAACTTTAGGGAGAATGGGTATTTCCAAAGGCATGCTCAGTGGTAGGATTCACAGCACATAGGCCTTAGCAATGAGTTCTATGTGTGTGGCAAAGGAGAGAGAGAATGCAAAAGGAGATTCCAAGATTTTGAACTCAAGTGCTTGGAATTAAAGAAGTAGCTAAGAGAGAGAGAGAATAGAGGAGAGACTGGTTACAGGTATCTGGGGGGGGGGGGGGGGGGGAGGGGGCGGGGAAAGAAGAGAAAGTACTGAATTTGAGATTCCAGAATACCATCCAAGGTGACCATTTCCTTGGAAATGCTGAATTTCAGGAATGCTATTAAGGCTGGAAGTCTATTTTGTCTGTATGTCACACAGGTAACAACTGACGATACGCAATTGGACGAAGAGATGAAACTATCTCAAGCTATTTCACCAACTTGGAATGAGGAAGCCCTAGCAACTTCCCTTCTCTTGTGCAAATTCCAGCCTCACTGCTAGGCTGGAATCTGGTAGGGCCAGAAGGAACCTTTAAGTCAAAAGAAAAACTTGAGTACGTCTGTGTAGTTCTGCAAAGTATGTAGTTCTGCACAGAGCCAACTAGTTGGAACACTGGTCTTGCAAAGATTTTACCACAGATAAGGGTCTAGCTTCAGACGAAGGCTCCCAACAAATACACATATGTACACTAGCTTGTAAATAACAAAAATAATTTAATGTTATATTGCTTTCAGTATTTTCAAATCACTCTACATTATTCATCCAGCCACCTATTATTATTGCATTCTGCAGATGAGATAACTGAGGCTTCTCCTAACCACAAAGGCAGCAGTCATGACTAGATAGAATCTTTGCTTCCAAATCTTCACCCAGGGCTTGCTTCCCTCCACAATACAAAACCCCTGAGCTGGAATCTGAGTCTCAGACGGATTCTCCTTGCTTTTCATGCGCAAGGTCAAGTACCCACTTTATTTAGCACAAACACAAATGTGCACTCATACCCCATGACTCTCAGAGATTAATTAAATGTGGAAGGCTGCAAGACCCCAGGTCTCTAAGTAAAGAAATTATCTTGGATGCTGAATCAGATGGGAATAAGGAAACTGTGCTCTCTCCAGAGAAACCTTCCCCTTGTGGGAAAGTTAAGGAAACTCAGCTGGCTTCCCAGTTGCAGTTATCTAGTGTGGGACTGAGCTAACTTTCAAGCCAGACCAAAACTCAAGGCATTCCCCATTGCCAATCCATATCATAATCAATGTTGATTGAATGTCTGAATGTAATTTGAATGAAAAGCATTTCAAAGCACAAAGGTTCTGTTCTCAATAAGTTTAGTCTATATAATCAAATGCATTCTTTCTGGCCCAATCAGCAGAGGCTTGGCAGAATAAAGGTCTTTGGTATGAGCAAAAAATTCCAAGCTTAAATCTTACAATTGCCCCTTTGAGGGTCGTTGACTCGGCAAGTTTTACAGTGGTGTACTGAAATGAATACTGCCTCTATGCAAAGCAACAGGAGGTCACATTATAATTAGAATGCAATCAGTGGAATTGGTTATGGCTTGGTTTTCTTCCTGAAATGACAATCCATGCCACATCTGCCATTACATTAATATTTTCTGCATTACTAGAAGAACAGAGGGAGGGGGTTGGGTGGAGGGGAAGCCAGTGTCTTTGCACAGAGCAGCTGATAGAGTTGTTTTAACTAGAAGTCCGCATGAGCTAACCAAGGCCCATAGAGTTCACCTTTAAAATACCCAAACCATCTGGCAGGCTGTCCCATGATAAATCTCAATGATAAATGTCTCCGTTTTGATGTTACAAAGGAATCGCAGACCTGCTCAGTTTTGGCACAGCTGAAAACATACTGGCAACGGTAGAATAGAACTCAGATGTCCCAAAATAGAGAAGTAAATCATTTTGACCTGCAGGGCATAATATATTTAGAGAAAACCTGATTGTAATAAAAAGGTTGGACTCATCACAGTTTCTGCTATAGGAGCAAGTGATATACTTTTTTGTAATGCTTTTTGGTTTAGTGAAAACTCCAGCATGTACCATTTAAAAGCCTTTATTTTCTTTCTTTCTTTTTTCTTTTTTTCTTTCTTTTTTTCTTTCTTTCTTTCTTTCTTTCTTTCTTTCTTTCTTTCTTTCTTTCTTTCTTTCTTTCTTTCTTTCTTTCTTCTTCTTCTTCTTCTTCTTCTTCTTCTTCTTCTTCTTCTTCTTCTTCTTCTTCTTCTTCTTCTCTCTCTCTCTCTCTCTCTCTCTCTCTCTCTCTCTCTCTCTCTCTCTCTTCCCTTCTCTTTATGTCTTCAGACACCTCCCTTGGCCACTTGTAAACTATGAGAGTCTCCTCTGGTTCTCAGACATCCTGCAGGGGACTATTGAGGCGAGCATGCCTTCAAAATGATTAATCCACTCGCCTTTCAGAAGTCTGTTTTGCTGGGCCCACGGCCACTGCCAAGAAAGGACACACTGTGACCACCAGCACCAGGAAGCAAAGAACAGCCTCCAAACTCAAGGTTAGCCTGGACCTGATGCCGAGAGGGAACCATAAAATAAATGATGTTGTGTGGCGTGGGAAGGTAGACTTTTATGTCCAGCCAAACTTCAGAAACAAATTATGGAGTGGTCAGTTGGCTTTATGTATTTCATCTTTTCCCCCACAATGTTAGGAAATTAATTAAACATGGATATGGAGTGTCAAGGGCAAGGCACTAAAGCTTTCCAATGCTAGCTGTCTCCCCTCCCTGGCCGGACACGCAGCTCCACAGCTCTTATTGGCTCTGAATCTCGGTGTAAAAGATCACAGACTAACAGAGGGGCAGCCAGTAAAAACAGGGCCTTGTTGGCTAAAGGTCTCCTGGGGAGCTGCCTGGGACCTTGTGACGACTGAGCAAAGCACTGTCTCTTTCCCCACTCTGGTCTGGATGGTTGCAACAGCTTGACCAATTCCCTCCACTGCTGCCCGGGTCACTTTCTGGTGACTAATGGAAAAGACAGATTTCCCATCTGCCCCTTGACAAATGGTTTAATAAAATGATTTTGCTCATATACCCAAAAGGGAAGCCAGAAATAGGCATGGGAGGTGACGTGTCTCCAGTGAAAGAGGTTTCAGTCTCACCCTCTTGATCTCCAGACAAGTTGGGGGAAAATGGGAGGTCCATCTCTGTCTACAGAGGCAATTTCCCCGGACTTGTGTGGAGCAGTGGAGACTCACAGGGGCCTGCAGCAACCGGAGTCTGCGATTTCTCAGGCTCTCTGGGAAATGAGTGCAAATAAATTCCAGGTAACTATTTTCAATAAAACTTAAAAATATATATATACTGACAGTCCATTTGGAGAAGAAAAGACACAATTTATTGGCTGTTGGCAACACAATTGGAGACAAGTTAGCCCATACTTCTTGTCTGCCCTGGGCCAAAAAACACATATCTAGTTATTTGACTGTCTTTTCATAAGTCAGTTCTAGAGGTGCAGAGAGGAAACGCCCACTGGGTCACTGGCATCCCCAGCTGTTTAATCATTTCTCTGGCTCTCACCCGAATCCCCTCCAGGTCACTGACATCTGGCTAGTTCAGAACTGTTTAGAAAAGAGCAAGGTATTTTGTCTGACATTCCAGAAGGTTCAGTGGAGGAGTAGGAAAGGGTGAGACGGGGCTCCTTACTCTACTGGGTAAGAGAGCACATTTGAACAGCTACAGTTGAAAGAATTGCATCGTCACTTTCTTCCCCCACCATATGGTCTCTCCCTCTCCTATCTGATTTATGACTCCTGATTACCACAGATCCTTTGGCTAGGCCGCTTTCCAAATGTCTTCCTACTGTTGAATATCTGGGTGCCAATGTTTCCCCCAGGGAAGAGAAGAGACAAAGAATAATGGTGCCCTTACTTCTGCTCCCAACCCCCTCCCTGTTACGCAGTGTTTCTGGTTTTGTTGTAACCATCTGGGGCAGGAAATCCAGACTGTTTCCTTTTCCCTGTCTGATCTTTAAAGCAATACACGTTTGGATTACATTTGCCAGAAAAGCAGGTATTTTGAGTTAAAACAATACTAAAAAATAGTATTTAGTGATGTAATTGTGTTGCATATTTACAGCCAAGTTACTCTCCACTAGGTTCCTCAACAAAAGCCTAACAAAGGAGGACACTAATTAGGGTATGATAAGTCACAAGGAGCATAGAATGCCGCCTTTCTCTAAATCTTCAACCACGACAGCTTCCAGCCACTGTCTTCAATCAGAAATGCCCATAAGTTCCAGGGGAAACTACAACTCATGGGAAGATACTCAGACTCTCAACTGACTCACCAAATACAATCTACCGATTGGGTTCCAATCTCCTCTTTTCACAAGAAAAAATTTTATAACAGGCAGCCCTCCCCAAAATAAAATTTAAAATAATAAAATGCTGTTGGTAGAAAGCATCCCCAACAATTCAATTAAACATTGTGTCTTCACATTGATACAGAATTTTTGGAATGGAACCAGGATTCTTTGTTCGCCGGAGTCAAAGAATGAATCCAGGGACAGAGGGTAGTATAGCAAAGGTGGAGATTTATTAAAGAACAAGTACAGACTCCCACGTGGGGAGGGGGAAACTTCCTGTTTCCAGGGTTTATAAAGGCTGCAGTTTCTGTGTCCTGATATCCCCTCTGATTGGTCAATATTCCCTTTCGAATTGGTTACTATAGTAACTCCTGACGCCCTCCTCCCTCATTGTCCTCCTGTTCCTTCTGGGCTTTCTTCCTTCTTCTTTATTTTGTAAATATAGACTTTTTTTGGCTACTTCCAGTTCCCTTGTCTTATGGAAATATACCTGTTGCTGCTCCCTTGTCTTATGGAAATGTAACTGCACCTGGCTTCCTTGTGTTATGGAGATGTACCTTCTCCCAGTCTCTAGCCCTGTGTTTTTTTTTTCCCATGGACCCCAAATTCTAAAAATCCCCTAAGCCTGCCTATGTTCCCCTAAAATTCTTGTTTCAACACTGTTTTAGGAATACAATTATTTCTTGATTGCCCACAAGTGTTCAAAAAATATTCATTCATACGATAAATAATTACTGACTTCCAGGCACTCTGCTAGATATAGAGCTACAGAGAGTTTAAAAGAATTTGATAATCTTGCTAGAATAATCTAATGTAAATCTTAGAGTAAGAGAAAATAATATGGGAATCTAATCTGAACACACACAAGAGAAAAGGAAAGCAAAAAAGCCACAAATGGCTCTAATTTATGTGGTATGGAGGCAATACCATTTTGGGAATGAATTCAAATGTTCTCATTAGTGACTATTGTCCATGTTATGAGGTGACAAGGTTTGTGGCATAGAAGTGCGGCCAAGGCTGCCCTCTGATGAGCCATGTCTATATTTTATTCCTCTCCTGACTACCCGTGTTGAATGGACAGAGAGGCAATGACTACATTTGTCTTCTAAAAATCTACAGGGGAGGTTCTGGCTGAGATAGTTGGGCAGTGAATCCAAAGATGCATATTATTTTTTAAAAGCAGCAATAATAAGGCAATATGACTGCCAGCCAAGGATACAGTGAGGTGGCATAACTGAGCAGGAGCTTTGAAAGTTTGAAGCTGATCACGGACTAGAAACATGGTTTGATTCATTCAGACTGGTTACACTTGACACCAGAGGAGATTGCACTTACTTGCTCCCCCTATAATTATTCTTCTGGGGTGCCTTATTTAATCTCAGTGATGTGGATCTATTCGCCTTTTCAAGGTCAGGGGGAGATGCTAGCTCTAAGTGGAGAATTTAGAAGAAGCATGTCTGGAACTCAAAAATCCACTTCTCTTCTTAGGTTTGCTCTAGTTCTGGGAATGAAACCCAAAAGAAAGCATAAAAGGATGAATCATATCTCTCTCATTGTTCAATTTAAATTTATTTTGTATGCCATGTGGGTGATGTCTCACATGTCTCAGGAAATCACAATGGGAGAAATCCCTGGGGGAGACTAGGCTCTATGCCCACCCAGTGATTAACGTAGGCCTGGGCACACTCTCACCCAACCAATTACGAAAATACAAAAAAAAAAAAAGACCAGATTAAGGTTGACAATAATACCCTCTTTCCTATAAATAATAATAATAACAGCAGTAGAGGAATAGTGGTGGTGATGGTGCTGGGGGGGGGGGGGGGCGTATGTTTCCTCTTAGTTTACTGTGAAAAATCACAAATACCTTCCCCAGTTTTGGCCCAAAAGGCCAGTATCTTTCCTGAAATCATCTGTCCACCAGAAAGCTGGGTGAGCTGACTCTGATATATAACACAGGGTCTTCATCCAAGGAGCCATAACTGGCTACTGTCTAACCCAGCCGTGGGCAAACTACAGCCCGCTGGCCGGATCCGGCCCGTTTGAAATGAATAAAACTAAAAAAAAAAAAAAGACCGTACCCTTTTATGTAATGATGTTTACTTTGAATTTATATTAGTTCACACAAACACTCCATCCATGCTTTTGTTCCGGCCCTCCGGTCCAGTTTAAGAACCCATTGTGGCCCTCGAGTCAAAAAGTTTGCCCACCCCTGGAACCCCAGTGCAAACAAAACAAGCAAAAAAAATTTTTTTAAGGTATTTTTACTGATTTCGGAGAGGAAGGGAGAGGGAGAGAGAAAGAGATAGAAACATCAATGATGACAGAGAATCATCAGTCGGCTGCCTCCTGCAGGCCTCCCACTGGGAATTGAGCCTAGAACCCAGGCATGTGCCCTTGACCAGAATCAAACCCAGGGCCCTTCAGTCCACAGGCCAACACTCTATCCACTGAGCCAAACCAGTGAGGGCCAAGAAAAATTGTTAATCCTCAGGCAGGGGCACATTCTTCTCCAATATGAGGCTTATGAGGAATCCTCATAATCAATGCTCATCTTTGTGGAATATTTTTTTTCACTAATTGACAAAATGTGATTGCCAGTGAAAAACAGAAGCATCTCATCATTGGTAGAAAGATAAGAATGAATGAAGATGGGACTATCAATGTAATATTAGAGACCAAGTTATATAAACTGAATATATTAATACAAATCATCACCAAAAAGGCCACTTAAATGTACTAAACAACCAATTGAGATTGTTCCTAACTTATCATCAACACTATTTATTAGAGTTCGGCCTGTATCCTTTTTTATCTCTGTCAACACTACTACTCATACTGAGACATCATTCTGAGCTAAGACTAAAGTTTAATAACCCAGACGATGGAGAAAAGTTTTTAAAATATCATTTGTGAGAAAGTATGAAGACTCTGTGGTGGGATCATCTCTATAAATCCACAGACAGGTGGGATTTGCATAGACCTCAAAGTGCACCAAGAGCGGTTACCTTGAAGAAAATATTTTATTATCTGATTTCCAATCTATTAACAATGAAAAGCTTCTTATGTCAATAAGAGATTAGGCTCCATGGAATCCATGAGGGATGAAAATCAGGAGCTGGGCCAATTCAAAGGCTTTTATTATTTTGATTAAAGAAAGAAGACTGGGAAGCATGAATAGCTTTCTGGTTGTTTTATTCCATGCTGAATAAGGTCACCAAGGGAGAATAATTTTCACTACCAAAAATTAGCCTAAACCTTAGTTTAATTTGCATGGCTTTCCACCCTAAGTGTGGATTCTGTCAAGCATAAACTCTATTTGCCAGACATAATGGGTCTTGGCAAGTCAGGAAATTGCAGTTTGGTCTCTATTACATATAAACCACCAATGGAGAAAATGCTATCAGGATTGCCAATAAAATACAGTTTGCTCCTTCCTTGTCCTGAAGGAAGCAACACTGATATCCCTTCTGGTCTTCTGAAAACAAAAATTTTTAAAGCCTCATCAGCTTCTAGTAAAATTATAGTCTGCTCATCATGGAGAGGATACAACTAATGGCACCCTCTGGAATGAGTTTAAGTTGCTGTAGAGGAAGAAGAATGCTTCTTTCCAGATCCCTGCCTTTCTGAAATTCTGGAATGTTTGACATTCTGCCAATGTCCATCTCCGACACAGATTACCTTTACAGTATATTGGTTAGGTGCTCCATTCCTCTTCACAGCTGCCAAATTGTAGATAACTTTATCAAAGAATGGAGTCACTGCCAAGACTCCTTTCGATGGTAACCTCTTTGGATTCACTGCCCAACTATCTCAGCCAGAACCTCCCCTGTAGATTTTTAGAAGACAAATGTAGTCATTGCCTCTCTGTCCATTCAACATGGGTAGTCAGGAGAGGAATAAAATATAGACATGGCTCATCAGAGGGCAGCCTTGGCTGCACGTCTATGCCACAAACCTTGTCACCTCATAACATGGACAATAGTCACTAATGAGAACATTTGAATTCATTCCCAAATGTACAAAGCCAAGAGTGAACCCTAAGGTAAACTGTGAAATTTGGGTGATAATGATGTGCCAATGTAGATTCATCAATTACAGCAAATGTACCACCCTGGTAGGGGATGTTGATGATGGAGGAGACTATGCATGTGTGGGGTTAGGGGACATAAGGAAATCTTTGTACCCACATCTCAATTTTGTTGAGAACCTAAATCTACTCTATAAAATAAAATAAAAAACCCTATTGTTGAAAAGTCCTAAATCTCTTTCTCTAGAGCCAAAAGCATTAAGTATTTCCACTTCAATGTACAAACAGGTTCTAAAATGGAACTCATTACTTCTGATGAACCACCTCCCATCTCTTGAAAATCCTTTCCACATTGGTACACATGCATGAGCCTTTAGATCATTCTAATCTTAATTCATCCTCAGCATCCAGGTCTTCCCAGGTAAGCTGCAGACATTGTAGAACATTATCCTGCCTGAATCCCTGACCCACAGAATCCATGAGCATAATAAAATGGCTGTTCTTAGTCAATAAAGTTTTGGTATAATTTGTCATGCAGTAATAGAAATCAGAACAACTACTACTATATAGGTTTCTGTCTTCTTCACATCATCATCATCATTCTTTTTAATACTAGAGGCCTGATGCACAAAATTTGTGCACTCAGGGGGGTCCCTCAGCTTGGCCTGTGCCCACTCGCAGTCCGGGAGCCCTCGGCAGATGTCCAATTGACAGCTTAGGCCCGCTCCCCGTGGGGTAGTCGGAAATCCTTAGCACTGCCGTGGATGTGAGAGAGGCTCCCACCACCATTGCTGCGCTCACCAGCCATGAGTCTGGCTTCTGGCTGAGTGGGGATCCCCCTGTGGGAGCGCACTGACAACCAGGGGGCAGCTTCTGCATTGAGCATCTTCCCCCTGGTGGTCAGTGCGCATCATAGCAACTGGTCGTTCTGCTGTTGGACTGGCTCTCCGACATCCCCCAAGGGGTCCCGGATTGTGAGAGGGCACAGGCCAGGCCGAGGGACCCCACTGGTGCACGATTGGGGCTGGGGAGGGACATGGGAGGTTGACCAGCCAGGGAGGGATCACGGGAGGGCTCCAGGGCATGTCCAGCTAGTCTCGCTCAGTCCCAATTGGAAAGACCCAAGCAGCAAGCTAACCTACCAGTCAGAACATCTGCCCCCTGGTGGTCAGTGCACATGATAACAAGTGGATGAGTGGCCTTAGCATATCATTAGCATATTACGCTTTGATTGGTTGAACAGATGACCAGACGACCGGACACTTAGCATATTAGGCTTTTATTACATAAGATCATAGCACTTAATATACCGTAAATGTCTATTTACCTATGTGTTTCCCTCATTAAATTGTAATTATTCAGTATTAATAAGGAATGAGCCATCAGGCAATGAAAAGACATGGAAGAATCTTTAATGAATTTTACTAAGTGAAAGAACCTAATCTGAGCAGGCTACTTGATATACAATTCAAAGGACATCTGGAAAAGACAAATCTATGGATTTAGGAAAAAGATCAGTAGTTGCCAGGGTTTATGTGGGGGAGGGAGGGATAGATGGAGCAAAGAAGATTTTTTAGGGCAGTGAGACTACTTTGTATAGTATTATAATGGTGGGTGCATGTCATTATACATTATCCAAACACACAAAAAATGTATAAAACCAAGAGTGAACCCTAAGGTAAACTGTGAAATTTGGGTGATAATGATGTGCCAATGTAGATTCATCAGTTACAGCAAATGTACCACCCTGGTAGGGGATGTTGATGATGGAGGAGACTATGCATGTGTGGGGTCAGGGGACATAAGGAAATCTTTGTACCCACATCTCAATTTTGTTGAGAACCTAAATCTACTGTAAAAAATAAAGTCATAAAAATTACTTTTAATGTTTTATATAAACCTTTGATTGTATCCTTAGAATAGATTACTAAAAATAGAATTATTGAATCAAAGTATACGTACCATATTTTCACACTAATAACAATTGCAAAATTGCTTTCCAGAAATATTGAACTAAGTTACTTCTAAAAGGAAGATATTAGATAACATCATCATACAGGAACATTTAATAAGTATGTATGTATTACTATTTCTAACTCCCATTTTTTAATTACAAATATTTTATTTCTAGTAAGTTTGGACTTCCCTTTCTATTTCTAATTTTATCTAGTCACCTCTTTAAACCATTTTTTACTGGATTTTTTTGGTAGGATTTGTAAAAGCTCTTCCTATAGTAGGGAGATTAAATTTTTAATTATAATTTTTCATATCTCCTAGCTTATTTGTCTTAATTTTGCTTATAAGTTATAGACATAAAAAAACTTATACATTTTATGTTACAAAATCTGTCAATAATTTCTTTTATGAAAGTTTGATATCAATTAAACATTTTTGACAAATTAGTACATTGAGCCTACTTACAGTCTATCCTAAATTTCAAATATGGGGTGTGAGATTGTAACAATTAAAAAATCCTGATGACTTGAAAATGTTAGAATATGTTCCTCCACCAAGTTCAAGGCTGCCAAATAAAAGTAAAATGGAACTACATTTTATCTTCTGAGGAGCTATTCCTAAGCTAGCAATGTTAGGAATCAATTTATGGATTACTTTATCACATATTTTATTAGTCTAACATTATTCTCAGTATAGAAAATGAACACATTAGTAAGTATTATCCTAAAAATGGATGAGCAGCATTAGCAATGTGGAAGCTTGGGCGCACAGGTTCTAAATATTTTCCTTAACAGAATTCCTAGCTTTAGCCTAAGGATCATCCATTCATTTACACTAATAATAAATATGTATTGAACACTCATAGTGTTACCCAAGTATGACTAAGGACATAAAGAAGAAGAATCTTTATCCTTAACACCCTAACCTTCTTGAGTGTAGAGATTAACATATAGACATATACTTGCTTTAATAATAGAGATAGCAAATTGATAAAATCATTTAAAATAATTTTCATGTTACTAAACTGGAAGAATGCTTTCATTTTAGAGTTCAAATCACATGTCCGAAGTCCTTCGAGATTTTCTTTGCCTTCTTTTTTAAAAGTTCTTTTGTTTCATATTTGCTGGAGTAAACTTTACAGAGACAAGATGAGTCAAAGATGGGGCCTTGCCCTCGGGGGTGGTAATGGGGGGAGAAGGGGCCAATGGGGGGGGGGGGTGAAGGAGACATATATAAAACTTTAAACAATAAAATAAGATGAGCAGCAGCAAATATTTATTGACTATATACTGTGGACACGATAGAGATATTAAGGAGTATGAGGCATGCTTGCTGCCCAGTAATAGCTTAAAGTCAACTTAGGAAAATAAAATGTGTACATATTAAATAATTATATTAACAAAAGGCAAATGGGCAGAGAATAATATAGTGCTGTGGAGAGTCAAAGGGATAGTTTACTTTAATGAATGAAGGTGAGGTAGGGTATGAATGAGAGCAGGGAGCTCAATGGTAATAAGACCATGGGGCCTTTCTAGAAGTGAGGGCACCCTAAGTGACAGTGAGGATAAAATTTCTTCTTGGCCTAAGTTATCTTCAATGTCCAAGTTCACTTTTACTGTCTGAATAGTGGTCAAAGCAGAGAAATATAGAGGTACCAGGTGTTTCTGGAGATATTTAGTTCAACCCATTCATTTATTTTAGAATTGGGAACCTTAGGCCAAAGAGAAGAAGCAGCAAGTCCCCAAGATGGCATGTTAGTAGAGTCAGGATACAAGTCTGCTACTTTAAGTTCTCTTTCTCTTCTAGAACTTGAAAAGCTAGAATAATTGAGTTCAAAGATAATAGACAGATCATTCACACTTACAAATTCTACCCCCTTCACTCTAAAGTCCTTTCTGAAAGTATCATACCTCTTGGGGGTTTCCAGGATACACTCCTGTGAGGAGGCATTCAATAAAGAACACTGGACATTACTACATAAAATGGCTGGTATTTATTCTTAGGGCTCTCCTAGACTGTTTAAGTAGCACCAACTGTAATACAGTACACTCAATTGCTACATAAAAGTAAAAGCAAAATAAAAGTTTCAGGTAAAGCAGAGCCATAAATCTAGAAATTTAAGCTCCTCTCCTCAGGCAACTGAAAGCCAATTCCGCATTTCCTCTTACTTGCTGACAGCCTCTTGGGCATTCAAATAGGAAAGAGTTGAAAGCCAGGATTTCCGATCCAATCTAATACTGGACAACACTTAATGGTTTAAGTAGATTAATAATACTCTTGCTATTGGAATTTTGTCTCTCACCACCTTTCACCGTAAGCTTTGCCTGTGCTTGATCTACAGGGAGGCTGAATGTTGAAGAGTCTTTTACCAGAACTGATCCTATTCAGCACCCTGCCTGGAACTGACAACCCAATTTCGACACCAATCAATCAGTAAGAATTTATTGACTGCTACCATGTACCCCATACTACCTACAATACTGGCAAAGACCTAGAAGACTCATAAAACATATTCACCTTCTCAAAGGACTTAGATTTGACTGTGGTTTTCAATATTAACATACACAAAACAAATAGACATTAAAATTATAGATACAAATGAAATCATTGTCAGTAGAAAGCTTGGGGAGCAATGGGAGCTGATGGGGTTATAGAATCCTTAGTGGGGAGCAAAGTCCTGAACTGGTCTCAAAGAACACACAGAATGTGAACAGAAAAACAGCAAAGGAAAGGGAGTTCTAGAATAAAGTAATATGAGTAAAAATATATCACCACTGAGGTATAATGAAGAGAAAGCTGTACTGGAGAGTACATAGCTGGAGTAGTAAGAAATCAATTTGGTTAAAAAAAGAAATTGGAAGTTATACAGATAGCTCTGGATATAGCATTTGATATAAACTATAAAAAATTGCTTTCAAATGTGTCTTTTTCCTCTTAGATATCAATCAAATGGCTGAAACTTCTCTGACACCTGTAATTATCTTGCTAAAATACCTGACATATAGTCCATCACACACACACACACTAGAGGCCCGGTGCACAAAAATTTGTGCACTAGCGGGGGGTGGGGGTGTTCCTTAGCCAGACCTGTGCCCTCTCTCAGTCTGGGACCCCTCGGGAGATAACCACCTGCTGGCTTAGGCCGGCTCCCCAGGAGGCAGATGGCAGGTCCAGATCCCGCGCTGGGTCACAGATGGCAGGCCCTCTGCCGCACCGGCCCCCCACCACACTGCCCACTGCACACGGCAGGCCCACGGGCAGGGCGTGGGGCAGGCGGATCGCACATGGACTGCAGGCCCCACCGGCTGCCGGGCCATGTACACAGACTGCAAGCCCGGCGGGCGGCAGTGCGGGGCAGGGCGCGGGGCAGGCGGATCACGATCCACCGTGCCTCGCCCCGCCAGCCACCGGGCCGCACACACAGACAGCAGGCAGACGGCTTCTGGGGTCACACATGGGTGCCGGGATGGCAGCTTGCACTGGCGGCTCATGCTGTCCCGCCCTGCCTGCAGTATGTAAATTATCCACCCTCTTTGTTGGTGGTTAATTTGCATATCATGCTGATTAGCCAATGGGAGGCATAGCGAAGGTATGGTAAATTACCATGTTTGTCTATTATTAGATAGGAGATATATATATATGCCTAAGCGACTAGCCGGTAGCTATGATGCGCACTGACCACCAGGGGGCAGATGCTCAAGGCAGGAGCAGAAAGCACAGGCATAGAAACATGGAACAGACTGATGAATCTCAGAGGGAAGAGGGGAGGGGGAGGGCGGGAAGAGATTAACCAAAGATCTTATATGCATACTAGAGGCCTGGTGCACAGATTCATACACCAGTGGGGACCCTCGGCCTGGTCTGTGGGGATTGGTTGGAAACCGGCTCTCTGACATCCCCCATCACTTGAGGGGTCCCAGATTGTGAGATGGCACAGGCCAGGACAAGAGACCCCACCGGTGCATGAGTCCATGCACCGGGCCTCTGGTCTATATTTTAAAAAGGCTAGCCCTAACTGGTTTGGCTCAGTAGATAGAGTGCCAGCCTGTGGACTCAAGGGTCCCAGGTTTGATTCCAGTCAGGGGCATATATCCTTGGTTGCGGGAACATCCCCAGTGGGGAGTGTGCAGGAGGCAGCTGGTTGATGTTTCTAACTCTCTATCCCTCTCCCTTCCTCTTTGTAAAAAATCAATAAAATATATTTTTTAAAAAAAGGCTAATATGCTAAGTGTCCAACCATCTGACCAGTTGCTATGATGCACACTGACCACCAGGGGGCAGCTGGTACATGCAGGAGCTGCCATGACACGCATTGGCCATTTACATAGAAATGGCACTGCGGACCTGGCACCCATAAAGCAACACTTGGCTTCCCCCATGTGGGACACAGGCCCCACCACCACCCCGGAGCAACACCCCACCAAATCACAGCTGATGCTGCTGAGACCCCATGGCACAAAATACAGCCTACAGCTCAGCCCAGCCTGGAAACGGTGGCTGTGGGCTCTAGGTAATGACGTCACGTAGCAACACCTGGCTTCCTCTCTCTAGCGACTAGCCTCCTTGCAGCTTCTTCAGCCCAGAAATATGGCTTGCTTTATAGACAGGTGCAAACATCTTACATTTTAACCAAATGTCTGTGAAGTGTTTTCCTGTGCCTCATCTCATTTGACCCTCACAGAAGTCCTGGAGTAGGTAGATAGGTGGAATCCTATTTCTTTTCATTAGCCAGAAAATGGAGATTTAGAAAGCGTAGGAACTTGACCCGACTGAAAAGAAGTAAGAAATGGTGGACCTTGAAAATGACTTCAGGTTTTCTCACTGCACAGAATATAGTCAAACACTGCTGCAGTTAAATATTTTACCCTTTGTTCTCCCTGTGTGAACTACAATAATAATCTGCTTTGTGTTGATATTTACTGCTGTGTTGCTAACAATTACCTGAAAGAGGAGTTGGGGTGCTTCACTGGGCTGGAAAAAAGTTTAGCTAAATCAGAAAGCAGGTCTAATTAAGCAAGTTTATTCTATATCTATAAAAGGCTAAGTTCACTCGTGCATGCATGATACATATAAAGCTCTCGCTGGTGCCAATCACACACGTGTTTTGATCTGTCATTGTTGATCGTGAATTTGGTTGACACTTCTATTATAAAGAAAGGGCGAATAGCGATATTAAAATATTTCTTCTAATTAATTTCTTTTCAATGTGCACAAATCTGTGCACCAGGCCACTAGTTAGTTAAGTAAATGAATGGATAAGTTGGGTAATAGATATGTATAAAGGAGTAAATTGTAATTAAAGTACATTGATTCAAACATTTTTTTAAAATATGAAAAGTATGTAAAGTTTACTGCAAATGGCATGTTAACCTCAGCCAAACCCAAAGAACAAGAAAATCTTCATTCTATAAGAGTTATTGAACACATACCATAGATATATCACAATGAAGAGGACAGAGAAGGATTTTATTCTTTTGGTGTTTGAAATTTATTGGAGGTAGAGGTAGAATGGGAAGGAAGGAAGGAAGGAAGGAAGGGAGGAAGGGAGGGAGGAAAATATACAGATATTCAGATATCAACAGGTGTTACAAAGAAAGTGACACACTGAAAACTGATGGCAAAGCACTGGTCAGTGGATGAGTTCAGCCCTTTTCAACTGAGAAGACCTCTCTGAGGAGTTGAAACTAGAGCTGAAACATCAATGGAGGGTTCAGAGGAGACCTTCAACTAAGGGCAAAGCATTGCCAGACACAGTCACTGAAGAAACACAAGACATGCCAGTACCACCAAGTATTCGCCATCGAAACTACCCATTCTCATCAGATTGTTTATTTGTCTCCGAGCCTGGAGACATGGCTGTAAATTTGGATCAGACCTTCAGATTCCAGAACCCTTCCCTGATTCATTTGTAGACAATGGAGACTGCAGCTTGAGGATTCTACTCGTTTTTCACCATGGTTAGTGCAGTGACTCTCACCCATAGAAAAATCACTGCAAACAGTAATTGTCCTTTTTCTGTGGTGAATTGTCATTCTGAGAAAAGTGCCCTATAAACAGTGCCTCCACTGCAGTATTTCTCTTCTTTCTCTTCACCCCACAGCCCAGGAAAGAGTACACAGTGCCTTAGGGTACAAGCACATGATTCATGAAGATGGCTGCTCCTTTCAGGTCCTGGCTCAGCCTAGGAAAGAGCAGAAGCAGAAACTTCCCTTCCAGATGTGCAATGAGGGGAGAAAGTCACTCAGTTCTCTGGGGACAAAACAGTGCTTTGAATTTCAAAGACGATGCCCTAGAGGCCCCACCAGACTCACTCCACAAAAATGTTTGATGAATTACCATGGCAGGCATCAACTTTGCAGATTAATGACCAAAAGAGTTTAGTTTATATCTCAGTGGAAGAGGATAAATTTTCTCTTGGCTTTGAGAATCGGAGGGATTGAGAAACCCAGCTAACCACACCACCTCTCCCTTCATTCACAATGCTTTACCATGGATCATTTACTTTCTACATTCCCTTTCAGCGGGTTTTCATAAATTTAAGCGAAACAGACAGCATGTCTGTGTTCTGCTTCTTTTGCAATACGATGACCACCAAGTGATTAGAAATTGTCTTTGGGTTGGTGTAGTTGGTGGAAAATCATTGAGGTTTGTTGTGAAATTCATTCTCAACTCATAACTCAACTAGACACCGAGTGGCCATTTTCCCAACTTTAGACCAGGCTGTTAAAAAGTACAGGCATCAAATTAAAAATGTATGTCAAGGCCAAACCTCCATACTGTGTGTGTGTGTGTGTGTATGTGTGTACATCTGTGTTTTATATAGTCTAGAGCAGGGGTGGACAAACTTTTTGACTCGAGGGCCACAATGAGTTCTTAAACTGGACCGGAGGGCCAGAACAAAAGCATGGATGGAGTGTTTGTGTGAACTAATATATATTCAAAGTAAACATCATTACATAAAAGGGTACGGTCTTTTTTTTCAATAGTTTTATTCATTTCAAATGGGCCGGATCCGGCCCTCGGGCCGTAGTTTGCCCACGGCTGGTCTAGAGTCTCTACCCAGAAGTAGTAAGGCACAAGCTAAAACCTGAGCCAAGGAGTCAGGGTTATGATTATTTTTTCTGCCCTCCCCTATTTCTCTATCTCAATAAAACCTCATGCTTTCACATTATGTTAAACATTATGAAAAACATTTCCATCAGAAGAGATAATATTACTTGTCTACTCCTACATCATATTTTGCATGAAGAATCACTTATGTGAAATAATCATCTTTCCGGAACAGATACAATCTGTCTACCCTTATTCTAAGTATTTCTTGGGGATACAAGAACACAAGGCATGATCTCCATATCACCCATCCATTGAGAAGAGAGTACATGGAACTTCACAGAATATTACCAAATAGTAGCTGAGTAGAAAGGCATGTGGGGTATCTAAGCACATAGCTAGAAACCGGTCTAGAGGGGTTCTATGAAGCAGAGAGGATTTCCATGGGGGCTTGAAGTATAGGTAGGAGAAAGGGAGGATCCAAAGAGCTAGAGGATAGAGAGATTCTGTCCTGAGCACAATGACATGGATGTGAGGCTGGGGAAGACAAGCATGTTTTTTCATGTGAGAAGGACTAGGTAATAAGGAAGGGACATATCTCCAGGGCTTGGAACACCGGGAGGAAAAGTTGAGCAGAAAATCCTTATGGGTTATTGAGAGAAGGTGAGTGAGGGGCAGAAAAATAAAGATAAAAGTTTTATTTTCCCACTGCTTGGAGTGGATTTTAAAACAAGTTGCAGGTAGGTGATGCCCATTACATTAGTGTTGCATATGGACAATTAGCAATTCTGCTTTGGTTTCCCATTAGAGAACTGAAGACTTGATATTTATCCCTTTTTCAATTAGCACAAACAAAAACAAATGTAGAAAACCAACCTCAAATAAATGACATTTTTAAATGACATAAAAAGGTTACTAAATGACATTCAAATGGTAAGGACAACACAAAGGTGACTTATTTTACAGTCAGTGGCCAATGTGAGGGGTGACTTGCACCAGGTAAGAGCGCGTTAATGAGCACCAGATTTGTTTTCTTGCCTTAAAACAAGACAGGCTTATGAAAAGCACACTGTGGCAAGTATGATTTTTAGAAAGCAAGCCCATGCTGCATCCATACCAGACCCCCCTCCCCCCACCCCAAAAAATAATACATAAATAATTATGTCCGTAGTTATTTTGAAATATGTATTTTAAAATACATTTCATAAACATATGAAAAATGGGCCCTAGCCAGTTTGACTCAGTGAATAGAGCATGGGCCTACAGACTGAAGGCTGCTGAGTTTGATTCCGGTCAAGGGTATATACCTTGGTTGCAGGCTCAATCCCCAGCCCTGGTTCAGAGCATGTGCAGGAGGCAAGCAATCAATGTATCTCTCTCACACTGATGTTTCTCTCTCTCTCTTTCTCTCCCTCTCCCTTCTACTTTCTCTAAAAAGCAATGGAAAAATATCCTTGGGTGAGGATTAAATAAATAAAGAAAAAAGATTTTAAAAAATTATATATTGTCTTATGTTATTCACCTTTTGCTTATATAAATCCTATTATTTAAACAAAGGTAGGATTAGTTAACAGTAGCAATCAATAACAATTAATAAATAGTAGAACTAAATAAATAGGTAATGTGTGAAAAAATATGACAATATTTTTATGTTTCTGTCCTCTAACATAGCAATGTTTAAATTCTTTTTAGACTCTCTATTAGATATTTAAATGTTGTAGGCTATATAATAGTATATTCTTAAAATACATTAATATAAGACTTTATTTGTTGTTGTTAAGAGAAAGAAACATCAATGTGACACATTGATTGGTTGCCTCCAACACATGCCCTGAACCAGGGCCAGGGATCTAGCCTGCAACTGAGGTACATGCCCTTAACAGGAATCAAAACCGGGACCCTTCAGTCTAGCGGCGACACTCTATCCACTGAGCCAAACTGGCAATGGCATAGGGCAATATAAGATTTTGTAAAGGGAGAAAGAAAATATAATAGAAACAGATAACTACCTGCACTTAAAACAACAACATATTTCTTTCTCTCCCAATATATAGTAGAGTAGTTTTACTCTTTCTGTTTTTTCCAATACTGCTTCTATGAACTGCCCACAACCTTTGGGACGCCCTTGTTTGCCTTTAGGTAGCGGTAAGACAGAATATATACTCAAACGTAAAATTGTGTTTGACTTGTGGCCATGCTCTTATCAAGCCCGCATTACAGTGTTTTGGTGTCAGTCCAATGTGGTGACATCAAGCTAAACACCCTGTCAACAACAGCATCACAGCACAGAATGCTTCGGTGCTCACTTACTGGCGAGAGCAGGATTTAGACTTGTGGGAATTCACTTCCAGCTCTCCAGAGATGTCCCTCACTTTGTGGCCACATGCCCCCTTTGAGACCAGCAGCCTGTGAAGCAGGTCCACTGCCTCTATAAATTCATGCAGAGGCTGTCCGTGTCCGACATGCCCATCATTTTTAAAACATTATGAAGTAGATTGGATGCCATCATAGGTTAAAGTTTTTCTAAGGGAGATGGTTTTAAAGCTCAGAGGTAATTCAAATTTGTAAATTCAAAACTTTCTCAACTTGTAAAATCAAAGTCGGATTCCAAGTAAGCGACTGTTTTAGTAAAGAAACTGAGAAAGACCTGTTTGGTTTGGCTGTCCTCTGGTGTCATGTTTGTTTGTTTTTTTCCTCTCATTCAAAAGCAACCTTATTTCCAAAAGAAAAAAAAAAGAATTATTTTCCCCTCTGCATAAGTTCTTGTCATATTCTACGCATAACATCAGAAAAATCAGGTATAATTCTTTTCTAGGCCCCTTGTGGCTTCTTCATAAATAATCAATGAGTTTTGGAGAAACAACATATACATTTCTGTTTTACTATCATCTTTTCTCAATTCTCATCCTCAACGTATTCCAAATTAGAGAAAGACATTCTTCTCTCCCCTACTTTAAACATGATTTAGAGCATGCCAACATTTTCACATGGCTCCTATGGCTGGCAATAATGATAGCCATTTGGTAGGCACATATCAAAGAGGCTATCTCCTTTCATTTCTATGAAGTCCAAAATATCAAGTGTTCCTTTCATTACAAAAGCTTTAAAAGCACAGGTAAGCAAATCACTTTTTTATTAGTCTTATAGACCAGGTGTACAGGGCATTTAGTAGGTGAGATTGTTTCATTTTATTTGGTAAGAAATTTAAACACGGAATAGAATCTGCCAATATTTACATTGCACTATCTTTCAATATGAAGAGAGATGAGCAAAATAGAACTTGTATTTAGACAAGTTGTCAAAAATCATTTGTTTTATGTTTTCTGAAGTTTCATTAAAATATTCATAGAAATAAAAAAAAAAGAATCTTTTAAAACTCTGTTTTTTAAGTCCAAATACTGAGGAGCTAGATGGAACATTGTTGCTGTGATCCAAGGAGTCAGTTGGAATATTATGGAAAGCTTGGTTGTTGGTCAGATCTGACAAAATTAACTTTACGTTGTATGGGGCCAACACATTGTGACCCCAAATTTCCCTTTTTGTTCACCCATAAGACATTTTAGCTACAATCTATGAATCAGCAAATATAACTTTAACCAGTTTTGTAGAGCAACCAAGGGAGCAATATGATAATCTTACTTGTCTGTGTTTCAACAAACTGTTGTTGTCTTCTTGGGAAGGAAAAGAGCTTCTGACTGATGTAGAAGTATTTGTAGGTCTCATTGCACAATTATGAGATTCAAATTCCCTGTGTGCTTTCAATCCCCATCTCTACTGTGTCTAATTCCAAATTCTTTTCTTTTAATTTTTAAAAATTATGTTGTACATATTGTGCAAGGTGCTTTGTCTCAATTAGTGATTTATCCCCAATCCAGTTGCATGAGTCCTCCTATCTGTCATTAAAACAACAGTCATAGAACCTTCTTGTTCTGGGGCATCTAGGTCATGCTGGGGCTGGTTTCCTAATCACCCTCATTTTCATAATCTGAATTCTTAAAAGTGTGGTCACAATATTCACAATGTAATAATTAAACTAGCACTTGATAAAAAGCACAGCAGTTAATCCACAAAGTCCAACACAGATGGATAGTTAACACTAACAAGTACAAAATGCATCAATTGGAGTGAAGCAGTAATGAATGATTCATTATTGTGAACTTCAAATCATGGTTGCTAACACGGGGACAAGAGTGACATCTACTATTTGGCACCATAAACAGCATTGCTTTCGGCGCTATATTTTGAGCTGCCATGTGAATTTTATACGTTTTCCACAACCTTTGGTATCCATTGCAAAAAAACAAGACATTTTCTATCCCAGCGATGGGAGTCGAGGCTGCAGAACTTTCAGTGCTGAAACTAGGACCATCACAGGCAAATGGGGGCAGTTCACGCTCGCAGGACTTCAACGTTATTCAGCAGATACACTTGCAAAGTTTGAAACAGGAAAGAAGCATGAAGACCATCACCTTATCAAGACACAATGGAATAATAGATGGAACAGGGTATCAACTCAGAAATGCATCTGGGAAGTGATGATCCACATTTGAAAATGGATTGTATACAGAAAAAGACGTCTATCTGAGACTGCCCAACTGGGCCTGCTCAATGGTGGAGACATTTAGGATAACTCAAACCCTATATAACGATGGCTATGACTTTAAAAAATGTAGGAGGAGCAACATCTGGTTCAGGTGAGGATAAGTCACTATGTGTTTACCTTTATACTCACCAAAGCTAAGTTCTCAAAGTCTAAACCAATTATCAGGACACTCCAAACCCCTATTCTAATAATCTGTACTATCGTATTTTATTACTTCATTCTGAGTATTATAAGTAGGGCAGGAAGTCTATTACTGACTCTTTCTTCTCCCCCCAAATGGCCAGTGCTGGCTGGCTGTTTCCAAAAAGATATTCATTTGAAAATAAGCCCATTTCTATGAGTAAGGAATTAAACATTTTATTTAAAGGAACATTGGAGGGATGTATGAACATACGTGGCTAAACCCAGTGGAAGCATTACTGGGGACCATCCTCGCCCATTCACGGAAAAGGGCTTTAAGTTGTATCTAGAGCAAGGCTTCCCAAAATTCAAACAAAGAGACACTATGTGGATAAATTTGTAGTGAAATATATTTGAGGAACACTGGAATTAAAAAGTGTCCAGCCAGGCTGGTGTTGCTCAGTGGTTGAGCATCAACCTATGAAGCAGTAGGTCATGGTTCAATTCCTGGTCAGGGCATCTGCCCAGGTTGTGGGTTTGATTTCCAGTGTGGGGCATGCAGGAGGCAGCCCATCAGTGATTCTCTCTCATCATTGGTGTTTCTATCCCTCTCTCCCTCTCCCTTCCTCTCTGAAATCAATAAAAATATATATATTTTTTAAAAGTGTCCAACAAGATTCCTTATCATACATCCCACATGGTTCTTAATACGCTTATGTGTAATGAGCGCCTTAAGAACAGGAAATCTTGCATTTGTTTCCCAAATGTATTTGATACTAAACTTTTAAAATCTTGGAACACTTCTCTGAAGCAGTATTCCACAAAATAAAGTTGGAGATACACTGATACAAATGTGACAAAATGTTAAAATTGGATTTTTTTCAGGTTCAGCTGAAGCCCCATGACAATAGGAACCAACTAGGCTCACACTAGGAGATGAGATGCTAGATCACCCAAACAGGACCTCTGATGGAGGGATCTCAGAACTAACTTTGCAACCCTTAGCTGACCACATCTCTCTATATTATAAAAAAGATGAGATGAGTTGGAATCAGGAAGTGGGGATTTCTTTAAGGAGAGTTTGTAGGTTTGCCTGCAATACTTCACCCCCATGGAGAAGGGTTAGGAGTACCTCTCTCATCTCAAGCAAGTAAGAAGGAGTTGAATGGCCACTTGGATAGCTTGGTGCATGTCCCCTGCATTTTTAGACTCCAAGTAAACTGATTTCTTATTTATATCCAAAAAAATTAACAAGTGAAAGAAAGACTATGGCTGAAGCTGCTTGCCAGGTAGCTCAATAGAAGAGGCCTGAATCAGAAATGTAACTATAGCCCACTATGAATAAGTCAAAGATGCATGCATATTTCTCTGGAGAAGGCCAGGGCCAAGTGCAAGGCAAAGCACCCTGTGGTAGTCTTAGATCCTGCCTTGTTGGAGGCAAGGAGATCTCAACAGAGATAGGTCCCCAGATGTCCAGGATCAGAAGGAGGAGTCACAGTGAAAGCCTCAGGAGAGAGTTGTGGTCATCAGAGGGAGCTGCCGGGGAGAGGACCTGAAGCAGCTGGTTGTGAAGCAGCCTTTGAAGAGAAGAGCCAAACATCTGCCACTGGAAGAGCAACCCAGAACCAGACGGGCACCAGCCAAGCAAGTGTGATGTTGCCTTTGACTTCTCTTCCCTCTCCCCACCCAGCTCACCTGGTGTGTGGGAACCTGGCAAGGCTGAATGAGTAAAGGGAGAGGCTGGTAGCCCACAGATCGTGCATTACCTATGGATGGACGGCAGAGTTTTCATTCTTTCCCTAGACTTTTTATATTTATCATTGAACCAAGATGGTTTTGATTCTCAGTCAACAGAGGGCTTATTATCATCTAAGAGCGAGCAGCAAGCTTTGGGCACCAACCGAGAATTTATTCAGATGCAGAGGAAGATTTACGGGGAAGTTGTGAGGAAATTTTGAAAATAGCATGCAACACTAAACCAGCGTTTTGTTAAAAGCATCCATGGCTTCCTATAAGCTACCCAAGGAGCACCCTGTCATGTTATGACCCAGAGGCCCACTGCAAGGGGAAGGAACCGCCACCTTGCATTTTCATGGCGCCTCTATGCCCAGCATTGCACCGACACTCACAACCCTTCACTGTAGCTGGGTAGGGTGACTTTCCATTTTACAGAGGAACATCTGAGGATCAAATCTGTGACTTGACTTACCTAAACTCTAAAAGCTCAGGCTGATCCAAGTTTTAGAACTCTCATCACCCAAACTTGTCAGTCAGTGCTTTTTCCAACATACACGCTATTTTCTATAAAGAACAGGGTGAGAGGTCACTGACAAGCACTAGAATCCATTTCTGTTACATGATTGGAAATGACTTCTAGTGAATAAAACAGAAATAATTACAGCTGGTAGGTTTCTGAGATGGCAACATCAGTTTTGAAATAAAGTCAAGAGCAGCATAAAACAGTCTGATCCCAGGCAGAGTAGATTAAAGCCTTCTCCAAACCTGGGTTGGTTACTCTTTATAGCTAGATGCAGTTTGATTTCCTCCCCTTAAATAATTTTAGTGGGGAGGGTCTCCTTGATTACACTAAAACAAAATATGTGTACTAGCAATTCTTCTGGCATAAAGCACGAGGCCTATTATCCTTTCTTTCTTTCTTTCTTTCTTTCTTTCTTTCTTTCTTTCTTTCTTTCTTTCTTTCTTTCTTTCTTCTTTCTTTCTCTCTGCCTTTCTTTCTTTTTTACTGGCACAGAATCTAAAAGAAAGCCTTGAGGTGCAAATGATCTGCAGTCTATTTAACATCATGGTTATTTATTTTTATGAGGCCTCATTTTTGCTCTTTACCCTAAATTATAGGTATATTCTTGGCTTCATTTTCCACTCTTCTGAAAGCGCCAAAATACATTTTTTCTATATTTTCAAACAATCTTCAATACTTCATCAATCAAGCATTCAACAAGCCATATACGATGTGCTGGACCAAGGCAGGGCTCTGGGGAATCCAGTAGCTTAAACCAGAGCTGTGAGCCCAATTCCCTCCCACATGTCTATCAGGAACATTCCCAGGATGCAACATTTCACAAAGATTCAGCACTCTGGCTCCATTTCAGACGAGCATTTACATGTCCAGGTTTCCATACTTTCACATTTTTACTTAGCTTGTTGTGCCATAATTCTTTTTGCAAAATCTTAACTAATACCTCGTTTTCCTCTTCCCAGTGCCCCTCTCCTAATCTTAATCACCCCACTTTTGCCTTTGCCCAGTAGGAGCCAAACTCTTAAGGCTGCTAGGTCCTCCAACATGGAAAAATTCCCTTGAAAATGTTTGTATAAACAAATTTTGCTAAGTTGCTGTAATTTTGGGTCAAAATTTCCTCAGCTTTTAAAAAAAGAGCAGCTTAAAGTAATAACAACCACCCCTAGAATAGCAATAATTATCCCTTATATCTAAAAATTATAGGTTTTAGACCACTCTGATTTATGGCAAGCAAAATAGTAAAGTGCTAAACAGATGTAAGATATTATTAAGTTTCCCCTTTCTCTGTCAAAAATCCCACTTAAATTTTAAAGTTGAGTTAGGCCTCAACCAATGAAAGTGTCCCCTATCTCACAAGCAGAGATAACCCCTTCTTTACATGCCCCCCCCCCCCGCCATGTCTTTGTTTATACTACCATAATAGCATATCTTATGACACTGAAGTTATTTCCATACATATCTTCTCTAAACATTCCTTCAAGAAAAAGACTGTCCATCTCCATGCCCTGGTCCAGGTCCTAAGAACTCAAAAAGTGTTATTGAATTGAGCTACCACCCCTATAAAGAAGGAGGTCGTGTTACCATTATAACATATTTAAGACAAAGCAAACTTAACCTAAAAAAGGTGACATGCTTCCCAACATCATAGAACTAGTTAAGGGAAAGTCAGAACTTGAATCCAGGTACCCAAAGTCCCCATGTCTGTGTACTGATATCACACTGTCTGTCATTTATACAATGTTCATTGTAAGCTCCAAGTAACATATCTGTGGTCATTTTGTTTAACTGAATTAATAAAAAAACTTAGTTTTTAAGAAACAAAATTCTACCAACTTTCATGAAGAAAAGTTCTTTATGCCAACAAACTAATTAGAAAGAGGGAAGGAGGGAGGAAGAAGAAAAATTAAGGAAGGAAAAAATGAAGGGAAGGAGGGAGCAAAAGAGAGAGCAAAACCACTCCATGTTATTAAGTCATGTCATCAAACTGAGTTTCACCTTGCCTTTCCAACTTTATTCACCATCACTACCCCTCATATCCTATGCTCCAGTTAAACTGGTTTAGTTGTGGCTACATTAAGGATGAGGAACTAAAACAAAAATGATTTGTATATTATTCTTGTATCCTGCAACCTGCTAAATTCACTTATCACTTCTAGTATCTTTCTGTAGATTCCATTGCATTTTCTATATAAATGATCATTTAATCTGAGAATAAAAACAGTTTGTCTTCTTCCTTTCCAATCTTGATGCCCTTTATTTTTTTTTCCTTGCCTTACTCCATTGGCTGAAACCTTCAGTATAATGCTGAGTAGAAGTAGCAAGCGTATATTCATACATGAGTACATTATTTTTAATAACAAAAATGACTTATTTTTCAAGCACTGAGTGAAGTAAAGCCCATGGAAGTTAAAGGTAAGAACCAGTCCCCACCCTAAGGAGCTGAGGAGCTCTCTCTACTGTTAAGACAGAAAACAAGATAAGGCTGGAAAGATAAGGCCAGGCCAGATCTTTGAATAATAAAGGTAACAGCAGTGGCCGTCTTAGTACTTAAAGAGGATTAATATGGGTCAGACACTGTTGAAAGTTCCTGATAGGTATTAACTCCCTTGATTCTTTCACCTTATCCCCTGTTAAAGCTAAGGAGTAAATAAGAGACACAGGAAGATAAGTAACTCGTGTCTCCATCGCCAGTGTTCTTAAGTGCTAGGCGAAATTGCCTTCGGTTACCATGACTTCATTAACAGGTATTGAGTGTCCACTCTTTGCTAATTACTATGTCACTTTCAATTAATTTAATTATCACAACAATCTTGTTTTATAAATGAAGAAACTGAGGTTCAGGGAGTTTAAGTGACCTGTTCAAGTTCACCCAACTAGCACAAGATTCAAACCCAAGTGCTCTGACTCCAAATTCAATACTTGCCACTACCCCAATTCCTCTTCAAATAGCTAATATTTATATAGCACTTTGCAGTTTTCAAAAATCATGACCACATTTAGGCCTTAAATGCCACTTAAAGGAATTGCGATTTTATTCAGTAGGCAAAGGAGAACCGCTGCCAGTTTTTGAGAGGAAGGAAAATGTGAAACAGAAAAGAGCTTTTTGGGAAGGCTAGGGCAGCATTGTGTGAGATGGATTTGCTGGGGGCAAGTCTGGGAGCACAGGGGGTAGGAGGCTCTCAGGAGGCTTGAACTTCACCTCTGAACTGGTGAGTCCATCCCTTCAAACCCATTTGCCAGTCAGGAGAAGTCCTGCTTTAAGTAATGTTCCTGGAGGGAACTCCCAGAAGAGCAGAGATAATAAACGTATTTCTTATGCCACTTCTTTCTCTGCATTTAACTTTTGGGAATATTTTTGTTAACTGAGAAGAGCACACCAAGGAACCATTATCACTGATACAAGGAGAAAATGGACGGTAGATTTCCTCAGCCACGTCCTGTCAGTGTCAACAATTTAACTAAACATATAATAGTCATAACCTCATCAGTGTTAAATTCTCTCGGTTTCTGGCACATATCTCTTCATCTCCCTCATTAAGTTTATAGAGTGTTCTTTGGTACATTTGCTCAGTATGAGGATTTCAGTTTCGGCTGGCACAAATTGGAGTCCAGTAGGGGAATGATTTTTCTGCCTTAAGTAGTTAGCAGAATAAGAGAGCATATGAAATGGACCCATGCCCAAAGCCAGGTGCCTGGCAAGTAATAACGGATGGGTTTGGCCTCACCCATCATAATCCTGCCCCATTCACCAGGGCTGGGTCCAACACAGATAGGCCATCCAAGCCCAAAACATGAATAGCATTATGTTTTCATTAGCTTCCTTACTCCATGACCGGCCCCACTAATCCGTTTTCAGGGACTCCCTTCATTTAGAACTGGAGTCCTGAGGTTCTCATTCCTACACCCCCACCAGAAAGGTTGCTCCAAACAAACTCCCCAAACCCAAATCTCTCCCAGTCCCCCTTCACTTTATCCTAATGTTAACATCTTAGTATTATGTGCTCAACTGTGTCAGGTAAAATGATTATTAAAAACTCATTCAGATAATTATTTCAGTGATAGTATGCTTGACATGACTTCTCTCCCATGGGTAGCTGCATTTTAAAAAGGAGTACTGAGAGTGAGGAATGCCTAACCCCGTGGTCGGCAAACTGCGGCTCGCGAGCCACATGCAGCTCTTGGACCCCTTGAGTGTGGCTCTTCCTAAGCCTTAGGAGTACCCTAATTAAGTTAATAACAATATACCCACCTACAAAGTTTAAGTTTAAAAAATTTGGCTCTCAAAAGAAATTTCAATCATTGTACTGTTGATATTTGGCTCTGTTGACTAATGAGTTTGCCGACCACTGGCCTAACCTATAGAATAAGTTCAATTGTAGATAGAAGGTACTGTGGAACTTCAGGGTGAGAGCTCTTTCAGCATCCATTGGAAATGTCCTGTGAGAAACAGCTAACTCCATCAATACACTCATGCCTCAGTTTCCTCTTGTCATTCAGAGGAATTACTGTAATAATGACCTCACAGGATTACTATAATATAAGGATATAATACTGATCTGGCAGGATTATTGTGGAGATTAAACAAGTTGGTTTTAATAATTGTTATGAACCTCTCGGGAAGCTGTAAAGTAAGAAGTTTCTGGTGACTTCTGTGCTTTGTCCTTTCTATAGGTAACCACTGGATCTACCTCTATGGAGTCAGAAGAGATGGAAAACCATCTGGATGGTAAATCTATCTGTCAGCCACACAGGATTATAACTTCTACCTGCACTATTTGCTGGGTCCAACTATAGACAAATTATCCTATCTCTAATTTCACAGCTACCTATAAAAATGCAGACCCTGTTTCTTGGATGGACTGCAGAGAAATCACCTTTGGTCCTCTGGTACCTACTTGCATGGTTGCCAGCCCCACATTGTGAACCAAGGCAGTGTGTGTAGATGAATTTAAGGACAACATGATGTTCCTGGTTCTGAGACAAATAACTGAGCCAAGAACACAATCCATGAGGAAAGATAAAATTTTCTATTGTTTCACTTTGAATGAGCGCTCCATTCCCAACCATGACAAATCTTTATATTTTATCCAAAATGGATTTTCACGGACCTTTTAATGCTGCTATCCAATACATTAGGGCACAGTAGACCTTCTTCAACTACTTTTCATTCCTAGTATCCTTAGAGTATTAGAAATCTACTTGATTATCTGTGAAAGTAGTTAAGTTCTAGGTATTTGAGGGACATTAAATTATGAGAAAATGGGGGTCTCATAATTCATGATCAACATATCATAGAAAAGTAGTACTGAAGGATATTCTGAGATGTTCACATCAACCAGAGCCCATCAGTTGAGGCAAGAAGAGACCTCACCATAGGAAAGGGAGGAATGCTGCCCCTTGCCAATAATCTCTGACGTGGTGAGGCTGATGACAAGGTGCAGAGCACACAACTCTGGCTGAGTGCCAAACATCTGGGCTCAAACCCAAGCAACCAAGTTATTCAAATCAAAGAAAATCTGATCAGCAAATACTTTCAATGCCTACTATGTGCATCCAGACAGCTGTGGTTAGAATGGATGACATTTAAGTCCTACTCAACCCCCCAAACACCACTGCTCTTTGTTCCAGATGCCAGCTATTATATTAATTGAATATTCATGTTTTGAACTGAGCATATGTTGGCATATGTTGATGTGCAGACAAAAGCAAAAGTTATAAATTATTTCTTCAGCACGTTAATGGTACTCTTGTAGAACTCCCTAGATGGAGGCTGAAGACAGTTTACCCCAAGCCTCCAAACATTTCTAAGGCTGCATCCCTTCTTGCTGTCCCCTGCTCTATCAGAATGCAGGGAAGCTAGGAAGGCCATGCTTGTTCCCATAACTCCAGGGGGATAGTCAGGTGAGAACACTACCAGAGGCAACATCTTTCTGAAATCACAGTTTGGCTGCCTCCAGGCTCACAAGCACTCAATGCCAGGAGGGAACCCTATGCATAATTTGGCATCTGTGGGGCTCTAAGAACAAAGGATATAATATCCCTTTTTTGCTGGACATCCTAGGGTTAAAATGAAAGTTATGATTCTGCATTTTATAAATCATGTTACTTCTGAAATAGCGTAAAGCAGGTGAATGAATGCTCAGTTACCTCATTCCTGGCACTTCTCCTATGAGAACTTCCAGGGCCTTTATTAATACTACCACCAAGTACTGCAGTCATAAAATGAACAAAGTTGAGGGATTTGCTCTTAGCTTGCTTTAGGCCATTTACTTTTCTTTCATTCTTCAGTAAGAAGCAGCCACTAAGGTGAGGGTTGGAAGAACTCTCCATATGTGATGGCAGCCTCTGGTTTTACAACATCCCCTATCTGTTGTCAGACACGCTTTGTACACACTCCGGTTGGCACTTCGGCTAGCTTATGTTTGTCGTTCTTGTTCTCACAGAGGCCTCTGAGTTCCTCAACATCAACAGAGGCCTTACACCCCCATGACACTGAGCACAGGACCCACACAATAATAATGATATGGAGTTTGTAGACAAGGAGAGAAGGAACCACCAAGGCCAGACTTGCTTGCAGCCTTCCTAAAGGGAAACTGTAGGCAAGAAAATCTGGAAGGTGGGTCTCCACGTCCTAGGCTTTGCAGCTCCCTCTTCAAGAAGGTAAAATCAATGACCCTTGGGTCATGTTCCTTTTGTACTTACCCTGCCTGCTGGAGAGGCAGGTCTCTGTAGCTAGTCTGCTCAGTGAACCACTGGGTTTCCTCACTGTCCATGCTCAACTAGTCAAGAAAAAGCACATTAAATGTGCTGATATCTGGCATTTCTGCTCGGAATATCTGCTTCCCTTCCTAGGGACACAAATAGTCTGGACAACCTAGAAGAAAGCTTAGAATTCACATATCCGGGAATGCTGTTCTCTATAGTGCTTTGGATGAATTAGAAAAAGCAAAACTCATAGCTTGGTGAGTGGAGCCTAGGCCACATTTTCATCCTTCTGACTTGTCCCCTTGGTTTATGGAAATCTTGTGGTATTTTCTTACCCTTAAATCCAGAACCTGGATCATGTTCTGAACGGTCTGTCTCCTCTTTTCTGAGACCCACTCTGATATCTCTAGCTCTACAAACTCCCCTCGGCTCTATTCAAGAAGAAAGCTTTTAAAACAAGCTTCATCAAGACCAAGTTTCAACTCAAAAGTCTAAGGCCCTTTCATCCTCTCAACCCCACCCCCAGCCAAGTAATTACCTCACTGAGGAAAAAGAGGTTGGAAGAGGGATGGAGGTATCTATTCCTCCTCTTGTCTGTTCCATGTCCTGCCAATTTTTTGTTTGTATCCTCAACCTTCTTCTGCCTTTCTCACTTGACCTTTGTTTCATGAGTTCTCCAGGAACTGAATTTCTTTGTTGCCAACTTTGCCCATCTGCCCCAGAATGGAAGGACAACAAGCCACTGCTTCTACCCTCCCTGTGCTAACTCCTCCATGGAATTTTGTGACCCAGAGATGACCCTGACCTACATGCTGGAATTTCTTTACTGTAGAAGAACTATTTCTGCAAAAAATTTTGAAGTTGTCATTTTCATTTTAAAAAATAAGATGATAAAACACACACACACAAGCCATTATTTGTAAAATGCCTACAGATGATGAAGAAGAATGCATATCAATAAATACACATGCCTACAGATGAGTGACGGAGCACATGGGTATGTGTCTACCCACAGAGGCCAAGGCAAAACATTTAGATGAAGAGAGTGGTTGAATACTAAGGAAAATGACAGGAATCAAGAGTGATTTCAAAGTTCTTCTAGCTTTTCCTTCTAGCAGTCCTTCCAGATTAAAAAAAAAAAAAAGTTTTCTCAGAAATCCTAAATTAGCTTCAGAAAGCAGTCACGTGGGTGGCAGAAATGCCGGGGTTACTAAGCAGGAGTCTCACTGTGGTATGAGAATGATTGCTGGTGAGAAAGGGAGATTTTCAAGTGTTCCTCTGGAATTGTTTAACTAAATAAACTCTGACACCTCTGTGCCTCAGTGTTTGATATCTTAGATTCTTTCCAGGGTCTGCTAGTCTTCTGTGGTTATATTATTCAAAAATTATGCAGATATTTGGAATAATGACTACCACATCCATGATGACCATCACTGCCACCACCATTATAAATCACACTGACTTCTTTTCTTTCTAGACCAATTTGCAACTACCCAGTTACACCTGTACCTTAAGAAGTGAACAAATAGTGGGTTTCCTCATTTTTCAAAGAGGAATATAGATAGAATTTTAGTCACTTAGTCCATATATTCAGGTGGTGCCAATTTCGAACTTCACAAGTACCAAAGAGCCCGGGGCAAGACTGTCGCAAACTCTAGTGATGGAAGACCCTTTCATTGGCTTTCCAAAGCAGCTGTCAAGGGGAATGATGAACATTCCAAGGGGGGAAAAAAAGAAAAAGAAAAAAAAAGATCTTCAGAATGGTTGGTCCTAAGTTTGGGCCAGGTTCAAACTTTTCAAATGCTATTCCAAATATTTCCTAACCCAGTAATTTGGGGCTACATTCAATGCTAACTCAGTGTCCCTTCCTTTCAGAAATAGCATGTATGCAACTCTTTATACTGTATATAACTTACACAGTTGGACATGTCATTCCTTTACTACACAAAAATTAGTCTCAGCTCCTCGATCCAAAAATATCTTGGATAAGCAGTCTTTCTTTCTTTCTTTCTTTCTTTCTTTCTTTCTTTCTTTCTTTCTTTCTTTCTTCTTTCCTTTTTAAGTATAGATTCTTCATGAATTCGCATGCCATCCTTGCGTAGGAGCCATGCTAATCTTTTCTGGATTATTACAATTTTAGTATATGTGGTGCTGAAGTGAGCATGAGAAGGCCTTTTTGAGAGATGGAATGGTCAATGGCAATCTTCCCATTTGGATGTGGAATCCCACAGACCAGCAATAACTTTAAGTGTCTATGTTAAGAGAAGGTAGCATGGAGAACTACTTGCATATGCTCTTTGTATGGATTATTCATCCTTTACCTCATCAGATACAGTTGTTGGCACATAGCATGTACTCAATAAATATTTATTGAACTGAATTAATCTCTTCTCATATTGAACAAATTTACTTTCACTCAAAGAGGGGCTCCATAATCTCTTGGTAACCTGATATTGTGCTCCTAGCAATTTCTTTAAGGGAGCGTTCTGGGCTTGGGATATTGCTGTCTTTGTCCCCACCTCATCCATAAAGCTTTCCCTGACAGTTCCAGTCGATTCTCCTCTCATTTTTATGACTCCCTGTTGTACTTATTCCAGGTTCCACTCGCTTTGGCACATGCATGATATCTTATCTTGCCATGTAAAATGTGTTTCATAAACACATCATCCTTCCTATGAGTCTGTACGTTTCTCAAGGGCAAAGGCCATGTTTGCTATTTATTTTGTACGTCCCATGGCACAAAGCACAGGATGGGGTTCACAGTGAGCTCTGAACAAGTGCCTGTTAAATCGAGTTGAATTTTAAAGACAGCGCTCCATTGACAGTGATGATTCTGTTTCAGAGAATTATCAAAAGGTGGGATTGGCTGAATTCACCACTTCTTTCACCCAAATTAAGCCCATGGGCTTCTGCACTTGAAGTGCTAGTTAGGAAGCAGAGGATCGGAAAGCTGCTGCTTACTTCAACAAAGAAGAGATCGTATATCAGCAACGAATTGCAGGATTTTATATTTTAGTCACTAGTGATTCTTGGCCAAACCCTTTAGTGTTATCAGAAATAAAGAGTAACCCAGAGATATGTCAAATATCAATTTCCAATTACTTTCCTGTGACACATTTCTGCCACTTGGGAAAACTCCCAAAGGATATGTTGTCCCTTATCAGCTCAGATGGGGCTTAACTTTCAGCCAAACAGGTAACACTCACAACACCCTGTTCAGCCTCAATGTTACGGTGTCCTCCGCTGACACTCGGATTCTCCCGTGAAGTCTTCCATATTGACTTACATGTCACCGGAGCCCTGGCCTGAGTGTGGAAGGCCTCCTGATATTATACACTAGACCATGTGCTGGGTGGAATGGGGAGGACTCCAGCACCTGTGGTGAGCTGTTGTCACTAAGGTTCCCAGTCCTTCATTTGCACTGAGATGTTGAATGTAATACAGCCTCATGCAGGTCTTTTGAATTTTCCGCTCCAGCCATAAGGGAAAATAAAGATGAGAGTCTTTACTGTCTTACCTTTGATACTCAAAACACAGAAGGGCATTTCTCCCCCATCAGATCACAGAAGGCAGACCACAGGGTAACTGGCAAAAATCTGCGGTAGTGGGGATGTTAAAACTAAGGGGCTGCAAAGAACCAGATAGCACATGTCCCCTTTACTACAAAGGAACGGAACAGAATTTGGAAAAACCAGAAAACATCTCCGGGTTCATAAATCAGCCCCGTTGGAGGGAAACGCAAATGGCCAGCACCTGGAACCAGCCTTCGACTGGAGCAGGAGAGCAGCCTAAAGAATCCAACTCGGGGACAAAGGCTCCAAACTGTGCACTGTGATTAAAGTGGAAGGTCTCAGTTGAGGCTGAGCAGTTAACGTGTTCTCTCTACATCTCAGAACTCTCCACAGCATAACTATGCCTGCCCTGATTGTTCAGTTACCAAAATGCAAGCCAGTCTGGGAAGCTTCGGCCCTGTCTTCATCAGCCTGTTTCTGACAATTGGGGGAGCCCTGGTGTTTGTCAGGCCTCCTTCTGTCAAGTCATCTGTGTTGACTCCGCATGCATGTCTCAACCTTTCCGTTCCTTTTCAAGTTCGAGAACCATCTTAAATGAGGCAATGGCATTGGCCTAGTTCTGTCAAAATAAATAAATAAATAAATAAAAGTCCGTAGCTCAGAGGATTGCAAATGGACAGCATATGGCCTGACTTGTTTCTGGTCATTCCCAAAAAAGTTCTGAGGGAATTGAATGTCCGTGAGATTAATGATTCCCTCCTGTCCTGCCTTTATGCTGTGGAATAGTTTTTCTAATCTCTTTCAGATCCTCTAAAGCATTTAGATATAACCAATCACTTATCCTGACTCTAAAACTGAGACTCGAAGACCTACTAGAATAAAAGGAAACCTCCAAACTGCTTTCCTTCTCACCTGGATGTGAATTCATAGATAGGAAAGAAAGGCAGGTACCCTAGAACCTGATTTTGAGTGTGGAAGTATCCAAAAGGAGGTACCCAAGGAATGCAGTGTCCTTCCTCATTTGACCTTCCAAAACTGCTTCACTTGTGACTAATAGTCTACCCAAAGTGGCCATGGCCCCACACAAGCAGGACTGGAAGGTGAGTGCCTTGCCTGGAAACATGCACCCCCTGACCTGCCACATGGGCTGATCCTTCACCTTCCCGTTAGCCCATCCCATTCACAGCTACTGTCAGCGAAGGCATCTTATCTCCAGGAGAGATATCATAGCAACAATAATAACAACAGTGAAAACAATGATAGAAGCAGGAACAGCAACAATAACAAATATAGCACTTACTACGGGCTTGAAACTCTGAAATGCTCAACTTATACCAACTCATACAAGTCTCACAAGAACCTACTTAGGGAGGTGTTACGGTCATGCTCATTTTGCAGAGAGGGGGAAACAGAGTAGTCAAGTAACTTGCCAAAGGTCACAAAGCCAGTAACTGGCAAAGCCAGGATTCAAACACAGGTCTCAGTCCTAATACATTTCTCTATTGCAGCTGTGTTCTCTAGAGGTATGGGTCCCCTCCCACCACTGCTGATGAGGTTAGAGAACCAACCTTTCTAACACAGGGCCCGTTTAGCAGTCAGGCCTGAAAAGTCCTATTTCTGTTACTCAATGTGTAAACTCAAATAAATTGTGAGTCCCTGAGCCTTAGCTGTCTTCATCTGTATATCAGCCTGATACTCAGACCTATCTCAATGGGTGTCTGTGAGGATGATGAGATGATGCATATCCAGGTGCAAGCACAGTACCTACAACATGGTGGGTGCATCATAATCACAGCTGTGGTTATTACTAACCAATGAGACCCTAAGGGTGTTAGAGAAGATGAGGCAGAAACAATCACAGCTTGGAATCTATACTAATAAAGGGTAACATGCTAATTAGAGAAGACGTCTTCCGGATGTCCTTCTGGACAAAGCCGCAGCAGCTGCCTGAGGCTCAGGCAAGCCTCGGATGGCGGCTGCCACTGCCAGGGCTGGCCCAGGGCTCAGGCAGGCAACAGATGGCTGCAAGGGCCAAGGCTCAGGCAGCCACAGGGTGATGGGGGCAGTGCCTTCCCCTGATTGGCCCCGTCGCCTCCCGCAGAGGGAGGCCAGACTAAGCCGTCAGTAGGACATCTCCTGAGGGCTCCCGGACTGTGAGAGGGGGCAGGCCCTGCTGAGGGATCCGCCCCGCCCAGTGTACGAATTTTCATGCACTAAGCCTCTAGTGTGGATATAAAAAAGCAGAGCAATGGGGTGACTCCAAAGAGACGGACACTTAAGTACTGATGACCAATTTATGCAGCCTATAGGTTTGTTTATCTCCATGAAGGAAAAAAAAATCTAATTTTAAAAATATACTACATCAGGGAAAACTGAACAGAAGATGTCCAGACTGGACTAATTAGAATATTGTCCCTGAAATTCCTGGTATAACAGCAAGACGGCAAGGCACCCTTCACAGAGCTGCTCCTGAGTGAGGCAAAGAGCATTTCCTTCACACTTGTTCCCAGCCCTGACACATCACATTCTTTGCATCAATAAGAACTGGTGCCAGAACACACTAAATTGCCTTTGAGTACATTTAACTGATGTAGTATTTTTTTATGATTCTTTCTTGTTGTACCATTTTTCACTTTTGACTTTGTAATTCTCTGCTGACTTTATATAAAGCTTTGCCAGATGACCCAAGGTGGTTTTTAATGGAGATTTAGGGGCTAGGTTGTGCTGTGGTTTGGATTCAGATTCTACTCCGGCAACGAGGGGAAATTAACTAGGTGGTTTCATCTCAAGTGCCCATTTATACTCGGAATAGACAGAGAATTTATCTTCTTCCAAGCCTTGTAATCATGACACTACAAAGTGATATTCAAGAAATAAAAAATTAGGTAGCAATGGCTTCTACACCACGAAACCACTACACACTGTCCCTGTTAAGCCCAGATGACCGGGAGGATATAAAGACAGCAGCAGGATCACTCGCTGAGTGACAGGGAGAAATTTGACCACATTCTGTCCTACGCCAAAGACAATGCTTCTCTCCTTAAGATGGGGAACTCAAATGACCCTGCACAGCTACTCCTCCTGCTCTGGGCTACACCCGCTCCCCAGGGCCTTGTGCCCAGAGGAAACTTTGGAAGCAGCTGGCCTTCAGTGACTGGGAAAGGTGACATGACTGGCAAAGAAAACGAGTCAGATAAGAAGTCACTCCCCCTAACTGACATCTTTTTACAAGAATAGCCTTCAGTTAATTATTTCTCAAAAGTATAAAATTGTTAACCAAACTCAGTAAGATTTTGGTTTATCTTGTTTTTCATTATCGTGCAATGCTTGCTCCATTGCAAAGGAACAAATATCACATGTAAAGTCTTGAAAAAAATAACTTAAAAAAATCTGTGTACCTACCACCAAGCTTAGAAATAAATAAATCCTTTAAGTCTTCCCTATCGGATTAGATTCCTTTGCCTCCACCGACCACTGATGGTAAATGCAACATTAAATTTTAAGTTTTTCATTCCCATGTGGGATGTTTTTCAGTTTTGCCTCATATGTAAAGACCCTTTTAACATAGTGTTTTGTTGTATTTTTTGATATGAAAATGATATCATACAGTATCATTCAGGGAGTTTGTTTTATAGATTCCTTCATATTGAATGTTATTCTACTTCATTTAAAGAACCATTTGGGTTGTTTCCAGTTTTTTGTCTGTTTTGTTGTTGCTGTTCTCTTTTGTTTTATTTTGCTATTATATACAATGCTATGAGTGCAGTTCTTATTAATCTCAGCATGTACAAGCGTTTTTCCTGGGTTAGAGTCCTGGAAGTTGACTTGCTGGATCTTAGGGTTTGCATATAATCAAATTTACTACTGCCCTAGCCGGTTTGGCTCAGTGGATAGAGCGTCAGCCTGTGGACTGAAGGGCCCCAGGTTCAATTCTGGTCAAGGGCATATGCCCAGGCTGCAGGCTCAATCCCCAGTAGGGGGTGTGCATGAGGCAGCTGATCAATTATTCTCTCTCATCATGGATGTTTCTATCTCTCTCTCCCTCTCCCTTCCTCTCTGAAATCAATAAAAATAAATTTAAAAAAATTTTACTAGATAATAACAAGTTGTTTTCCAAATAGATACACTAATTCACACTCCCACCTAAATAGGTGTAGATTTTTTTTTTAAATTGATTTCAGAGAGGAAGGAAGAGAAGGAGAGAAAGAAAGAGAGAGAAGGGAGGGGGGGAGAAACATCAATGATGAGAGAGAATCATTGATTGGCTCGATCCACACTGGGGATCGAGCTACAACCCAGGCATGTGCCATGAACGGGAATCAAACCTTGACCTTCTGGTTTGTAGGTTAATGCTCCACCACTGAGCCACACCGGCCAGGCCAAAATAGCTTTTGATAGCAGGGAGGGAGGTGGGTAGAGGCAGAAGACATAGAGGGGATAAACAGTGATGGAAAACATAAATAAAATTAAAATAAAGGAAAAAAAGAAAAAACAAACAAACAGCTTTTGAGTTTCTCTTTCTCTACAACTTTGCCAGTACTTAGTACTGCCAGATTTTTAAAATTTTGTTGAATCAGTGAACATAAAATGTATCTTGTAGTTTAATTTGCATTTCCACATTTAACTTTTTATAAATGGGTAATCATTGAGTGGTTTTTGGAAGGTTGAAAATTCTTTGTTAAACTAACCTTGAGCCCTAGCCGGCTTGGCTCAGTGGATAGAGTGTCAGCCTGCGGACTGAAGGGTCCCAGGTTTGATTCCGGCCAAGGGCACATGCCTGGGTTGCAGGCTCAATCCCCAGTAGGGGGTGTGCAGGAGGCAACCGATCAATGATTCTCTCTTATCATTGATGTTTCTATCTCTCTCTCCTTCACTCTTCCTCTCTGAAATCAATAAAGAAATACATTTACCAAAAAAGAAAACTAACCTTGAAATGCAGTGTTTGTATAGAATAAGTGTGATGATTCTGTGACTACAGAAAGATTCTATGTACACAAACATGTAGGAGTCAATATGTGTATCTATCTGCCATCCCATTCTTACATTTACAGCAGGAGTTTAAAACTAGGGCAGATGGGCAAAATCTGGCCTACCACTTGCTCTTGTAAATAAAGTTTTATTGGAACACAGCCATGCTCATTTGCTCACCTATCGCATGTTACAATGACAGAGTTGAGTAGTCACAACAAAAACCATCTGGCTCCTTTACAGTGAAAGTTTACTGACTCATAACTTAGAGCAACTCCATTTGCAGGCACAGATAGCTCATGTTCAACATGTCTGATCGAATTTGCTCCTCCCAAACCATTCCTCAGAACACGGATGTTCCTGCCACAACGGCACTCAGGCCAAAAACTTGGGGGTCATCTGATGCTCTTCCCTCCTCTTCACCATTTACAACCAATCAGTGGATACCACCCAAGTATTCAAACTCTGGACAACACTTCTGTAAAGTCCCATTCTCTACACCTTGGCCAGCCCTTGGTCCAAGCCTTATGCTGACTTAGGAAGCCCTCCCCCAATGGTCAAGCCCTTTGTGTCCCCAGGTTCAGAGCACTTGCAATGCTTCGATGCATTATCTGAGTTCTGCCTGTGGTCTTGATCTAAACTGTAAATGCCATGAGGGCAGGGGTCCTTACCATCTCTGCACACAGCACAGTGTCTTGCGCAGCAAATTTTTCATGATAACTCAGCCTCCTGTAACCTGCTTAGTCCTTCTCAGAAACCACCGAGGGCCTGACATGGCAAGACCTTTGCGGCTGCCATGCCACTGGTCAGCAGGGTTTGGAAATAGTCACTACTCTCCTAAACCTCATGGCCGAGGGGACTTGGGAAAAGAGACTCCTTAACACGGTGGTCTTCAAAATCTTGTGTATAGCAGAATCATTCAAGGATCTTATTAAAAATAACACATGCAGGGTGTTTCCCCAGGCCCACCGAGTCAGAATCCCTGGAAGTAGGTACGCAGCATATATACCTTGTGGGTGTTCCCTAGGAGATCCTTATGAAGGCATGAGAGGCACATATCCTATATAATAAAGAGCTAATATGCTAATTAAACCAGATGGTGAAATGACCTTCCAGAATGACCTTCTGGAACGACCAGTGGGCAGAGCCATGAGGGCTGAGGCAGCCAGGGCTGCGAGGGCCTACCCTTGCACAAATTTTGTGCATTGGGCCTCTAGTCTAATAATAACAGCTTCCTGAAAACATTCCCTTAGTTCAGTGATGGCAAACCTTTTGAGCTTGGCGTGTCAGCATTTTGAAAAACCCTAACTTAACTCTGGTGCCGTGTCACATATAGAAATTTTTTGATATTTGCAACCATAGTAAAACAAAGACTTATATTTTTGATATTTATTTTATATATTTAAATGCCATTTAACAAAGAAAAATCCACCAAAAAAATGAGTTCGTGTGTCACCTCTGACACGCGTGTCATAGGTTCGCCATCACTGCCCTAGTTCTATCCCACCCCACCACATTATTCTCCATGGGCAGCTAATGCTGCCTAGAACTCCACCCATGCTTTTGTACCAGAGTTTCCCTAAGCTTCCCCACCCTCTGCCACTGGCCCAGAAGAAGCCTGGCTTGAGGGGATAGATGTATCTTTTTCTTAGGGCTGAATTCAAACCTTCAGTCTCTGTGTTTCATTGACTTGCTTCCATCCCTGGTTATTAATGTGGTCTGTCTCTACACTGAGCATCTTTACTGATGAGCATGTCTAAAATCAAGCACCTCCCACTACGTGCTAGCATCACCCCCTTGAATGTGCCATATCGCCCCGTTCCTGCCTGAGGAAAGAGTCATGCAAGCAGTCAAACAGTGCATATGTTATAAGAATGCGTGTTTTAATTTGTACTGCCATTTTCAGTTTCAACTTATTGCAGATCATTTAATATGTAAAAACACATGTTAATGGAAGGATTCAACCAACAACAATACAAATGAGATACTGTTAGTATTTATTAGAGATTTTTCTTATTAGACTTAATTTTTCCTTAAATTGCATGTGACCCATTATCATTATGCTCAGTGGATAATATAACAAAACAAAATTACCAGTCCATTGTACTCAAAAAGGATGTCTAAGGTTGCTTGGGTTTTATGACACCAAGCAGAGCACAGATCTAGGAATTTCTCCGGTGCTGCACTCGGTGATTTTCAGGGGACTGTTTTCCCCAGAGGCATGTAAGTACTGAAATTGCATTGCATTGCGTGCTGCTCTCAGTGGGAGAGAAAGTGCATAGTCAATGGGTTATTTGCCATTCTCTATTTCCGTTTCATGCAGTCTCACGGAGGGATCGCTCAGGTGGTTGTTGAAGTTTACTGGACACTCAGGAGCCATCTTGTGGTTTCTCTAAATGGCATTTATAATCTATAACCAAAGGGGTAGTCCAAGAAGCCCCCGGAGCAGCACGCCTAAATTCTGCATGTGTTAATTCAGGTTAAGAGATCTGATTCTTTGCTGGGAGATTCCAGGAGGGGGAAACTGCCTCATGTATCTAAACAATATTTATAGGAGGACAAACAGGGATGCAAGGTCTGATATTAGTGCTAAAAAATGACAGAATATTTGAAATCTGTATATGGGAGATAAAAAGACCTTCTGAGTATGCAGATCAATAAATCACAAAGAGGCTATCCCCAAATCACACCTATGATTTTGCTACACTGTTATCTGTTATAAAAGCACTCACTCCTATAAATGCAGTATTACTCTGCTTTCTGTCAACCAGATATCTCCAATTAGCCATCATTTATTTCATGCTTCACTAGTGCCCTGGTAATGGAAGCTCGTAACAGGATTCCTGAAATGCTGAAATCAAGAAGCAGATTAAAATTTACTCGTATAGTTGTATGTTAAGTGTGTTTTATTGGGGAGGGGGCAGCATGGAAAGAGGGAAGAATACAGGCTTCAGTGTTAGCCCTGGTTTTGAGTCTCACAAGGACATATTAGTACTGGGACCATGGGTAAGCTACATAATATCTTGCTAAGCTTCCATTTCCTCACATATAAAATAAGGATAATATCCAGCTCTAGGAGATATTGCGAAGATTAAATGAGACCACAAGCATATGTAAAATACCAGCACAGTGCCTGGCTCTAAAGAAACCACTCAATAAATAGTGGCCTATTATTAATGCTGATGTCTTCTTTACCATCCTCAGTACCTCAGAAGCCATGTGGTCACTACATGCATCTCCCTCTTGACTTTTTTTTTTCTCTGAATCTCCTCATCTACCAGAATATTTGATTCATATGAATATCATATCCCCCAACAGTGACAGAGTACAGAAAGTTTACTGTGGATTCTCAACACTGGATTTTTTAAATTTGGAGAAGAAAAGGAATGTTTTCACAGAAACTATTTACTTTTAGAAATATATTTTTATTGAGTTCAGAGAGGAAGGGAGAGGGAGAGAGAAACAGAAATATCGAGCCCACAACCCGGGCATGTGCCCCGACTGGGAATCGAACCCTGACCTCCTGGTTCATAGATCAACACTCAACCAAGGAGCCACCTTGGGTGGGGAAACTATTTCTCCATCCTTAGCCTTGGGGAAACAAAGTTTCCAAGTCTCCAAAATGGTTACAAATTACCCGAAGCTCCTACCCTCTTTAGATCTTTTATTATTTTTATTATAACTATTACATGAGTAAAATATTAAGAGCTAGACTTCTTGACCCTCTTCTATTCTTTTCCAATTCAATGTGGGTCTTCTCCCAGAAGTAACTACTATTAGGGTTTTGAATCCACTCTTCCAAAACTATTTCCATGCATTTATACACACGTATGTGAGTGTGTATGTGTGTGTGTGTGTGTGTGCAATTTTGTGCTTTTACATAAATTGTATTACAATATACAAATGCCTTATACTCAAATTGTTTTTGCTCAAAAATATGTCTTGACGATCATTCTGTGTTAGTACTTCATTTACCTTCAACTCTTTTAAACTGCTGCACAGTGTTCAAAATCACTTTAACCATTCCTTTCTTGATAGGCATTCCTTTCTCTTTGTACTTTTTTTACTACTAGAAAAATGCTGCAATAAACATCATTCTGCATACTTCCCTTTGGATGTGTGTAATTGCTAGGTTATAGGCTATATGAATTTTATTTCAGTCTTTTAAATTCAATTTGTTTATTTTTGAATATGATTCAAAATTTAGAGGAAATAAAGTGTAGAGTAAATAGTATTTCTCCCACCCTGTCTTCCCATGTACCTAGTTCTCCCCAGCCACAGGCACTCACTATTACCCATCCTTCAGAGTTTTTTAGAAACATAGATTCTTATCGTTATACCTTTTATGCATAAAGGATAGTATTCTATGCATATTGTTCTGTATCTTGCTTTATTCCTTTATTGATATATGCTGCATAGACTCACATAGTTGCATAGCTTTACATATACTAGTAACAATGTAGGGAACTTGCTAATTCTTTTGACAGAGATACACAATATTCCAGAGATTTGATGTCCCATATATATGTAACCATTTCTCAATTGACAGATATTTGGCTATCTTTAATGTTTAGCTAGTACATCTACTGTACAATAAATACTATTGTATATAGGTCATTTTACACATATGCCTGTATTTTTAGGAATGAAATTGCTGATCTATTTTTATAGTTGTTGGTCACTTTTTTATGCAATTGGAATTCTTCATGTATTAGAAAAATATACATAATCTACCACTGTATGTGACATATTTCCAAATACTTTTAAATTCACTGTATGTCTTCCTCACTGTAAAATCTTTTTCTTCTATGTAAAAGTCCTTCCTCTCTCTCTCTCTCTCTTTTTTTTTTTGCTTTGAGAAGTATACATATGTTATTATGCAATTAAGTATAAATATGTATCATAAAACTTTAAAGCATGTGCATTGGGTTTCTGATTTAAAATTCCAGCTTTTCTATAAGGTCTTTGTGTGGGCTGGTCTGGATTTTATCATCTTCTAATTTTTTTCAATTTGAAAGAATCTCATATTTATAATAGAAATGTAAGAATAGTACAAAGCACTTTTTTTAACATTTGAGAGTAAGTCGCTCAGTGATGCCCTTCACGTTCAAATACTACAGTGTATTTTTAATAAATAAGTACATTCTCCAACATAATTTATAATACAGTCATAAAAATCAGGAAATTACTATACTATTGATATAATACTACCATTCAATTCTAAGACCCCATTTAAATTTTACCAATTTTTCTAATGATTCTTTTTTAAAAAATTATTTTTCAATTACAGTTTACATTCAGTATTATTTCATATTAGTTCCAGGTGTACACCATAGCAGGTAGACAATCATATACTTTACAAAGCGCCAAACATAACGATTATAATATTGACTATAACCCCTATGCTGTACTTTACATCTCTGTAACTATCTTGTAACTACCAATTTGTACTTCTTAATCCCTTCACCTTTTTCACCCAGCCCCCATGACTCCTCCCCCTGGCAACCCACAATCTGTTCTCTGTATCTATGAGTCTATTTCAATTTTGCTCATTCATTTATTTTGTGCTTTAGATTCCACTTATAAGTGAAATCATATGGCATTTGTCTTTCTCTGTCTGGCTTATTTTAATGAGCATATGCCCTCTACATCATCCATGCTGTCACAACTGGTAAGATTTCATTTTTTTTATGACTGAGTAATATTCCACTGAACATATGTACCACAGCCTTTTTATCCACTTATCCATTGATAGGCACTGGGGTTGCTCCATATCTTGGCTATTGTAAATAATGCTGCAATGAACATAGGGGTGTATACATTCTTTCAAATTAGATTTGGGGTTTCTTTGGATATATACACAGAAGTGGAATCGAATGGTGATAAAGCAGTTCCATTTTTAATTTTTTGAGGTAACTCCATACTGTTTTCCACAGTGGCTGCACTAATCTGCATTCCCTTCAACAGTGCATAGGGGTTCCCCTTTCTCCACATCCTCACCAGCACTTGCTGTGTGTTGATTTATTGATAATAGCCATTCTGACATATATAAAATGGTATCTCATTGTGGTTTTAAATATACTTTCTCTGATCATTAGTGACATTAAGCATCTTTTCATATGTCTACTGACCACTTGTATGTCCTCTTTGGAGAAGGTTCTTTTTTAAAAAAAAATAAAGTCAAGAGTATTTTAATAAGGTTAAGGTTTTCAAATTTTCATTTTTAAATCAGGGCTTCTGAATTCTAAATTCTGTCCTTTCTCTTAGCATTTTCATGGTTTATTTTTCTTCACCACTTAAATTCTTAATCCATTTGTAATTTATCCTGGTATAAGGTATGAGAAATGAATCCTTTTTTTTCCAAAAAGCTACTCATTTGCCTTAAGAAAATATATTGAATAGGCTATCTTTTACCACCAGTTTAGGGTAACACATTGTCATATACTAAATTCCACATGTAAATTTGTTTAATTTTTGTTCTGGAATTCCCATTTTATTCCATTAGTTTGTTGAGTGATTTGTGTGCCAGTGCTATATTTTAAAAAATTATTGATGCTTTATAATACACTGAATATCTAGTAGGACTAATCCTTCTCCCAATATATATATATATATATATATATATATATATATATATATATATATAATTTTTTTTTTCAGAATGATCTAGGCTATTATCTTCTCACCTAAACTTTAGATCCAATTTTTCTAGTTTAAAGAGAAAAGGAAAAACTTTGGTAGCTACATACTTATATAGTTTTGTAATGAAATTATATTTTAACGAAGAGATCATGGACATATTTATGGTCTTGAGTTTCCCTGTAAAAGAATATTGTATGTCTGTTCATATCTCCAAGCCTTCTTTTCTGTTCTTCTAGAAAGTCATAACATTTTTTATAAAGATATTTTATATGGTCGTTAATGTGTAATATTTCAATTTTATTTCCTTTTATGTTGCTTTTGTAAATGGAGTCTTTCATTTAAAATATTTTCTAACTGGCTTTTGTTTAAATATTAAAAGGCTAGTGATTTCTGTAAGTGTATTTTACTTCCTCAATGAATTCTCTTAATCTTTCTTTTAAGTTTCCAATTGTCAAATCAAATAAAATCATTTGTAAACATGATAATTTTGTCATGTGTTCCATTTTCATGCCTGCAGTTTCTTTCTTTACCTAATTCCATGGGCCAGTATTTCCAGTAGTATTGATAACAGTAGATGTAACAGATATATTATGTTGTCCTTGTTTTAATAGTAATATCTGTTTGCCCATTAAGTTGGATGTTGGCATTGGACTAAGATGGATAGATTTTTTTTATCATATTAGAGAAGCATATTTCTATTTTTGTATTTTTTTTAATCAAGAACATTTATTAAATTTGGCTAAAGCCCTTTCAGCATCTATAGGATTATGCCTTTCATCCTTAGATCTTTTAAAACAATCCAATAAATAAATGTATATCTCAATATTGAAACCTCATTTCATATTGAGAATAAATCTCACTTGGTCATAATGTTTTACTCTGCTCTTTATACTTTTGGGTGTTGTTTATAAGATTTTTGTACATATATCATAATTGAAGAAACTATCTAGTTATTTTCTCTGAAACCTCAATTTTTATGTAAAGGTTTAAGTGCTCTGTAAATAGAATTGGGGAGTACACACTTATTGATCTGTGCTCTGGAATGGTTGAAATAGCTTCGGAATCTCCCCTGTGGTGTACAGGAGCCAGCTTGCAGGGGCTCACAGGCCAGGTTGTGCACATCTCTCAACTCCACATAAAGTAACATCACGTCTGTAGCTTGAAATCAGTCACGGTGGGAATACTCATGTCACAGAAATTGGTAAACACCACAGATCTGAGGTTTTGCTTTTTTGTGTTTGTTTGTTTTTCAGAGACCCAATTGTTAAACATTGAACAGAGTACTGCTCAGTAATTTTCTCTCTTAACGTCATATAAAATTTCCCTATAAATACATCTAGACTTTGTGCTTTTGGGGGGTCATAATAGGTATTTATGAACTTTATTTTACCTCTCGAAATCAATCTGTTTGACAGTTTGGGAAAATTATGTTTTCCTTGAAAACTACCCACTTTGATTTAGACTTTCAGATATTTGCAGAGGGGTGAAGAAAGTTAAAGTTAGTTCTCACGATTCCTTTAATTTTCTCCTATTTCTGTGACTTTTTCCTTTCTTTCTGCATTGTCTTCAAATTTCCTTGATTAGCATAGTAATTTAGGTTTTCAAAAAATTAGCTTTCAGATTATTTATTATACTTCTTTGCTTTCTATCTTACTAATACCTGGTTTTAGCTATGATAATTCATTTCTTTTGGTATATTTAGTTGAGTGTATTTTGAATCAGATGTTTAATTTATCTTTTATATATTTTCTTCGTTAAAGTTATAGATATATACATGTATCCTATATAATAAAGAGTTAATATGATAATGGTTGTGACTCCCTCATGCCATAATGACCGATCAGCAGGAGGCTGCATGTGCAGCAGGCACGTGGGTGGGTGGGGCTGTGTGCATGGCTAGGTGCACGCAGGTGGGCAGGGACTTGACTCTGGAGGACTTGACCAGTTTTGGGGCCCCACCAGCGCAGTGGCCACAGGACTTTTCTGGGTCCCGTCTCTGGCAGTGGCGGTGGGGGCGGCAACTGTGGACTCTTTCTGGGTGGGAGGGCAGGGCTGCATGTGCGGGGAGGCAAGCGCAGGGAGGGATTCCAGGACTTGTGTGATTTTGCGCACCGGGTCATAGTATATATTGTATATGTATGTATATGTATATGTATATGTATATGTATATGTATATGTATATGTATATGAAGCATATGTACATTTATATGTATATATAGTTAAAGCTGTTTTCCTCTGAAAATAGCCTTACATCTATTTATAGGTTCTAATAGGTAATCATTTCATTATCACACTTCTCTGGCTATTCCACAGTTTGGGCTTGTATGTTTTGCTTGACTTGAGATTTAAGAATATTCGAAAATTTCTGGGTAGCTGAGCTTTCTGCAATCTAATTTTTAAATTAATTTTTAGTTTTACTACACTGTGACCTGAGAATTTTTGTACTACTTCTAGTCTTTGAAATTTACTGAGATTCTGTTTGTGACCCAGTATGTCATTATTGTACAAGGCTGTAGTTGCCAAAAGGGTCAGAGCAATATTTCTGGTTTCACATTCTCTTCTAGAACTTTGCCCATCAAAAGATGGAGTCTATTCTCCCTTCCCCTAAACCTAGGCAGAACTTTTGTGACTACCTTGATGAATAAAATGGAGCTACAGTAGGTCATGATAGACAATAGGCCTTTTACCTGGCTCTTACACGTTCTAGAGAAGTGGTTCTCAACCTTCCTAATGCCGCAACCCCTTAATACAGCTCCTCATGTTGTGGTGACCCCCGATTTCATTGTTACAAATTGAACATAATTAAAGCATAGTGATTAATCACAAAAACAATATGTAATTATATATGTGTTTTCCGATGGTCTTAGGCGACCCCTGTGAAAGGGTTGTTCGACCCCTAAAGGGGTCGCGACCCACAGGTTGAGGACCACTGCTCTAGGGCCTCTTGCCCTTAGAGCTCCACCAGTATGCTATGAGGAAGGCCTTGTCAGCCTACAGTGGAAGACCACATGGGAAGAAACTGAGGCCCCAGCTGGTAGTCAGCATCCATCGCTGAGTATATGATTTTTCAAATGATTCTAACTCCCAGATTTCAAATCTCCTACCGAGGCCTCAGATATTACAGAGCGGCAATAAGTCCTTCCCACTGTCTTCTTTTGGAATTCCTGACCCGCAGAATCTGTGGACCTAATAAATGTCTTGTGCTTAGAGACCTCCTGAAGCTGGTCTGACACGTTGAAACTCCCACATTTATTTTGGGCTGGGATCAAGCTCTTTGGTCTTACCCTTCTATCCATCTTGCAGTCTACATACTTTCTGATCAACAGCACTACCCTTCCTTGTTTTGCAATTAGTTATGGTATGAGTGTGTTTTTCCCCCCAATAGGGCGTAGTGTGATATTGTTTCTATCATTTCTGCTAACACCTTAAATGGCTTCCTGACTTAGTCATGCAAATGGCCTACAAGATGCTACAAGTTCTGGCCTCTGATAGCATTTTGACTTGCATCTACACTCTTCCTCCAACCCTCCCCTCCCCACTAGATGACTAAGTCTAGCCACACCCGCCCCCTAGCTCTACTTCATGTATGCCAGTGATGCTCCTTCTCAAGACCGTCCACTTACTCTTCCCTCTGCCTAGATGACTCTTCTCTCAGATATTCTCAGGTTTTCATCTTTCACCTCCTTCAACTTATCACTCCAATACCACTTTCTCAGTGCTGCCTTCTGCTGTGAGACTCAAATGATCAATATTGCCTTGTTTTCATCTTAGTACTTATCTCTAACATACTATATGAATTTCACTTTTTTTATTTGAGTTATTGAGCCTTTCAATAATAAAATGTAAGCTCTTTGAAGTCAGAGTTTTTGTCTGATTTATTCATCTCCTATCCCTAATGTTTGGAAGAGTACTTGACAGATAGCATGAGATCAGGGGGTATTTTTTCTAATTAATGAGTACATTGTTGGAAATTCAGGAGAAGAAAAGGAGCCTGTGGAACGTGCTCATTATGCTATCTTAGTTTTCCTTGTACTGTACAGTTTCCCAGCTACTCCAGCGTTCACTGCCCTGCCTACCCCGTTCTCGGGGGGATCTTGACTATTTGATTTACAGGCTGTATGAAGTAAGTCCTAGAAAGATTCCAATGAAGCAGATGAAGAAAAAATAAATTAGACATAAAAAGGAAAGCTCTCTCTTGAGAGAAGAAATTTGTGGGAGAGGATGGTTATATGGGTTTCTTTAATCAAAACCAAAGTGAGGGACTGCATCTCATCCTCTTTGACTCGCCTTGATTTGGGAGAAACTGATGAGGTATAGCAAGATAAATAAAGGAATAAAGAGCTAATCCATAAGAGAGAAGACTGTTTTATTGTTCTTACACAGATGTCTGTCCTTACAACACAAGATTTTTTTTTTTCCTTTGGGGTGAGAGTGGGAAGAGGGGTAAAAGGGCAATTTAAATTGGAATCTCCAGGCAGTCTGTGTTTTGGAATTAGTGTTGTATTATTTTCCTGGCTCCCCACCCCCTTCTGTCTCTTACTGAGAAACATTTGCCCTGGAACAGCACACAGAGTTTTCATTAGCATCCCTGAGGATAGAACTCTGACCCCACAGACTAAGGAAGCTACAAATGGAAAATTCCAACTTGCTGTACTCTTATTTTCATGCTAATGTTTCTGCAGAGAGTATTTAAAGAAACAGATGCACAGGAATAATAAAGCTTTGAGGACTAAGAACTCTGACAACACTGGAGTGTTTTTCCAGGATGGTCTTATATCTATCTGCACTTGTAGAAGTCCAGAGAGGTCAAGGTGAAATAGGGTTTCATTTTATGAAGAAGTTGAACTAGCATTGACACAGAGAGCCCCGGATCTGGGTTTCATATCCTGGCTGGATTTGAAAGTCGTGTAACTTTCATTTCACTTCCTTCAGTCTACATCCTTCAACTGTCAATGACAGATGAGCATATCCTTCAGTAAAAGCCTTGGGGAGCGGTGATTTCCCAGTCTCCCTTGACAATCCACACCCGAGTTCAACAATAGTCATCCTTTCCTTACATCCAACCCAAACATGTGGCACCACTGTATTTTTGGCCCCTGGTCACTCCCCTTGTACTCTGTGTAATAATGAAAACTTCTCATCTTTTTCTTAGAATAACTTCATCCTGGATATAAATCCTCAAGTGGAAGATATATAAGAGCATACATTCCACAAAGCCAAATGGTCAACCTCCTCCTCTTAATATGCAAACAAAGGTTATATTTTATTTCCCCATAAACATACCTCACAGAGGAAAAACTAACTGGAGACAGAATAATTACATATAACCCCTGTTTTAAGGTTACTTCTCCCCCCTCCCCCCCAGTCCATCTAGATTATGGCTAGAAATTCAACAAGAATTCCACTTGGGCTGTCCAGAAGTCCTCTTCCACACTAGCAGTGAGAGTTCCTGCAGCTTTGTTAGCTGCACTGCTGGCTCCATTCCAGTGGTGGCTTTAGACTGTATATAGTCAAGTGCATAGGAGCACCAACTGGGTGGAAATGTGTGAGCAGAGAAATAGGGGATGGAAGATGTGTTTTGAAGCTGAATTTCTCTACCCAGCACACATCGTTCTTCTCAGTTTGCGGGTTTACATGAGGTGACCAGGGGAAAGAGCTCTTAAACAATTGGAAGTAGAAGGTGAGGAAGCATAGCCCCTTCTTTATACCTAAATAAAAGCACGTTAGCAGTGGCCACTCCCAAGTGATATGATAAACCCGGCTTTCTCCTTCCACCTATCTGTTCACTTCCGCTCTCACTTTCATCCAAGGCTGCCTCCCAAGCCTTCGTTCTTCACTCATCTCACCCTTCTCTGCACTCCTACATCTAGCTTGGCCTCTGCTTTCTATGTGCAGGCCCTTATTTCTTCACTTAGACTACAGGATTCCTGAAGGCAGAGCCTACAGCTTCTTTTGCTTCTCCCACAACCACAGCGCAGGGTTCCTCTCAAGGAAACATGGCTGCGTGATTGATTGAAGAAACAGAAACAGGCCCCTGGGGTGACCTGAAGCATATGGGATTCTGATTAAGAGAACTAAAAAGTCAGAAAGCCCCAAGCCACACCCTTTATAAAGTACACACATCCCAACAAATCCAAGGTTATTAGAAAAGTAACAGACCTCTCCCCGAAACAGCCCAACCAAAACTTTCATTAGAATGGATAAAGAAGCGAAGCAGTAAATATTAATGGCTAGGAGGGGAAGCCGAGGAGAGCAGGCTCAAGGAGCAGGTGTCCCCCTCACTCAATCTTAATCCACTTGCAGCCAACAACGTCATCGCTTGGCCTTCTTGAGCTCACCGACAGGCCATTTTTCATGATTTTACCATTTCTGGCCCAATGCAAACTTTTTAATTAAATGTACCACATGATTCCAGATGTTTGTTTATTTGTTCCAAAAAAGGTTGTAAAATCTCTACATTAGGAAAAACCTGTGGCAGGGCTAAAGCTCTTTGCAAGAGACAGGGAAATGAGGAAGTTGGAAACCCTGGGACTGGGAAGTTAATGCTGGGCAGAGCTCTCAGCAGAAAATCTAGACAAAAAGCATTGGCTTCCCATACCTCTTCCTTCAGAAACCCAGGATTCAGGAATCAAGCACATCGGGCACTTATTAGTTTATAAAAGAATGTAGCTCATTTTGAGCCAAAGACTGGAAGGGAAAACATTTTTGTAGCTGCTTTGCCTGCTTATTGTATGTTTGTTGCTGTTGCCATGAGCTCCACTATATAAATCCCAGAAGTCTTCCATTTAGCAGACAAGATTATAGCTTATGCATGAGTAGTACGCGAGAATCTTGCAGGGTGTGTCGGGTGCGGGGGCGGCATGGGTGTGAGAGAGGGGATACAGGCAGGGACCACAGCTTCTCCGCACACACCATGCCAGCTTCCTCGCAGCCTTCTGCTCTCGAGTGCTCTCTATCCCTACACAGAATCAGTCGTTAGGTAGGTCTGTTGCATTTGCTACAGAATGTTGCTCCGTAGCACCAGTAACTCCAGGTCTTCATCATCAAATGCTAGATTATTTTAACATTAAGGAAACTGATGGTGGACTCTACATTTTGGTTTCCAAAGCCAACCTCAGAAATGCTTTGACAAACATGGGGACAAAGAGCACTGACTGACCATTTTCTCTGATGCCCAAGCCAAGGAGAGCCTGCAATCAGACCATCGGCAACCTGGAGCAGCCCCTCCATAGAGGCCATGAGGTTTCCTTCACATCACCCCACCCTCCTGCCCCCAGCTGCCTCCCCCATCTGTTACTCAGTTGTTTCCTACATTATCTTTGCTACAAACATGCTCTTTGAAAGCAATAGAGTCTGCAGTCACATAGCCTGGTGTCAAGGAATCGAAAGCTTCTAAAACTGGAACAAACTCCTTTGGATGCCATCCCACAGTGGCCTCCTGGAGCCCAGGCTCTTCTTTCCAATCCCGTGCATACTGCTTACAGATGAATGATCCCCTCGCACAGCTTTCAATCAAATCTAGGTGCTCCTGGTTGTTCAATGACGGTTATAATGCAAACCTGCCCTACGTGAGTGACCTTATTTCTGACTTTTAAAAAACTCAGTCTCTGCTTCTGGTCAGTTCTATCTGTTTTTACGCCTGTGCTTTTTCTTCACCCACTTCCGTTGTATGGAATGCCCTTTGTCACCCACCTACCCATGCTCTACATGTTCTCAAAACCCAAAGCCAACATCTCCCACTAGGCCTAACTATTCTAGCCTTTGCTGGTTCCTATCTTTCCTAAACATCCAGGGCACTTACACCAGCTTTTACAGGTAAGGCAATTCTTAATTATATCATACATAATACCTTGTCTGGTTAGCACTGCTTCATTTTTGGTATCTCCACAAATTCCCAGAAGATAGCTACTGTGCCCTCTGTTTCTGATTCTCCACAAACCCTAACAAATACTTTGTACACAGTGGGTACTAAATAAAGACATGCTGGAGGAGTCCTTGGTTGACAGTGCTGAGTGCAATATTTATCTTTTCCGGAGTTATGTTTGACCAATGGAAGGGATGAAAAACAGCCCATAACTAAAACTTCAAGACATTTAGAATCTTCAAACCTGTCAATCTCATACCCTCCATTTTTTTAAGAGAGAGGGACATATTGTTTTTTGTTGTTTTGTTAATCCTCACCCAAGGATATTCTTTTTTTTCCATTGATTTTTTTTAGAGAGAATGGAAGGAAGGGTAAGAGAGAGAGAAACATTGATTGGTTGTCTCCTGCACACGCCCAGACTGGGGCCGGGAATCAAACTTGCAACCCAGGCACATACCTTTGACCAGGAATCGAACCTGAAACCCTCCAATGAGCAGGCCAAGGCTCTAACCACTGAACATGCCAGCCAAGACAGAGGAATATGTTGTTGTTTTTAGTTCCATTTTTTATTTGCACTGTCAGAGGAAGGGTTATTCTTTTGACTGTTCATCCTACAGAGGTGAGGTGTGCTACTGTGGGTGGGTGGGGAGATGATTCTAATTTTTTCTCCTTATATAGCTTTTGGAAAATAAGAACCAAATTTCTAGCTCCTCTGTGTGCATGAGTGCACCACAGTTCTACCAGAAGAGTAGAAATAAAGCAATTCCAGAGACTGCAAATGAAAGATCATCCTTGGAGAAAAAGGATAGGAAATGGACCCCTATGGATTTCAAATGCTTGAAGGCGGTTGCTTAAAGTTTCTCGCTGGAGTCCACGCCAGTCTTGGTAATAGTCTAACAGATTCATCCATCTTCAGATTCCACTTGGCTGGCTCTTCCATCACTGCCACCTTCCCAGACAGCGCGCGCACATGCACATCTATCTATATATGTGCGGAAGTTTTAATCTACCCCACTCTCCATTCCAATCCACCCAGCATGCTTGGTACACAGTGAAGCTGTTGACCCTGCAAAGCAGTAGGGAGATGAATTTGATGACCCAGACTAGAGTTTTTAAACCATTTCAGCAAGGTCTAGAATCAAAGGAAAGTACAATTTATTCAGCACTTAGTAAAGTCCTTTCACTGTGGAACAGAACGCACACACTGAAAATAGACTCCCGCTGCCACCCAGATAAAATAAACCTGTCAACCACTACTGTCAACTCACTAGTCACCTCGATTAAATAAAAGCAACTTCAGCATTTCTCAGCATCTGAGAATTCCACCAAGATTATAAGCCCATAAAAGCATTATGAAGAAAACTAAAGTAATAGGTTCTGTTGATAATGTCATCAGAGGAAGGTATTTTACATAATTAGAAAATGCTAATAATAGCTCTGCTCAAGAAACCAATAGATTCACCATTACCACCATCCTCCCCGCCACCCACCCACACACATACACTTACACAGCAAAGCCAGATCATGAAGTCTGAGAGAAGGTGTCACCAGAAAGCGACCGGCAGGTCTGCCCCAGCGTGGTCTCTAGACTGTGCGGGTTCTTGACTTCATGTAGGAAAGATTTCACAACACAAGTCCAGGCAATTTTCAGAGTAACATTTATTAAAGCTGGGGACAGTGAGACAAAGGAAGGGCTTAGAATAGAAGAAGCAACAGGGGAGAGCCTAGGTGTTGCTGCTTTGGCTCTCTAGGAATGTTATAAGGAAGAAATGAGCCACGTGGGGCTGTGTAGACTCACTCAGAAGGAAAAGTCACACTGACAGAAGTGAGCCAAGACGGAGTTGCTGTTAGCTCACTGAAAAGTCAGAGAAAACCTGGCCTCAGAGGCATGTTCAGGGATTAGCCTGGAAGGAACTGTGGCTGCCTGCTGCTCCCCTCGTTGCAAGTCTCATGGGACCCTTAGAGTTTAGGAGAAAGAGAGCAAAAGTACACACCTGAGAAAATGAGAGGCATGGGCTTGCTCCAAGGAGAGCATGCTGGCTTGCTTTATCTTGAGGGTTTTCTAAAGGCAAGAATTTTAGAGGAGGTCTCTGGGGAGGTCTCAATGAAATATTCATCAGCTTTCCAGGTATGTCCTTCAATATACTGATTCATCAAAATGAGCATCTAGAGGGGTTCAGGTCATTCTCTGGTCAGTTTCACCTTCAAAGAATGTCACCAAAGAGGGACCAGGACCAAGGCGGGTCAGCCCCAGCATGATCTGGAATGTGTACTCCATTTGCTCCTAAGTGTCCTTGGTTAGGGAAGGTAAGACATTGCAATATATTATTTGGCTGTAAATTTCTTGGGCAGTTTGTTCAGCTCTCTCCGTTTCCCCATTCCATTTGCCAAGGAATTTTCCTAGCTTCTTACTGTCCTGCCTCAAAGGGAGCCACTATGTGGCAGGACCCACGGATGAAATGTTCCTCCCATCGGCAGGGAGGCCTTCCTTAACAATTGCCAATGTAGTCTTCTCCTCCCCTTGTCTCTCTCTCTCTCTCATCTCTATCTCTATTTCTCGCTTTTTCTCCCTCTCTCCACCCCACAGCTTTCAATACACTTTGCATAGAAAAAGCTGAATCTGTCATGTTCCTATGAACCTTCAGTGAATCCGTGATGTTTTTTGAGAAATCATCAGATGGTTGGCTCCCTTGAAAGACTACAGTGAACACTTAAACAACCAAAGTTTGGACTGCACAAGTCAACTCATGCAAGGATTTTTTAAAAATAAATACATACGGTAGTGTAAATGTATTTTCTCTTCCTACAAACATTGTCTTTTCTCTAGCTTACTTTATTGTAAGAATACAGTATATAACACATATAACATACAAAGTGGGTATTAATTGACTGTTCATGTTACAATAGGCAATTAGTAGTTAAGGTTTGGGAGCGTCAAAAGTCATAAGCAGATTTTTGACTGTGCAGAGGGTCAGCACCACTAATCCCTGTGTTGTTCAAGGGTCAACAGTAATCAAAATATTCCAGAAGATAGAGGCAACAAATAAGCGATGCTACCTCAGTCACAGGGTCTCATCTCAAGTGAGGCCTACCCGGCAAAGGCACCCAAAGCCATCGATTGCTTATTCCACCTTTTTAATTGGTCATTGGGAACCAACAAGCAATAGGCAAAAAGATTTCTTGATGCTGAACTATTACGATAACCTAAATAAATGCATCTATTTTCCTTGAGTTTTTACTATTATTCTGTGTAGATTTTGTTTATTACGATCAAACCAACTTAGCTTTCACATTTCCTGTGGGCTGACATGGCAAGATGGTAGGAGTATAAAAAACAGAAAATAGTTTAAAAATTGGGTGAAAGAGACAGATTGCCTCCGAATCCTATAAGCCTAAAACAAATTGTGCTGAACAGTCTGGTTATCGAGCAGCCCCATCTTGAGCCCTCCCGAAGGTATTCTGTTGTTGGCATGTAGTTTCTCTGGCCAACATCTCCCCAACCCCAACATCGTTGTCTACATCACCACATCTTCACATGCATCCACTTAATTTTCTGCTTATTCATTTCACTTTGGCTGATTTAAATAGTTGGAGCAAAGCACTTTGTATTTATGGCTTCTGTGAAAATACCTTTTATGGCAGCGCAGGCTAAAACTGTTTAAAAAATCAACATAAAAAACACTCGCAGTTTTTCTTTCTGTCTTTTTCTTCTTTTTTGAATGGTTCACATTGAGCTGCTTCATGGAGATATACAGAAAAATCAATTGCTAAGCATAAAATGCAATTCACATTAAGGAAACTGCAAACAATAACTAATTATGATAAGTTGCTATGTAAATCACTCTCTGACAGTCCCAGCAATCAATTTCAAACACAAATAGACCAAACCCCTTGTTGGAGAAGAGGATAAGCACCTAACAACTGTGTCAATAAATAGAATGGCAAGATTGCCAAGGATGGATAGAGGCAGGACAGATATCATCTCCAAGCAAGTTTTCATAGCAGATTTCCTCCTGGTTTCTTGCTTTCTTTCTTTTATACATTTAAATTCCAGTTCTTGATATGACAAGCTAACTAACTATGGCCCATCTTCAAGACTATATAAGCATCGGGAAAAATTTAATAATTTAGAGATTTTTATTGGGCTCACAATTACTTTGCAAAATATTTGTGCAAATAAACAGGAATGGGACCTTCAACATGATAACTGTTGGTGAAGTAGGATTATGGTAGATGTGCTGGATTGCACATTTTAACTAGGTTTTACCACCCTCTCTTCTCAGGTCTCTTCTGCAACTCAGAAGAAAACCTGAAAACTACATTTCCCAGAATTACCTTGGTACACAGTCCTAGGTTAGAGTGGGCCAAAGAGAGATACTGGAGTAAGATTGGAAATCCAGAGAGAAGGAAGGGCAGGGCAATGTATAGATATCCCTAATGTTTGAAGCAGTATCCATGTGAACTTCTTGAGAATCATCCCCATTTTTGTGTATATTAGAAATTCAGCAGGAGATTTCTGGGGGTTCCTGAGATACCCAGACTGATACCTGAGACTCTAGGTAACAGTTTCCCTGAGTCAGTCCTTCCCTGATTGTGTAAGACTCCCATTACTTACAGTAAAACCCTTCATAATTTGAATATATAGTGTGTCTTCTATTTTCCCTCTCTCAATTCAGACTGATACCATCGCATTTTCCTCTCTGGTTTCTCAAACTTTCTCTGTGCCAGAACTGATAGATGTGTAATTTAAAAGAAGGGGAGGGGCATAACAGGCTATTATTTTGACAGAAATAGGCAATGCCTGCTTCTCTGTAGCCTTAGCACAGGCTATGGAAATCCACCAGCAGTGGACATTTCCAGGCTGTGCCCCTCCCTGTACTTTCTCTCTTCTTTCCGCCTGCACAATGCCACAGTCAGTCCTGCATTCGCTTCATATGTCTTGTGTGAAGGACAAATGTCAGGAATGGCCTGGGAATCAAGGACAGGGAGCTTCAACTTTTTCCCTTGCCTCTGTTACTGAGTAACTCAGTCTTCTCTAGAAATTCTTGGGTCTTCCTCTGTTAAATGGGAATGATAACATTCCCACTTTATTGAATTATCTTAAGGATGACACGGTCTGTTCTCCAAATAGAAATGTCTTCCCCAAAAGACACAATGGTCTATATAAATGAAAATTCTACTTCTAAAAGCCACCAGATAAAGAGTGGAAATATGGCCCGTGCACATGGCATATTTAGAGACATTTCTCCATCAAACATTTCACCATTCTTCATAGCATAGATACCGACATATAGTACGTGGACTGCCAGTGAGTAGCAGCTGAGATCACTGACACAGCCCCATGTCCCTGCACTCTGAAGACATGCTCAGGCCTAGAGCAGAATTTTCACAGAGACTCAGATGGAGCCTTCTAAAACCTTAACTACAGCACAACCTGCATCATATTGAGTGTTCAGGCCCTTCTTTGAGAGCGTCTGTTCTAGTAAAAGTTTCATTAGTTGCTTCCATTTGTCCTACTCCATTTCTACTATCACAACACCAGAGTTTAAAAACTATGACATTAAAATAATTATCTACTCAAATGTTATGCAATGTTGCTAAATGCTGCCTGGCACTGAATCAATAGACATGGCTTCCGTCCACATGGCTTCTGGGTTTCTGAGAGCAGCGGAGCTATGGTCTGAGGTCCACACGGTTGGCTATTCCCTTCGGGATAGATGGGTCCTTCCCCAAGGAAAGATGGGTCCCTTTTATCAGATACAGTCAAGCTACCTTGCAGAGGTATCTGAGTTACTGACTTTCGCCCAGGTGTCCATCACTTATCATTTACTGAACAAATATTTTCTGAATTTCTATTAAGTAGGAGGCACTGCACATACAGTGGTGAGCAAACAGACACAATCTCCTCCACTCTTCCTAAGAGCTTAAAGCCTATCAAGGAAGACAGTCCCTGCAAAGGTAAACCCAACCTAATACAAATATGCAGGTGGGATCAGAGAATCCTCTTGGAGCTATGATACTTAAGCCGATACCTGAAGAATGAGCAGGAGTCAGTAATGTGAGAGGGAAGACAGGTTCAAATCTGTACGGCCCCTCGGGGAGCTTTCATTTATGAGAAGTTCAAGATGTTCCTTTACCTGACCTCTGTCAGACAAAGCAGAATAGGAACAGCTGCACTAAGGAAGATATAGAAATAAACATTATAAGTACCTCAAGAGGAGAAAAATAGAAACAGATAAGATCAGAAAAAAGTTTCATCCAGGAAGCAGGAAGTACTGCACATCACTGGAAAAATAGAGTCCCCTATCTCTTGACCATTATCCTGGGCCCAGACTTTTCTTGCATTTGAATTTAGAGTCCTTAGGACATGAATCTTAGGCCCATCATACTCGACATTGGAAGTTACATAAAAGGACAAGTAAAGGGGAAATGACATGTATCAAAAAATAAGCAATTTTCACATGAACTACTGCCCGATAGTTTGTGTACTTGTTGGTGCGGAATGAAAAGAGATTGGGAACTAGAGGAATCAAACATTATTTGCAAATAGAACTTAAGGTTTTATGGACCAAATTTCAGATCCATGGAGGATTTCACCTGGGAGAGAAGTGATGTAACCTGCCTTCACAATGTGAAAGCAGTTATCCGGGTAAATGTTTGTAAGCTGTTTCCATGAAGGTATTAATCAATGACACTCAAATAGCTTGCCAATTCATATGATCAGAAATTTAGAATAATTTTTTTAACTTAAATATTTTTAAAAGATGACACTAAGTGGTTTCATTCTGGGTGCCAAAATACATGGCTTTTCCCAGTGGTCATTGTATGATTCCTGCCAAGCTGAAATATATCAGTCTCACCTTTTCCCCACATAGATCAGTCCAATAACTCGGCCTTACTGAGCCTCTTTGCCTCTCTCTCCTTGGTTTCCTCATGTCCAAAGGCCCTAAAAACCTGGCCATCATTTCATGATGCTTTCTTGCTTTTTCCACCATCCTAGTCCTTAGCACTGATCAGGCACCATGTGCAATAAATGTATAGAAATATTCTTCAGTAAAATCAAGACACCAGTTGTTGGCTTCCTTTAAATAACATTTTTCCCATTGATGCTGGGCTCTGATATCATCTAAGAGCACCTATTTTCACTCTAACCGCTTTAGGCAAAAATTTTCATATTCCAAATATTACTCAAAATATCTTCAAAACTTATTTTCTTAAATCCCATCTCTTTAAGGTTCAGATTTATTACTTGACTGTTACAATGACAGAGGATCTTTATCTTATTCACGATTAACACTTATCTGATGGCATCCTCCTATTGTGAAATCTCAATTTCATGGACATATCAACTTTTACAAGGAGTCTGAGATTTCAGTTCCTATGCAGTGTGTTCAACAGGCTATATACAGTAAAATCACCTTCATCCAACTATTAAAAACAAATAGATAAACCCATGATGATATGATGCTAAGGTTAATTTGTTATTCTTTCTAGATTAGGCATTACTGTTATCCTAAGGGAATTTGAAAAATGTCTCTAAAGGGATGTGCTCAAAACCTTCATAAGGACATTTAGTGAAGGAAACCAATTCACACCTCTTAAAATATAACATGCTGGCAGCAATTTATTCTACCTGACTTGGAGCAAAATTGATTTTTCACAAAATTGACATGCAATGAACTGTATCACAATTGAACCCTAATGGAACAATGTATATTTAAATGTAGGAAAGTTCTACTGTGCCCAGACATCAAAGACGCAACACAAGCCCAAGTCGCAGACAACAGGAACCTGGCATGACCTCTGGACCATTTTCTACAGAAATGCGCCATGTGCCCAGAGCCCACATGTTCTCAGGAGACCAGCTCACCCCTCTCTGGGCATCTCTACAGCCTTTCCTCCTACCCACTGACTCTTCAGTGTCGCTGGGAGGACAAAGCTGGACCATCCTTACTAAGTGACCACTGCACGGACAGAGGGAATTGCTGCTTGGGGAAACAGTTTTAAAGTATGCAATGCCCCCAGTCTAAGCCTGTTCTTACCCTTGGAAGGTAGGTTCACAATTAGGAAACGGGGCTGTAGTCATGACTGGGCTAAAAGGAGGTAAACAGGTTACACCGCGGGGCCTCATCCTGTCCTAACCAGTTCCAACAAATGGGATCACATAGTCCTTGACCTCAGCAGCCAGCTTAGGGATAAGACATTTTTAAATTATATTCCATACCGACTCTAGAGATGGCAGTAGGAATTCAAGGCTTTGGAAAAACTGGGGAAGCCAAATTGTTTTGGGGATCAGAGAATTCAGGGAAAACTACAGATTGATTCTCTTCAATATTTCCAGGCAAATTGAAATTCCTTTTAGCTGTCATATGCCATTGGTTTATTTTTAAATTACAGATTTCAACTATGATACTCCTAAACAATGACACTTTTTCAAATATTAGTGAGCTTTCTAATTTCTCTTCATTCCTTTTCCTGGAGGTAATTATCTTAGTAATTTTTAAGTACTATAAACTCTTTTTTAAAAAAAAAATAAAAATTCACCAAATTACATTATACCATGGATTTATTTGCCTTCCCAGTGGGCTGCCATTAAATTCTGTTTAATATGAATTCAAGTTGCTAGAGCTGACAGGTACGGTTTTCTCATTAAGGACTGAAAAGCACTGTGTTCTTGCTAAAGTACCGAGGCAGCAGTCACAGGCCCAGAGCATACACAGCCGGGTCCTTCCCTATAACAGAGGAGAGCAAGAAAAACTGTGTTCCTACCTCGGTGACTGGTGAGTTCCCTGGAAGCAGAAGGCAGGGGTGTGTAGTGGCACTCTGGGGGGGCAGCAGCGCTGTCACTGGAAGCCTGCATGATAAGAGCAAATATCAAGGTGAAGCAACACCAAACACTAAATACCTTCGCTTACCAAACATGTCTCCTTAGGATCTGGGTTTGCAGAAAACAGTGTTGACGGAGACTCTTCTTAGGAAGCAAGAGTTATCTGCGTTGAGGTGAGGTGCTGGTGAGTGTAGGGTAGACTGCAAAGCTTTGAGGAGCCTATGGGAGAAAGGGCTGTGAGAGAAAGGGGCTATTTGTTCATTGTGCTGAACTGAATGAAAAGGGAGAAAAGAGAGATTGAAGGCAGGAAATGATGCAGACTTAGTTTTCTGTCATGTGCCTTCTTCTAGTAATTCCCACAGATTAAATGCTCACTGTGAGTAGATTTCTATGGAAACCAGTGAAGAAGGGAAAAACTTGGCTGGTTTACGTGGGCCCAGTGGCCTGGATGAAGACTTAAGAATCCACAGTATGAAGTGATCATGTGAAAGGATAGAAGCCATAACAGACCGTGCAATCGGGGTTGCTGGCTGAATTCCACAAGAGAAATCCAAGTGAAATTGGAAAATATATAATGGTTATCAACAAAACTTTGCTATTGCAAGGCCTATAAGAAAATGGTATGAAATATGTCTAGGACGATGCTTTTTTTTATTGTACAAAAATAGCTCTTTAACCATCAAACTCTATATATGGTGTGACCCAGGCTTCTAACTCTCTCTTTGCCTTGCTCTACTTCCAAGAAGGGTAAGGCCGGAAGAAAGGACCACAGCTGTGAAGTCAGTTGTCACTTAGAACCGATCACCAGTGTCACACTCAGAATGTGGCTTCTTACAGCAAAAGTGTCACCCTTGCAACTCTCATTGAGACTTCTGAATCCAATGCTACTTTTTTTATTTTTTAATATCCCAAAAGAAGAACATCTGCTAGGATCAAAATTGTAAGCTTACAACCTTTCAAAGCTTCATGAAAAAGTAAATTTCATTAAAGCTACATTTTCCCTTCTGCAAGAGGAAATACATTCTATGGGATATATTTGCCGTGCTAGGAGCAGGCCTTTCCTCCAAAGAGATTATCTACATTATAGGAATCAAAACTAAGTTGAAGATTAGGCCTACTTGCTAGAAAAACCCTTTAACCCTCCCCCCTTTCTGACCTTTGAGATGTTTGATTAAGCAGCTTTCAGTGGAGACTTGTATAAAGAGTTTTGAATGGTACGAGATCAGAAGCTCTGTCCCTAAGGTGGAGACAGATTTCAGGTAGCATTACTTCTCTCCAGCTTCAAGGGAAATACATGGTGTTTAACCTTGATGCAAGGGTATGGGGTCCAGAAAGATAAAAGTTCAGTCACCAAGAAAAATGTTTTAAAAAGTAGATAAGACTTGCTAGGTACTACATCATTAGACATCGAGGATGCTGCAATGATATAAAAGGGGTCAGAAATATGATTAAAATTCAAATACTAGAGTCACCATGTGTTTCTCCATTTGCATTCAAGGTCTCCTGTAATCCCTCTGTGATAAATGAGACACAAGGACAGTGTTCTGAAAATGACCTCTATTCCAATGCTTGAGGCAGGACATATGGGCTGGGGTACAGAGGCTGTCTTTCCACAGATCTACCACACTTTCTTTCTAAGAGGTCGGAGCATCTTTCTCTGCCAATGTTTCTGCTCCACCTCATTGCTAAAAAAGCCTAAAATTCCAATCTGATTCTTAGGTTGCTATATTGTGATATTTCTTAGTACTTTCATTCTCAATTTGGGCTGTTGACAATTTAATGACAGCTTTTCCTAAAATTACTGGAAGAAACTACCTTTCAGCAAGTACCCCTGACTGGGCAAAACATTAGAGCTTTGTAACCAAGGATAAAATAACTATTTAGTTTTATTTCCAATTGTAGTCAAAGCAAAAATTGTGCAGCTTGAGTTCTGTCTTGAAGTCATCATCCTATGCCTAGCATTTAATTACTTTTCTGCTCAGTGTCCATTTATAAACTCAAGTCATGGAAGAGAATCCAGGAAAGAACAATGTTGCCAATTCTGACTTTTGGTGGAACTTCCATGGCCAGATGTTTAAGAAAACTACCACCAATCAAGACTCTAAGTACCACGCCTTGGACTTGGCTTTTATCAGAATGAAGCCCATGTAATCGCCTCATAGTGATATACACACTTGGTCTCTGAATGTTATGCTTATAAGCATGATTCAGAAGAACACAATTATCACATAAAAGAAATGGACAGTGTCTTAAGTTCCATACTACCTGTCTAAGAATAAAGAACTCCCCTTAAAACTGAAGCAATATAACTATAGTATAACAATGATGAGATAATTGAAACAGAGGTGGGGTGATTTAAATAATGTGGATTTAACCCAGATTAAGAAGATATGCCTAAATTGAGGACTGAGAAATTTGGGTAAATCCACATCTTCATAACTACAAATACTAGTACTCTCCAATCTTTGAGTCCTTACCAAATTTCCTAACTACCTATGGCAAGAATTATACTTTTACATTTTACTTTTTAAATCACCCCTGGTAAAGGATATTTACAAAACATACAATAAAATATTAGTATTCAGAATGCATAGGCCCCTTATTAAATTACAATAGAAAACTGGACAAAGGAAATGTCAGGTAATTACAAGACGAGAAAACCTGAATGGTCAATAGATAAAAGAGAGGATGGTCAAATTTACTAGGATTTAAGCGGATGCAAATTAGAAAACAAGACAATCTTTTTCACCCATCTCAGTGCAAACTTTTAAGTCCCTCAAGTGCTACAGAGAATGAAAGGAAACAGAATTCCCATCTTCTCATTCCTTGCCAGCAGGAATGTTCATTGGTTCAAATACTTTGGAGAGTAATTTAGCAGTATGTATAAAATTGAAAATTGGGACAGCAATTCCATCTAAAATACACACTATGAAAAATTTCACTCAGGTCTGTAAGGTGGAACATAAATAATGCAGCATTATTTATAACGGAACAAATTGGAAATAATTCAAGCGTCTGTCAATGAGGAAGATGAATAAGTAAAATGTTGTATATCCATATGCTGGAATAATATTTAGTATTTAAGAGCAATAAACCTGATTTATCCATCTCAATTTGAGGAGGTCTGAAAATTTAATGCAGAGTGAAAGGCAAGTTGCAAAATGATAAATGTAGTATACTATTATTTATGTAAATATGTAGTTCTTTGATCTCATGTGTATCTGTAGACATTTAAAATTATAAAAGTTATACATTAAATTCATGAAAATGGTTGCTTCTGCCAGTGGTCAGAGTTATAGGATTAGAGCTAATGCAATTGGGGGGGGGGGGAATTCTCTTTTCTATATAAGGGTTATTTATTTTTATTTAGAGATAACTTGAAACAAATATGTCAAAATATTAGAAAATTACCAAATTTTTAAAACTTTTATATAGTTTTAAAATTTCTCAAAAATAAACACAAACATTGAAAAGAACAAGGACGCCTCTCTGGTCCATACAGTCCTATGTTGATATGAACCCATAATTAGAGGAAGGTTTCTCCAACAATTTTCTAATACTTGCACAACATGGACTAGGGCCATGTCTGGTTAACTTCTTGTTATGAAAAATCTGTTTCTTCTAAAGCTATTGAGTGTGACAATAGAATGGGAAAAGCTGATAAATAATAGTAAAGGCTTGGAATCCTCCTTCCAGGCTGTTAAGTCCTTCTGCTTCAGATTTGTCAGAGCACGCTGAAGGTTTCTGTACTCTTCTTCTACTCACAGTTTGAGAGTTGCTAATGATTTTTTAAACTCACATCAATAATGCTAATAGTCACTAATATACTGCACTCTGCCATTTCCATAATGCAGGAAGGAAAGTAGAACTTTGGCAACCTCGTTGGAAAAAATTCAAGGAAAGTACAGTACATTCTACAAGAGACTTGCAAAGTGAGAATTTCACTCAGTGGTTACAGAAAACAAATGTCTTCAGATGTGTGTGTAAAATGCAAGCCCCTGCCCATTGGGTGCATTCCATGGAAACCTGCATTCCAGTGGGTATTTCTGAACATCACGGATGCCCTAAAGGAACATGATACAGACCACAGGAGAAGAGATTTGGCAGGCTTCAAAACAAGAAGGGGAGGCTACAAAGTTGTTTAATAGTCATAAATCTCCTACTATTTTTCACAAAATACCATCTAAGACCACAGCTCCACAACTCATTCCCCATCACTCAGCTCAAGTGGAGCGCTTTGGCATGCTCACTCACCCTTAAATCATGCACCACATAAAGTGATCCCGGGCCTGGGAAATTTGTCAGCCTCTTTCAAGTAAAAGCAATCTTCACTTTTCATCACAATTCATTCCCTGAAACTGTGGTATAAAGCTGACTCTTCTGAAAACATTTATTTCTCTCATAAGAAAAAGCATCACTCATTTTGTTATCAAGTATTTAATAACCACCTACTAATATGCCAAGCCTTGTGCTGGGAATACCAAGAAAAGTAAAATAAGGACCTTGGTTGTATTCCTGACTCATAAAAAAATTATATCCATGATTAATACTGGTTAATAAGAGTCACCAACGCATAACATTACCCCCTGCTCTGCATTATCACAGAACTTTGTCCCTGACCTCCATTATGGCACCTGGACACAGGAAACAGTAATTATGTCCTTGCTTATTTCTAATTCAAGTTAACAAAGAGCTTCCAAGTTTAACTGTATTAACTTCCAAGATTAACTATACTATTCACCCTTGCACCCAACATGTTGCCAGAAATACAGAAAGAAGTCAATGCATGATGCTTGAATGAAGAAAACATTTTAACGGCAAAGACAAAACCATACACCACGATCATAATTCAACACAAAAGTGTGAGTCAAGTTGCCAGAATCAGAGGCAAAGACTTGCCAGCCTGAAGGTGGATCATTCCAACCTGATCACAGGTCAAGGCACTGTGCCTTTCCATGTGAAGCAAGACTGAAAGACTCCCACAGATGTACTGGGCATGAGAGGCAGGGGTAGGAGCAGGATTAGCTGTGTCTTGTTCAGAGCAAGAAGCCAAAAATTCGGGGGAGGGGGGGAAGGTAAGGTAGGATGAAGATGAGTCACTAACCAGGGAACCAAGAGAGAGCCCGAAGGGACAAAAGGCAATGTTTGGGCATTTGCTGAGCGTTGTGCTGAGTTAGGGAGCTGAAGGGAAATCCAGACCAGAAGTCAGTCAGTCAGAGGTAGAATGCAGGGAAGGGCTGTGCCAAAGGCTTCTCTGGACTGGGAGCCCTTTGTGGGCAATAGCCTGGAGCTTCCCATTATTTTCATCTGATCTAAAAGGGGTCTAGTTCTGCTAGGGCCTAAGTGTCATCGGGTTCACTGTAGTTCAGAAATATTTATGGATGGGAGGAAGGAAGGCAGGCAGGGAGGAAAACAACCAGGAATGGGAGGAAGGAATAAAGGGCATGGGCATATTGTGGACCTTTACAGAAATAATCAAATCATAAAATGGCAGAGTTTTAGAAGACCTCACAAATCATCTAGAGCAGTAGCTTTCAAGAATAAGTTTAGCAGACACTTATATAACAAGAGAAAACAAGAATAATCTAAATATCAGGCATTATAGGAATAACCATAATTTCTTATTGTAACCAAATGAAATTATAAAAAAGAAATATGAACAATAAAATGGCAATAAATACATATCTATCAACAATTGAATCTAAAAATAAATGAACAAGGAATCTAATGAACAAAGTAAACTGATGAATAAAATAGAACCAGAGGCATAGAAACATGCAACAGACTGAGGAATCCCAGAGGGAAGTGGGGAGGGAGTGGGAAGAGATAAACCAAAATAGTTAAATGTACACTAGAGGCCCGATGCACGAAATTTGTGCCAGAGTAGGCCTTCCTTCCCCCCGGCTGCCAGCATCAGCTTCCCACTGGCACCTGGGACCCTGGCTTCCCTCACAGCCCCAACTTCATCCAGCAGATCGTCCAGAAGGACATCTGGTCCAATTAGCATATTACGCTTTTATTATTATAGATATGCATTACCTATGGACACAAACAATAGGGTGGTAAGACCTGTGAAGGGGTTTATTTTCCCTTCACTGGATGTTCCAGTGGGGCTGGAACCAGGGAGGGGAACAATGGGGGGTAGTGGGGGCAAACGGGGATATCTGTAATTCAACAATAAAGATTTAAAGAAAAAAGAAAAAAAGAAATATGCAATTATTTTATTATACTAGAGGCCCAGTGCACAAAAATGTGTACACTTGGTGGGGGGGGGGATGAAGGGGGGGAGGGCGGGGCAGGGGAGGGGTCCCTCAGCCCAGCCTGTGCCCTCTCACAGTCTGGGACACCTCGGGGGATGACCACCTGCTGGCTTAGGCCTGCTCCCTGGGGGATTGGGCCTAAGCTGGCAATCAGACATCCCTCTGGCAGCCTGGAAGCCCTCGGGGGATGTCCACTTGCCAGCAGGGAGCAGACTTAAGCTGCAGTCGGACATCCTTAGCGCTGCTGAGGAGGAAGGAGAGGCTCCCACCACTACCGCTGTACTGGCAGCCATCAGCCTGGCTTGTGGCTGAGCAGAGCTCCTCCCATGTGAGAGCGCCCTGACCACCAGAGGGCAGCTCCTGCATTGAGCAGGTATCTGTGGTTTTTTTAGCTTCTATAATTGAAACTTTGTTGCCGTCACTGGAGCTAAGAGCCGGATCCTGCTCGCTCCAGCTCTGTGGCCACGGCCTGCTGAAAGCAGGTATCTGGGGTTTGTTTAGCTTCTATAATTGAAACTTTGTTGCTTTCAGAGCTCAGAGCCAGACCGCGGCAGGCGGGGAACCTTGGCTTCCTCCATCACTGGAGCAAGCAAGTCTCCTGCTCGCTTCAGCTGCGTGGCTGCCGGCCGCCATCTTGGTTAGGTTAATTTGCATATTGCGCTGATTAGCCAATGGGAGGCGTAGAGAAGGTATGGTCAATTACTATGTTTGTCTATTATTAGATAGGATAATATTAAGTGAACACAGTAAGTATTAAAAGTGTATATGCTTTAATTTTTAATGATATAAAATTTGTAATAGGTAAAAGTTAATAAGCAAAGATTGAAAGAGTTTTGTTCCAATGTGATTTATGGCTTTGGCCCTTTGAGACCAACACAACCAGTGGTGTCTGGAGTCACACTGTACCAGCTGTGTTAGTTATTAAACAGCCATTATTTAAAATTAAATTATATACACTTACAATTAGATAAATTATATTAAAAGTAAAGGTAATATAACTCATCATGTACTTTTATGCTCTTGAAATTATTTGTGTCTATTGTATCTACATAATGAAAATTCTGTACAATGATGTACTATCTTACATCTCTTCCCAAATTTTCGGTAATGCCACTTTGGTAGCCTGACATCGGCCATGGTGAGACTCTTTACCACAAAAATTGGCAAATGCTACAAATTAGGGATTGATTTATTACTTTATTGATTTCCTAAACTTAAGAAAGTAATGGGGAAAATGTTAACGCTACAGATTAATCTTAAAGGTATGTTGTAGCTTCAGCCATTACTGCGAATAGCACACACAAAAAATGAGGACATATTTTTTCAATATTAAAAAAATGTATCTGATTCAGTAAAGAAGTTGCTTAGGTCATTGACAAAAGAGTAAAGTTCTGACTTACTTAATAAGGAAGGGAAATAGCTGATATTCATGTCAGAACTACGTTTGTTTATCAATTGTAACCTTAGATTGGCTATGGATACATGAGTTTGGCCAAAATAATTAAAAGTATTATGTGAAAATTAATTGGCTCAATGGAATTTATAACAAAAAGTACTATATTTAAATTTTATTTGTAAATTGTGCATTACTCATTCTTTATATACATAAAAATTTCAATAAGCTCATGTACACATAATTTTTCTCCAGATTACTGGTTGTTGAACATTTACCAACACACTGCTATATATAACCCTTATTAAGTAACATCTACAGCATGTTTGGGGCTCTGGAAAAAAAGGGCTATTTTATGCTCTAGGAATGGAAAGAGTCTTAAGAAAAAAGCTAATTAAGCTTCGAGGATTGTGTCCTTGACTTATTTACAACTTGTATATCCTCTGCTTCTCTCTTGCCTATGCTCTGATACCTTCCTGACCAAGATTTAGAGCCAGGCTCCATCTGGCTGTATGACCTTGGGCAATTTATTTGAACTGTTTAAGCTACCCTTTCCTCGACTGTAAAATAATAATAATGGTCATGACAATGATGATGATGACAGTTAAAAATAGCTAAAATGTATTTGTGCTTATGTTGTGTATTAATTTATTCTATGTATTAATTTACTCAATCTTTATAACAGTTCCCTGAGCAGTTATAATCCCTATGTCTGTTTTACAGATGAGGAAAACTGAGACCCAGAGAAATTAAATAACTTGACCAAGGTTTCATGTAGGTTCTTGGGTTATGAATACATGGCAACGTGGGACACAAATCCAGGCAACTTGCCTCCAGTGGCCACTGTCTGAACCATCATGACATCTACCACCTCAAAAAAGATGAAGATCAAATAAGGTAAGAGACAAAGATCATCACATTGCTCATTAAATATTAACTATGATTTACTTTTACTTCACTCTAATTTTGTACAACACCGTACTTCTTCAGCTAATTTAAGTTCTTGGCTCGACTATGTTTTAATGTTTCAGGTCTTCTCCTGCCTTTGTAGTAGCTATATTAGAGACACACACATCATTTGTAATCAAATGTTTATTACCTGAGTGGATTCTACTCCTTACTTGTCAAGCAGAAAAGCACTACTGAGATCCCTTCAGAGGACAGAAGTAGTGAGATCTTTAGCCCACCTATAATCTGAATTTATCTGTAAATTCGTGGCACTGCTGTGATGGTCTAATTGTCTTTAGTCAATAGCTACATATGGCATTTCTCATCTGGGTCTGTAAGGTTGACTTAGAAATAATATCCTGTCATGGCAATCCTACAGACTTGATTTATTTTGGCTTCAAAGAAGGAACTTGCCTCATATGTCCTCTTCCTCTCACAGAGTTTTTTATTCTCAAGGGCTACAGGTCAAGTTCTGTCCTTGGAACCAAAGTAGTTTCCCAAAATGAGGTGGAGCCAGCTCTGTCGAGCTGGGCCAGATGGGCTGTCAGAGCCTTTCCCAAATACATCAGACCCTCGGCTTGTAAAAATAAATTGATACCAATGCAAGAAATTTATTAGGAGATGACAGCTTGGTTCATAATGGAAATATGGAGAAAATATCATCCTTCACAGCTGACAGTTTATCCATCACGCCTCGGATTCCTGAGATAGAAGCAGACACTGTCACACACAATCCACTGAGGACACGTCTTCTTGGATTTCCTTATGACAGAAAACTATGAAATAATCCAGAAGAAGGAAAGGACTTGTGCTGCCCTTAATGTGCTCAGCCATAAATTTTTAGCATTAGCAGGAGAAACATGTGGCCAAAGAAATGAATGATGGGGGAAATCAGGAGGCCTGAAATACTCAAATGGCCCCTTCTTTTCTCTCCGGTGATGAACTGGGACAGGGGTCAGAGAGGGTTGCTGCACCGCTGGGAGGGACATCAATACCCTGTTATGTGTAAGCAAAGCCAACAGGTGGCAGGGCACCACTGCGGACACAACGCAGTCGGCTCTGCTGGAGATGTGGGGACCAGGTCACCTTGCGCCACTAACTTTCTAACTGTGGCTATTTTGCTGAGCTTGTTATTTGTATTGATAAACCTGAGACAATTTAGGAGGGCCATTTTAATTAGGAATAAAGGCAGGGATATTTGTGGGGATCACAACAGGTTTGATCTTTGCAGGCTTAATGAGGTGACCTACCCAACCTCGTATGGAATAATTGTGTGTTGTATGAAAAGCTGCTTTGGAAATAGAATCGTGGTACGAAATTGCAATGAAATGAACATGGTTTTAAAGGGAGGAAAAATACTGCCAATTTCATAGGGCCTTAAAATATGTATGTCCTACACTTGCATGCTTGGGAGTTTTGCTGAGTGTTGATAGAACTAGGGAGCTTTATAAATGAGATACATGCATATTTTTTTTAAAAAAATTTACAGATCTTTTTAGCAAAAATAGAAATTCATAAATGTGAAATGGAAACCTAAAAACAGCAAGTATAGCTTTAATGACCTTATATTCTAAATTTACTGTTTATATTAGAAAATAATAAAGGCATTGAAAATTTCATTTTGATGTGAATAATATGCAAGGCATTTTTGACGCCAGTCCCTGTCTGAGTAAGGCACGGGGAATAAAAGAACGGACATGATATCCCAAATAAACTTGGGTTTTGCTGTGTTACGTGGCTATGGACAGGAAATTTGCACTCTTGGGTCACTCAAACACATACACAGGGCTTTGATCCACTCCGCAAATGCATCCTTAAGAACAGCAGTGAAATAAATGACATGCTGATGAAGTCCTTCATAAGTAACAGGGGCTGGGAAAAACACAAGTGTGCCTAATTCTTAGACACTGGATCCTTCTTCAAATGCTCTCATCCTCTGAAAGAAGCAAAGGAACTTCTGGTTGTTCACATTTGTTTCAGCCAATCTTCCTGATTCCCTGTCTCAAGAAAGACTTGAAACTCTGTTGACGCTCCATGTCCAAGTTAAATATATCTGTGTTTCCTTTTGCTTTCTCTGTAAGTGCATGCCAGCAAGGCTACATTCGTCCAGAGTTTATTTCAATATTAGTGGAAAACAAGCCATTTTTCACTTTAATGAATAGCATCAGTGTCTGCCTTTTAACCAAAAATGTGACCTTAAACTTGATGGATCTCACCAGAAGGCACACTTTCAAATTATTTTTCTATTGGAGGTTATGAATGTCGCTTCCCAAATTATTGTGACAGCTGTGAGATCCAGACGCTTAGAAACAAAACTCAACCTAACAAAATGGTAGTTTCATTTGTGAAACAAGAAAAGGGGAATGAGAGAAAAAAAAGAAAAAAAAAGCATGAGCCACATGGGAGGGGAAAATGCACCTCCTCTGAGCTTTATACAACAGGAGCCAGGAGCCAGGTAAAGTAGCTGAAATTCCCATCCTTTGTTGTTACTACCATTTTTGTGTCCAAATCATTCGAAATTGGAAGGTGAAGGCTGAGAATTACTGATTCCAAAAGACTCCAAGAGGATATCTGATATTTCTTCCTTATTAAGGATGATAGAGTGTAATTGATGCGCCTGGTGCTCGGCCAACTCCAACTTTTTGAGAATGCTGCTTAATGTGCAGACATTATTTTTGGACTCCCGAATGCCAGAAAATAATGAGCTGGCATTCAGCTTTGGTGAATAAGGCCCTGAATTTTCATCTAAAAGTGGTTTTGAGTTATTGCTGTAGATAAGGTGTAACTGTGCAAGGGAATTTTATCCATGTTTCTCCCATGAATCATAAATGAGGAAAAAAATTACAGCCTAAATTGCACTTAAAAGGAATAAAGTCTTTTCATGTCATACATGATTTATCAAAATGATCTCATTTTAAGGGTACTGTGGTGTATCTTGATTAATCACATTAGGAAGCATGATGAATGGCCTCTTTAATGGTAACGCACGATTTATGGGCAACATCCCGACTTGAACCAGAAGGGTAAGAAGTAAAATATACAATAGATAGCAAATGCAGATAGGGTGTCAGTAATGCTTTGACTTGTTTTAAAATTATACTGGGAGCCTTAGCTTTGGATTCTGGATCTGCCAGGTGGTGGAGAGCAAACAGGTTTCCTACACGAACTTGGGTGCAACCAGGAACACGGTGTAACCCTTCCCTAACCTGTTGGAATGCCAGTGAAATTACTCTGCTGAACCGTTAAAAGAAGGCGTCTGGGAAATGTGGACAAATCACGGAAATTCCTGGTAGGGAGAGGGGGACGCTGCCTTTCTGCTGCCCTATTTTAATATCCTCTTCACATTTCGCTTTAATATCCTAAATGCCTTTTTTTAAGCCTCCTCGAGTCTGCCCCCACTAATTTCCTCCAAGGCTGACAGATCAGAGGCTTTCCTCGAACTGTTCCTTTTAGAGCTGAGGAGCCCTCCTCGTAATCCTGCTGCTTGTCTGCAATTAATCCTCCCAGTTGCCACATTATTAACACCACCACCCACAGACAGAGGAAGCCCCGACCCACTGGACATTGGCTCCTGACTGAAGCTTCAAAGGTGCCAATCACACCCTCGTCAGAAAGGTGCCTGCTGTCAGCATCAGAGGTTTCCATCTTCTCCTCCCTGCTGATCAAACATTCTTCCTCAGAAGATTAATTCAGAGTCTCCGCCCATTTCCTCCCATATCCTCTTTCCCTTTTTGGTTTACCCAATGATCCATCTTTGCTTCGAAAAGGGAAGCCACAGATAATAGAAGCCCTTTCAAAACAAAAGCTGGGCAAAGGCAAATTTAAGTCCCAGCTGTTATCAACTTTTTTAAAAAACTCATTTAAACACCTTAAGGCAGTGAGGATTAGGGCCTGGCCTGAGATGCCATTCTTTGATCAAAGACTCCAAGACTTTACACAAACATGCTCACAAGGCAGCGGAGGCCTCTGTGACGGCTGGATTGACTTGTTTGACCGCAGTGCCTGGGATGGGCAGAAAGCTGCACACTTGTTTTCCCAACTCCCAACATCCATTCTCCAGGCCAAGTGACTGCGAAATCATACAGTTTTTCTTTTGTCTTAATTGGAGCAAAGTCATTTGCAGATTCACATACAGTTGTGGGAGCGGGTGTGGAGCGTGGGCAATGTGGGTGCTGGCTACCCTGTTCCATGGGGCAGGGGGCAGGGGGCAGAGCAGTCAAAGGCGCAAAGGAGATGAGAAAAAAAAGCCACCCCATTGTCTCTGATGTGAAGCAAAAGTGACTTCACAGAGAAAGACCTGTGTTTATATGGGCCGACTTTACTGGAATCTTCTCCAGTCGCTTGGTAACACAGTTACCAGTCCCTGTCTATTAAAGCGGTCTTAGTAAGAGAACCAGCAGCCCTTTCCGGAGGGCCAGTGAACAGACGCCAGGTGACTCATTTGCCAGGTCCCTCATCATCCATCAACGTGTTTTAGGACCCGATGCCAGGGCTGGCTCACAATAAAATCTTCAAAAGAGGCTTTTTGAGATGGCTGAATACCAAGTTTTCATATTAAATCATGGCTCAATAGTGTTTATACTTGTCATACATGTTAAGAAGTAAATAATTTTGAAGTTGCATAATAAAGACAATATTTAATGTGAAGGTTTAAGGGACGATTGAAAATCAATATCCAAGCATATGAAGATGTCTCTATAAAGAGAAGGTTAATCAGGTTTTTGTCTCTGAATTCTGTTATTTTAGGTTGACTTGTTTTGTGTGTGTGTGTGTGTGTGTGTGTGTGTGTGTGTGTTTTGCCCCAGGGGTTGGGGGGAGTATTTTGTTACCCACCCTACAGAGATACTGTCCAAAAATGAAATGAAAGCCATACATAACTAAGAATTCTTGAATGATATGATTCTATTGGGGCAACTGACCACACATTTCCAGGGAATCTCCCTTGTTGGGCATTTCAGAAAGGAAAGATTACCTTTTTGGTTGTAAGTGATGAAATCCAATTTAAAGTGATTTTGGAAAATAAATGGTGAGCAGGGGCTCTGATGGTTCCAAGGACAGTTTCATGTATGGTTGGACCCCGGACTTGCTGTCTCCAGCCTTGTGCTCCTCCCCGCCAGCTTCAGGGTCCCCCTGGGATGACTCCCCAGGGGCTCCAGATCTAATCTCATCATCTTCTAAGAGGACAGGAAGAACTTCTTTTTCCTGAAAGTTTCCAGCAGAACCAGGGAATCCATGGCCTGTTTTGGATTATAGGCTTGACCTTGAATGAACCTCTATGGTCAGGACACTCTGCTCTGTTGGGCCTGATCACATGCCCATTCTTAGTGCTGATATAGCAACTGGTCCCAGGAGAGCACTCTAGATTAAAGGTATGAGGGTGGTGGCTCCCCAGAGGTAAATCTGTTCTAGAATACAATGTAGTGAACACCGAAAAAGCCAAAAGAGCAAATTCCTCCCCCAAAGCACATGCTTCCTATGTGAGCCTCTGGAGCCCCTCACTGCATGCCAGAGACATGAAAACATCTCATCACCATCTTTGGGCAAAACCAAGCCTGCTATTCAATATCCCAATCCTGAGTCATCACCAGCAGCAACAGAAGGCCTCCACAACCAGAAAATCTTCCCACAAGGCCTTCCAGATATCATATATTTTAAACTTTGCAGGCTCTCAAGTTGGTACCAACCAGCTTTAACATACAATTATTTTTTTTAACAAGCACGGGAGTCCAACAGAAGATTAAAAACAGCTACAGCAATCTGACCAGAGCAGCATGAGGAAAGGGCCAAGGACAGCTGCTGGGGTCACAGTGCAACAAAGTGGAAGAAGGAGACCAAAGGAATAGATTGAGAAATGAACCACCAGACATCATAGCAGACCTTTGGGATGATGACACCCTCCCTCCCATCCTACCATGCATGTCATATGCATGGCAGTAGGATAAAATCAGTTTGATATTTCCTGCATAAGTCAAGAATTATATGACATACTGAATTACTAATCAGCAAGTATCTAGCAGCTACTGGCACTGGCCACTAGGATGAGGCATCGTTCTGTCCACATGTGGGACAGATAACACCCCAAGAGAACATCTGACCAGTATGAAAGAGTAGCACAGGTAAGAGAGATGAGAACATCATTCTAAAGTTTTGATCCTACTCTACGTAAATGTCAAATGTCTAGAAAAAAAATGCTAATATATGTCTCTCACTTTCCAAAGGCATTTCCCTGCCACTCTGTCACTCAGCCGTCCTTTACCTCTTTCTGAGAGAGAAGTCAAAGATGTTTGCCCTGAATCTAGTCTCATTGCTGTCTTAGTAGATGAGGACGTTCTGTTCTGGGAAGCTTAGGTGCTTCCCTAAAAATGGGTGTCATTTGTAAAACCGGGACTCTGGCATGCATAGAACTGACTACTCCATTTGAGATTTGTATTCCCCTAGGGACCCAAAGAAAGCCAGCAGGATTCCCTAATTAGCAACTCAACAACACTCATTATGGCGACTACAGCTGGATATATTCCAATGCTAGGCTACTGAAACTCTTCTGGGCTCAAGCCCACCTTCTCTGAGAGTCTACATCAGGACAGCTAAAATCTGAAGAACAACCATGGAGCTTGGATGCTGACTTCTTGAAAAAGTTGCTGAATGAGTGCCTGTGGAGCACATGTGCATGCATGTTGGTTGTGGGGGAGGGGGTAAGGATATAAAGGATCTCAAGTTCCAAAGAGTATTTATGAAGTTACTATTAATCCCCAGTTTGTAAACCTTTCTAAGTAAGGACTTTATTTTGTTCTATCTTCTCCCAAGTAGCAGAAAACAGATGTCTGACTATTCTGGACATCCAACAGTCTCATTACTCTCTAGATTCTAACATGTCACCTCTACATTATAATATTAATGTTCACAATACCAAGGATTTTATATTATAAAATGCACTTGATAGAGTAGAATGGAGAAAAATGGTAGAAAATGGCTTAATGGTCACATGACACACACAAAAATCTTTATTCCTCTATTTCTTTCAAAATTATTTGATAATCACTCACAGAGCTACTCATAAAAAAGACCTTTCTTCTTACTTTGCACTATCAATAATTGTTGACATTAAAAGTTTCATTTATCTAAATATATATGTTAAAGCTATTTCCTTGACAGATTACAGATCCAAACATGTGAGAGAGTACTACATGAAAAATGACTGGCCAACTATTGTAATCAGTAGGTCTCGTGTCCTGTGCAATATTTCTAATCATTCTAGCAGCCTTATTCTCCCTGTGGCCAAAGGAAAATACAAAATCGACTTGTACCTTTCTTTCATAAAGAAATACTACCCCGAGCCTTTAAAATCTTAGTCTTCAACTCTTCTAAGACATTGTGTCTAACTGGATTTATTGACAAAGTATGAATAAACCTACTCCAGTGGTGAATCCCATTATGGGCATATGTAATATTTAGGATAGCCCAAATGCCAAAAAGGGAAAATAAGGATGAAAGGAAGGGAGAGGAGAATACATGAAAGAAAGGAAAAAAGAAAATTTAAATAAAAGAAAGGGAAAATATTGGGGGGTTATTTCTCAGATGAGAAATTCATTAAGCCATTTTCCACCATTTTTCTTGACTCCATTCTGATGTGCCAACTGTATGTTGTACAGTTATAAGACGAGACCTCCTTTCCCTTTTCCTCATTCATGAGTCCCAGGTTCTGAAAGGCAAACATGGCCACAGAACCCAAGTCCGCCTTCCCCGGCTGCTGGGTTTGTCCTGCAAGGGCACATTCATAACCAGCTTACAGAAAGGTTGATGGCACTGTGGTAAGAAACACAAGACTTGTCACCTGGGTGGTTACAATGGGCCAAGAGCAAAAGGACTCTAAAAGGATTGACTGGGGGACATGAGCCTCTGGTTTGGTCAGTATGAAGCAAACTCCACCATATTTTCTGAAGTCGGCCCCCTTTTCTCCCATCCTCACCTTTACCAGAGAATGAGTGAACTTGTTTTAGAGAAAACTCAATTCCTGGCAAAATCACATAAGGTCCTACCCAAAGTAACACTCTTAGACTATCTTTTAAAAAACAGTTTGATCATGCCTCTCTTCTGTTTAAAAACCTTGCTCTTAGAATAAGCAGAAAGTACTGCGTGTTGCCTAGGAGGCCCCCTGCCCTGGCCCTTGCCTACTTCTCCAGCCCATCTCATCTTCATCCCCTCACCCTGTGAGCTAGCCCATGGCCTTCTTCCTGCTCCTGCAGAGTTTCAGGCCCTATCTCTGCACAGCCTAGTCTTTCTTCCTAACCTCCTCTTCACAACATTTTTTTAACTGATTTTTTTATTATTATTATTTTATTTTATTTTTACAGAGAGGACAGGAGAAAGAAAGAGAAAGAGAAACATCAATATGAGAGAGAAACATGGATTGGTTGCCACCTTGATGGGCCCCGACTGGGGATCAAACTCACAACATGGGTATGTGCCCTGACCAGGAATAGAACCCACAGTGGCCTCCCCGCACCCAACATTTTTGCCTAGTTAACCTCTTACTTTTCATGTATCAGCTCATACATTGCTACCTCAGAAAGATTTCTCTGACATTACTGTTACACATACTTCCAAAGACACCCCCCCTCCCCGTATTTCTTTCTTTTCTTTTTTTTTTTTTTTGGACATATCATAGTTTGTAATTATATCATATTTGTGCCAAGCCAGCACGGCCATGGGTGAACCTGAGAGGGGGAGGTGAAGGATTTAGAAAAGACAGACAAGAGAATAAAGCTAGGTCTAGGTGGGACGCTGCTCTCTGATGGAGAGACAGTGCCACAACCTGCAAGCGGAGTCTTCATTTTATAGCCAGATTCCACAAGGCAAAGTAAGGGCGTGGTTACAATGTTCTCGCGGGTTTCGAATCTACTCAGTTACATGCACCTGATCAAGCTTTGTTTACTTGCTGCACCTCCCACAGCTCATATCACTCAGCCATGTGGGACCACAGGTTTGGACCATAAGGTCAAGCTTACAACTATAGCCTTTGGCTATAATTGTGCTGGGACTTGCACGTGGCTTTGCCACTAAAGGATCGTGTCCTCTCATTAGTTCCAGGCTTGAACCTGTCCAAAAGCTGTAGCCCAGTGGTTCTCAACCTTGGCTGCACCTTAGAATCACCTGGAAATCTTTTTAAAATCCTGATTTCTGGGCCTCATTCTCCGGAAATTCTGTTTCTTTGTTATGGGGTGGGGCCACAACATTAGTAACAAAGAAACAGAATTTCCGGAGGATGAGGCCCAGAAATCAGGATTTTAAAAAGATTCCCAGGTGCTTCTAATGTGCAGCCAAGGTTGAGAACCACTGTTCTAGAGCTTCCTCTGAGGCGACCTTCAGAGCACCTCCATGCAGGAAAGGTGACCAGTCCAGCCCCTTAATGCCGTGACTCCTCCCGCATCCTCGTGGCAAGCAGAGCCTGGTTTTGAAAAGACCTAAGTTAGACTTAGGCCAAAAGGAGTCATCCAAAGGCAGCTGAGAACCCACAAAGGGAAACCTCCTTCCTGGACTTCAGGCTGGTCTACAAATGGAAAACACAGAACACGAGCCCACTGCTTTCAAAATGCGTTCAAGTGACTTCAGTCTGGGCGCTGGGGTCTGGCCAGCCAGGGGAGCCCGGAGTGATCTGAGGGAGCAGCGACTCCCCTCAGCCTTGCTTTTTTTTTTTTTTTTATCCCTTGCCATCTCTGTTCCCTGAAGAAGAGTAAAAAAAACTTTCATCCATGGGAGACCATGGGCTTGACCCCCAGAATGCAGGTGAGCATCCCTCTCACTGTCCTGCTTCTCCAGAGCCCCAGGGGCAGGGCTGGGAAGGCAGAGGAGCTGCCCAAGAGCTGTCATCAGGAGGCAGCACGGAGCTGCAGTGCGGCCCTCCTGCCGCAGGGCTCAGTGGGCAGAAGGGGGTGCTGCGGTGTAACCTATTTAGGATGCAAATGGAGTGCTTCCTGAGCTGCAGATTAAAGCCTGCCTGGCAGGTCCGCAGCAGCACTAAACGCTGGATCCCTGCTTGTCTCTGCTCACCGCAGGTCATTAATAGAACTCAGAATGGCGTTACTAAATGGGAATGTTAAAACACACACACACACACACACACAAAACACTGATAACCAGAAAGAAAAGAAAAAAAAAAAAGGAGGTAATCCCACTCTGAGGGAATTCAGCTCCCCCAGTTCTATGGAGACTTACTTATTCAAGATCTCTGGAGTTCAATGTTATTAGCTTTAGATTGACAACCCTCTACCACAGACTCACTACCCAGTAAATGACAGAAAGGTCCATAGATGAACTGAGAGAGACAGAGATAGTGAAGAAAGGCAGGAAGGTGAAGAAGAGAGCAAAGGAGGAAGGAAAGGAGGAAGGGAAGGAGGAGGGGACAGTGAAGGCCCCTGTGTGGGTCTGTGTGGAAGAGACCTTTGCAGAGGCGCAGGCTTCCTGGACAGGCCCGGGGACACCTCCTGTTTTCTGGGCTGAACTTCCACCCAGTGGGAGCAAAGAGGCTGAACAAAACCTCCAGCTTCCCCGCACCAAGCCAGCCATACTTAGGCTTTATTTTCTGACTAAGTCGGGTGCTCCTTTGCCAGGCGAGTTTCCCTTTTCCCCTTTGCTTCCGCCAATTCCTGTGTTCTTCCACTGGAGTTCCCCAAGACTCATCAAAAACACGATTTAATTACTTCTCAAAAAAAGGGGGGGGCGGGGGAGGAGTGTAAACATGACTCCTTTTTATCTCCTGATACATCTGGACAAGTAGACAATGTGCTAAAACAAAATAAATCTGCCCTGACAGTGACATCAAAGAGTTCCGCCAGGGGCTTGCAGCTACTTCCAGCCCAGGAATGCTGTTGCTAAGCGTCGTCTACACCTCACCAGTCCCTGGAAGAAATACTTTTCTCTTTCCTTCAGGGGGAGATGAGGAAAGTTAGAGTGGGAACCAGACTGCAAAAGGAGATTGGGGATTTTCGGGGATTTGGAAGCTTAGAATGAATTGTGTGAAGAACAGGGGTTTTGTTGTGTTGTGTTTTCCTTTTGACATACTTGTCTATATTTTTATAAAGGGGGTAGGTGGAAACCTCCTAGAAAGGGTTATTTAGGACTCGCAGAAATAGGCGATCGCACAAAATACTTCTATACAAATTTGAGCCATATGTCACTGCTGTGAATTTCTCTGCTGTGAGAAGAGCCGGACGCTAGCTCAGGGGTGCGAGGAAATATCTCACATTCACCAAAGTCAAGAGTGAAAAATCCTTAAGTCGCCATAGTCATAAATCATCCAACATCACAAACCACATTTTTCCCCCTAAAAGGCAGGAAATGGAGCATTGGCTCCAGCAAACACAACGCGAAAGAAAACAGAAACTCACCCCCCACAACCAAGTGTGAACTGCCATGTGCGATGAAATTAATCTAGCCGCTGACCCCAAATCCACACAGAGCCTCACAACTAGAGTTTCTGTAGCAAAACAAGAAATGGACTGACCCTGAAATCCGGCTGACACCTTCAGCCTTTTCTCCCCGCCACCCCCCAGGGAAGATGCTGAAACAGATGCTGTGAAATTCTGTCTGATCTCTGTCCCATATGCTGGTTCCCGAGAGGGAGCCACACGGACATGTTTCTCTTCCCATGAACACATCCTCAGGTGGGGGACTGCCCGATTTCTCCCCTCCAGCGAGGCTCCTAAATTTAGTTATGCTGGAAATATGAATGGAACACGAAATGGCATGGCTGAGCAGCACGTTCCGGGAGGACCTGAGGGGGCTCTGGGGGAAAAGATCTGGTTTTAAATAACCCACCAGTTCTCCATAGGCACCAGCCACTCACCGCCAGGGATATTTTGCCCTTGCCACCGAGGCTAAAAATATGCAGATGCAGTACTCTGACCCAGGGAAGCCAGGGGTGTTTTAAGTAAACAACTTGCTAGTTTCTCTTCTTGGACCGAAGGACACAAATTCTGAAACTATGACGATCTCTACACGGGATAACTATCAACACCATGAACAATTACCAAGTCTGTGATATTGCACAAATAAATATCACTTACCATTATCTCTAGCGCAGTTGTATTTATTAAACAGTGACTGAGGGCAGCAGTAACCATTTTTATTGTCCCATATAGCTCCTATTTTCTAATTAAACAAAAGGTTATTTCTACTGTTAACACAGCCATTTGTCCAGGTTAGGTCTTACATAATACTTTTTTGCCAAGCGCGGCAGAATATAAGAAATTATGTTCCGTGGTGGTTTTGTTTTGGGCTCTTTTTGCTTTTAATTTTGCATGCTGAGTTGCTACTTAGGAAGCTCTGTCGGTTCATAATCAAAGCAAGAGGCCACTGTGTAGAGAATTCATAAATAAACTTTGGCCATTTTTCCTAAAACATGATGAAGCAAGCACTTGGTCCTACCCTTTAGATTCAATCCAAGGGCAATGGTCTGTATTATTAAAGATATAGGTCAAGCCAGCACGCTCTTCTCTGTCCTGTGGGATGTTTTAGAAGCTGCTGTCACATTACCGCGATCTGTTCTGTGGCTCCTAAGTATTCCTCTTGGCAGCTTTGGATCTCAGGCGACTCCTCTCACATGTATGTAAAAATGTATAAGCTGTTTCATATCACAGCGTGAGCTATTTCCTTATTTGTAATTGCAGAAGATGCCGATTGGAAAATGCACTAATTTCACTGACAGGGATAATGGTAACTTCATAAAATCTGCATTATGTCTTCTGCAAACCTTGATAATACTTCATACCAACATTTGAAATTATAATTTTATTTCAATGCAACTCTAAGTGCAGGGTCATCTTTCTCCAGAGCATCTTAACAAGAAAAAGCAACAACATGGATTTCCTCTTCATCTCTAAAATGAATGTGGGCCAGGAATATGAATTAAGTTGCCACTATGTGCGAAGGACCTAAGAAAAGAAGCCAATGTCTAATGAGCATCTACTATGTACTTGGCACCTTCATGTAGGCCAGCGGTTCTCAACCTTCTGGCCCTTTAAATACAGTTCCTCATGTTGTGACCCAACCATAAAATTATTTTTATCGCTACTTCATAACTGTCATGTTGCTACTGTTATGAATCGTAATGTAAATATCTGATATGCAGGATGGTCTTAGGTGACTCCTGTGAAAGGGTCGTTCAACCGCCAAAGGGGTCACGACCCACAGGTTGAGAACTGCTGGTCTAAACAAACAGCCTAGCGTTTGGAGGATGGAGATTTTGTCTGTTCCAGGGGAATGACAGGAAACCTGGGACAGCACTTGATTTTCACAACCTTGTGATGTATGGTGGAAAGGTATTAACATCCCCATTAGACAGATGAGAAAAATGGAGACTTAAAGAAGCAAAGTGTCTTCCCCAGGAATTGATGACTGGCCCAGGGTAGAACATAGTTTCCCTGTCTGCCTTGTTGCCAAGATCAATGAGAATAATATCCTGGCTTTTGAAAATGACTTCCCACTGAAGAGCACTCTCTCTGTTCCTCTGTAATGATGGCCTGAGCTTACATGTTGTGCCATCAGCCCTGAGTGCCCCCACAAGTAGCTGCATGACTTTTCTAGTTTTTAAAACACAAAAGGCTCTACCTCTATAGGTGGTATATGCAATAATATGCCATGATCACGGATCTCAGTGTGGTTTTTTTTGTTGTTGTTAATGCTCACCTGAGGATATTTTTGCCATTGATTTTGAGAGAGAGTGGAAGGGAGGGGGGAGAGGGGGACAGAGAGAGAGAGAGAGAGAGAGAGAGAGAGAGAGAGAGAGAGAGAGAGAAACATGGATGTGAGAGAAACACATGGATTGATTACACCTGCCCAGACCAGGGCCAGAGATCAGGCCTGCAACCGAGGTACATGCCCTTGACCAGAATCGAACCTAGGACCCTTCTGTCTGCAGGCAGACAATCTAATCACTGAGCCAAACTGCAGGGCAATTTTTAATCAGAAACATTTACATTTTAAATACTACCAATCAAAAATGATCACAATCATGTGGTTAATAATGTCCATAATTTCTAATGAAAACACTCATTTATTTTATTTATTCTCAATTCTGCCACTAAATGAGGAGATTATACCAGTCCTTCATACCTAATACGCTATGACTCCTCTCCTGGTTTTTGAAGGGATTAGTTTCTCTCATTTCTTTGGCAGCTGAGTTGAGGGCAAAGGGAGATGAAGAGTAGAATTTCCTTTGTCTAGCTGTAAAGTGGGAAGCTGAGTAAATTGATCCATTATATCTGACGCCTAATCCTACAAAGCTTGAGCCCCAGGTCCCTGTTTCTTTGTACCGTGGGGATGGATGTCTTTCTAAAGGATAAGGTCGTTCATCCCCACAACCAGCCGAAGAGTAGCTCTTACCAGTGTTGCAGAATGAGGACGGCAAGTTGCAGAGAGATTGGAGGACTTCTTCCAACTTTCTACTTAGCAAATTTTGACTCCCAGACAATGTCCTGAGAGAAATCACGAAGTTATCCTGCAGGAATGGCTCCCACCAAAGGAAGGGATGGTTCAAAGACATGGGAACTGACCATGCACAAGCAGACCAATAAGAAGATGGATCCCACACGTGTCCTCTTCCCAATGTTGAGCTGCAGAGAAGGGGCTTCTGGGTCTGGATAAAATCCTTTGAGAGACAGACAGAAGGTACTTGAGGACTATGATTACTTGGAAGATAATAGATGGGAGAGTACCTGGAAGAACTAAAATAGCATAGCTTCACATCTATAGGAATGAATACATCATTAAATCTACTCTCCAGAGCCTTTTGAGAGCCAAGTCATTTTGAAAGTTTCAATCAGCCACACAAACTGAGAGACCTGAATATCTCAGAACATATGGACACGCACAACGTATTTAACACATGGCACATGCACTCATAGAATGCTCTTCCCTCTCCTTTCCTTCAACAGCAGATGTTCTTGGTGTGTATGTAGGAGGAACATCTATCTGAAATATTAAAAGTCCCAATGCCCATGCCTGGCTGGTGTGGCTCAATGGTTGAGTGTCAACTCATGAACCAAGAGGTCACTGGTTCGATTCCTGGTCAGGGCACATGCCTGTGTTTAGGGCTTGATTTCCAGTAGGGGTGTGCTGTTTCTCTCTCATCAATGTTTCTATCCCTCTATCCCTCTCCCTTCTTCTCTCTCTAAAATCAAGAAAACATATATTGTTTTAAAGTCCCACTGCACACTCAATGGAAATTTGTCTTTAGCTTTTTACTGATCAAGTAGAAAATGAAAGCAGGGTTGTTAACCAATAATGCACTTCAATTTCTCTGGAGCTATAAATAAAATCGGGAACACTGTGGAGATAGGGACCCTTCCCAGAGGGTTTGTGTTATGGCTGATAAGCTGATGCCAGAAGCGACTAGACAGCAGTAAGAGTTGGAAATAAGAAGTGAAGACTCTTTGGACCCTCCATCAGAGGGTATTTTAAAGCCTATAAGAAATTGAGTAAAAAGGTATATTTCATGGAAGAAGGAATTCTAGAAAGGAAAGCTGTAAGTCACAGCGCAAGTTGTTCCTTCTACCAGATGTCTCCTTGATGAAATTCCATATGTTCTTCAAGGTCCAACTTAAGCACCACCTCCCCTTTGACCTTCCTGTACCTCTGAGGTTGCAATGCACTTCGTAGGTGCCTGTGTTAATGCCCCTGATGGCGAACTGAGGTTTAGCACACTGAGTCTCAGAGTCACCATCCATTTCTTCTCACGTTTTTTTTTTAGTTTAGGCACCAGTACTGGGCCGATATGCAGAAGGCATGAAGCACAGGTTGAATGAATGAGTAAATAAAAGACAAGGGAAGAGGATGGCAGCCATTGCTGATTATTTCTGTCTTCCTCACCCAAGCTGCTTGGAAGCAGTTGACAATCTCTCACCACATTAGGCAAAAGCGACATGGGACTTCTCCAACACACAGCTGGTACCAGCTCCTTCGCCATGCTGCTAACTGGTGGGGGTGGGGAGAGGAGATGTTAGCATGATGTTTTACTCAGCAGGCACCGCGCTGAGGCACATTTTTAATGATTTACCAGTTCTACTTGACTGAGCCTGCACCCTGTAAGTGGATCATATGATCAGCGATCACAAGTTAAACTGCTTTTGTTGCTCACAAGGCATGCATGGTGGGCTGGCTGCAGGCACCAGCGGCTCGCACGCAGCTGTGTGTAAGACAAGGAGAGGTTACGTACAACAGGCAGTTAATGGCTCATACCAGCAAGCCCTCGACTTCAGTCGGCACATGCGGCTGAATTTTAAAGAGGTAAATGACCTTGCAGCTGGGAGCTTTAACTATGTGCTTTTACCTATTTGTACCTGGGTAAGTAAACATTTGCAGCACGCCAAAAGGCCCCGAAAGCACTATTGTAGCCACAGGCTAATCCCTTTCTCTCTGGATGAAAGACTCCAAAACAAACTGGGGGGGAGTGGGGAGGGGGGTGGAAATCATTTTCTGCCTCAAGTAGCACAAAGGTAAAGGGGGGCAACGGTGATAATGAGTTCCATTTGTTATAACTTTCAGGAGTCACCAAGGCTCCAGTCCTAACCAGCTGCCATATTTAGGATTCCACTTTCCAGGAAGAATGACAGAAACAACAGGCCTCCAGACGGAGAGACCGGCTCCAGCCAGAGCCAAACAGAACTGCCTCCTCCATGCCAGTGCCTCCGACGCTAGGAAGCTGGAATGAGCATCTCCACGCTTGTTCTACTACCCAACAGGGTTGCTTCTCCCAACTGCTGTCACTCGGGGCCAAAACAGCAGGCCCATCTCAGTTCTCTTCTGCTTTCGCTTCCATCCTACAGAGGAGTACTCATGGTGTGGCGTTTAGGTCTTCTACCATGAATTGCCTGCATCCTGCTCCGAGCTATCCCGTAACCAACAATTAACTCCCTATTGCAACAGGCCCTTCAGAAAACTTCAACCGCAACTGGTCCACCAGAGCGACATCTGAAATACTGGCTAACCATCCTCATGCTTTCCAAAAGCAGGCTATTTGTGATTTACAGTCTGAGTGGGAACCTTGGTAATGTTGTTACTTTAAGAATTCGTCAATCAGTTGAGATTAAGATAACATTTATTGCAACAAAAACTGAGATTGCCATGAGAACAGGCAGAAGGTATCTGTGGACCATTTGAGACATTTCACAGGCCATGAATCAATAGCGGGCAGTTCACTGGAGTGATAAGAGCACTGGGCTGAGGCTGAGAGCTGAGAGCTCTGGGCTCTTCCCTGGCTCTGCCCCTCACCGACTGCATGACTCTCAGTTCAGCACTCCACTTTTTTGCACCCAAGATTTCAATCCCTCGTTTGACAACTCTATTGAGTTCCTACTATGTGCCAGAAACCATGGCAGGCACTGCAAACAAGTATGTTGAGTTACATAATCTCTAGGTATCATTCATGTATGTGTATGCAAATGAATTAATAAATAAGAAAACCTGCACTCCAGCGCTAGCCAACATCTGTTGAGCCAGAATAATCCTTAAATGACCAGAAATATTTTCTTCCCTTAGATTCAGTTAATATGGGCCAGCCTAATGAGGTTGGTTTATATCCATGAGAGAAAACAGCACTCCTTGGTCCAATATACAATTTTAATAAACTTTATTAAATTTCCATTGATCCATATGCAAAAATAATTTGTTTACAATTTGAACTCAGCCTACTAAATAGTGCCTAACTCAATAAAGGAGGAGGCTGAGAAACAACAGCTGTATGGCTATTAACACATTATGCCATTAAAAACATTAAGCAGTTGGGTTTGGTGAAGGAGTCAAAGTTAACCCCTTGAATATCTCTAAACTGAAGATCAATTTTAGAAGACACTTGGCAGCAAAAGGAAGCCACAGACTCGGAGAGGAATTTCTCTCTGCCTGCTGAATGAGCCTGCAGGAATGAACACTAGCCCATAGCTTTGCTGCATGGTCTTTGAGGAACCTCCTCTAAATGTGCCTCTAAGCCTCCTGCAGAGATGCCAAGGGGTGGTAGGGTTTTGAAGGATGTCTTAATAATTAGCAAACTAGCTTGACATATTAATATGATTCATGTGGGCCCTACATTTTTTGGTATTTAGATAAATTGGTTAGTTTTGACCTTATAATAGGGCCAGAGGGAGGGTACAATCCTTTTTAGCCAGTTGGTTCTCTTTTGTAATCCATATCTGTAATTCAGTCAGTGACTCAGAAACAAGTATTCAATGAGTACTAAGTAAGGCAAAGTCCCTGATCCCAAATTATACACTACATGGTAGAGATAGGGAGATAAAATTAAGAGACATGAAAATTTGAGAATAAGACTATAATTCTGTGTAATTCTGAAGATGTACAGGAGCCTGAAGAAGAGAGATGAGGGAAGAGTAACAAAAGAGGACTTTAGGAAGGAAATGGGATTGAGCTATGCTTTGGAAGGAGGATAGGTTTAGATAAATGCAAGGAGAAAATTAAGGGTCAAGAGAGAAACTGAAGGGGGGTTTAAAGAAGTTGAGGGGATGGGGCACAGATAGTTGAAGCAAAGGGAGAGGGCTGAGAGACAATGGGGTACCATTAGCCTTTCTTTAAGGTTTTTGGTTGTAAGATCTATAAAGAGTACAAGGGAAGGGAGCTGGAGGGGCCAATGCATACCCACCCCACTACTGTGAACAGCAAATGGAGGGCACGCCCACAGCGTTAAAGGAGGGGATGAAAGGTAGCTCAGCTTTTAGAAAGTCAAACCTTGTTTGGTATCCAGGTTAGTGATTATATGATTTCTCAACTGAGAATCCTGTGTGACAACCTGAATATAAACATGAAAATACGTGGGCAGACCTTCAGATTCTCAGAACAACAGTGAATTTGAGTCAGAAAGGATCCTTGCTTTGGGTAATTCAATTAGTGAATTTGACTGAATTGACCTGTCCAGTATTTAAAAAATGTTATAGATGCCTCTTCGACACCTAAAATGGTCCACCAGCTCTGGTCTCAGCCAGTATCCACTTCTGTGCAAGGCAGAACATTATTCTGTTTAATAAGATCTCTTAATAAAATTTTCCTTTAACTTTATGTCTAAATTTCCTCCCTGTACCATGAACCCTCAGGTCCTGGGCTTGTTCTCAGAGCAGTGGTATATCCTCATTCATATGATACTACACCAACTATTTGAAAGAAGAGTCTGTGTCACCTTCATCTCGTCTATTCTAGGCCAAGTATTTATATAACACTCAGCAGCCTAATCCCTCTCCATTACTTTTTCTGTTTTCCTTAAAACATGAAACACTGGACTGAATGTGGTCCAACAGATGATGTGTGAGCTGTGCATAGCTCAGGAAGACACTCCCTTTGAAAAATCAGGGTCCAAAGCCTTCATTGCACCCACATTGGCAATACCTTTCCAAGCTACATCCCATGGTGGTGCACATCAAATCTCAAATGAAATATCTCAATGCTTTTGCTGTGAAACATTGTCAAGCCACACCTTTCAAGCACATACCTCCTTCTATAGTTGATTTAAACACACACACACACACACACACACACACACACACAGCCAGGACTTCAAACTAACACTTCTATTAAATTTTGTCTGGTAGGTGTCAGGCAATGTTTTAGCTTGTTGAGACCACTTAGAACTATGATTGAAAGCCTCTGCTAAGGCTGGCCTCCCAACTTTGTATTTGGAAAGTTAATAAGCAAGGCTCCTCTCCAGCTCCTTACAAGTTGTTGATAAAAATGTTTACCGGGTCAGAGACAAGGACAACTTCAAGTCTGAAGTGAAGATATGTGGATAAAGCCTAAGGCTTAGAAAAGGAGATAAAACATTTTACAAGTTCTTTAGGAAGGGTGAGAATGGATACCAAGAGGTGACTTTACCAGTATAAAGGTAAATACTTAGATGAGCAATGTGACTTCCCCCTCCCCCTAAAAAATTAGGTCTGGAATTTCCCTAACATACCTAAGACATTAAGTTTATTAGATCTGGAGTAATTAGCAAACCAAAGAAATTCCAGTGTGAACTCTCTTAACTTAATCAAGAAAGATGAACACAAAAGCAACCTGAACACGAAAGAAACAAAGTTTATCTTGGTCACTGGCTCAAAAGCTGGATACCAAGTTTAGAATGAGTTTTCCCCCCAAGAAACTGGCATGTGAATTTTTGAGCAATTATCTACACAACCAACACCAGGACTTAGGCTTGTCAACTCCCCTACTACTAAGGTATACTTACTGTAGAAGTTCACAAAAGCATTATTAAGAACAAAAACCGGGACAGTATCCCAAGTGTAGCATTATGGCTGAAAAATGACTGTGATGCCAATTAATAGAGAATATAAATGTGAACTGCCTAATTATGAGTGAGTGACATGAAGTCAAATACTATGGTGTTACAACAAAGCAGGCATGAAAAGTTTAAGTTTGAACATTTTTCACACTCCAGCTAGAATCATACGTCTAAGAGATAAGGTAACATGAGAACCTGACAATGTTGCAGAAATCATAGATGACCCTGCCATATGTGGCTATTGCCTCATTAATTTTACTAATTACACAAAGACCCCCTACTCCTACTAGTTATCGCCCATGGGCTTGAACTTGAAGAACAAAACCACATGCTCTTGAAACTCAAAGAATTTTGTAAAAGCTAAATTATGATGCTACCAACTTAGGCCAAATCACCTATAACCACCTATATGATACCACTTAGAAGTAAAAGCCTGATATGACATCAATAGAAACATGAGACCATTTGAATAATTCTTCACCGTTTTCTAAATGTTTCAACAAAATGTTTGAATTCTCTTACCAATCCCAGTCAAGCATTATGCTCACATTTTACGGACATAGAGCTCAGAGACAAATACAAGTATTTACTTAAAGACACACAGTGATGATAACATAGCCTGTTTTTTCCTTTTTGAAAATTTGCAGGCACAGCAGTCCAAATTCCTCAGTTTCCAACATATTAAAGTGACGTTTCACTGGAAAAGACGGAGCAACCATGTCTAGTAATGTCTGTGCCATCTCAATGCCCTGTCAGGACAGAAAGCATGGGACTTCTCCATTATTAACTGTCCAAAAATGAACCTACAAGTCAATTGTCACACATGGCTTTCTGATGTCAGTCAAAGCAGGACTGTCTGAGAAACATCAGCCAAATCTACCTAGAAAGCAGGAGCAACCAAAGCGTGTGCATTAGGAGTCCTGAAGCAATATCATGGGCACTTGTCACTAGGAATGCCATTAGTTGATAAAAATGGCAGTAAAGCCTATCATTATTTCATCAGTCTAGTCAATCTTCATTGGAAACAAATATACACAGATTTGCCGTTACAGTCCCAGCTATAACATGAGCAGTACTGTACATCCTGCTACCTGGCGAGCAAATGATCCATTCTAAGGCAATGACTTGGCCTGAGGCCACCCTGTGAGAACCCTGAGAAGCTGGAGACAAGGGGGTGAGGGTGGGCGGGGGGAAGCAGATGGGTTTCCGGAGACCTGGGTTCCAGGCTCTGCTTTCCCACCTCCCCAGTAATGTGAGCTGGCTTGGGCAAGTCATCCTTATGGCTCTGAGCCTTCATTTTCTTCTCAGCAAACTGTGGATATAAATATCACCCTTAATTTCTTCAGTGGTTACTATGGAAGTTCAGTGGGACACTGCATTTGGAGGCTGTATACATGCTGTACAATTAGGAGTAACTACGATGCAGCCTTATCTCTGTGGCTGTTTAATGCAGGCCACTGGACAACCTTGCATTGACCCCTCCTGGCCTGTGCCAGATAATTTAGTACCACTATCGTCATCAGTAAACATCCACAGGGCCTGCTATGGGCTTAATTACACACTGGCTTGTACAGTTCACTGACACTTCTCATGTGCTGTGTCTGGTCTTCTTTGAGCCACTGCGTGCTCAGCCAGGGATAGGAACCTGTATATACACAGATATGGATTAGTATATACATCTTAGCCCAGTAAAGGAAAGAGGACATACTAACTTCTCAATAAAGAGGTAACTTGATTGTCTTACAAGTCAATCAAAGGTGGAAAAGTAGAAACATGGTGAAATAGAATTAGAAAATGAAAAACTCCTACCTGTGGGAAATATAAGATATTTTTAAGGGATGGGCACAGTAGCAGCATTTCTGTCTGTAATCTCATATAAAAAAAATGTTTAAAGAAAAAAAAAACCCTATCAAGGGTCTTAATCAAGCGATTCCACTTAAGAGCATTAATGCTAAGTATGCAAACGTTCACCTGACTGATCATTAAAGTATCAAGAACTAATTTTCCTCCTTTTAAGAGCTTGTATGTCACATCCCACCCCTTGGGCCTTCCAGAAATGCATTTAAATGCCTAACTGGGAGAAAGAAAAGCATTCCAGACAGCCAGGTGTTAGTGATTCAGCCATTAAAACTTCAGTTATAAAATATCCCCCACAATTGTAAAACATTTCAGTCATTAGAAGATCATAAATAGATTAAGATGACATTTTAAATTATTATGACACCATGTGTATAAAATGTACATTGTTCATCACAATATCCCAGATGACTGTGACTCTGATTATCTGAAATTAAAGATGAAGTGAATGTTTTATTTATTCTGAGACCCAACAGCAAAAGACAGAGAGGGAGGGAAGTGGGGAGAGCAGACACGCAAGTGGGAATTGTGAATGTTGCATCCTTCCTGAGGCAGAGAAAAGCTTTAGTCGTTTTGCCATAACACCTATTTGCTGCTCCTTGAGAAAAAATAAATCCTTGCTTCATTTGTAGAGGATCAGGCTGAAGTATTAAAGAAAATAACTCAAAAATGCATAATTTTGAAACCATCACCTAAAAGGTCATATTACTCTGAGCTAATTGAAAAGTTTTAATTAATGTTCAATATTAATTTATGTCTAAAACTAGAAAAGTACCTCTTGACTTCTTTCCATGTCTCTCAATATCAACTCATCACTCATATTTTCACTAATGTGCAAAGCATGTTTCCACCTTGAAGGTGTAGAGCCCCCTTAGAAGAGGTGTTGCGATTTCCTTTCAAGAAGAGAAAACCATCTAACCAACATCACCAGAATAGAGGACACAGTACTGGGTAACCATTTCATGTAGAAGAAAGAAAACATAAATTTCACAATTATTTGAAAGGTCATAAGAATCCGTGATGGAAATAAGTCAGTCTTGCTAGCAAACCCATGCTTTTCAACCATGTCTTACCAAAAGCAAATTCTTTTTAGGATTTCAGTGAAGTATTTGGGGAAATGTGTTCTAGGGATAATGTATCTAGCTTAAACCTTTACCAGCTGACTCCCAGGAAGCACTCGGCCCACCAAATGGGTCTCTTTTTCTGTCTGTACATTATAACCAGTAATTGGCAATTTGGAAGCAGTAGTTAGGATACCCTATAGGTATGGGTATGATTCTGCTACACACACTGGTAAGTCATTCTGCCAAAGTAGATAGAAATACTGTAGGCGTGTGTGAATGTAGACTTAGGCATACAGCTAACAATGGGTACAATTTCTCACCTGAGAACTTTTAAAAGTGTGTTAGGACTGGAGACATGATAGTGGCACAGACATCAGAGAACCCCCTTCCATTCTCTCTGAATCAAGCAATGAAAAGCTCCATGTTCCTTTCGGGATTATCCTGGTTCTTTAGAATAATCTTCCTCAAGAAGTGTTCAAAACATGAGACATGAGACCAATAACCTGCCCTATCAGGTTCTCCAGAAGGATCAGTGTTAAAGGGTAATTCACAGTCAATTCATCAGAACAATTATTCATCCACTTTGCCTTGTCAGTCATGAAAAACTTTTGAGAAATGCCCACCAGATTTTTGCTAGATTAAAGCAATTGGAAGCCATCAGGGCCAACAGTTCCTCAAAACTCCTGATGAAATCTATCCAAATGTCCTCTGGAGTAGGGAGATGACACAAGGCACTCTATTAGGGAATGCTTCCCGATATTGAGCTGAAATCTATTTCCTTGTAACACGATGTAAAGTGAGGCAAACGCTCTGTTTCTGTGGAGCCCTTTATAACCACTGAGGAGGAGGTGTCGAAAAAGAAAAGGAAAATACTGCGGAAATAGTCATAAAAGAAGGCAACTTCACATGCTCTGCTGCCAATCCCGCTGCTGTGATGATTTGGCAGGTATGACTTAGGCTGTCAGAAAGAGACGGTCTCTTTTTCTGTCTGCACATACTAAAAGCTTGGGAATGAAAAACAATTTAGTACAAGTCCATGTCCAGTTATTGCTGTTTTTTTTCTTTTTTCCAAAGCACCCGAGGAAGGCAACAGAAACACCTCCTCAGCCCTGCGGAGGCCAAGCTCTGCCCTTTGGAGAGAAAGATCCCATGAATGTCTCTAAGCTTATGCAAGTCTAACATCCCACCTCCACCTTCCACCATAACACCCTCTTTCCCTTAGCGTGGGTGAACCCATTAGTAAATTATTCATTCATTCAACTCTCAAACATACCCTTGCTGAATGTCCATCTCACTGAATACCTTTCCTGTTTGTGTCCGTAACAGCCTCTGTTGCAGTAAACCTCTTCTTGTAAGAGAACTTCATGGGTAGAGGACAAGTTTCATTTGATTTGCGAGGAGGCTGGCACATCACCACGCTCTCTGATGGATTGGCTCTGGCTTTATAAATCTCAAGAAATTTTCCCAAGAATCTCTTTCTGTCTACTACACAGGGAAAATAACTATTCAACAGTGAGATTCAAGTATGAGCCCGAGAGTCGTCTTATGTTGTGGTAATGTTGGGTGTGTGTGTGTGTGTGTGTGTGCAAATCTGGTCAGAGCATATAAAAAGTTTATGGAGAATTCTACGCAAATGAATAAATGCACTAGAAATTCAACCAAGAGGCTACATTCTTTGAACAGGTCCTGATTCAAGGCTTGTTTGCTGGGTGTTTCTCCCCTTTCTAATTCCAAACTAATCCCAAACTGTTTAATCTACCACAGCAATAAGATTCAAATGGAATTACAGTTTGTATTAGATCCTGCAGGCCTGGCTATGGTTGTGGTTCCTCCAGAGGGGATGTGTTTATTTGCTGGTCTTTTTACTGAGCTCAGAGAGCAGAGTTTTAGATTTAGCAAGGACTTTTTCCTCCTTTGGAAATGAATTAACAATGATTTCACCAGAGAATGTTTATGAACACAATGCTAAAAAGTGGGCTAAACAAAACACACTTTACTTCTGCTTACTGAAATGCATTGCCTTTCCTAACAGGGGCAAACCGGCACAATTATGATTTTACTATATAAATATTTTAATTATTATTGTTAAATGTCTATCACTTTAGAAGATACCTACGAATTGCTGGGTCGCTGGTCCTCAGAGAGCTCAGCGTCAAGTTAGATTAAGACGACTGAATCTGTAGTGTGTGGCATAGTGGGAATGTCTGGGGCCCCAACCAGGTTCTCAAAGGACTCAGAACAGGATCATTCTGGATCTGGAGTGGCAGAACAAGAGTTCCTGTAAAGATGAAATTTGATCTAGCCTTTGACAAACAGGATGAGTTTGGGTGGAGGTCAGAGAGGAAACTAAAGTTACATGAATGAAGAAAGTCTAAGCCCATCTGAATGCCTAGAGAGGGTCACTTTGCTGAAGTTAGTCACTTTGGACAAAGGGGCAGAGGCTGAGGGCACTCTTAGCAGAGCTGCCAAGAAACTCACCATTTGAAAACTACTGCTTCCTTTCAACCTTCTCAGTGTAAAAATGAAAAACTGAGGCCTGGAAACAAGGTAGCTGAGCTGGTTCATGGGAGGGCAGGGGTTTGAATCCAGGTCATTGGATTCCCAGACCAGTATGATTTCTCCCATCCCACACTGCCCTGCAATGCTCAGGTAAACAAGTTAGCTATTTAAAATGATATAATGAGGGCAGGAGAGGTGTGGAGGGGGGCACTAGGGGGGAAGGGGGAGGGCATCTATAATACTTTCAACAATAAAGATAAATTAAAAAATAAAAATAAATAACAAATACATACATACATACATAAAATGATATAATGAAACAGGGTGTCTCATAAAGAATCTCTGGTGGGAAGATCTTCATTGTCTTTTTCACCTTCCATACTGCGTCAACTATTGATATTTATAAAATAATAGAAATAACTGGCATCAGAAAATGTATGCTATGGCAACTGTTTAAATGAAGGCCAGAAGAAAATAAAAAGCTTAGAGTGACCTACTGTACATCTGCATTGCTTCACCAATTAGCTCCAGACTGACTTTGTCTGGGATGAAATGATCTAGTCTCAACATAAGGTCAGTCCCACATATCCAGAACAAAGATAGCCAAGTATGCTTATTTGAGCTGAATTACGTTTGGTAGTTTAATAATGTAAATTTATTGCCTTTTCGAGAGGGACACTAGCACTGGGGAGAACTTTAAAGTGCATCACACTGAAAACATAAAATTAAATTCAATTAACTTTTATTGGGAGGCTAATACACTAGTATCCTAGAGGGAGAAACGAAGCTCTCAGCTTTCTCAAGATTTTCAAATCAGGGCCCTGGAACCCAGACCAAAGATACTGGACTGGCTCACTCCCTCAAAAAGAGATTCCTGGGTGAGTTTAACATCTGTACGCAGTGGGCAAGACCATGCCTACAGGTGTCCAGCTGAAAGACCCACAGGGACATTGAAACAAAAATAATAAACTAATAGAAATGACAACCTCTAAAGATAAAAGCTAACACAGGGATGGAAGCATATAAAGGTTTCAGAGGCCAAACGTTCTTTATTAAACCCTCCTACCATTTCTGCTATTAGGATTAAAGTTCATCTATCTCATATTTGGCAAGATTAACCACTTACATTGATTTTATTAGAGATTCTTAAGCCAGTCTTTGCTTTTCTAGAGCCTTATTGCATCCCCCACTACACTGATATACTCCGAATTCATGGGCAACAATGAGCAATCCCTTTGTGACTTCATTATTTATAACATCAGCAGGTAGACCTATGGAAAAAACTGTATTCTGAACAGACTGAACACCTATGTCCTGGATATAGGATAAAGTAATCTCATTTATTCATTTAATAAATATTTATGAGTCCCTACTACATGCCATGTACGGTGTTAAGCACTAGAGATTCCTGGGTGAATAAAATAAATGACCATTGCCCTTGTGGCCACAAAAAGAGGAGAATGGGAAGAATACAGAAATTAAAAAGTAAACAAACAAACAAAAATCCCAACATCATGTTAAAGGCAAGGTTCAGCTCTCAGAGCAGATTGGAATTTGTCCACGACTGTATTAGTTCCCTATTGCTGCTGTAACAAATTACCACACACTTAGTGGCTTAAACAACACACGTTTATTGCCTTAACCGTCTGGAGTTAGAAGTCTGAGCTGAGTCCTACAGGGATAAGACTGAGAGGCAGTAAAGCTGGTTCTCCTGGAGGCTCTGAGGGGAGAATCCTTACCCTTTTCAGCTTCTATAGCTAAGTTCTGCATTCCTTGTCTTATATCCCCTGTCTCTGTCTTCAATTGCATGGCTTCGATCTGCTTCGTTCACCACACCACTTTCTTCTCTCAGACATCTTTTGCTCCCTCTTGTAAGGACCAGTGTGTTTACATCAGACTCACATGGATAATCCAGGACAATCTCCTCATCACAAGATCCACAGCTTAGTCACATCTGCAAATTCCCTTTTGTTATGTAAGGTAACATTCACAGGTTTTGGGGATTAGGACATGGAGATATTTAAGTGGCCAGAATTCTAGGCAACCACAAAGACCAAAGATAATATCCCAAGCTTTAGGTACCTACAGGGAAAGAGAAATGACCTGAGCTCTTGATATGAACAGCAAGCGTAGCATTGGTATTGTCTCCTTAATATCCATTTGTCTACCTAAAAGCAATGAGATGCAAGGGCTAAGAACATAACTTCGGGGTGAAATATATAAGGGTTTCAGAGCCATCGCAACGAAACATGGATGAACATGGCAGGGTACTTAACCTCTCATTCCCTAACGGAGATCACAACAGAGTCACCTTCTAGGTTTACTAGGAGATGAGCCACACAAAGCTCTTATTGTAGCACATAGTAAGCTTTCAATGAAGGATATTAGTTCATTGTTATTTCACCCAGCCCGGACTTGAACCAATGGTTGGGTGTGTTGGAGGCCTCCATTAGTGCAGATAAATAAAATCCCTAGAATATATCTCCCTCCTACTTGAAATCCTGTTTATTTATCTCCTGTGCTTTCCCAGCTGTGAATATTCTCTCTCCTCTTCCCTCTGACCTCCAACAGTGTGTGTACCACCCATTTAAGGCTATCATGTAAACTCTTGCCACCTCGAGTTTGTTAATTTCCTCTAAGTGCCATATGTAGATTATAAACTGCTTGAGGGCAGAGATTGCAATACTAGTACTTAGCGCAGAGATGTGTCCACAGTACATGATCAATAAACTGGTTAAATAAACCAATTACAGAGCTTATTCCTCACAGATTTGCAGGGGAAACACAATTCCACATTTCACATTAAAGGGGAGCCAGCTGTACGCCGTGAGGTATTCTGCAACCTTGAGGTCGAGCTTCCTCTAAATCAGTTTAATCCTCCTCCCCCTTTTCACATCATGTACCACACAGAGCTGCCCTATATCCAGGATGACGAAGGACCCTCTCACTGCAGCTGTACACCAAGAAGTTCCAGTCTCAGCCGCAGGCCCAGGGAAAACAGGAAACAGACTTCTCTTTGGACAAAGAACTGAACAAAGAATGCACACCAGTCCAAGCCAGTTTGAACCAGTCTGTGCCGCTCCGAGATCCTCCTGGCTTCTCTCCCCAGCGGGCACAAAGGCGAGGAGAACATCATTGACTCCAATCTTTGGCCTTCTAACCAGGAAAGGACTTGTGAAGGTGAATGGTTTGCAGACGGAGGGGATATAAAAGAGACAAAACCAGGATAAAAATTAAATAAAAAGTAGCTGTCTTAAACTGTAATTGCAGTCCTCTGCTGAGCACGCTTGCAGATATATAAATGTGATTTACCATCAGCTTGCAACTACAAATCAGGTCTTGAGAAACACTTGTGCTATGAAATTGTTTAATCTCATCAAGCTCTGCTTTCACAGCAAGCCATAAATCACAAAGTCTTTGTTATCATAGACCTCCACCAGCGCCTCTCTGGCAGGCTATGGATCGTGGGTATATATAATCTTGACTGCACAAACACTGGGGTCGGCGCAGGCTGAAATACTTTCATAATAGCCACTGTGCAGCTGGTGGAACACAAGCCTATGATGGATATCTCATTTCCTACAGTCGGCATCTATTTCGAGCAAATTATTACCACATAAATTTCTTGTCAACAGAAACGGCCAATTAATTAAGTTAAAAATTTACTTGTGATCACATCTACAAACCAAATAGAACTGCAAGGCAATTTTCCAGTTACTGAATATACTGCAGGTCAGTTTAATGAATAATTTTTAACTTTGTCATAAACTCAAAGACAGGCTAATATCTCCAGAAACCTGAATGGAGACCAGCTGCCGACAGATTTACACAAAATATATTTATGTGGAATTTGATTGCTGACATCTGGGGACAGAAATAAACTTTCTATAATTACAGAGCCATCTTTGCCGTATATATGAATTTCTTTCACCCAAAAATGCAAATGTGTCCCCAGGAAGTATATTTACATGTTGAGGCAGGGCTGCAATGGGGCTGGGTGACTCTTGGAAAAATCATTGCATTAAATTTCTATGCTAGTGATGGGTTCATTATCATGGGAGAAGACAATAATGGGCAAAAGCCACTTTATCACTGTCATTCACCTCCCACACCCCAAATCAGGATGCTTTCTCTTTGAGGTCATAAGCCACTCAGCACATGCCCAATAGTGGAGGAAGCATTGGGAGAATTTAAGGCTCTGTCAGGTGGGGCAGATTGACACAGATTCTCCTTAAGCTTATTATGTATATAAAACAGACATTCATGGAAAGAAAAGCCAGCAGAGGGCCCTCCATAATTCTTGCTCTAACCATTGTCTCTGAGTTAAAGAAAATCCATAGGTGAGGATAGTTCTCCAGGTGAGGATAAAGAATATGAATATGGGGAACATATGAGATGTGGCTGCTAATTATGATTTACTCAATCAGACACCCATTGTATATAGGATTATGACATCCATTAGGGCAGCAGTTCTCAACCTGGGGGTCGAACGACCCTTTCACAGGGGTCACCTAAGACCATCAGAAAACACATATATAATTACATATTGTTTTTGTGATTAATCACTATGCTTTAATTATGTTCAATTTGTAACAATGAAATTGGGGGTCACCACAACATGAGGAACTGTATTAAAGGGTCGAGGCATTAGGAAGGTTGAGAACCACTGCATTAGGGCCATTATCTATCCCAAATGTAGAGGACATTCAAGGTCCTTCCAATTGAAGCCCAGTCTGTCTAAGAGTTTCACTGTTCCTTACCCCCAATTTGTCATTGCTAAATGATCAAGCTAAACCATCTGGTGTTCCTACAACATGCCCTTCACTTTTTGCACTTCTGTGAGCATTCTTCTACAAAATATTTTTGAGGTCCTTTCCCAAATACATCCATGTGCCAAACCCACCTCTCTTAGACAACTGCCATGGCTTTTCCCAGCCCAGAAAAGACCTCTGCTCTTCAAAAGACATACCTCCTATACAAAACTTGAAAGCCTATCTTTCTATCCTGACAGAATGAGCCGGAGTGAGTTCACAGGCACTGAAGTGTTCAAGGAAATGCCAAACAACCACTTGGTGGGGATATTGTAATGGGGATCCAATGTACATGTGGCGAGGTGGACTCAGTAACTTAAGCTTCTCAGCCCTGGGGGCCTGAATTATATGATAGTTACTTGTGCCTTCATCATAAGCTTCTTGAAGGCAGGAATCATCTTACTCATAGTTTCCTCAGCAGATGGCCTTATACTTTAAAAAATAAAAAAATAAAAGCAGATACTCTAAAAAAATCTAATGAGGGCAGATTTTATGGAGTTTTCCCCATATACTTGCTGCACTCAATTCCAGGAGTGGCATTTGACCACTCCTGCACAACTACCATTAATATGAACATCATTGACTGTGTGCCTATTGTGTTTAGGGCACTTTGTTAGAATTCTGAGAATTCCAGGAGGTAGAAACATTCTCTCCCAGACCAATTTTAATTAGGGAAACAAGCCATACCATGATTGATCCCATAGCACACCCTGAATAAACAGGGCTAAATGATGAATGACCAATGTGTAAAATACAAAATAAGAAAATAAATGTTAAATATATGGTATGGATCATTTTCAGTGTCCGGGTGAACAATTCAAAAAGATTTGAGAGTTTCAGAATCTGTCGTGTACACAAGGTAATCCCAAGTGACTCTTCCTTCTACCACCGCGAAAACCCAGTCCCCAAACTCTACCCCCAAGCCCAAATAGCTCACCCCAGGTCTCCAATCTAGAAGGTGGCTGAGAGGGAATCTTAGCCAGCTGTCCCAAATACTTCCCTTCATTTCTTGCATCACATCCCAGACCCATCACCCATCACACCCCATAATCACTATTCATTTATTGTGGTTAATTCTATGTATCTTGAATCAAATCATTAGGACTCCTTCCCTAGCTCAGGTCTTAGCTCCTTGTGTCTGTGGGTTTTCTTTCTATCAGGAGAACATGTTTCAAAATTTTCCCCTTGACGATGATCTTAACGGTGAGGACATTGCTCAAACATCTAATTTACTAATAATCTGCTCTGGACCTCCCATGCATGAAAATTGCCCTTCCTCCCGCCACTAAATAAGGGTTAAATGCACAAATTGGCCACATTCAAATCTTGACTCAAGCATTACTAATGGTGTGACCTTGGGCTGGTTACTTAACCTCTCGGTGCCTCATTTTCCTTGTCTATAAATGGGACTAAACTAGTTCCTATATTACAGTGTTAGTATGAGTATTAAAATAGATAACACTTGCAACATTTTAAAACAACGCCCATAAGCAATATTTCATAATTTTTTATCTTTAACCAGTATCAAGTTTTGGCATAATAAATCTCAAATTTTTATTTCAAGCTATATAAACTTTGTACCTTTCCATTTATCCTATATTTACCCTGCTGAAGCATCAAGGAAAAATTAACAATAAAAACAAAGATGATGATGATGACAGTAGATGACATTTTTGCCTGTATTATGTTCCAAGCACTGCTATAAACATGTTACATTAATTATCAACAGACCTAGAAGGCAAATATTCTTATTATTCACAAATTACAGATAAGACCTAGAAAGGTTAAGTTACTTACCCAAGGTCATCTAGCTATAATTGGTCAAACTTCAGATTCATGCTCTTGCAATTTAGTGTTATTATATTTGTCAGCAATTCCTTATCACTGCTCAGGCCCTCCTTTATCCTCTATTTTTTCTAGAAATGTTTTAATTATTATTATTATTCTCAAGGAGCTTACAGCTAAAACAAGGAAGCTGGATAAATATATATATATATATATATATATATATATATATATCACATTCAAATTAAAAACAAACAAACAAAAACTTGTTCAAATCCATCCACACCTATTTCTATCCACTCAGCAAAAATAGTTTTTCAGAACATATATAACCATAGCACCACATCACTAATTAAAGATTTTAGGCAAAATAAATGAACATTCCAGGGAAATTTAATTAGCTTCTGGGTTCAAACTTAGTACTGGTTTTCAGGAGGGAGGGATAGGTCAGGGCAAGTTCCATAGTAGAGCTTTTGTAAAATTAGATTCAGGATTTCTATAAAAGACAGTGTTATATTACAGAGACAATGGACAAGAAACTTGGGGAATTACCCATATGCTGTCTGAGTGCTACTACAAAGGCAGGCAATAGTCTATGGTGAGTCACTGCTGACTGTCAGATTAGCTTGTTGAGGGTCATCGCAGCCAGAGTGTCAAGGTCAGGATAAAACAGTGGAACAAAGCAGCAGTGAACAAAGCCTGTCCCCCAAGCCAACCTGCTGGCTATTAGGGATGTAGGTGACATAAGTGATGATTATATTATGGTCTTACAAGTGTAGCACTTTATAGTGTATAAAGCACTTTCACAGTCATTATCTCATTATGTTTTTAAAGGATTTCCTATGTAAGACTCCATAATAGTCAAACCAGCAGAGGAAACTTCACTTTCAGGAGCATATTTCCACAGTTGAAGAAAGATACCTATTTTGAGTTAGGTAACCCACATAAGAGAAGATAAGCACCAGAGATGTTGATTTATTAATAACTACCCATCTAAGAGCGATTTCCAACCTGTGTGCTGTAAGAACTTTTATAACCTGCAATCCTGCAATACCTGACTATTTAGTCAGGGGCACTGACCTCTTTTCCCTTAGATTGTCAAATAGAAAAATGACAACAGCCATCCAGTGTGAATGAATCAAAATCATACCATTTTTTTTTTGTCAGATCGACAAAAAAATATAAAGTATTTTTTGGTGTGACGTAGAATTTTAGTAATTAGTTTATATGTGCCATGAAATGAAAAAAGGTTGGAAATTGCTGATCTAAGATAGTATCCTGGGAAAACAAATTAAAACGTGGGTCTCTACATTCAAAGAGCCTTTGTGTTAAATGAGGAAGGAACACACACACATAGTAAGAGATCACAGCGACTGCTGTGCATGGTGCTGATGACGGATAGTTCTCACTGCTCATTTTCAAACAGACAGAGATGATGGCAGGTGGAACATGCAAGAAATGCACCACAGAAAATAGGGGATGTGAGCTGGGCCTTTAAGAATCCTTAGGATCGGATAGTTGGGAGGAAAAAAGTGAGGTTGCATATATAGTGAACATAGATAGAAGCCTATTTCTTAAATGAAATTGTCCTATAGGATTTCCTTACCTTATGTATAATAAAGTAAAAAGGAAAATATAAACAAAAGCTAAACAAGGCAAGGGGCATAAGCAGATGCAAGAAAAATTGTAAACTGGAATTCAATGAAAAGAAGACTCTGGATTGACCAGAGATATATACAGCTCATCTCCAAACAATAAATCACCAATAATTTTACAGAGGAATCCAAAAAATCCAAAGGATTCTCATTAATGCTATAAAATCTAATCAGAAGCAAACTATATAGGCATGCTTATCTTTTTCTTCTGACTTGGTAGTGGATTCTATAAATACTGGGGAAAAAACTGAAAAATAAAAAACTAACAAGTATGCAAACTCACATGAGTACAAATATTCCAAGACTAAGAGAAGTGATCCAAAATCAGAAAGTAAACTCTGATGAAGAAATTTGAACAGAAGGTGGGAGGAGAGAAGCCAGGTTGGCTAGTCTAAGAAAGATCATATGCCCCTTCAGCAGAGCCATTCTCCTTCCATTTTCTCAAGCTACAAAACATGGAAGACATGCTCCTCAAACTGAACTCCGAGGATAAAAGAAACTAGTCTTATTTAAGCTGGAATGATAATTAAAAAGTCACCCACACTGTGTACTCCCAGAGCCCCTCAAACGTTATCAAAGGGAAAAGAGAGCATGGCAAACATGCAGACCTGCTAGAAAATAACAAGATAACCAGAAAGAGAAGACAGACGCACCTCATGCAAAACTAAAAGAACCCCGCACCACAAGGAATAGAAGCAATGTCATGATAGTTTTATGCTATAAAACAACTTAAGAACAAGAGTTTAATTAAGTGAGGGTTCTGCTTCAGCCATAATGTGACAAGCTCGCTATACCCTATCTCTTCCACTGATTATAACTGAAAACTGTGCAAAATACAAAAAGCAACTACCTGGGGATGGTGAAAAGTAAACAAAAGCAGGTGTATTGTGGAGAAGTTACCTACTAACAGGGGAGTTTCCAGGTTTATTTGTCTTTTTCCTTGTGCCTTTGTCCCAATTGCAGGCCCGAATCACAGAGCTGTGTGACAAAGCAGCAGTGTAGGGAGCTAAAACCCTGCTTTCTATTTCTATCTCAAATTTTTGAGTGAAACTGACATTAAAAAGGGGATAGGGAGCTTAAGGACTGGGAGGTATGGAGGGAATTCCATAGCAGAGGGAGCTGGAGAAGGGAACCTTCTAATTCTATATGGCTCACCTCGGAGCTGTGCATAGGCAGGACATATCCAAAACAGAGTGGCAAGGCCTCTAAGGCTATACACCACCACCCAAGTTTCATGTTAGCTTTTTGAGTGGTAAATGCACTAGACAGATTAAAGGAAGATGGTGAAGGCTTTGAAAACTGAACTGAGATTGGAACCCACAGAAGACAAGATAATCTGTGGGCTGAAAGTAATGAGTAAGATTCCCTGCTTTAAAAAAAAAAGGAAAATTAAATTTCCTTCTTAGGATTACAATACAACCCAATGTCAAAGAAATATAATGTTCAAAATGTCTGGGATACAATCCAAAAATTACTCAAGAAGTAGGAAAATGTGACCAACATTCAAGAGAAAAGAAAAATAATATGTACCAACTCTAAGATGACCTACATGTTGAAATGATCAAATAAAGACTTTAAAGCAGCTATTATAAGCATGCTTCATGAGGTAAAGTTAAATACACTTGAAACCAATGGAAAAGTAGAAATTCTCCAGAGATAAATAGAAAATACCTAAAAATTGGAAATGTTAGAACTGAAAACGCAATATGTGAAGTGAAAATTTTACTGAATGTCTCAATAGCAGTATGGAGATAATAGAGGAAACAGCCAGGGAACTTGAAGACAAATGAATATAAATTATCCAAGCAGAAGACTAAAGAAGACAATGTTTTTTAATGAACAGAGCCTCAATGACCTGTGGGACAATACGAAAAGGCCTAACACAAATGTCATTGGAATAACATAAAGAGGAAAAGAACAGACTGTGCAGAAAAAGTATCTGAATACAAAAAGTATAAAAACTTAATATATTTAGTGAAATAAAAAGTTAACAAATTTAAGAAGATCAATAAACACCAAACAGGATAACCAAACAATTTTTTTTTTATCAATTGAAAAAAACTTAAGGAGACAAAATAAAGACTGAAACAATATCACTCAGAACTAAAAAGCAATTTGGAAAGATCAAAGAACAGAGGCACCACACTAAAAATCAGATTACTGGCAAAGCAAAAGATCCAAATAATCACATTAAATGTACATGGAAAAAAAGACAAAAATTAACATAATTACATCAGCTAATACTCATAAAAGATAAAGATGCTATTCTTACAAAACATGGAACAGAAAATATGTTCAAACATCTACTACAAAAAGTCCCCCAAATAAAGAGACAAATCTGCAGATCCAAAGAGTTTATCAAGTTTCAAAAATAATACATAAAATAATCAACAGTCAGATAAATTTTATTTAAGTTACTGAAATACAAGGGGAATTTTTTTTCTAGACATCCAGATACAGAAAAATAATCCCATTTAAGGAAGAAAACTCAGGTTGACTTCAAACTCATCCACAAGATGATCCCAAGAGACAATGAGAAACATTTAAAAATTATTTTTAAAAATAGTGTATATCCTAAAAATATTATACCCAACTAAAATGTCATTTAAATATAACATATACACAAAATTTAAGAAATCCAGGACTCATGAACCCTTTATTAAAAAGAAAATGTCCTGAGGGAAAAAAATCACAACAATTGGAGTTGGAATACAAATTAAGGAGTGGAAAAGCTATGATCCAAACACTGGTAATGACCCCTGAGTTCATTTGAAAATAGAATTAATACTGAACAAATAAGGAACGCATTGTCATAGAAGATAATACAACTGTCATTGACAATATGAAAATAACAATGTAACTAACACAAATCAAGAGGTACAAGGAATGATAGGAGAAGCTGCGATCTTCATCTTTCAGAGCAGATCCTGTCTAAAACACACACATTTGGTTAGAAATAATAACCATTCTAATCTCAAAACATGTATAGTCTCATTTCTTAGCATTAGAGTGACTGTTGATCCCATTTTTATAAAAGTAGGAGTGTTTCATTATTCCCTCTTTCTCTCTTGCAAAGCAGTTTGTACAAATACATAATCTATAATTTTTACCACACTGCTGCTATGTTCTAACTCAACAAGTCACTACCTACAACAGAAACATTTGGAGTGTATTAAGTACTCCACTTGACTTCGCAAAGACACACACACACACACACACACACACACACACACACAAATGCATACAATATTTAACTCTAATATCTGGCTATGCATTATCTATCCCCAAGAAATGGTTGTACTCTTATAGACATGGTCAGTTTAGAAATATCCCAATTGGTTTTTAAATGTATATACGCAACTGTGCTTCAGGTCCATTATAGCCTGATGATCTAATTTGATGTTTAAAATGTCACTTTCTCAACTCATTTCTTTAATTCTTCCAATTTATATGCAATAACTTTAGATACCATTAACTAAAGAGAGGAAATATGTGCAGATATATTTCTCTTCCTGGTGTGTTTTATTTTTAAATATTCATAAAAGACTCATATAATGACTTATTCTAACACCAAAAACTTGTGTTATTGAAACAGTTTATGATACACTGTACAATTAAGAGGTAGAGTTGGAATATCAGTGACAATGAAAAGTGTACTCCAATGTTCAAAATGTATATTTTGCTTTATCTTTTTAAAAAGGCAGTTAAAAATCCATTAAAGATATTTGAAGATAATACAAATCACAACAGCAATAGAGATACTTGTTTGATGCTCCCTGTGTGGCAAGTACTCTGCTAAGAACTCTGCAAGGATCTCTACAAGGATCATCTCATTTCATCCTGTGAGTTAATGTCTTTTTTATTCTTCTAATCTGGGGACACTGAATGGGGGAAAAAAGCTAGACTTAGTTTCTCATTGAGCTTGGTCATATGTATTTATTAAGTACATATGTATTAAGTATGAGGATATGGCAAAGTTTATGAAAGTAATATAACAATTACATATCATCCACAAAGGCAACACACTTTTAACAAACTCTGAGTGAAGTAGTGTGTATCTGATTATTATTCTGATTCCCTAATATATATGATGTGACATTAATAACAATAACTGTCAGTGAAGTATCAGTTTTAAAAGCTTAAACCCAATGGTTGTCAAGGCATAAATATCCTAGATAGTTTCATAAAATTCATCAAAAGAACTAGCCTACAATGTCTAGTTCTTGGTTATAAATGAAGACTAAGTCCTTCGATGAAGCCAGGTGAAGAACTTCTGTTCTAAAGGAGATTCATGTTGATCTCTTCCATACAAACTATCTATATAGCACTGCTGTGAAGTCCTCCACTAAGAAGTCTGCTCTAAGAGAAAGGATGCTGTGGTTATATAAGCAAGTCCACAGTGAAAAAATACAAGTAGTCCCCCAGACCAGTGTTTTTTTAACATGTGTATTTGGAAACAGGCCTGTTTGACAAAGAATTCCTTCAATGAGTATGCTTGGAAAATGCTGAGACATTACTCTAGAACTTCACTCTTTCATATACTAATATGCAATCATGCCCAAGAGGGAAATAGAATTCAAACCATTCTGAAGACAGACCCTTTCTTCATGGCACACAACACAAACATCTACCCGAGCCGGGACACTTTCTCCTCACAAACCATGGTTCCCAGGGTCATGAAGAGCCGTAGACATCTAGAAACAAGCAGCCCCTGGCTGAGCCTTGGGAGAGCCAGGTCCCTCTTCCACTGGGGCTCCTCTTCCACCGAGGAAGTCTAAACATTAGTGGACGCATGGTAACCTCCTTCCCTTCGCGGACAAACCTTCCTGGGCAAAGTCCAAGGGGGTCTCTGTGACTGCACTCGGGGTTCTCTCCAGCGAGGTCAGGTGGGAATGATGACATGCTATCCTCTGAGGGGAGTGTAACAGGAAACTAGTGGTTCCCTCATGCGGGGATGGTAGGTGGAGCCCGCCAGCATCTTTGCTTTTCATACTGGGTGACTGACTCCATGGAAAGCCACATGTAAGTCAGGGCCCTCCTTTCCCCTGCCTCAAGGGCCACTGTTCCACTCTTCAATGCTACACTCCCTTTTAGTGCACTGGACGCTGCTGCGCTGGTCACACACACATGGGACTCTTAGGCAAAGATAATAATAGCCCTGGGGTAAACGCAGTTTCCAAAATTCGACTGCTTGCACTTACTAGTAGTTCTTCCTCTAGCTTTCCAGTGTCCACATGGTTGTGCAGACAACCACAACTAAGCAATACCCAGGCCTATGTTGTGTCCACTGACCCTATACTTCTGGCCCAAAGGAGATCACAGACTGACCTACTGGAAAATAATACAGAAAGATCGATAGGCTAAAACAGCAAATGCATATTTAATCACTGGTATTAGGAACATTCCTTTGCCACCAAGCAAAAGCCTGGAAAGTTGAAAACTTGTGTCTCAACTGGCAAGCAGACATTTTTTATAAGGCAGAAATTCTTGCTTACATGTAGGTATGCAGTAAGATTGTTTAAGAGGTCACTCTTGACTTGGCCTGGATAGCCTAATGTTCTGTGTTTGGGCAGAGGATAAGGGAAAGAGACAACTATTCTTTGTGACTATTTCTACTTCACATACAGAATCAATTAAAATAACAATAATTATTGATGGAAACTTCATCACTGATTACCAACTTAATTGCTTATGTGAAGTCACACAACTCTTTTTTTTAAAAAAAAAAATGTTTTATTGACTTTTTACAGAGAGGAAGGGAGAGGGATAGAGAGTTAGAAACATCAATGAGAGAGAGAAACATCCATCAGCTGCCTCATGCACACTCCCTACTGGGTATGTGCCCGGAACCAAGGTACATGCCCTTGGCTGGAATCGAACCTGGGACCCTTGAGTCCGCAGGCTGACGCTCTATCCACTGAGCCAAACCGGTTAGGGCACAATTCTTAAGTGAATATCATGGCATCAGTAAAGATCATGCAACTTCCCCCAGCTTTGTGGATAGCATGTGCAATGGAATTGATTTAATTAGAGCTCTTACATTGCAACCTGCACTCCTTCCTGAGCTATCCTTGGCTGGAGCATTCCTCTGTTCCTCTTTAATGCTGTCCTAAGCTGGAATAAAGCAAGGTGCCCAGCAAGAAGCATTGGGTTGCATCACAGAGGGGATTAAAATGCTCACTATGCCCTGGCTGGTTTGATTCAGTGGATAGAGTGTCAGCCTGCGGACTGAAGGGTCCCAGGTTTGATTCCAATCAAGGGCACATGCCTGGGTTGCGGGCTCGATCCCCAGTAGGGAGTGTGCAAGAGGCAGCTGATCGGTGATTCTCTGTCATCATTGATGTTTCTGTCTCTCTCTCCCTCTCCCTTCCTCTCTGAAATCAATAAAAATGTATTTTAAAAAATAAAATAAAATGCCCATTATGAGGTAAGACTCTAGTCACAGCAGAAGGAAAAGAAGACAGGCCATTAAAAAAACTGGGCTTCTCATGGACATAGACAATGAGGCAGTGAGAGCCTGGGGTGAGGGGTGTGGGTGGGCTGGAGGGGGGTCAATGGGGAATAAGGACATATGTAATATTTTCAATATTAAAGAATTATTAAAAAATAACAACAACGATAGAAAAGCAACCCTAAAAAAGGGGGGCAGGGGGCTGCAGGCAGTAAAATATTGGTTGAAAGAAACTGAAAACACCACAGCATCCAAACTCCTTGCCCCGCTTTGCTCGATCTGAGCCTTGGAAGCTCCTGGCTTCGCAATCTACCCTCAGTCCATGGCTAATCATGCCTCAGTCACACAGGTCTTCCTCCAGGCTTTCCAATACAAGATGCTGGTTCCTGCCTTGGGTCTTTGCATCTGCCTTTCTTCTGCCTGAACTCTACCCCTACCCCCGCCCCCGCCCCCACCCCCAAGTTTATCTTCATGATTTAGATCTCAGCTCGAATGTCCTCTCCTCAGGGAGGTCTTTTCTGAATATCCGAGATAAAGGAGTCCATCTCCCCAACTGGACACTTTCCATCGCATCATGCTAATGCATTTTCTTTGAGCCACTACCCAGTGCTAGAAAGTACATGGTTTATTTGGTTACTTGTTCATTGCTTGACAGCACCTATTGATATATTAATTATACAAGAGCAGAGACTGTTGGCCATCTTTACTGCTGTGTCCCAGGGTCCAGAACAGGGCCTGCACAGAGTAGATGCTCTGTAAATACTGACAGAAATAAATAAGGGTAGTGGCTTGAGGGAATGGTAAATTAATGTTCATCTCAAGGCCACCACTTCTGGCGCACCCCACAGTGGGTAGTGATCAGAACATACATCAGATAACAGGACAGCTAGGCCTAACCTGTCACCTACTGGGTGTGTGACCTTCAGTAATTTACTTAACTTCTCTGGACCTCAGCTTCCACCTCTATAAGTGGGTTTACATAAAGGACTGATCTCACAGGGCTGTGGTAGAATTTTTTTAAATGCGCGCAAAGAACTTAAATAATTCATCCTGTAGTAAATATCGCTCTCTTTGTTGTTGTTATTGCTATTAGTTTTTCTTACTATATACCATGAAAAAGCTCAGGAACTAAAAAACCTTCAAGTGTGAGCATCATTTTTAAAAATTCCTTGTCTAACAGCCTCCTCATTCAAGATAACAATGCACATCGATAGATGTTCTCTTCTATCTCAATATATTATGGAGTCAACATTTTCAAAAGCCGAGCAACCTCATCTTCTGGATGGCCCAGCAAATGTGCACTGTCCATACCTGCACAGTCCTGCCCCCTTTCCAGCATACTCATGAGCAGTCCTTATGAATAATTTGGTTGGCGAAAGCAAAGTTTCCATTGTTGAAAGCTATGGGAAAGACTCTTAATTCAAACAGTATTAGGTTGGTGGATGAGGCAAATTGAAACATGTAAAATTTATTGGACACCATAAAAGGGAAGTGGGGAGAGGGCCAAGGAGATGGGGGGTTCGATTACTGCTGAATTGCTGGCATAATAACCTGCAGCACATCACAGGGCTACAAGCACTCTCCCAGATGATTGCTTTATGTCACCACTGATGCTACTGGCCCATCAACTATGACCCTGGGAGCAGCAAACCCCATCATAAGAGAGAGAAAAATGTAAATTTCAAAATAGATATATAAATATTCGGTGGCCCAGTGCTCCATTAGTCATTTATATTCCTGACTTTGGAATGCAAAAATGTAAATCCAGGGCCCTTCTGAAGTCAGAAGTCACCCAGGGTTCACATAATAATCTCTCTGACTAGAGCTAAACTGTGGTTGGCAATAAAACCTCAGGGGCCAATAAACTCACCAAACATGCTGAGAGAAAACAAGGGGGAGATACACTCTTGACCTCAAATGAGGGAGAGAGAGATTGACTAATGAAGCCCACCCCACAATGTTGGAGATTTCTCTGCTCCGATGGAGCTGTACGGACAGCTGAGTTACTCACGGGCAGGCTGACGTCCCTGTAAGCAGAATGCTCCAAAGCTCATTCTCCAAGCCCTGAGGAACATGGGGCTTTTTATGATTTACTGCCATTTTATTGCCACTGGAAATGGACACAGGGCACACACCCAGAGTTCTAAACAGAGGTAAGTGATGTCCTTGGTGCAGGCTTTCCTAACGCCCTCTTTAAAAATGAAATCATTAAGAGTTACATCAGACTGAGTTCGAGCTAACATAACAGGGGTGAGGGAGGCAAAGGGGCAGCGGGTAGAAATACTACAAAGCCCAAGAAAGGGAAATCCCTGCAGCATGGCCTCATGAAATAGAAGCACAGAAGCACGCACTAGCCGGTCATTCCTGAACACGAGAGAGGAAAGAGGCAGAGCACCCAAACCTGTGCGGCCGGAGGGGAGGTGATCTACCCCACCTTCCTGGGAGAGCAAGCCAAGCACAGGAGTCTATGTCAGCATCACACTGCAGATTAGGGGCAATTTGGCCCAGAAGCTGAACCTTCTAATACCTCCTCCTCCAGGCCCTGGACTTTCACACCAGACTGTGTTTGGAACAACTCCTCTCTTCTTCATTTCATATCCCATAGCAGGGGATTACCCATTTATTTTACTTACATAAAAGCCCACCCTCCAGATTTGGGGTTTAGGGAAGTGACTTATACTGTGTACCAGGCTGATTCAGGAGATATTTTAGGAGCTATGCAGATAAATATGTGCAAATCACTATAATAGCAATATACAGTATTGATGTCCATTTCATGATCATCGCTTAGGACATGACCTAGTAGGTACTTAGGGTTTTAAAAAGTGAATGGATTTAAAGAAAAACATTAATAATAGTACCCATGTCTGTAGATAGGGAAGTACCATTCCAGAAATATCCTCAACACGTTTTCCAAGTTGATTTTGTCAAATAAAACATTTGATACATAAACATAACTGATTATGCTCACAAGATCGATAACCATAGATGGAATCAGTATCTTCATTCAAGAATACTATGTGTATGGTGGAATATTATTCAGCCACAAAAAAAGGAATGGAATTCTGCTACACAGTACAACATGAACAAACCTTGAAAACATTATGCTAACAGAGATAAGTTGGACATAAGAAGACAAATATTCTGTGATCCCATGTCTACAAGGCATCTAGAATAGGTAATTCAAGAGACAGAAAGTAGAATGTAGGTTATAGGTGCCAGGGACAGGGGAAATGGAGCGTTACTGCTTAATAATTATGGAGTTTCTGTTGGGAGGATGACAAAGTTTTGGAAATAGTGGTGATGGGTGCACAATGCTGTGAATGTAATTAATGCTACTTGTACACAAATTGTATGGTTAAAGTGTCAAATTGTATGTTACACGAATTTTACAATTTAAAAAATAATAATGTAATATAGCAAAAACTTTGGCTTGTATACTTTAAATGGGCGAATTATATGGTATGTGAATTATATATTAATAAAGCTGTTATAAAACAAAGAATATTATGTGCATGAAGTTAAGGTCATTCTTGCCTAGAAACAGGAGGCTGCATATAGTGAGCCATGAAAACTCTTATTAACCATGGGAATGTCATGGGAAAAATCATCTGTTTCATCATGCCCCTGAGTAGTCCCTAAGGAATTAAGCATGGCTATCTTGGATCCATCCAAGAGAAATTACTTATATTTTGTACTTATCAGGACTCTTGACAATGTGTCCCTCCTATATCATCACCCATAAGAGTTATTTGGGAAGTTTCAGACTCTATTAATTTGGATCATCACCCAGAGACTGAATATTCTCTGGAATCAAAACTAACTTGTTTCTTATGGTAGCTCTAGTTTCCAAATGCTCCTGAAGTTTCAAATTGCCATCCACTCAATTTAAATATGAATTCGAGGGCATCCCAAAACTCATAAAAAACGCCACTTTGTATCAAATATAAAGTTAATAATGATATTGTACCAAAAATATATGCTAGTAATTCAAAGTCCAATGTACTGAGTTATAAGTGAAGAGGCAGTGTAGCATAGTGTCATAAACATGGGATTTAATAAACAGACCTACGCTAAGGGCAGCTTTACCACCTAATAACTTTTATTAGGCCCTGTACCTTAGTTTCCTAATCTGGAAAATTAAGATAATGAATCTTTCCTCAAACAGGTAGTGTGAGAACTAAATGAGGTACCATGATGAAGAGCACAGTACTACTGGCATATAGCAAATGTCCAATAAATAGCAGTTAAATACATGCCCACAAACATTAACGAAGCATTATGGAGTCTAGAGAAAGCAGGGAGAGTGAATAGGAAACTGTCAGTGTGTCCCTTGCAGGGAACAGTAATCCTGTTGCCATAAAGAAGAACACTATGGAAGCAGGTGCAACTCTCCCGATTCTGTCATTATTGGGAAGGAAAAAACACACACACACACATCTAATCACCTTGATTCTGAAACAAAAGCATTTATTACTGCTACTAATATTAATATTAACATCTATTGTATACTTACTATGTGCCAAATACTTTGATAAACACTTTTTTTTTACTATCCTATTAAATCCTGCCAACAACTCTATGAGGTAAGTAGTTTTAGTATCTCATTTCCTAGATCAAGTTCATCAATAGGGCAAATAACTGACCTGAAATCACATAGGGATTAAAGGTTAGTGCCAGAACTCAAAACCCAGGCAGTCTGGCCTATGACATTACCACTGGGCCATCATCCATGCTTACTTAGCAATCTTGAGATGGTTCATATCCTTTACCAGCTACCCTGATACCAAGAAGGGGAACCTCCTAGACAAAAGATGTGAAGAAGCTGGTAGCTCCCTGACCACCATCCATTACCCAAATGCAAATAACACATCAGACTTCTAGGTAGTACATACCTCCTTATAGATGAACTAATAAAATCATCTCTAACTTGTGGATGAACTAATAATAACAACAAAGCAAGACACCTGCAAGACTGACGATGTGTCTTCACTCACAATGACCAATGTCCAGTCACCTTGAGACTCAGCCCAGAAGAGCCCGCTGGTTCTCCTCTGACCTCCCCCGGAGCCCACTCTTACGTACAACATGAGGCCCGGCACCAACCCTTCCACGTGCTCAGCATAGACAGGCAAAGCTCCTGCCCAGGTGGGAAGTGAGCAGCACTTGTCAGGAATGGCCCAAAGTGAAGCAGGCACATGCCTCTGAGTGCTCCCAGGAGAGAGATTCAGAAGCTGGCTGCCCCGGTGGGAGCATGTCAGGGAGAAGTGACTTTCTTAACCAGCAGCCAGCAGCATTTGATAGAATCACAGAGCCCTGGCCTCCATTGCTGATGGTTGACACCTGATACTCAACTCTCAGCCCACATGGAAGAGCAATAATAAAGTCATTGCCCTCAAAGGAAGAGCGCCACACTGCTCAACCTTTCCTTGGAAAATAGGAGGCTCCTCCATAGAAACATGAATGAAGTACAGGGAATGGCTAAGTGATGGGGAAAGATTTAAATGGGACTAGTTCACAATTTTCCTGCTTCTGCCTCCTGTTACACACACACACACACACACACACACACACACACACACACTGCCTCTGTGAAGGTCCCAGAGGTCATGGGGATCAAATATAAATGTTAAAAGTTGAAAAGGGAGAATCCATTTCAAGTGACTTAAAGGATAACTGTCATTGGAATTAATGTGGCTGGAATGTTTAAAATTGCCATAGGTTCCTTCTCTGTTGAAAGGTGTCAGGTTTCTGTCTTGAAAGCTAACTGTCTTTCTGTGATACCATGCTGAAGGTTTATGCTATCACAGACAGGTCCAGGCCAAGGGAAGCTTATTTAATTTACCAAACTCCCCACAGAAATTGGCAAGGATGAGTCCAAAAGGTTAAGCATAGGGCATCGTCCCTCTCTCTCTCTCCATTTCCCACATTATTATCGTATCCATTTCACTTTCCTTTCTCGAAGGTATCTGGAAATATGTTTTACATTCTCCACTGGGCCCCTCTCCTTTAGTACTCAGGGTTCCTCTCCTAAGAATAAAACAGACCAGACATATTGAATAGGAATCTGTGCTTCTCTGATGAAGCAAAGCTCTGCAAGTTAGAGGGATGAAATCCCAGTGAGTGAGCTGCTCTCCAGACAGATATCACTGTAACTAAGGAGGGCCCCCAAGTTAGAACCTGAACTATCACAGGATCACCCATCACCAAAATCCACTGACTTCTTTCTTTCCATATGTATGCCTTTTCAACAAGTAAATCTCACCCCTACATGCTATTCTTCCATTCGAGCACACAGTGAGCATGGAACACATAGCTGGGAGATATCTAAATCAAAATACAATCTGCAATTAAAGGCTATTTTTAAAGTATGCTGCCCTGGCCGGTGTGGTTCTGTTGGTTGAGCGTTGTCCCATGCACCAAAGTCACTGGTTTGATTCCCAGTCAGGGCACATGCTCAGGTTGCAGGTCCAGTGATTGTGGGTTGTCTCCTGTAAGTGTATGTACAGGAGGCAAGCGATAGATGTTTCTCTCTCTCTTCCTCTCCCTTCCTCTTTCTCTAACAACAATAAAAATATTTTAAAATAATAATAAAACATAAAAGTATACTCATTCAAAGTGTAATTGTACATTATTAAAATAAGACATAACTCATAGCAAATATTCAGAAGTTAGATTGATAAAATACATTACAATTTTTTTTTGGAGAGGAGTATTTGACCACTTTCATGGCTTGAATTGCCAGTGTGTGATGATGATAAAACACAGACTGAATTTTAGTTGGTTTTACTAGTGTTTTTAAACTTTCCACAGACAATGCATCTTCTCATTGTCTGCCCCAGGAGCAGACCACTCTCGCTGCCCTGCCCTTGATACTCCACTACAAACAGCACTGAAAATAAACTTACTAGTGCTGAGAGTTATGTATAAAATACATCTCTCTAAAAATCTCTAAACATCAGAAATGTTGAATGAGCATGTTTGCATATGGGAGAAAATTCCCAGGGATGGACCCAGTGATTTCAATATCTATCTCAAATTTTCAAATTTTCTAGAAAGAAAAATGAAGATAAGTGATGGTGCTGAGCTCTTCATCACAATGACAAAGTAATACTAACTTTTCATTGGAGGAATCTGTAATTAAATAGCCTGGACCATGATACATATATTGCAATTTATAATAAAATCCCTTTAAATTCCAGAAAATCATTAAGGTTCTCTGGACCAAAACAAACCAACAAACAATATCCCATTTCCAATTAATTTCTTATTCATCATAAGCCCACTTTAAAGTGAGTTCCCTCTGTCAGGAGCCATTTAAAGCCCTGGCTTACCTTGGGAGAGCTAAAGAAATCACACGAGTAATATGACTGCTAGGATGGAACCGATCACATGATGCCATCGATCTGTATTAACCTATTCCCATTGACCGTACAGCTGACTTGGCTGCATATTTTATTCATTGGCTTTATAGCTGGTCAGTTGTATCTTCGTAAATTCAATACCTTCCAAACTGAAACATATTTTATTCTCTCCAATATGTGCCTTTCTGCTACATTTTATTTCGTTTGGTATTCTTCCTAATCAATTCTCTTGTGAGCTTCATTTCTCTCAGCACAATGTATCTATTGTTAGGATTTATTTCTTTCAAAATGATTTAAATCTATTTTGTTCAGTGCTGCCTTAAAGCTCCTATATGCCCTATCCATTTCCTCACTGGTCCCATCCACTGGGCCATGTGATCTGGTTCATAGTCCATCTTCCAAGTTAAGGAACGATGTACTTTCCTAGCTTGGTCTAATATGAAATGATACTGGCTTTTTATCTATTGTGGCAATGGTTGTGGACTAAGTAATAAGAGTGATATGTAGCCACATGTAGGAATGCTAGCATATTTCAGGGATTCAGTGCCGAGATGGGTAACTGCAGGCTCCTATTGTCCTCAGTATGAAGTCCTCTCTCTAAATCAATGCTTCTGAAATTCTAGGTATCGTTGCCAACAGATGTAAAGTACGCAATAACCAAGTCCTCACTCGTAAATCCTTGTTGACTTAAAAAATGGCTGAAGATTGCCTTCTTTGGTAATATTAATTATGAGTCACTTTTAATTTAGGTTGGCCCTAGATTTTATGTTCTCTGTAAGACTTCAAAAGTTCATTTTGCACAATAAAATTATTTTATTATTCATAAAGAAAAATAAAAGGCAATAAAAGACATGGCATTTTAATGACCTTTTTGATGATTTGCCTCCTAAGATGACTAGAAAAGGTCTGGGAGAGAAGCCCAAAGAGGAAGACCTAGAAGGTAAAACTGGAAAAGTACATGGAGGGTAAGGTTAAGGGGACTTTAGAAGCCTGGGGAAGGGTCTGTGGCCATATCCCAAATTAAAGGAGAAGTGCCTGAATGTTTTTAAAGAGAAGAGTTGACATGATAAAAGCACGTTGCTCCTACAAATCAGGTTGTAACTTCCTAAAATAAAATGAACTTGAAATAAACTCATGATGGCGTGTTAATCATGCCCAGAATGTGACAGTGGAGAGGTACACCTTGTTTAAAAAAACAACTATTTCCAGTAGGAAAAAAAAAAAAGAAGAGAAAAGAAGATGGGAGGAGAGAAGGAAGTCTTCTTTGGAAACCAGGAAAATTAAGCAGGAATGCATTAAGTTAACATATAAAAAATAATGCAGAATTACAGAATATATATTATAGAGCATAACACATGTGCGCATGATCAAACATAAAATAAAAAGACTGGTGGTATGGAAAATATGAGGTCCTTCAAAGAAAACAACCATGTCTAATTGGAGTTAATGACAGAAAAATTAGGGAACATAAATACACAAATACCCTCAATATTATTAGCACTGGTTTTTAATCAGAGAAATAAGAATAGTATTTCCAGATTGGCCCTAATAGAGCATGAAAATCAAGAAGGAAGGATGCCACTACAGATGAAATTTGGGGTATATAATTAATAAAAATTAACAAAGGAGGTTGGAGAAGCAAGAAGGAAACAGCCAAAGACACCAAGTCAGTATGACTGCCTGGGAAACATTCCGCTCCATGGAGAGTTTATGAAGTCATTCATGAACAATGCCCAAAGGGAGAAAACAAGCCTCCTGTTGGAAAAGAGGGTGGATGCAATAAGCAAACAACAAAACTCAAAGAACAGCGAGAAGGTGGAATTACTAGGGTCTGGTGGTGGTGTTATTTTCTCCATTATAAAATTACATGTTCAAATTGGAAAGTTAAGAAATAAAAAATAAAATCGAAACAAAGAAAAGAATGAAGCCCTAGAGAGCTTATGAGACATGAAAAGCTTGTTCTCTTAGACCCAGGCAAAAACATTTAATTTTATATTAGCAACAAAAAAATCTTACAGATATGATCATAGAAATCATGTTACAATATTTCAGAAATCACAGGAAAAAAGCATATGCATGCAAATATGTTAATTTTAAGGAGGAATCAAAGATTCTGAAAATAGTAGGGATGCAGATTCCCACCCAAAATATAAAAGATTATATTAAATAGGCCAAGTCACCTTCTCTCTCTCTCTCTCTCTCTCTCTCTCTCTGTCTGTCTCTCTCTCTCTCTCTCTCTCTCTCTCTCTCTCTCTCTCTCTGTCTCTCTCTCTCTCTCCCCCCCCCCCCACCCCGTTGCCCCTTTTGGAAATGTTTTTTAAACAGGTAGATCTGTAAGACCATAGATATAGTATAGCAATATATACAACAAAAAACTCTCAGGATATTGCTGCGGAGAGAGAGAGAGAGAGAGAGAGAGAGAGAGAGAGAGAGAGAGAGAGAGAGAGAGAGGGAGAGAGATTCAAACAAATTCATAGCAGATCAAATCCATATACCAAAAAATAACTTTTGAACCCTGAATTAATGCTCATGAGAATGGAGTTTCCTCGAGACTTTCTACCACATTTCATTCTTTCCTCCAGACTGTTGAATAAAACCTAGGAATCTATGTCTATTGGCTAAAACCAAGGACAAAGAATACAAGAAGCAAAGCAAAAGTGTCCATTTAGGTCTGAAAACTCAGTCTCCCAAGTAAGGGATGGGAGAGTTTTCCTGGTCAGTAGCTTACGTAAGAATAAAGGCCCAGCAGGCCCTGTGGACTCAGCGCTACTGTAACAACGCACAGCAGATGCTCAGCGTCCCTGGACGCCCTCCAGCCGACAGCACACGACTGTCTGCATATCCTGGGTGGGATGCAGGATGAAACATTCCTTCCAACCCTAAGATCCCATGACTCTAATATGAACACAAATCCCGGCCGGTCACCTGTATGGTTAGTACTAAATAACTGCAGAGGAGAAAATCATAGGGGAAAAAAAAGGGTGATTAAAACATTTCCTAAAGCCACTGATTTTATAATAGGCCGCACACAAAAGCCTTTTTGATATTTGCACTAATGACCAGAAGGCACTGCTTTTCCACTGCCTCGTTGCAGACACACATCCCAGCTGACCAAACCGGGAGTCCAAGACGGGCAGAAAAACCCAGCATCTCCCTACCATGACAAAAGCAACTAGAATTGCCAAATCCGATGCACAAAACATTTAATTTATAACAGTTAAAACCTGGCCTCTGACCAAGTCCAAAAGAACTATGTCTTATTTCACTCGCTCTTGAATATGTCTCTTTCAGAGATAAATGACTCTGCTCTTTGCCAGTTCTCTCCTCTGTTTGGTGTTTTGTTTAGCTGGGCTTGTGACAAGCCAAGAGTTGATGCATCTGCTTGAATGTGTAATTTACCTCGCTGGTCAACTTAGCTTTTTTTTCCTTGACAATATTATGTCAAACAATCACATCACAACTGGCTCTGATCTCTTTGTTGTTAGCTAATAAATTAGAGAGTATTTATTATCTGCAATCCTTTTTTCCTCCTTTAATGGTGACACATTTGTGGTGAATTACAGGGCAGCTTTATAAACTAGGCTCCGGGCCAGTCTCAGGCCCTGCGTCCATGTGAACGTTCCCTCTCCCGGTTGGCCTCCCGGACTGGTGGTAAATCAAGGCAGCTGTCACAGCACACTAAGTTAGTGTGCGTCATTGGGGAGAGCAGGAAGCGTTGGGGGTATAATTCTGTCCATCAAACTAATATGTTATATCAGTAGCTTTGTAATCTTCTGCCATAACTTATGGGAAGTGACACCTAAGAATTCACTTTGAAGGCAATGTGTTCCTCAGACTTTAAGCCAAAACAGACCCGATTCGCAGCAACAGTTCCTCTGTTTATAAGAGCGGATTTCTAGTGCTGGGGAATGAGGTCCCCATCAATGTGGCAGTATTTTACACATTCCACCACCGGCTGAACTCTGTTTACAGCCTCTCCGGCAGGATTTGTAAACTTTTCAAACAGGATTTCTTCTCTTCTTTTTGTTACCCTTGCCTTAACCTCCAGTAGCCGGATAGATAAATATGCCCCTTGAATGTTATCATGACAAAGCGAGCCTCTGACAGACAGGAATGAATGGGTGCCCCATTTCCCCTTGCCTTGACAAGTGTGGGAAATGGCTGCATGGGGCAGAAGGACACGCATGTCCCTGATGGCAGTGTCAGCTTTGTGGTGTAGTTGCTGAATGTCCACACGCTACTTTAAAAAGGGAGAGCAGATAACCTTCAGCAGGCGGTGCACTTTCTAAAGCGTGACATGGAAGTGGCCAGACTCACACTGTGTGTCCAGGATTTGCTATTGGATCATCCCACCGTCCTCCGCCCCCATCTCATTTTCTTCCCCGGTTGTTTTTCCAGCAGGTCAATGACAGAAGCCCTTTGGGGAAGATTAAGTAGTTCCGTGAGCTGCCATCTGATGGAAAAGAAATCTACAAGACCTGTTCAAAGGCGCTCTTCCTCCCCCAGGCACAAAACTAAATATGCACAATAAAGAAATTTGAAAAATGCCTGCCCTTGCCACCCCCCAGTACCCCCTTTGATTGATAGCAGAGGGTTTGCTATGATAATTTTACTTTGACGGGTCCCAGGCATAAATCCCAGACTTGTTGCTCTGGTTTGACAACCTTCCAAGGGCTCCAGTTAGGAACAGGAAACAGGCCTCTATTTTTCACCCTCAATGCTCCTTCAGGTGCAAAGAAAAGAGCGTATGGAAAAAATAAATCCTTATCTGAGGGGGGAACCCAATTCAAAGCACTTTTAATACTTATTCATCAGAAAGAATGTCCGACGGGGAAGATGTGACCTCGGTCCTCCTTCTTCGAACTTACATTTAAATCTTCCAGGTAAGAGATCTGAAATCTACTCACGATGAGAAATTGATACCCCTTTCCATTCACATTTTGATTTTATGACGTTGTGTTTGTATTGTACTTCAAGGTCAGCCTGGCAATGTACCATAGTGTTTTTATAAAAATCATTGTTTTAAAAAATACCTTCATATAAAAACTTCCATAACTGACTACCACTTACCTACAATGGGCCGAACTATTAACTATTTGTAACTCAACTATGTAACTCAAGTGAGTAAAGCCTCAATTAATAGGAACACAATTTTCACAAGACTCAAAGTAATGCATTTTTTCAGCAATGACCTTTTAGGCATGCTTCCTGAAGTGTGAGGCAGTATTTGGTGACCCGTGTGTCTTCACCCACTCATCTCCCTTGCTCCATCAGAGAATGATGGCTCAGCACTAAGGACCCTGGTCACAAAAGTCACATTTGAGTGGAATCAAGATGAAGCTATGGTTTTCCCTAAGTTAACTAGGACATCAAGGTCAGCTATTCTCTAAGCATTTTAGTTGATCTCACCTAGAAATGCAATATTGTAATCTATTAAAAATTATTCAATGGTCAAAACCAAGCAAATACCTTAAAAGAAAGGAATGTTTTTATTTCCTTTAAACTTTCAGAACCTGAAGATTTTCCTTTCAATTATTGACCTCTTATGAAAACAGTTTTTTCTTGGCTCTCTGGTTCCATTCTAGCATTGAAAGTCCATCCAAGTGTAATGCCATAAGAGTAGAGTTCTCTTCCAATCCTACTTACTACCAGCCAGGCCTTGGCTATGGGGTATCATCCGAGTTTTGCAAAAAGTCTGCAATATTGAGAGATGCCAACAACAGGGAAATAAGGATCCAGTCTGGGCGCTGCCAGTAAAAATTGGGTCCTTAGTTTAACAGGACTATAACACATGGATTTCACCCCATGCAAACTGAGCCCTCATTTTCTGGGGCCAGTATTTTATGAGAATACCCATTTTATGGAGGAAATAACTATTGTCCACAGAGTTCTAATAACTGCTGTATGGGTCAGCCAAAAAAGTCAGGGGAGAAAATCTAAATAGAAAAGAACAAACTGCTCATAAAAATGGGAATTAATGTATGAGTTTTTTAAGTCATAAAACAACTTGAACAAACTTCAAGAAATAGAAACTTACTAAATAATTCTCTTTCACTCAGTTGCCCCCCTAAATACAAAACAGGATGTGCTTCCTTATAAACACCTATAAATTTGGGGGGAGCAAAAACAAATCTGCTCTTGTGTATAGGACTCTGGGCTGCAAGGAACATGGTTGGATGGCTTTTTCCCTTAGAGGAAGACGCCAGAACAGCATTTTCCCATCAAGTGTTGATAAGAAAGGCATTTAGGATTTCATAGGATGGGCCTGTTGTAAGTGGGTGGTATGACATGATAAATTATGGTCAATGTCATATTAAAAATTACAGGCCCATCTGCACGTGCTCACTCTGTTCTCAGGCCAAGGATACACTCTCCCGTGCAAGCCTTCGGTGTGGCAGATGTGGTAAGAATGTTCCTTTCCCAGGATAAGTCTAAAAAATGGAACTCCCCAAGATTTAGAGAGGTGACAGCTGTCTTTCTCATCCACAAGCAAAAACTAAACTAAACTCATATTTTCTACAAATTTGGCCCTATTTGGGTCTGACTTTCTAACCTGCATCCTGTTCTTACCTAGGGTTTTCAATCTACTTCTCTGCAAAATGGGCCAGGAAGACGTTTTAAAATCAGAAAATAATCTCCTCTGTCCAAACCCAAAGAGATGGTACTTAGGGATAAGGAGACATTCTGAGGACGCTGAAGAGGAAACATAGTCTTGAAGAAGATGTGAATGGGCTGGGGTAAAGTATCTCCTAGAGATAGCAAGGAACTGAAAAACTGACAAAGTCAGCCACTTCCAATTCCAGGATATCTCAAACATGACACTATTAATATTTTGAATCAGATAAGTCTTTGTTGTGGGGTTGTTCTGTGCATGGTAGGAAGTTTTGCAGAACACCTGGCCTATCCCCATTGGATGCCAGTACTACACTCCCATCCTTGAAGTAAAAATTAAAAAATGTGGCCACACACAAATAAATGGCTCCTGGGGGTGAAAACTGCCGGTTGGGAACCACCATCCTAGACTATTGGGTCGGTCTATGTCAGTGAACTCCTGTGAGCCACATGTGTTCCAGTGAAGAGGCCTGGCTTCACTAGCACATGTCACCATATGCATTTTCCCCATTATTTCAGATAGCATGACAGGACTGCATGAAGCAATGCCCTGTCACTCGGGCTCCTGAGCCAAAATCGGTGTGCCTTTACTGTAAGTGAACGTTAAATCAATCACTGTACAAGTAAAAAGAAAACAGTATCCCTATTATATATTTCTCCATGAGGTGACTTTTATTACATGCTTCACTCTTTCTGTTCTAGAAATTTAAATCCTACTGTATAAGTCAGAGATTCAGTCAAGAAAACAAAACTCCTGGACAGGTGATTAAATGGAGGGAATTCAATACAGGGTGTTAATTCAAAGGGATGAGAAGAGCTGAGATAACGAGCAGAAGAGAAAGCTACCCTGAGGCTCGTAATTCAGAAAGCTCCGACCACCTCTATACCAAAAGGGAAGAGGCAGTGTGACAGGACTCTGGAGCCAAGGCCCCTAGAGAAGCTGGACTCCCCTAGGGAAGTTGGTGGGAGCTGGGAGCAAAAATGGAAAGGAATCCCTATAGGAGATAGGGCCTAGGAAGAGGCAAGGCCACTGGCCAGGATGGCCATCTTAGGCAGAGAGTCCAATGAAGGAAGACCTGGGCCTCATTCTTTCTTTCTTCTGCCCGCCTGTGATTTCTCACCAGTGCCTTCCACTGGCTGAACCTGGCTAGAATCCAGTGGACCAGGGAGCCTGGAAAATGGTTTACAGGGATTAGCCCCTGTGACAGATAGAGAGCAGAGACCGTGTGAAAATGGATCTGAATGGATTTCCTAGCAAGTGTTCTTTTAGCCAGAGTATTCCAGCTCTATGCACATCTGAACAATTCAAAAGGCTATATATTTATTTTCCAAACAGCAAATGTTTTTGATTGTCATGAGGCACTGTGCTCTGAAACGGTTCCCTCAGACCCCTTCAACTGAGCCTACCCGATAAGGTTTAACAGCCAACCATCTCATCCAAGGTTAAATAATTGCCTCAAATTCAAACCCAAGTTCAGAGGAGAAGCCCCAAGACTCCCTTCCTTTTTTCTGGGCCTTAAAGAAAGGGAAACCCAGCTTTCAGTACAGTGTTGTGGGGAAACACCAAACTAGGAATCAGAAATTGTGGTTTTGTACTCTAACACTGGCTCCAAGCATCTGTTTAAGTCTCTTTCGGTAAACCTCTTCTCTCTAAGTCACAATCTCCTGATTGGCAAAATCAGGAAGTTAAACTCCTCTGGGATAGTGGGGCAAGAGTGAGAGTGTGAGAGATAAGACTAGATGATGAGTTGAATGAGTAAAGCCAGCTGGTATAAAACAGCTCAACATGAGGAATGTGGGAACCTGGAGCATGTATACCCTATTCATGGCATTAAATTCACTGTCTTCCCCAAAATACCAAAATATGTTCTATGTTGGCACTTGATCTGACTCACTCTATAACTTGGTCACCTCCAAGACCTCCCCCAACTCTGCTATTTGCTGACTCTCTTGCTCTGGTTACCCCCCACCCCCCACCCCCATGCCTCAGCTGCACCCATCCTTGCCATGGAGTTATCACGTTCCCCTGATCTTCAGGGCAAGGAGTGCTTGTTTGCAATGCACAGAGCAGAACAGGACCACTGGCCTTTTCCTTCAAACCATCTTGTTTCAATCCCACACACCCCCTAAAGTGAGATTGCAGTTGACAAGGCTCTTGCTTTTACATAAGCAATGCCTTTTGGACTGATCTGGGGCCATAATTCTGCTGCACTCACTCCTATCCGTGCTTCTGGAAGGGCTGCAGGACCTGACACTCTCAGATACAGTCACCCTCCCACAGCCAGCAGTGGTTACCATGACTTTCCCTGGGCCCCTGCTTCCAAGCACTACTTCCCCAGGGAGACATGTTCCCAAAATATGTAATTTCTAACAGCTCCTTCAGTTCTGAGGGAATTCTCAGGAGGTTAGAATTTTAAAAAATAGATTGTTTGCTATGAAATATGAGATTAGAGGATTTGGGGGGGGGGGGACTATAACTATTGCAAGGTTCTACTCTAAGCTGGTAGGAAACTGCAATACTAGAAATGAGTTCCTTGATCTGACATAAAATTGTTTCCTAATTGGTCTTCTGAGTTTCACTTCCTCTATGCAGTCCACCAGGATCATACCAAACACATCTTTCCCACCAGTGAGTCTTAAGTGGGTCTTAAATTGGCTTAAAAATAATATTAACAGTGGGACATGTGAGCCAAACAACCTGGATTTGCATCCTGGCTCCATCACTGGAATTCCAAATGCTGTGGACTTGGATCTAGTTTCTGAATCTATCTCTGCCTCAGCTTCCTCATTTGTAAAAATTTGACATTGGGTCATGAAAATCAAATGAGAAAATACTTATTGACTTTTTAGTATGTGGCATATAGGAACTGTGCAATAAATGGTAGCCATTATTATAATGTCTCTAATAATTATATTATAATAAAATAAAAATGTTAACTTGAATATGTATTCCCTTTATGTTGGCTTTATTTATCTAAATAGTAAGTTCAAGAGCAAAGATTATAAATATTTCTTCCTATTTCAATAATTATCCCCACCCCCACTACCACTCCCCATTAGCTCAGTGCCTTTTATACAGACATTAGAAGCCCGTTGCAGGAATATTCTTGCAAGAATAGGGCTTCCTCAGGCCAATCTCACTGCCATGCCCCGCCCGCCCAGGGCCGCACACGGGGGTCCCACTGCCCAGGGCTGCACATGGGGTCCCAGCTGGCGGCGGGGCTTAGGCGGCACACGGGGGCCCAGATGGCGGCTCACACTGGCCCACCCTGCCTGCTGTATGCAAATTAGCCACCATCTTTGTTGGTGGTTAATTTGCATATTGTACTGATTAGCCAATGGGAGGCGTAGCGAAGGTACAGTCATGTTTGTCTATTATTACCATGTTTGTCTATTATTAGATAGGATAGGCAGAGGTAGGGGTTAGCTGGTCAGTCATATCATTGTAGCGTAAGGGTAGGATGCTGTGATAAAGAAAGACCAGGCCCCAAAAGAGACATGTTCAATTTCTGGCTCTTAGTAATTAGTGACTTGGCCAACTTACCAAATACCTCCTTGCCTCAGGTTTACAAAGTATTGAATGGGGATAAAGTAATCGCTTCACAGTTGGGGCTCATCATGAACACTCAATAAATGCTTGTTTTCTTCCATCTCCCTCTCTCTCACCATTAATTAATTGATCAGATCAGTACCAGGAGAGATGGAAAAGCACTAGGAAACTGGTCTCTATCAGATAAAGCAAAGGAAGATGGTTCAATGTCCCAAAGACAAATACCATGGACCTCATAACAGGGTCACATCCTAGTACTCTCCTGCCTGCTTAGCACCCAGACAGTGGATTCTCATGCCATTTAGAGATGGGAAACTGTCATCAACACAAGCTCCTCAGCAGAACCAGGGAGTGGGGGTCTCAGACTCTTTAGGAAGATCTCCCTTGATGACTGTTAAAGCCCTGGATCACATGTACAAGAGAGAACCCTATATTTCTTCTAAAATTTTCTTTCCTTGTTGCCTTCCCACAATTCTGCTATTCTCAGCAAACATGCCAGGCAAAAGATGGGAACTACACAGACCTACTGGCCTGACCTCCTGGAGATTACCACACATATTCATGTAACCACAGAATGTTCCTGCTGAGAAAAGGTGCTCCAACAACCTTACCCTAAAGATAAAGCCACAGAGAAGTCGAATGGCTGGCCCATGATCACATACTAGTCAAGGACAGAGTGAAATCTAGACCTGTGCACTTTTAAATTCCTCATCTTCCTGATGCCTCAGGAGAACAAATGCCTCTGGAAACATATATTTAAGTCATTCTTGCTCTAAATTCCAACACTGGGTTCCCAGCCTGTATTGGGTGAGATGTGATCAGTCATGACATCCTTGGTCGAGGAGCCTTTTCCATTAGCTTCTTCCTGCAGCACAGGGTACCCATGCACTCCTCCTCCATGTGCTGCCTATACTGCAGGGCTGGGAGTGTTTCCTGAAACCTCCTCACGTGAAGGAAACAGGCCCCAGCTGGACAGCCTCACTGACTCCAGCACGGACTTCCGCTGTTTTACTATAGGGCTGCGCTCAATGAATTTAATTTTTTTTTATTTTTTAATATCTACATGGCTCTCACCCAACTGCCTTAAAATACCAGCTGTGCCGTGCTTTCTCTTCTAATTTGACAGTCATAAGAATAACTCCTAAAGAACAGAAAATTCTTCAGGGAAGGGCTCTCGGTTTCATAAACATTTAGAAGATGAAAGACATTTCAAGCTGAAATGTCATGTATGGAAAGGGGTGGGCCATGGCTGAAAAGGAATCTGATGTGAACTGAATGCTTCTGTACCAGGCACTGGGTTGGGTGAGTTCTCATGGCTTATTGCATTCGGCCCTCACAATGTGGAGAGATGCGTATAATAACTGGAAGTTTATAGATGAGAAAACTGAGTCTTAGAAAGACTGAGAGATTTGCCCAACTTCATACAAGGAATTTGTTGTAGAACTGGTGTATTTGTGTTGTAGAGCTGCTATTACCGAATTACCAAATTTCCATAAGCTGGGTGACTTAAAACAACAGAAGTGCATTCTCTCGTGGTTCTGTAGGCAGAACTGAACTGAAATGCCAGGAGGGCTCTGCTCCCTCCTGAGGCTCTGAGAGAACCCATCCTTGCATTGCCCAACTTTTGGTGGCGCCAGGCATCCCTTGGCCTGTAGCTGCCTAATCCCAATCTCTGCCTGGGTCTTCACTTGGACTTCTCCGCCTATCTCTCCTCTGAGTGTTTCTGACAAGGACATTTGTCACTGAATTTAGGGCCCACCCAGATATCCAAGATGATCTCATCTTGAGATCCTTAATTATATCTGCAAAAACCTTTTTTCCAAATAAGGTCACATTCATAGGTTTCTTGGGTTAGGATGGGGATATATCTTTTTGGGGAGCCACCACTAAACTCACTACAGCAGGTTTTAAACTCACGCCTGTCTTACTTATAGCCTATTTTCCCACCACACTGTCATGTTATTTACTGTTTTTTTTTTTTTTTCTCTTTTCTGTTTTCTTAAAAATGGCTTTGGCCAAGATAAGGATTCCAAGATAGCTACAGCCACAGTATGGAGAAAACATGGCCCTTTAAGTGCCCAGAGTTATCCGGAAAGCTGGTGACTGTTGAAATTCAAGCTCCCCTCAGTCCTGCTATTATTATTCTAAGAACCAAGAGGGAAAACTGTCCCTGAAAGATCCCTTGCCTTTACCTCTAAACATCAAAACAGTTGACTCCTTTCTGAAGTTTAGCCCTCCTTTTGCAGGAATAAAAGAGCTCTCAGGTGTCAACTTAACCTATAGTCAGCCCCTAGTAAGTTGAAGATAAAAGGTCAATACATTAAAATAAGATTCAGACATAATGGAATAGAATTTGTTATTAAGTCCATCTAATTATATCAGTCAATCTTTATGATGAGACCCACAAATGCAGAGAACTCTATTATAATCTCTCTTTTTAATGATCTCCTCACTATCTGCCTCCTCAAACTCTACAATAAATTAATCATCTGCTCACAATCATGAGTAAACATGGACTCAATTAAGAATTGATAAATAAACAGTTCACTCCAGGACTTGTCCGAATACAGAGGGGGTACCGCGGGGTGCCTGCCAGGGCAATGCTCAGCTGGGAGTTGGGAGATGTGGGCGGCTCGCTAAGACTGTGTTCTTCTGCTGTTGTTTACAAGAGATGTTCTGGCTGTCGGTTTTGTTTTCACCCTGTGTGCAGAGGTGGAGAAGGATTTACTCACTTTTCCTCTCTGGGTCTAAATTTGGAAACATTGCTCATCTCATTCTTATGTGACTCTACATAAAAACACATATCGTCAAGAAAACCAATAGAAAAATGGTAAAATGCAAGAAATGTGCACTCCGCCATATGAAAACAGTAAAGCAGGAGAAACCCTTGTAAGATGCAAAACTTGGTACTGAATGATTACATAATTGTTAGGGGTCAAATTGTGTCCCTCCAAAAGATAAGTTGAGGTCCTAAACGCAGTAACTCAAAATGTGAGCTTATTTAGAAATAGGGTTGTTTCAGATGCAATTAGTTAAGATGAGGTCATGCTGGGTGGGCCCTTAACCCAAATGATGTGTGTCCTTATAAGAAGACTGTGAAGACATAGAGAAAGCCACACAGAGAGAGGTGGCCCTGTGATGACAGAAGAAGAGATTGGCATGATGCATCCACAAGTGAGTAAAACAAGGATTTCTGGCCACCACTAAAGTTAGAAAGAGGCAAAAGAGGATTCTTCCCAGAGTCTTAGAGGGAGCATGCTCTGTGCACACTTTGATTTGAATTTCTGGTCTCTAGAACTAATTTCTGTTGTCTTAAGCCACCCACTTTATGGTACTTTGCTGTGGCAGTTCCCCCAAAATGCACACAATGATCGATTACATTGTGGCTCAGTGGTTGAGTGTCGACCTATGAACTAGGAAGTTGAGGTTCAATTCCTGGTCAGGGCACATGCCCAGGTTGTGGGCACAATCCCATGTAGGGGGCATGATGGAGGCACTGATCAATGATTCTCTCTCATCATTGATGTTTCTATCTTTCTCTCTGAAATTAATAAAAGTACATTTTTTTAAAAAAATGTTAAAGGATGGTTGTACAGCACATACTATATTAGCATTTTATAGGCATTAGCACATGACATCTTCACAGCTATCTTATAAGGTTAGTTCTGTTATCCTCACTTTACAGATGTTGAGAAAACAAGACAGATTGAGACTAATATTCCCCAAGTCAAACACTTCATTCTCAAAGACACTACACTGTAAGCCCTACAAGGGAAGGGTCATGGCTGTGTTGTTCACCAGGGCGTCCCCCAGTGTGCTACCTGGAGCCCAAGGGCCCCTCCACTGTATGTGTAGAAGATGAGGGGAAGCTGGTGACTGCAGAATCACCCAGCCTTCCACTTCCACTTCCACCAGCACCACTCCAGGTTCGTGTTTCATATTTTCAATTCTCACTTAAGGGCATGGGTACATGGAACAGACTGGCAAATCTCAGGGGGAAGGGATGTGGGGACTGGAAGAGATTAGCCAAAGAACATATATGCATAGCCATAGGCACAGACAACAATGTGGTGAAGGAGGGGGAGGGAGGCAAAGTGGGGGTCAATGGAAAACATCTGTAATAGTGTCAACAATAAAAAAAGATATGTTTAAAGCAAGTTTTCTGTTGCTAGAAAAAAAAAGTTTAAAAACTATTGTGATATACAGGAAAGTTCTTATCCATACAGAAAGGATAATAGAAATAGAAAATTACCGTTCTGGAACTTATAATGAAATGAGGGACGTAGGTCACCATTATCAAACCATGCTCAAACATTAGGTGGAATGTTGGTTGGGAAAATTACCAGGAAAGGATTAGTCAGACACCATCTGAAGCTCCCACTCAGATATTAATTGTGAGTCTCATGAGGTGATTCAATAGGAAGTATACAACACCATATGCAAAAACAAAAAACAAAAAACAATTGCACTCAAATCTAAGTACATGGAGAGAATAATAGGTTAAATGACATGGTGAAGAGCCACCAGAATGTAGCTCATTTTCAAGACAAACGATTCCATTCCATAAAATAAATAAATAAATATCCTGAATGCACAAAAAAAAGAGAGTGAGACAGTGAGGAGGAATGGGGGAGGGGGGGAGGGGGGAGAATGGGTCTATTGGAAAACCAAAGAGATCAACATATGTAAAAATCAAATAAAATGAATGGACCTTGTTTGGATCCTGATTCAATCAAACTCAATGCAAGAAAATATATATTTTTTAGACAACTGGGAAAATTAGACTATGGACTGGATATTGGAAAATATTATGGAATCATTGTTTTTGGTTTTTTTTTAGTTTTTTTTTTTTAGTTAAGATAATGACATGGTGATTGAGTTTATGGGGGAAAATGGTCCTTATCAATTAGAGAAGTTTGGTGAAATTTATTGAGCACAATGGCATGAAGTCTGGGCTGAGATTAGGAAGAAAGAGAAAATATATCATGTATCTCCCCTGAAACCCAAGTGAGCAGCTGCTTTTGTTGAAAGCTGGCTGCCCCAATTTGCCCAAAGTCATCAGTAGGAGGACATGTACCACACTCACTCTGCTCAAGGTGTATAGTTTCAAGAGCTGCTTGGGATTGCCTAAACATTGCAAAGTGAGGGAGAAAAACTTGCCTACAAAGTCCTGTGTTGAGTTGATCCTGTTGGTTGAGCTTACCCCTCCCCTCCCATAATACCTGTTTGCTTATTTCAAGTTCAAGACTACCACAAATGTTATTACAAAATCAATAATGGGAATACATATATCTGTGTTTCTGTGTTTGTGATATGTGGGGCTTGTGGCAGGGTCCTTCCTGCTGTGTGTAAGGGCTGTATTGCCTTCAAACATACTTCTTGTTGGGATATATGATCAAATGGAGTAACTTGTGGAAAATGCCTAAAGTAGCATGCCTTCAATAAATGTTAACAACTACATCAGCATCATGACTATTATTACATTGTTAGTATTGTACATGCTTATCATTAAACATTCTCTCTCTGTTCCTTTTGCACTGGCTTTATTTGTCCATTAGGAGAGTTAGGAAAGTAAGTCCAAGGACCAAGATATCCTTACATATTTCTCTCTACCTGCCCCTCATGCATGACTACATGGGGCAGTGTTATGTGCATAACAGGTTTGCCATAAATACCTGCTTCAAAGGCATGTGGATGGGGAGGGCTGGTGCTGCATATCCCTTCAATGTAAGGGCTACAGGATCTGAGAACAAACATGGGCACTAGAAGCAAGAGAAGTGAGTTAAATCCCTGGCTCTGTCTCTTAATAAGTAGTGAGCTTGGTCACCCTTGTCTTTGAACCTCAGTTTCCTAATAAATAAAATGAGGACCAAATTGTCTGCTTCAAAAGGTTGTGAGGACACAGATGGATTCCAACGTGGCTGCTGGTCCACCAGGGAGTCTCTGTCTTCCTCTCTAGAAGGGGACAGAGACATTAACTGACAGTCCTCTCTATGTATGAACTCCAAAGGGATATAAAAAGGCCACCCACAGATGTTGCTGTTAACTGAATGCTTGTGTCCCTCTTAAATTCTTATGTTGGCTCTGGCTGGTGTGGCTCAGTTAGTTAAGTGTCATCCCATGCACCGAAGGTTCGCCAGTTCAATTCCTGGTCAGGGTACATACCCAGGTTGTGGGTTCAGTCCCTGGTGGGGGTACATATGGGAGGCAACTGATTGATGTTTTTCTTTCTCTCTCCCCCTCTCCGTTTCTCTCTCTCTAAAAATCAATAAAAACATACTTTAAAAAAATCTATTCTTTAAAATAACTCATATGCTGAAGCCTAATCCTCAGTAGTAGGAGGTGGAGCCTGGGGAGGTGATTAGGTAAAGAGGGGAAAGCTCTATGAGTGGGATTTGTACTCCTATAAGAAGCGACCAGAGAGCTTATTCTGTCTCTCCACCATGGGGCGAAACCAGGAAGAGGGTCCTCACCAGGCCCTGACCATGCCCACACCCTGATCTCGGACTTCTAGACTCCAGAACTGTGAAACGTAAATTTGTGTCCTTTCAATTACCCAGTCTAACGTTCTTGCTATAACAGCCTGAGCTTACAAAATCAGTTGTATAATAAATCTGTGCTCTTACTCCCCTAAACAGAAACTGTTTTTTAAACATCAGTTGGCATCAAGGCCGTCTCCTTTGGAGTCCCTGTGACTGAGTCTCTGCACTCCACCCAGCCCTGCCCACTAGCACCAGGGCCAGGCACTGACGGGCCAGCAGATGGCTGAAGGGCGATGCAATTGCCTTCATGCTCCCACTTTGAAAATGATGGTGTTGCAAAGACAAAGGGAGGTGCAGCCCTCTTCACATGTCAGCACAAGCTACCAAAGTCAGAGGAAAGAGGGGGAAAATCAACAAACACTATTTTAAGTTTTCCTTAAGTTCTCTATATGTAATCAGTTCTCATCTACATCTTATCAGGAATTAGTGATAACCTTGGGTCACTGAATCCCTTCTCTAGGATCAGTTTTCTCATGTGTAAAATCAACAGTGGCCTTAACCTAAGCCTTTCACACCTATAGAATTCAGGAGTCTATGACCTTGGACAAGAAAGAAATTATTTATATATGTAAATATATTTATATGCATTTTATATAATAAATGATTTATTTCATATATAACTTTATTTCTACTAACTTGTAAGGAAATTTAACACATGTTTTTAATTATAAATGTAGGGAACAACATATCATCAATAAATATCATAGATATTGTCATGACACATGATTGCAGAAATCCAAAAACTATTCAAGTTCACCACTACTTTGAAATTACAGTAGCTGTTAAACCTGTTTCAAACCTTATTTGTATTAATGAAAAAGCATATGAATTACTAAATCATAAATTCAATTTTTACATATTTTGATACTAGTATTTCAATATACTTAGTTTGCTTTATAATCCTTTCTATTTGGTTTTGTGCATTTAAAAAACATTGGTCTGAGAAGTGTTCCTGGGTTTTACCAGACTATCAAAGGGACACGGGGTGCCAAAAGGTTAAGGACCTGGGTCTCCAAGATTCCTACCAGAGATGACTCTATAACTGGTTATTTGCAATCTACACTGCTGTTATCTGTTATCTGGCTTAAGTGTGTCCTTCTTCTGTAGTCCTTAAGCCTGTGGACCCTGTCTGGGACCAGACATCCTGGATCCTAACTTGCCTCTGGCCCTGACTGGCTGTGTGGCCAAGCAATTTAACTGGCCTCACTGAGGTTAAATTTCTTCTTTTTAAAAGTAGAGAGCAACCCATCAACTTTTCGGTGGGTTATTGTGAGAGATTAGTAATATACTTTAAAAAATGGTTTGTGCCCAGCTACAGTGGCTCAGTGGTTGAGCATTGACCTATGAACCAGGAGGTCATGGTTCGACTCCTGGTCAGGGCACATGCCCAGTTTGCGGCTTGATCCCCAGTGTGGGGCATGCAGGAGACAGCCGATCAATGATTCTCTCTCATCATTGATGTTTCTATCTCTGGCCCTCTCTCTTCCTCTCTGAAATCAATAAAAATATATTTAAATATATGTATATTTAAATAATGATTCGTGTAGTACTCAGCAAATTGTTATTGATTCTTCTTGTTAGGTTTGTAATATCTTAGTGTCTGGTTATTTTAAAACATATCACTTAAAGGGACAAACTTCCCCCAATCCAATTCTACTATTATTTGGACTGTTTGGAATGTGGCCTTCAATAATTCAAGGAACAAAGAAGAGATAACATCAATAGAATAATGGAAATAATTAGAAATCATTGGGTTTCACCTCTATTCTAAACTGTCACAGAATAAATATCCAAGAATGTGATACTTTGAAAAAGTCCACACTGAGTTCATTTTACTAGAATTTCCTATAGAATTCTCTTTGGTCTGGGATTGTATATGTTTTACCCCTCACTTAATTTCCCGCCTGCAGTTTGTATACAGAAACTGATAAGAAAGTCCTAATCTCAAACTAACGGCCTGTGAGATTTTGTGGATATGACCTTAATGTAAATAATCCAATCTCCCTCCACAAACTGTTCGTGCCATAAGGCTTTTTGTGATAATAACTACAGAAGCCACTTAGAGACTTTGTTCTCCATTAGGGGGGTGCTATCTCCCTTAGCAAGGATGGTTTTATTACTGTGCATAAACTTCTGTAGTTGAAAAGGAGCAGTAGCAAAGTTAGTTCAAGGCCCCTTAGGACTTCTTTTGTTCTGTAAAGTTGGGGAGGAAAAACATCAGTGAGGTATGAAAAGGCTGCTTGTTTACAATCAGTACCCAGATCCTGGCCTTTTTCATGAAAGGAAAGGAAACCAGCAGGAGAATCACAATACCCAGCACCTCCCTGGGTCTCTCTGCATTCTCCACTCTTGTGTATTAAGCAGCGAGGCAGCTGTTGAACAAGTACTATCAACAAAGCAATCTTCTAGTCCTTTGATTCAAGCTATTCATATCTTCTGCCCTGAAATAAAATGACTTTCACAATTAAAACACCGAAATCAATGTGGTATCTATTGTCATGTCTGCAGGAGAAAAGCTTTAATTACAGCCATAGTTAGATAACACAATCATTACACCTCCTTAATCTCAAATATAAAACCATCACCCTCTGAGTACTTTGCCACCCTTTCTTTGATTTTTTTCTTTTTCCTTACTTGTTTTTTCTTTCTTTTCTCCCTTCTCCCTCCCTCCCCCCCCACCCCCAACATGAATGGCTTTTTATCTAAGCACTTCAATTTGCATGCCTTTGCTCTGAGGCAGCTCCCCATGATATGTTAATTGCAGATTGCTTTAAGTACTAAAAGATTAACATAAAACCCTTTGCAAACAAGCTAATAGTTTATGATAATTTTTGCATGGCCTTTGTCTGTCTATCACTGGATTGCCTCTAGCTGTAATTTTATAAAGAAGCTGTAAAATATCATTTAAACAAGTTCATTTACACATAATTATTACCAGAATCACATTATTCAATTTAGATACTCCAGCCTATTAACAATCCATGAACTAAAATGTAATTAAACTATTTTCCTTTTATGAACCTATTCATTACAATGTGTGGGAGATGGATCTCTCAGTTTCACTGCAAATTTCAGCACTTTGTTGTTGAAATTGACAAGTCTGGCACTCATTATGTACTTTTAATTATATTAAAAGTATTGCAAGACAGCTCAGATAAAGAATATATTTAGCAAAGAATGCCTGAAAATGCCAAGATGGTGTCATCCCCAAATATATATTTATTTTACTCATGCATCCCCCCCCCCCCCCTTAACTGTGAAAAATAAAATCAGGCTGGATGTCCTAATGGAGATTTTCATAGCTTCTTTTAGTAATTTTCCTAATTTAAGCCAAAGATAAATATTTCCTCTAATTAATTATGTTTATAATTTTTCCAGATTTCTATCTACTTTTTAAAACCGGTGGCTGGAATTTTACCCAAATAAGTATATTCTTCCAGAATTTACTTACAGACACACAATTACCTTGCATATGAAGGATGCCATATTTAGGGTTTGACTGAAAATTGCTGAGCAGTTTAATTTGTGAGACAACTTTTAATCTGTGCCAGAACAACTGCATTAATGGGAAACAATTCACCTGTTTTGAAAGGGGTAAGTTCCCAGTGTCTGCCTGGTTATTTCCCAGGTAACTCAAACCCTCTCACTTGGAGCAGACTCAGAACAAACAACCTAAAACTGGAAGTTTATAACTGGCTATTGATAGACATCCCAGTCAGTTTTAATAACACAGGGCCTCCCACTTTGGGTACTTCTAGAGTAGCTGTCAAAGAGGAGCTCCAAAAAGTCCTGAGCCCAGCCTGCATCACCCTCAACCCACCCACCTACCCAATCCTCCCACCCACAAAGACATACTTGGGACATTATTGCCCAAAGCTTTGCTTTCCATTGACCCATCTTCACCCTCCTCCAAATACTTGACACCTCTCTCCTGCAATCTGGATTGCATTTATGCTTCATGGATTTAATAATGACCAACAATTTCCATTAAGAACCTTTCTGGCCCTGCACAGTCCACATTGGCTGAACTCCTGGTAGCCTGCACCACTCAATAGTCATTCAGCTATTCTCTTGGTGGGTACCTCTTGTCTCCTCAACCACACTGAATTTGTCTTATTATACCTCTGTATCCCTCTCACGGCCTAATAGTGTTTTATGCTTGGCCAATATTTAATCAAAATACTGTAAGTATACAGTATGCTGATTAGATATTAAAGCCAACCACTCTCCCTTCTTCAGAGAATCACTGTTAGGTCAAACTGTGGAAGACTGGAGGGTGTGCCCTGTGATTACTTGGACAGCACCCTAATTTAGCCACTCCTCAGGGATAATCTAAAAGATGAAGTTCAGTTGATTACAAGGATAGCTTTGTAACTTAGCCAATAGCTGCTTGAGAAACAATAATCACCCTAAAACATTCTGGGCCTTGGGAAATTTACTACTGTCCACCCACTCCGCCTTCTAAAGACTGATGATGTGCAATAAAAACAAGACTCCAACTTAATAACTGGTATGGCCTGTGCCCAGTCATGGAGCCAGTTGTCAAGCACATAGGAGAAGTAAGGGAATGAGGGAGAAAACCAAGAAGCTACTAACTTTAAGCCTCTTGCCAAAGACTAGATTTAAAGTGAATTTCAATTTAAATAAATATATATTATATAGAGAGAGCCAGTAGTTTAGACTATCCAGAGATCACTCACTGGATAGACTAAGTAAGGTACTCTATCTCTCTCCTTTTCTTTAGGCACAATGATATCAAACTTAGGTGAATTAATAACCCTACAATGACCCCTAAATGTTCAAGTGAAAGGAAGAGTCACTGGTCTGTCACTTTAAATCAAAAGTTAGAAATTATTAAGCTTAGTGAGAAAGGCATATTTAAAGACAAGATAGGCCAACACCTAGGCCTCTTGTGCCAAACGGTTAGCCAAGTCATGAATGCAAAGGAAAAGTTCTTGAAGGAAATTAAAAGTGCTACTCCAGTGAACACACAAATGATAAAGCAAAACAGCCTTGCTGCTGATGTGGAGAAAGTTTTAGTGGTCTGGAAAGATCAAACCAGCCAAAGCATTGCTCTAAGCCAAAACGTAACCCACAGGAAGGCCCTAACTACCTTCCAGTCTGTCAAGGCTGAGAGAGGTGAGGGAGCTACAGAAGGAAGGTTTGAATTTAGCAGAAATTGGTTCATGAAGTTTAAGGAAAGAAGCTGTCTCCATAACATAAATGTGCTAGATGAAGCAGCAAGTGCCAATGTAGAAGCTGCAGCAAGTTATCCAGATCTAGCCAAAATAATTAATAAAAGTGGCTACACTAAACAACAGATTTTCAATGTAGGTGAAACAGTCTTATATTGGAAGAAGATGCCATCTAGGACTTCTACGGCTAGAGAGAAGTCAATGCCTAACTTCAAAGGACAGGCTGACTTTCTTGATAGGGGCTAATGCAGCTGGTGACTTTAAGTTGAAGCCAATGATGAAATGAATTTACCATTCTGAAAATCATAGGATTCTTAAGAATTATGCTAAATCAACTCTGCTTGTGCTCTATAATGGAACAACAAAGCCTGGATGATAGCACATCTGTTTACAACATGGTTTTGATACCGTTATTATAACCTGTTTACTATTTAACAGAAAAGGAGCAAGGGGAGGCTAGATAATATAGACATGCCAGTTATACATCTTTTCCAGGAAGCTGCAATTTCACACTCTCTAAGTCTGTTCCCTGCAGATCAATGGGGGAAGGTACTAGACAAAGGCAGTTTAGATGCATGCCCCAAAGGTCTGGGTGATGTGGGAAAATGCTTACTTGTCAGTCACACCTGGAAATGTCAGTGACCAGAATAGGCATGGTTAGGAGTTAAACTCCTAAACAAAGAAGCACTCTCTTGCTTGTCATGCCAGGACTCCTGGCTTGTGGAGCATGCACACTCTGCACTCGCCCATGTGGCTCACAATCATGTGGGACCCATACAATGGACTAATGAACTAAATCTAGCCTAATGCTACACAGACTCAACTCCACCATGGAACGGAAGCTCTGGACACTGGTCTTGCTTTTAGTTTTATTTAACCCCCAGGTGCATATGTTCCAGGACTGGTTTAAGGGACATGGGACTTTGCAAACTGAGGGATATAACTCCACGCAAATAAAGCTTTTTACCACATCTCATCCTCCCATGGGAGCCTCTGGAAATTCTTATCCCAGTAGCACCCCAAGAACCCTACTCCCATAGCAACAGAGGAATTCCTTCTACCCAATCCTCTGGCAATAGTTTAATGAACATTTTTATCACACTGTTGAGACCCAGTACTCAGAAAAATAAGATTACTTTCAAAATACTTCTAATCATTGACACCGCACCTGGTCACCCAAAACTCTGATAAAGATGTGCAATGAGATTAATGTTGTTTTCATACCTGCTGCCATAATACAGTAGGTCCTCGGGTCACGTGTGAGATCTGTTCCTACGGCTCGAGGTTACGTGATTTTCGCCGTAAGTTGGAACCCACCTACATAAGCACCTACGTCACTCACATGGAGCACATACACAGCAGTAATGAAGTGAAACAGTAAAAAAAAAATTAAAAGAAAGATAACAATTCCTGACCTTTACTTGTGGTAAATAAGTAATAAAAAACATAAAGCACATATGTACATACATCGAAATGATGGAACTTTTTTTTCTTTATAAATAAATGGGAGATGGCGACGTAACCACGAAACGACATACATCGAGTCCAATGTAACCAGAGGATTGTCTGTATCCATTCTTCAGCTTATGGATCAAGAAGTAATTTTGACTTTCAATTATTATTATTATTTAATAGATATGCTTTGTAAGGTTATAACTGCCAAAGATAGTGATTCTTCTGATGGATCTGAGCAAAGTGAATTAAAAACCTTCTAGAAAGGATTCAACATTAGAGATGCTATTGAGAGCATTCATGATTCATAGGAAGAGGTTAAATAGCAACATTAACAATAGTTTGGAAGAAGCTGATTCCAAACTCATGGATGACATCATTGAGGGTTTCAAGACTTCAGTGGAGGAAGTACCTGCAGATGTGGCAGACATAGCAAGAGAACTAGAATTAGAAGAGGAGTCTTAAGATGTGACTTAACTGTCGCAATCTCATGATAATGAGACACTGCAATGTCAGGAGTTGCTTCTTGTGGATGAGCAAAGAAAGTGGTCTCTTTAGATAGAATCTACTCCTGGTGAAGAGACTGTGAAGATTTTTAAATGACAACAAAGGATTTAGAATATTATATAAACTTAGTTGATAAAGCAGTGGCATGGTTTGAAAGGACTGACTCCAATTTTGAAAAACGTTCTACTGTGGGTAAAATGCTATCAGACAGCATCACATAGCACAGAGAAATCATCTGTGAGAGGATACTCAACCAATGTGGCAAACAGCATTGCTATCTTATTTTAAGAAATTGCCACAGCCACTCCAACCTTCAGCACCACCACCCTGATCAACACTGAGGTAAGACCCTCCACTAGTACAATGATTATGATTCACTGAAGGATTAGATTAACAGTTAGCATTTTTTAGCACTTAAGTATTTTATAAATCAGGTAAGTACACTGATTTTTAGACTTAATGCTATTTCACACTTAATAGACTGCAGTATGCAAACATAACCTTTATTTACACTGGGAAACCAAAATATTCATGTGACTCACTTTATTGCCATAGAACCCAACCCACAATGTATCCAAGGTATGCCTATAGGAGTTACCATTTGCAAGATACATTTACATTTATGAGGGAAATCTCCACCTGTAAGGGTATCTCCCTAGCTATACCAGAAACAGGGGGAATCACTAAATCTCTAGAAGCACTTACCAATAGAGAAGACAACAACTTAAATATCCATAACAACCTTACTCTTCTTTACTGTGCTTTTCCTGGTAACCTCCCATGACTGACTAGCCCCACTCCCAGTATCTCCTTTTTCTATTTAGTTGAAGATGGTATTTAAAGTGGTGGCTTCAGCCATCTTGGTGAGTTACTATAACCATTCAGAAATTTTATTTTCTTTAATCTGGCCTTTTATTTTGATTTTTTTCCTTTAACGCAAACTGTCTTTATCTAGACCCTCACTCACCCACCTCCCTCTCCCTTGCTTGATCATTAAGCCCTCAGGACAATGAGGTTCTGGTCAACAATCAGTAGTCTCAGGAAGAAGGCCCTGGGTCTATTGACTACTGAGACAGAGTTAAACATAATACCACCTTGGCAGTTGTGTTTTAATTCCAGACCCAGAAAAGAGGAATGACCCCACTGAACAAATCCTTGTGAAATTAGACAGAACAACTCCAAGGCTGACATCAAGACCAGATGCAATGATCCAATTACTCCCTATCCTAGCACCAACCATTTAGTAGAGACCATGACCCAAATTTCATTAGTCACCATGACTAATGATTTTTTCCCCTATATAATCCATCCCCTGGAAGTCATCAGGGAGCCAGGTCTTTGTGCATGAGCTACCTGTAACTCGGGGCATGGATCCAGGAGATATACAGGGGTGGCCAAAAGTAGGTTTACAGTTATAAAACAAATAAATAATACAATCATTCATAAATAATAAAAGAATAAACTGTGTTCCACATACTCACAACTGTAAACCCACTTTTAGCCACCTCTGTATATGTTACTAAACTTTTGTTTGTTTTCCTCCTGTTAATCTGTCTTATGTCAATTTAATTCTTAGATCAGCCAGAAGAACCAGGAAGGGTATAGAAAAAATATTCCTCCTCAATAGGGGCATTCAGTAAACAAGGTCACACCTCCAATGAATAATCTCCCAAAATTCCTTTTTGCCACACACATCCCACAGAGTTTACTAAAATGTAACCAACTCTTGCTTATCCAAATGAATTGAGGCAGACACCTGGGGAATCCATACCATCCTGTGACTCAGATACTAGGCAGAGGCAATGTGACAAGATTCCTATAGTTCATTGTTGTTGGTTTTTTTCCCTTCAGCATATGTGATGCTCTTATCTTTAACCTCAGAATCTTGTTTGTTTTATTCACCAGTGTACATTAAAGTCTGGCACAGTGCCTCAACAGCTCAATAAATGTGTTAAAAGTTAAATTAACTGGTGGACACCTAACATACCAGTTGGGATTTTACTACACAATAGACTCTCATCACAACCAAGTATATCAAATACCAGTACACTTCAAAGAAATATGTATTTGAATGCTGGGATTAAGTTATTAAGAAAAACTACACAATTAGTGAAAATAAAAGAGTAAGGGGTACTAGGAAGGACAGATCATCCTTTGATTGGCATTATTTGATAGGTCTTCCCAAGTGAGAAAGATGGAGTTTTGTGATAAATCTGACCAAAAGTAAACTCACAGGTTGATTTGATCATAAATCCCTACCCGGGCAGGTCATGATGGCTAGTCATGCCCCAGACCTATAAAACGGTTTAATCTGAAACAAGCCCTGTGCATTGTTCTTGTGCATTCAGGTTAACACACCTTTGAAATGCCAGAGTAATTCTCTTTTTTTTAGACCCCTCAGAGGTGTAACCATCCCCAAGGGAGCACATAATGTTGTCAAGTACCCTGTATCTTGCTTACTCCCACCTTCACGTAATCTTTTTTTCCATTCCTTCCTTACTTTCAAAAGTTTAAAAGAAACTGTGCAGCTCCGGAGCCAGGTGAACACCGAATACACAGGGGGGCACACCAGGAGTGTAGGAGGGACTAGGAGTGAAATCCCATTGTCAATGTCTAAGGCACTGGGAAAGTAGAGGGAGAAGACCCCTTAAAATGCACTCAGGGGCACTTGAGATCTTGCTTCTGGTATGTCATCAGTTTGGCTCGAATAAACTCATAAAAATTCTCTACAGGTTTACACATTTCTTACATTGATACAAGCAGCATTTAATTCTTTAGGTTATATTTATGTTTGACTTTGCTGTTTACTGCTTGATTACAGTCGACACAGTAAAATCACATGTTAAATTGTAGATTTTTGTCCAGTACAAAAAATAGAGAAGGTCCCAGAGGTTACCAGAGGTATGATTTCATTGCTCAGTATATAGGACATTGATCAGTTTTCGATCGAACCTAGCAATCCTTGTCTAACATTTTTTAAGTGTCTATAAACATCCAATCCTCAAAGACTCTTAGAACCAGCTTTACTGTATTACTGGTACCCTCATTACCTCATTACTAATGTAAATCCAGTAATAATTCAAAATAATAGTATATGTGTTCACATAGTATTGATGTGGGTCTTTTTTTAAAAATTATACTTGACAATGCCCTAGGACAAGGCTTAGCAACTTCTGCAATGCTGATGGGGTCCTACTAATGCATAGGACACATCTTCTAAACTCTTACTTCATATGCATAAGGGATGCCAGGGGATAGAATGGTTGGCAGGTGTCCTATCCCCAAAAGATCTTACATGTCTGGCTGGCAAAGCATAAGGCTTAAGGTCAAGAATCATTCAAAAAGAAAGAAAATTCCGCCAAAGAGGAAATGAAAGAGGATAGGACCAGAGCAAAGAGTATACAAGTGAACAGAAAAAAGACTTTGGAGCTATATATATAGTAGATTGTGGTACAAGGCGCCCCAGGGAACTCTGTTTTGATATGTATGCCTCAGGAGAAAGAAATTCCTCATCCTTACAAAAAACGGTTGGACTAGATAATTCTGAAGCTCTTGTGCAGCTTGACTATCAAATATCCCAATGGTTCCTTGATTGCCTTTTAAGGAGTCTCCTTCTACCTCTGCTTTCCCAGAGCCCTTAGACATTGACAAAGGGATTGCACACCTAGTCCCTCCTGCACCCCTGGTGTGCCCCCCTGTGAATTCGGTGTTCCATCTTCTCTTTGGCCTGGGACTGCTTTGCGTACTCTGGGACAGGCTGTGTACTCCTCCACCATCACACTGGCAGCTCCCATGGGACTAGGTCTAACACTGATCTTCAAAGAAAGAAATTCTCTCTCTACCAGTGTAGGAATAAGAATTTCCCCAGAGTTGAGTGGATTTTCCTGTTTGCCAACCCCCCCCCCCTCCCCCCTGCCCAGCATATGTCTCTTAGCTCTTCTCACATCCAATTCTCAGAATCCAGGTGAAGTAAAAATGGTGGGGGGACTTGAATCCACTGACTGACCATTTGAATGCCCCAGCCCCGCCCCCCCGTGGGGCTGGAACCCACCTGGATGACCAAAGAGGAGACCTCAGTTGTACATTTCATTTTTCAAGTTTTCTGCATACCTACCTGGCTCAAAAACATACTGCCTCTTGGATATCTATAAGTTGTAGGCAGCTTAACTACATTCCCCTCCATGCCCGGGGGAGAGTTTCAACCTCAAACAACTTTATTTAAACAATTTCGTACTTAACATGTTTTCCTCAGTGCTTCAAATCCAATCACTCCCTGCGTTACAGGGAAGAACCGCTACAGGACAAAAAGAACAACACAACCTGTTTTTATTTTAATATCTTCCGGGTCTCTCGGCCCTGCCATCATTTGGGCTGTCAGCCCTTCACCGCCCGAGGTGGCTTCCGCTCTCTGCAGACAGTCTGCCTCCCCACTAATGGCACTGTTCGGGCAAGGGGGAAATGCAATTTTCCACTCCATTACAAGCACTGTGTAAAAGGACCTCTTTTCCTCACTGCACACAGATAAGGACCTAATGAAATTCCATTCACTAAGTATTACAATAGCCAACTCCACTGCAAATGCAGGCGTTCCAAGTGCCTTCCAGGTCCCCAGTCCAGGAGTGATTGCCATTGAATGTCCCTGGATTGGATTCCGTCAAGATGAAAAACTGTGGGGTAAGCAGGGAGAGACTCTGGGGGAAGGGAAGGTAACAAAGATGTCAGCAGATCCACTTCTTTGGCTCTTCCTTCTAATCATTATGCCTGGACCCTGGTAGGAGCTTGAAATTCCTATGTTTGGAAATAGCAATCTTGGGAGAGCCAAAGTACTCCCTAAGAGATCTGGCATCGTATATCCTATAGAAACAGGTAACAACAGGAGAGGTAAAGGGCAATGCACAGCTTGCATTCTAAAATAAAAAGTAAAAACGGGTGAGGTAGGATCCTACCGACAGTGTGAATCTCATGCAATGCTTGAGGTGAAACTACTAGAAAGGAAAATTACTTTTCCATATTCACCCACCTTTCTACCCCTAGCCCTTGGCTACCTATATCCCTTTCCCAGTGTATTATTTTCCCTTGATGCATGATAAAGCTCTATCAAAAGAATGGAAAATAAAAGTCCCTTCTCTCCATTCAGTGTTGACGTCCTCATGGTTCCCTGGGGTCCCCAGGCTTGTGTGCTGTCCTCCTGCCACCAGTGCTGTTCCTCTACAAGTAGCTCTGGACTTGCCTCACACCAGAACTCCTCAGTCTTGTTACCACACCCTCTGGCTCTACTCTGTCACAAAATTATCCATGTCACCAGAGAAGGCCTGATGAAAGTCTAGTTTAATACCAACTTGAGATGCCGCTCCTGAAGACACAATGCCTTGGCTTCAGAGTATTAACTGTTCATGTTGAGTTTGAAGTTATAGTTTCTATGTACATAGGATATAAACTTAGGACATGGACCCTTTCTGTCAAATATTTTGAATCCTGCAGCAAAGCTACTCCTGTATCTCAACCAACCCCTACAATTAAGCCAAGAAAAATATAGCTGTATCACACACATACATGCATGTATTCATACATGCACATTTACTAACATACATATTTACATATATATACATGTACATTAAAATATTTTTTATTCCCATTTTATTTTGCCCCTTCAAAGGCACTGATTTTAACATAGTCCATGTGGGTCTTTTTATCATTCGAATTTTTGAAAATGTATCTTTTTACTTTATACCATATTTCATTATGCACCCATGCTATTATATGTCACTTTATTTGTTTTGACTGCTACATAATGCTCCACTTAGAAATACACATGACAGTTTCAGGTTTTTGCTATTAAAATAGTAATGACTTAAAAATACATATGACAGTTTCAGGTTTCTGTTAATAAAATAGTAATGCCAAGGGATTTCTTTACATATCTCCTATTATACATGCATCAGAGTGGAATTGTTTGGTCATCAGGTATATTAAGGTTCAACTTTAGGTAAATAATTATCTATAGAGGAGCACTAATGTATCTCCCACCCCCCATCAGCAACATACGGTAGAGTTCCTATAGCTCCACATGCTCTCTAGCACTTAACCTTTAAAAAGTTTTTGCTAGTCATGTGCGTGAAAAAATATTTTATTGTGCTTTCTTTGTAATCCCTTAAATATTAAAAATGGTGTGCATATCTTTTCCCATGTTAACTGGTCATAAATATTTCCCTCTTTGCAAAATGTCTCTATCTTTTGTCCACTTGTGTATTGAATTGTTTGTAGTTTTCTTATTAGTTTATAGAGATACTTTATATAATTTTAATTTTGACCCATTGTTAATTGGGTATACTGAGAATATCGTCTAGTTTGTACTATCTCTTTTCTGTTTTTTAAGGTGTCTTTGGTTAACAAGCTTCTTCATTTTAATAGACCAAAAACTAGCAACCTTTTCTTTTATATCAATGCTTTTATGTATTTTTAAAGAAATCGTGTTGTTTTGAGCTAATGTAGTTTTAAATTGTGTTAGTTGTACTGTTATATGCTTTCCCTCCTTCCTTCCTTCTTCCCCCCTCCCCTCCCTCTCCTTCCTTCCTTCCTTCCTTCCTTCCTTCCTTCCTTCCTTCCTTTCTTCCTTCCTTCCTTCTCTCCTTTCCTTCCCTTCCCTTCCCTTCCCTTCCCTTCCCTTCCCTTCCCTTCCCTTCCCTTTCCTTTCCTTTCCTTTCCTTTCATTTTTCACTCAAGTAAGATTTATTGTGTTGTGATATGTACATCTACTCTGCTGCTTCTAATTGTTGTGGATACTCTAGGATATGCACACACATTTTATCAAGCTACTATCACTTATGCCCATTTTATAAGTAAGGTTACTTATAATGGTAATGAGATCAATTTATAAAACCTTCCTCCCAATTTCTCTTTCCTCAAGAACAAAGTAATTAAGTAGAATTGGGATTTGGATAACTTCGGAGATAGAAGAAAAATGATTACCACTGTGTACTTTTATAAAGAAAGTCTTTCACACTCTTAAGAAGGCTTTGAATTACCCAAAAATGTAACAGATGCCCACATTTTTTAAAGTATCAACTGCATCTTGACAAATAAATTCACCTGTGCCAACACCTAACCTCTGATAATGACCATCCAGAGAACTCTGCTGAAAGGGCTCAGAGGCTGTTGAACTCAGTGAGGAAGAGCTGGTGCTTTCTAACTGATCAATTAGCATCCACTGCTGGGGGCTTGGGAGTGGCAGCATGAATACCTTGCATGTGCCATCTCAGGTAGAGTAAGGTACACTTTCCATCCCTCAACCCAAACCTTGCTACTGCCTGGGGGCACAAGCAGAGCCAAGCCCACAGGTGCTCGTCCCATTGCCTAAAACAAAGACATTTGCGCCTGTACACTCTGGTCCCTGCTCAAGCAAAGGCGTAAAATAGCAGACTGATGAGAGAAACAGGCCAGGCCCACATCTTTGAGTACTGGCTGGTGTCCCTCAACGATCCCCTTATGTACACATTGTCACCCAAGTGCTTTTAATTTCCCATTTTAACTGGCTGTGGGATGATATTTTAGAATTGGGTTTCTAAAGGAACAGGCAGGTTGCAAGAACAGCTGCAAAGAAACTGACTTTCTCAGCCCTGGCCCATTAGTTATGCAGCAGGTGGTTCCGTTTAATCCAGGTGGAATTTACTGAGAGCTCTTGTGTTCCCAGCACTGCATCTGATGCCAATAGCAGATAATCAAAGCTACAAAACCACCCAGGACAACTCCTCAGGCATCGCGAGTGTCCGAGCAAATGCTAGTTTTCTTTGCCTTTTCTTTTCCTTGTTTTATGCAAAAGATTTCAGCTCAAATGAAGAAATGAAGCTCACCCCATGCCACAAACTCTACTCAACAATTCTTCAGAAATTCAGGTATTATTACCGGGTGAAACAAAAAGTGGGCTATTAGGAAATGATATCATATGTAAAAGTCATATGGAGTAAATGGCATGCATGAAGCAACTACTCCATAAATATTTAACACAAGGAGCACCTTCCAATAACAGCACAAAATACTAAAGTTAGAAAGGATATGGGGGTTTAATTAAACCAACTCCTTCATTGTACAGATGAGGAAATAGTGTGTGTGTGTTCAAAATATTTTGTGGCTTCTGGGACTGAACTCCATATTCCTAACCTCTAATACAGTAGCCTTTGTGCTATATTATGCTGTATTTTATGGCCAAATGAAACATCTCAGGAGAATTATGCCTGGAAGCATTTAGCTGATATTTAACTGGAGACATATCTGTCCCTCTCACCTCCATGGGCCCATGACGTCACATGTAACCCCGGCAGCTGGAATCCAGGCCCTGATTCAAGTAATTGTATCATGCCCCTAACTCTGAATGACCCCAAGATAATCCCCTAGCTATGGTTTTAATTTTTTAAAATTGCTCTGCTTCAAGTATCTCTAAATTTTCAAAGCATTACCATTAACAGGTTACTTCAAATTGTCCCTGTCAGCTAGAGCTGGAAAGGTCTGGTGATGTTTCCCTAGTGAATAATAATTTGTTTCAAAATTTAAAGGACAAAACTTATTCTTGGCAACCTCCTGTAGGGAGAAGAACTATTTCCAATGCTCTTTAATACATCTTGAAATAATTTATGAAACTTTACAAATATATTATTTTAGGAATGTGCATTTGCAGTCAAACAAAGAGTAATTATACACTGTTAGAAGATCCTTTGATGGGACATTATCTTTTTTTTTTTTCCGTAGGTGATGGCTGAAGAAAACAATGTTTCAAAGCCACTTTCAGGTTAAAAACCTCTACTTTGGAAATAAAAGCTAATTTGATTAGAAAAGATGTATAATTAACCACAGAGTCTATAACTTTGCCATTGAGAAGGAATCCTAATGTCATTCATGTGTTTGAATTTGAGGAGATAACAACTAACTGAGATAATTACTTATCCTTCTCAAGTGATACATGGTCTAATTTCCTTAAATGGATACACCAAGATCTTGGGACAAAATCATAAAGTCACTGTCTTCCATTCACAACTCCTGGTGCACACATTAATCTCCTATGACAGTCTAGATCACCATTGACTGAAGGATCTACCTATGGTGATGGATGGTGGTAGAAATGCCAACAAAAAATAGGTCTTCAGATTAGCCAATGACATTCTTGAAGTCATCTATTTTTTTCTTTAAAAGATGTGGCCATTTCAGTTGGTGTATGCTTAATTTTAATACACTAACTGAAATAAAAAATAATTTACAGGAATTCAACAGTAGAGTAGAGGATTCTGAGAATAAAATCAATGATTTAGGATATGAGGAAGCAAAAAACACTCAATCAGAAGAGCAAAAAGAAAAAAGAATCCAAAAATATGAAGATAGTGTAAGGAGCCTCTAGGACAACATTCACTTTATGGGGGTATCAGAATGAGAAGAGAGAGAGCAAGATATTGAAAAACTATTTGAAGAAATAATGACATAAAACTCCCCCTACCTAGTGAAAGAAATAGACTTACAAATCCAGGAAGCACACTGAGATCCAAACAAGAGGAACCCAAAGTGGCCCACCAAGACGCATCATAATTAAAATGCCAAGGGTTAAAGACAAAAAGAGAATCTTAAAGTAGCAAGAGAAAAGCAGTTAGTTAATTATAAGGGAGCACTCACATGACTGTCAGCTGATTTTTTTCAATAGAAACTTTGCAGGTCAGAAGAGAGTGGCAAGAAATATTCAAAGTGATGAATAGCAAGGACCTATAAACAAGACTTCTCTACACAGCAAAGCTATCATTTAGAGTTGAAGGTCAGATAAATAGCCTCCTAGACAAGAAAAAGCTAAGAGAGTTCATAACCACCAAACCAATATTACATAAAATGTTGAAGGATATTCTTTAAGAAGAAGAGGAAGAAGAAACAGAAGAAGAAGAAGAAGAAGAAGAAGAAGAAGAAGAAGAAGAAGAAGGAGGAGGAGGAGGAGGAGGAGGAGGAGGAGGAGGAGGAGGAGGAGGAGGAGGAGGAGGAGGAGGAAGAGGAGGAGGAGAAAGAGGAAAAAGAGGGGAAGGAGGAGGAGAAGAAAAGATAAAATATGAACAGTAAATGGCAATAAATACATATCTCTGAACAATTGAATCTGAATATCAAAATAAACAAGGAATCTAATGAACAAAATAAACTGATAAATTAAATAGAACCAGAGGCATGGAAACATAGAACAGACTGAGGAAACTCAGAGGGAAAGGGGGTGGGGAGGGTGGGAAGAAATTAACCAAAGATCTTACATGCATATATGCATTACCTATGGACACAGACAATAGGGTGGTGTAGGCCTGGGGCAGGGTGGGAACTGGGTGGGGGAAGCATGGGGAGGGGGAGGGACATCTATAATTCATCAATAAAGATTTCTTTAAAAAAATAAAATTTTCTATAAAAAAAGATGTAGCTATAATTAAAGACATTAAAGGAATGGGAAATTATTGAATATTGCTGAAGATCACAAATGCTAAGTTTATGGCACATTTTTAGGGTATGATGCAGGACAGCACAACTCAGAAAATGATGGTTCACTTTGGTACATTCATGAAAGTATGTAAGAGCTCACGAAACTGAGAGGTACGGGACGTCAGATGGCTGGTCGTAGAACAGTCAGCAATGGTACACTGAAGGAATTAAATTTATGGACAATCCTGTGACCGCCCCTCCTCTATTGCTTGACCAAGTCCTAGTTATTCCAAGAGCTGTGTCACTTCCACCTACGTTGATCTTGATCTTTTACCATTTCAACTACTTCTCCCATGGTTATGAGCACCCTCTTTGGGTCAGGATTGCCAATATGGGTTTCAGATCCCTAGTAGCCCCCAAAATGTAGTAAACAGATTTTCTCAAACTGAATTTGTCTCCAAACATGTCCAACAAATCATCTATTCACTTGCAGTAAGATACAAGGGCTACTGAAAACATGAAGCTTCTTTGTTTCTTGGCTGAAATGACCATTAGTTCAGTGTGGACATTCTGGTTATCACTTCTTTGTTCTCTAGAAGGATTAATTGGTTGTGCTCCTATTTTTAATGGGCTGTGGATGAATGATTGCTTAGTCAATGTACATTGGCAGGCACTTTACCCCCAAAATGTAGAGGCCCATGAGTAGAAGTTGTTATAAAAAAAATTTTGAGTATGAATAAATTGGACCCAACAGCTTGTGTATGTTACATGTCACTGAGTTGGCTCTGACTCCTGTTGACCCTATGAATGAGTGATACCCTGTCCTCAGCAGCCTTGCTCAGCTCCTGCAGACTCATGCCTATGGCTTCTTTTAGGAGTTAATCCATCTCATGTTTCATCTCCCTCTTTTCCTGCTGCCTCTTTTCCTCTTTCCCTGGCAGTATTGTCTTTTCCAACAAACCTTGCCATCTCCAAAGCAGGACAGCTTTCGTTTTGTCATTTGGTCCTCCAGTGATGTTTCAGGTTTAATTTTCTCTAGGACCCACTTGTTCATCTTTCTGGTGGTCCAGGGTATCCATGCAGCTCTCTTCCAACAGCTTAACCTTGTCTAAAGTTTCCACAGTGATCTCACCCCTTTTTGAATGCCCACAGTAGGGGTGCTCCACGCATTCATAGGGTCACCAGGAACTGGAGCCCACTCAGTGGCTGTTGGGTCCAATTTCTTCATATGCAGATATTTTTTATAGTAATTTCTACTCATGTGCCTCTACAGTTAGCACTTTGTCATTTAAAAAAATATATATATTTTTACTGGTTTATACAGAGAGAAGCATCATTGTAAAAAAGGAACATTGGTCTGTTGCTCTCTGCACACTCCCCACCAGGGGTTGAGCCCACAACCCAGGCATGTGCCCTGGCTGGCAATCAAGCCAACACCCTTTTGGTGCATGGGATGAAGCCCAACCAACTGAGCTACACTGGGCAGGACACATTTGATCATTTTCTAACATTACTCTACAGTTTTTTTGTGTTTATAACTTCTATGCCATACCAAAAAAAAAAAAAAAATCTGCAGGGGAGAAACTATGACATATGTTCCTAATGTATTCTCCACTCTAAAAAACATAAAGTTGGGTTGAAATGATCAGTGCCTATTTGTTGATTAATGGACTTGGGCTATGTTTATTTTTGATATTTCACGGGTCCTGTGATATTAAGAGCTTTTTGCTTTTCTTTTTCTGGGTGAAGAAGCTAGTAAGGTGGTGCTTCTTTAACATGAACTCTCACACTCAGAACCTGTGGTGTTCACGATTAAGTTGTGACAAGATAGCAACTTGGGTTGGCCACTTAGACCTCCATGAAGTGGTCCAATGCCAATACTGTGCTCCAAGAAGAAGTACAGTGGCAATCTCAGAGAACATGGGGATGATTTGTATGGCTCTGAAGATATTTATTATCTAAGGCCACCTGGCAAAAGGGCCAGTCACAGAGCCAGTTATCAAGAACAACTCTAAGAAGCTGCTCTCTTAAGTAAGCACTGCATTTCTATTCCAGACTTACACATCTCCAAGGTTTTCTCTGGTGATGTTAAAAGGAAACTTCCAACAACTGGTGATTTTGTACATGTCAGACTACCAAAGACTAAAAACCCATTTTGTACAAGTCACTCAAATGACATTTTTGTTTCAGCTCAGCAAGCTATGACTATGAACTCGGGCACCTGGGGTACAGTTATTGGCCATTGTAGTTGGGGAACCGAATTTTCTCTTGCTAGAGTTTCACCTGATTTTACGTGGTTAACCCCCCTTTCAAATATTTGTTAGATGTGTAAGGTAAGTCCAGTGTGAAGCCAAAACAAAGAAAATTCACTAAAGAAGACAGAATGGTTCCTAACTGGAGAAATTGATAATATATCAATTTTAGGGAGTTAAGACTCATATATATGAAAAAACAACACCACCAAAACAAAACCAAAACAAGTTAGGAGAGAATGTGGGTCAGACACAGAGCCACAGGAATTACAAAAGAAGAGAAAGTGCTATAGACTAGTGCAGTCGAAGACTTCCCAGACCCAGGCTTAGTGACCTATAGGGTTGATAGGTTCGGAAAGCGAGGAAGGGCTTCTGGGCAAGTTGTACAAGATAAGCAAAGACATGGGAGATGAGACATAAAATCACACGGAGGCTGGAAAAGATGAGCCAGTAGGATCCATGTTCCAAGGAAAAAGGGCAGAACAGGAGGAGAGGTAACTCATGGTAGATGACTCCCAACTTGGGCAGGGCACAGAAGACTGCTCTGTGAGTGAGTGGGCTCTCTCCAGCCACCCCCAGCCCCTCACCCTGTCCCTGACACCATCTACCCCCATTCCACAAACAACTATCAGCAATAATTTTGGTCCCTGTCACCTTCAAAACATATTACAAATATCTGCTTGCTTCCTTCTGTCTCTACAGATACAATGTCACCATCTTGGATTCCAGGCTCATAATATTTACTGAGCACTTAGTATATACAGTGCACTCAGTGAATGAGTCAGACTTGGGCTCACCCTCCAGGAACACTGCCCATCATTAGGGAGGACAGGAATGTGAACAGGGTGGGTAAACTGCTGAATTATGTATTTCTGATTGTTTGCTACTTTGCATTCCATTCATACTTTTAATTCAAATGTACTCATTACTTAGCTGCATTTCTCAGAGGACTGCCTTTCCCCCCACCTCCACCCCCTGCTTGTTGTAGTAGCAGGGCTTGAAACCATGGTATAATTAACATAATTAAAGTATTAATAAAGATTGAAGGGGTTGGACACTGTGTGAAATGCTTAATTTTGTGTATCTTTAACTGATTGAATGTTTAGGTTTGCATTTTAGCTGTCACCCAAATTATGTGTAATTAAGCCAAAGCTCAGATCTGCCTGTCTCGTACCGGGTGCGGATGGCAGACAGATTTGATTCTGGGGAGAAGGTGGTAAATCTGCCCACTCATTTGTAGCTGTGTGCTTTCACACTTTTTTTATGCCTCTCTTGCCTTTTCCCAGTGCATTCATCGATCAAATTATCTCATTTGCATGGAATGAAGAATAGATAGCTACAGTGGAAAAAAATCAAATGCCTTCAATATATTCCCTGCCTACTTGTCCTCTCCCCAACACCCTGCCAACTCGCCCTGGGTGGTGTCCTCTTGTGCTGGTGCTGCAGGTCCCCCTCACTCAGAGGGGTCCCAAGTCCATGTTGATAAGGCATTGTAGATGTTGTAAATGACATGCCAGCACGGGAAGCAGCCACAAACCCAAGGGCTAGGCTCTGTGTCTAGGGAGACACATGCCTTTGGAATGCAACCTGGGTACTAAGATCATTTAAAGAGGTTACTTACAAGACACTTGAAGAAGATATCAAATCATTGTCTTGACACTGAACGAGTCATCACTCAGAGACAAGGGCCCCAGAAATTACCCAGTATCCACAGAAGAGCTCTGTGGGCATTCATAGAGATCACGTGGCTCTCACAGGTAAAATCCAATCATTCAAGGAAGCCTACAATCATGTAGGATGTGTTCATCCTTCTGCTGGACACACAGAGAAAATAGAACGCATCAGGGTGCACGTGCACGCTCCTTGCTAGTAAAGTGTCCCATCGCCCTGGGACGTGTAGCTCGGTGGTTAGAGCGCCGTCCCATATACTGGTAGGTCATGGGTTTGATTCCCAGTCAGGGCACATACCCAGGTTGCGGGTTTGATCCCTGGGTGGGGAGCATGCGTGAGGCAACCAATCGATGTTTCTCATATCTACATCTCTCTCTCTTTCTCTCTTTTCTCCCCTCTTTCTCTCTCTACAATCAATGAAAAACATATCCTAGGGTGAGGATTAAAAAAAAAAAGGTGGGCAATTTGGGGAGAGAAGAAAACAGAGGGAAGAACCAGCACTACCAGAGAGGAGACTGAGTGGCAACCCAGACAGCCATCCTCTGAAGGCTGCAGTGGCCAGGGAAGGAAATCTGCAGAAGGAAATGACCTGCTTCAAAAGACAAGCGGAACCTAACGCAGGCCGCCGGGAAGCTGAGAACATGACTCAGGCAGAGGTTTGTCTGGAGGTTAAGCTTTGGAAGGGAGGCTGAGGCAGCACCAGTGTGAGGGCCCGGGGTGACAGGCTGGGAAATGTGCAATAAAGAAGGTCTTAGGAGAAATGGGAATGGTGACCCTGATATATGCAAATAGGGGTGCAGCTGACAGCCAGTGCTGCTGCAACAAATTACCACAGATTCAGTTGTTTAACACAACACACATCTATTGTCTCATATTTCTGTAGGTCAAGAGTTCAGCAGCTCAGCTGGTTTCCCTGCTGCTAGTCTCCCAAGGCCGAAACCAAGGTGCTGGCTGGGCTGGGTTCCCTGGTGGGGGGTCGGGCGGGGGAATCTGTTCCCAGGGTCTCTCAGGTTGTAGCAGAACCAGGTTCCATTGAGGTCCGCTTCCTGGCTGCCCTCCCATTACAGTGCCATTTTCTTCTTTTTTTTTTTTTTACCCAAAATATTTATGAAATGTCATCTACAATCTCCAGTTTGGGTTTCTTTAAAATGGAATGGAGCTTAAAGACCCCTGAAAGGCAAACTGAGCACAGACTCCTTTAGAATTTTCTGGCTTTCTTGCCTGCCCTCATATAATTTGTCAGCTCCTTTTTTTGTGCTAAGTAACATTTCCTTCATGAACTCTTTCCAAAGCATTTAAATTAGTGTTCATAAAAACAACAGCTCCTTTTGTCTTGTACCCATGGTTCACTGGTTTATATAATATTTAAATTCTGTTTACAATATTGTACAAGAAAAACTGGCATCCACAAGTTTGGAAGGAATCACAACTGTATCTCGGGGAGAGCTGACCTGTATGGATAGTGAGGGGAGTGGCCTCCTCACTGGAGAGTGGATGCCAGTCAATACATCTTATGGAGGGAATGAGACGGGGAGGTGAGATAATGGAGGAAGTTGGATAGGTGGGGGTGGGTAAAGACAGCTTCCCCTAAACATGAAACAACCTGTGAGGGACTAACACATCCTTGCCCTTGTTTTTTTAAACTGATAAGAACAGATACTACACTTGATCTTAGCCAAAAGGCCGAGAAGCCATGCCCTTGTTTTTTTAAATGACCACCCATCCCCAAACCAAAAAGTGAACCCATACATCAGTAAAAGGGTGGCATCAGTCTCAATTAACAGCACAAAGTTAAAGGCAAAATGGCAGCCCTATCCCCTTTGCAGGCCTCCAAAGATGCAGGAGCCCTGAGCTAGCTGAGTCAGATGGCCGTGGCCCTTCATCTTAGGAACAAAGTGCCCTCAAGACTGGTCTGAGCTTGAGAAAGTTAAAATCGACCAGATAGAGGAATCTGCTGCAGTTACTTGTAATTATTCTCTTCCCCCTGGTAACATGTATCTAAAACAGTGCACCATTCAGAGCAAGTGTTTTGATCAATGACGTACACCGGTAGGTTAGCACCTTCATGGGTTTCTCTGGCTGATTCATTACCCCTGTGTGGCACCGAGCAGCATTTCAAAGCCCCAATTAGTGAGTCAGGCTCCAGTTTGAATCCCAGCTCTGCCTGGCCACCTACCTTGCTATGAGCAAATTATTTCACCGCTGTGAGCCGTAGTCTCCGCCACATAAACTGGAAATGATGTCTACAGAGTTGTGGTGGGGACGACATAGGATCACGCATGCAGAGCCCTTTATGTGAAGCAGTTGGCACATAGTAAGACCTCAAATAATGGCAGCTGGCCCTTTAAGGAGATAAGTAGGTTCTGATTTGGGAAGGGTGGAGATTGGTGACATGGGATGTTTTCCAAACCTCAGTGCAGGGACTTAATGAGGATCTAGGCAGCCAGGAACATCATAAAGGTGCCAAGGCATGAGAGGAGAAAGCAGGCACTGGGAGACCCTAGGATGGTCTTTGCTCACTTGATGATACTGCTCAGTGCTGAACAGTCTACACCTCAGGAGCCTCTTGGATCCAGACATTCGTTATAAAAACAGCCCAAGTGGCTGCTTGAAAATGGAGAAATTCCCAGAATACCCTAAGAAGGCATTCCCAGGCAAACCACCTATATTTTCACTTAGTCGTGCACTAAGTATAAGTTGAATTCCTGTTCTGCATCAGGTGCCAGGGATACAGAGGCAATAACAATCTGGAAGGTAAGGCTGAAGGGGCAGATAGGTTTGGGTGTTCCATTGTTGGGTTCAATTTCTGGAAGCTAAAATCACTTTCTCCCAGGCTGCCATCAATAGATTCAAGAAACCAATCCAGATATATGTCTTTTAATTAACTAGAATTTGGGGAGGATATATGTCTTGCATCATCCCAATGAATTTATTACTAGGAGAGCACTTCTCAAATTCTAATGTGGATATGAGACACTGGAGGTCTTGTTAAAATGAGAATTTTGATTCAGTAGGTCTGGAATGGGGGTCCTATGATTCCAGGTGATACCAATGCTGCTATTCCCCAGATCCCATTTTAAGTAGCAAAGATCTGGATATCCTTTCATTAATCAATGTTCACCCAGAATTACTTTGTGACAATGAGGACCAGCCACTCCATGCTTGTGTCATCTACCTACTGGAATCATTGACCTAAAGCACCTGCACTAAGCCATCTAGAGCATACTGACAATTTCTCCTCCCTCTGCCCCAAATTAATTTAGGGAAAAATAATCCTGTATTTTCTAACCTTCTCAGTAGCATTATGAATCAGATAATTCTTCAATCTTTCCCACCCTTTATCAACTTGGAATATAAATAAAGCTTCTGACCTAAATTTCCCAATTTCCTGTAGCTCAGCCACAAGGTAAAAGCCTGAACATTTATTCTTACTGAGCAACTCTTTGGATTTCCAGTTTCAGACAGAAAAAAACATGATTCTCTTTCATTTTAAGCCACTAAAGTCTGGGAAACTTTACTTGACATCACTGAACTTGGAATCAAACAAAATGCCTGGGGTAGATGACAGGGTTTGTTTAAAGAATTGAATCTACCTCAAAACCCAGAATATTTCTTTATCTGAAGAGAGACAAGAGGCATCCCCTCTGGCCTGCTTTCTTACCCCAAGATTTATGTGAAATCTGCTGGGCTAGGTTCAACTTCTTCTTCTTTAAACACAAGCAAAAGTTTATTTAGAAAGTCACAGAGGTGGAAGAAGTGAGCTGTGAAAAAAGTGAGCCAGCTAGGCTGTGTGGATTCAAGAAGCAGGTTACAGATGAAAAAAAAGGGCGGGGGGGTGGAGGCCTTTAGTGCTTACAAGAAAGAAAGGCAAAGACAACACACCTGAGGGAAGGAGAGGGAGAAAGGGACGAACATGTTCCAGAGACAAAACACCTGGTGAAAGTATGGGTGGGAAAGGCAGAGGTGTGCTCAAGAGAGAGAAGGAGCCAACAACCTCTTTCCTAAGCCCCAGTGGAGGGATAGCACAGCTTCCCAAAGAAGGTTCCTCAGGAGATGGTGGTTTTGGTTCTCTCTTCTCTTGGGTGCTAAGGTCAATTGGCAGTTGGAGGGTGCCGAGGCTGTTATGGGCTTCTCTCCTTTTTCTTATGCCCTATGCAGCGGTTCTCAACCTGTGGGTCGCGACCCCTGAAAATACATCTTGCATATCAGATATTTACATTATGATTCATAACAGTAGCAGCATTAGTTATGAAGTAGCAAAGAAAATAATATTATGGTTGGGGGTCACCACAACATGAGGAACTGTATTAAAGGGTCGCGGCATTAGGAAGGTTGAGAACCACTGCATGGAAATTCTACTTATATGATGTGGAACCTTAGTTGGCAATACATTACTTTCATGGGCAACTGAAGCATGTTAGACTCTGCCAGTAAACTGCAGAAGACAGGAACTTTCCAATTTTTCTGGATCCCCCATAATGTTCATCACTCTTCTAGGCAGAGTGCTAAAAAATATCTATTATATTGATTCACCTTGGAGGATGGCAGTTCCAATGAGATTTTCTGGAAAGGAAGAGGCTTCTTTAAAGACCAATTAAGTCCTAGAAATAGCCTTAGGCTGGAACAAATAAATAAAACAAGAAAGTGGTGGATAGATGGGTATATGGGCATGTGGATAGATGGGTGGGTGGCTACAGGGTAGATGGCACATGGACAGATCTCTACCAGAGCCTGGATTTGTTTTGCTGTGTTTTACAAAGTGTCTCCTGCCATAAATCCAGTAAGTATTCTACACTGTCTTCTGTGAATCGCCTAATCCCAAACCAAAAAGTAATTGTCTATCTTTCAAAATTATAGGCTTTTCTGACAGAGATGAAAACTTTGGGATCATCTGTTCCATTCTTCTGTTTTATTAGGGAAGGAACTGAGGCCAGAGGGGAAGAGATTTGTTCACATTGATAATGTCATGAGGACAAAGCTGGCGAGATTCTACCAGGTTGGGACTCCAAACCTACCAATGTCTGACTGTCTCCACAAAACTCTTATGCTCTCTGGCATCAGAAAGCATTCTCACTCCGCTATGACCAAGAGCCCTGCACAGGCCTGAATTTTTAGAAAAGTATACTTTTGAGTGCTATTTACCAAAGCATAGTTCTTTCTCAACGACAGGAAAATAGAGAGATGTGTTTTCAATTAGTCAGGGAAAGAACTCAGCCAGAAATGCCTTGCCATTTAGTGTTGCTAAGCTGGTGATTTCTCCCCAAAGTAGGGAACTGGTATAACTGTCATCATTCTTTCTGTTATTTGCATCCAAAGAAATCACATGTGTCTCAGCGACGTGAAATATTCCCTTTCATGTGCTTGGGAATTATCACCGCGTGTCCTCTCCTTCCTCCAGATTGCACATCATTAAGCTCCCCTTCCATGAGTTAAACTCCTTGACACAAACTTTCATGCAAAGTAATATGTTTTAAGAAGAGAAAAATCATTAAAGAAAGGTTTAGCTTCCTTCCTCCTACAGTCCTTTTTCGAAAGAGGCACCTGACTGCCACACAGCTTTCTCTGGGCACAGAAGACTCCTCTCCTGATGGCTTAACACACCTGATGAAGCTTCATTAAAATTCTTTCCCAAGCAGAAAACTCCAGTGTCTAGATTCAAAATAAACATATGCATTTCTACAAGGAAAGCTGACAAGGAGAAGTTACATGCACACCATTAAAAAGTCAGAAAAGCCCTGACTAAGAACAATCTTTCAATTCATTAATGCCATGCCATCCCACTGAGGGGGCAGGACAGCATCACTGAAAGAAGCCAGGGCTTTGTAAAGGGCCAAGCTTATCGAGTTGACAGGGTTTTGAGGGAATAAGGATATACCTCAGTGAAGAGAAGGACCTGCCCAGTTGTTCATGGCAATATAACTTCTCTCAAGAAAATTTGGAAGGGAAGAAAAACTTGATACAGCAGTGTGGTAGACTGTTGCTGTAATGGTCCTCAAGCTGTTCAATGTCAATTTGTATCCATGTCACAGGGTGATTCCTTCTCATACTCACCCTGGACTTGGCCATGGGCCTCACTTTGATAAATGAGATGGTAGCAAATAAGGTGCAAGCAGACACTGGCAAAGTGCTCATGCACTGGGCTTGCTCTTTTGCTGCTCTTGGAACTCCGGACCCAGCAGGTGAATAGGACTGGGACTAGCCTGCTGAAAGATGAAAGACCACATGAAAGAGGCCCCAGTCACATAAGCCAAGCAAGGTTCCCAGCTGAGACCTGTGAGGGAGACCAGCCAAGAAGAGCTGAGACTACTATGGATCCAGAGAACAATCTAAGTGAACTCAAATTGCCCATCTGCACAACTGGGAAATAAACACAGATTTGTTGTTTTAAACTACGATTTGGGGGCTGGTTTGTTACCCAGCGAAAGCTAATTGACACAGCAGTTCTGAAGCCCTGGCTTAATGAAACAGATCCACCAGTGCTCTGTGGACTACCCCACTGATTCCCAAGGGCTAAGAGGCTTCTGACCTAAGACATTTGATACAAGCTCCACTAGCATCCTCACACATCACGGAAACAATGCTTCCAGCAAACAAGTAGGTCTTACCCCACATACCTTAAATAGTATTTTGAATTGACCAGTGTACTATCCTGATCTTGTAAAATCAGAAAGAGGTTTCAGTGTGTGCCACCTCTTATGGACTCAAGATATTTCAGAGCATGGGAAAATAAGTACGGTAGGATTGATACACAATCTCTGTGTCAACACAACCCTTGGTTCTGTGTTTCCTGGGTTCCTAGAATAAAACTCAATAATAGAGTTAGTTTCCCAATTTGTGGGAGACAAATAACCATATTTAAAAATAGGATTCCTTCAATTTTCTGACTGTCCTCTAGTCATTTTTCTTATATCCTTACTTTCTTTTATTTATTATTGTCTCTGAGAGGATGTGCCATAAGACAGCATTCCTGATTTGGCAGAAAATGACATGCTTGGCTGTTTTAAATTTGGGATAATATTAATAATAGTCTCCACTATAGCAAATACTCACTACGTGCCTGTTATGGGTCCAAATGCCTGTGATTTTATTCCTAACAACTATTCCGTGTGAGAGATGGTAATATTACCCTTATTTTAAAGCAAAAGAGGTACAGAGAGGTTAAGTAGCATGCACAAATTTACACAGCCAGGCCACAAGGAACTGGGATTTTCTTGGGGCAGTTTGACCCAAGATTCTTAACTAGAATATCTATATCTATATCTATATCTATATCTATATCTATATCTATATCTATATCTATATCTATATCTCTCCAGGGCATTCATCAAGGGGCACCATAATTTCAAAATGCTTGCCCCATAAACATACTTGAAAACCCATGGGTTAATGACCTAGTAAAACAGGACCATTATCATAGAACTTGATACAATGCTGGCTTCCAGAACCTGATGTCCCAACACAAAATTTAATATGAGAGCTATGTTGATGACTTTCTGTATATTATTCACACACAAACACACACACATGCAAATACACACACACACACACCATACACCATATACCCTAGTCAGTTTACTAGATAACGTGCCTAGATTTATTTTATTTTGGCTGTGAATGAAGATATTCCTCTTCCGATACAATAAAAAAGCACAACAGAGCCGTAAATATAGAGATGAATGTAAGAATTCAACCGTTTGATTGCATTAATTCAAGAACTGATTAAAGAGTCTTGATACAATGGTGGAAATTGGTTTGATTTATTAAGCTACATCATCCATGAAATCTACACAGAGTGGGGAAAAAAATTAAACCTGTCATTTTAAAGAAATACAGTCTACAATAAAGAGAATGAGGAAAAGGAACTCCTAGGATAATTTATAAACATATACATAATCTGGTGAAACCAACTCACAGCTGGATATTACATCCCTTCCAGTCTGTGATTGGGGGCAGCTGCCCCCTTGCTCCTACCTCCAGTTCTCAATTAGGAGAAGGACATTGTTTTGTTGTTGTTTCTCCTCAGCATGGAACGGGGTACAGCAAGTACCTGTGAGTTATAAACACTGCTCAGCAATTAGTAGACCAGTCTTTCTTAGCCTTTTAGCATCACAGATCCAGGTCCTGCCACATGGCCAGGGTCAAGGCTGGTAGGCAGAGGTTCCCAGCCTCAAGCACTTATACCCTACTCCAAGGGACTGAAATAAGCCCTTTTTCAAATAATGCCAATAGGAAACTTGCTAAGAGTCTTGCTCCTCAAAGTGCAGTCCAATGGTAGAACTTCTGCCTCAGCATCCATCACCTGGGAGTTTGTTAGTAACAAAGTCCCCACCTCACCCCAAACCTCATGAATCAGAGCCTGGATTGAACTAAATCCCTTGGTGATTTCTGTGCATACTGCAGTTTTGAGGAGCTCTGCCCTAGGTTTCTGATGCTAACCAAAGCATTGTTCAGTTCTGGGAGCACTGCTTTAACTGCAAAGGGTTAGATAACCGGCAGGTTTAAACACTGGGAGTCTTAGAAAGGATTGACAGCAAGCCTGAGAAAGCTTCACCTGAAATGAAGAGGTCTCACCGACTCACTTTCAAGAATTTGAGAGGCCCCACAAGCTGAGGATCAAGGTCTGTTCCATGAGGTGCCAAGGAGAAGAATTTGGTAGGTTAGACCAGCGTTTCTCAGTAGAAGTACTACTGACATTTCAAACCAGATAGTTCTACATAGTGGGAGGCTGTCTCATGCATTGTAGGATTTTTAGCATCAAACTTGGCTTCTACACAGTAGATGTCAGTATCACCACCCACCCAAAATAGTAAAAATCAGTAAAGTCTCCAGTCACTGGTAACTATCCCCAGAAAGACTAAATCACCTGTAGTTGAAAACCCCTGGTTCAGATGACCAGTAGCTCCTATAAATCAACCCAGTGGCATTACTACTAAAAATGAAATATAATAATAGTGTAAAATTTAATTCCTAAACATATGAAAGTAGAAGTTCAGATGAAGGAAGGCAATGTCCTGACCCTATTCTGCTCTGTTCATCCAATTCTTAACACTAATGTTCAGTTCTGGCCCCCACACTTACATAGAAAACTGGCCAAATTAACTATGTTGATAGAAAAGCATCCAAGATGGAGATGCATCAGGGAATTGTGTCATATGAGAAATGAATGAGGAAATTATGTTAAATTTGGAGAGGAGAAGCATATACCAGGTGTCCTGCAATATCTGAATGACCTTGTGAATGACCTGTGGAAGAGAGATCACATCTATCCTGTGAGGCTTTAGGAGAGAAAGCTGTGATGTTAGCGAATTGGGGTTAAGAAGAGGAAATATCATTCTGTTGTCAGAGCTACCCATGTAGAAATGGGTTGCAGTATAAGGATGCTAGGGCCCCATCACCAGGAGACAATGAAAGACAGAACTGGAAAATCACAGAGTGGGCAGGCTGAGCCTGTCCTGAGTTGGAATATGACCAGATCATTCATTCATTCATTCAATCATTCATTCACTCAGCAGATATTTATTACATGTCTGATGTCATACAATTAGATGAATGTAACAAAATATAATCATGTGTTCTAAGATGAAATAGAATTGGTCCTGGGCTTTAAGGAGTTCACAGAGAGGAAGAGGCGGACCGGAGAACCCACAATGACCAACACAGCAAGCAGAACAGGAAGGGCATCTAGCCCAGCATTCTACTCATCTCTAACTAGTCACTTGATAAAACCTGCTGAATGACTGGTACCAAACAAAGCAAATGAAGGAAGCAGCACATGGAAAAAGCTGGAGAAGAGGCAGAAGATTTGGACTCTTGTCCTGACACTTAGCAGCTTTGGGACCACGGACAAACCTTAAGTAGACTGGAAGACTTCTGTTTCAGACTTAAAAACTAATAGATATTTCAGGTACACAACTGTGGGGTCCCTGCCCTCTGGAGCTTCTAATTGTATAATGAACAGCCCAGACCCTAACACAGAGTAGGCATTCAACGTTTGCTGAAGAAATGAGATAATGGCAAAGAAGGCCCAATGTGGGCTTTCTCCCCGCAGTGGATCACTCTATCCTACTTCATGCAGACACTAAATCTCTCACTTCCTGTTAATTCATCTTTCCTAGTTGGCAAAGCAGACAGAGCTGTGCAGTTACTCAAAAGAAACAGCTACCACCAGGACAATCTTTCCTAACTGACCACTGGCTTCAGGATAACAATGACAAGGTCTTCTTAGCTAAACACTAATTGTCATCACATTGATATGATTAACTATCATTTTCATGCAAATCATGGATCTAAACCAAATTCAAATGGTGATTTTTTTTTCAAATGTGGCACAATGCTGACAAGAAGACCAAAGTAAATGTCTCCATGTGTCTTTAATAATAACCTTAAGGGAAGACATATTTTATCCGAAAAGAAGTGGGTCAGTCATATGACCCTATGAAGCAAGTATTAAAACAGCTGTTCTATGCATAGAATAACATTCTTTTAATTTACTGTGTTTGCTTTTTAGAGTCTATTTTGTTTTTCCATTTTGAAGAACTAAATGCCCCAGATGAATCAGTCAACAATATGTTGGCTGCTCTCACATTCAGCCTTGTGCTGTTTTATAATAGTGCCCTGATCTTATTTCAAGAAAAGAATGACAAACTTATAGCTGCAAATGTTGAATTTATGGGGTTCTTTGTGACAGGCATTACTGAGAACAGGGCTGAGGAAATAGGTAAGATGTAGTGGAAAGAAGAAACCTCCATAAATACAAGGCCAGGCCCTGATTTTCATCTGAGCCCTGCAATCCAAGCAGCAAAGGCCCATATGCTTGGTGTGTGTGTGTGTGTGTGTGTGTGTGTGTGTGTGTGTGTGTTTAAAGATGTGTGGGGCAGTCAAAGGTGCTAAGTGCTAATTAGATGGACAAATGAATGGTCACCCTCAAAAGGCACATTATGCCTAGTCACAGCTCTTCTGAATGCCCTGGCTGCTGCTTTAATAGCTCTGCGACTTAAAATGGTACAAGGTCAAGAAGAGTTGCATTTTTCTGGAAACTTCCAGGCAGACCTCATGCTGCCTGCCAGAGGCTGGGGATGTGTCTTTGCAAAAGTGACCAGTTAGAATGGGAGGAATGCAACCCTTTATTTCACCAACATGATGTCAAATGATTAGTAGGGAGAACATTTTGTGTTTGCTGAATGGTCTGATTTTCACCCCTCTTCACTGGACTGGCAGTTTAGGAACAGAGTAGATACAATTTTTGCTGAAGGAAATTCCACTCGATGTACAATCAGAAGATCTGTTTTAATGAATCTTATGAGTGGTTTAGCCAAAGAACATTCTAGGGAACACTATTTTCACAAAAGGCTATGTGAAAAAAAGTTTTCACAAACAAGTAATTTCAGGACATAATTTTAGGAACTCTCCCGTCCTCCTTAAGGTGTATCCTGTACTTTGGCACATGAAAGGCTTAGGCAGCCCGACAGAGCGAAAGCCTGCTTAGCTTTGCTTAACCAAGCATTTTGTAAAATCTTTGCTAAGGAGCTCCTTCTTCACATCACACCCATCAGGGACCTACAGTCAAATTATCTGAATGAGAAGTACATATTATACTTTTCATGCAGGCGTTGACCCATTGTGGATCTGCGGGGGCAAACTGACCTAAAAGCTAGATCACCTCCAATGAATAACTTAAGTATTTCAGAGAATAAGGCCGAATGCTTTCCAACTGACTCATAAGCTAAGACACTAAGTCTTATAGACTCAACCTGAGACCTCGTACACTTCAGGATCTGTGTCCCTTAAGTATTTTCAAACTCTTAAAGAAGCATGACAATACCTGGACACGTGAGCCTATTTGAAAGTCAAACTCAGAACCCAATTTGGCAGTAACCTCACCCTCCTTGTAAGTGATGCTACAGCAATATTGCATACCTCTGACTTTCTGACAGGCCACGTCCTCTCATGTCTTTGTACCTCTGAACAGGCTATACCTTCTACCTGAATAACCATCCTCATTTGTCCCCCACCAAAATATCAACTCTGGATTGAGCTCTCAGGCTAAGCAATAGATTCACAGGTTCTTCCTCCTTGTTCATGAGTTCCTGCTTCTCCTGAAAGCCCCAGTTAGAAGTTAGCTCCTCCTTCTTTGGGGGCCTCCTCTCACCCATGATTGTATCACGTTTCACTGTAACTGTCTGCTTAGACCTCTGACTCCCTAGGGCAGTGATGGCGAACCTTTTGAGCTCGGCATGCCAGTATTTTGAAAAACCCTAACTTAACTCTGGTGCTGTGTCACATATAGAAATTTTTTGATATTTGCAACCATAGTAAAACAAAGACTTATATTTTTGATATTTATTTTATATATTTAAATGCCATTTAACAAAGAAAAATCAACCAAAAAAAAGAGTTTGCGTGTCACCTCTGACACGCGTGTCATAGGTTCGCCATCACTGCCCTAGGGCCCAGTGCTTACCACAGAACTCTGTAGCTCTCAGTACATTTTTTGTTCAAAGATTACATATGCACCTTTCTTTGTGTAAGTTTCATGGTCGCGTGTTCTACTCACTGCCACTGAAGACTGCACAGCTAGAAGTACATGAAAATATGGTGTGTTCATCTGAGCTCTCTCCCTCCCCACAGAAGATATACATTCAGTAATGTTTGGGATTGAAAACAACAACAAAACCAAACCCAGTATTCTAAAAGGGCCAAAGACTCTCCAATTGAATTTCTGGGTAAATTTTTGGCCACATGAAACCAACCAGTAGCCTGCTTAGTAAGGGGCCTTTCCACTAAATACAGAATCTTTCTAGCCATGAACTTTTAAAACCACCTTAAAAGAGACTGATTGGAGCAGGGACCTAATTATTATTCAAAATGACAACTGAAAACAGTCTACAATCATAGATTTGTTTAACTTTGTTAAGAACAGAACCGACACATTGATAACGTAATGCAGCGCTCTGCCCGGCAATGGGCAATGGCGAATATGCCTTTCTCTCTCGGCTCATTACTTCCTTTATCTCCCACCACATGCTAATGGAGCTCACTTTGTAGGAACAGCTAAGGAAACTCTGACATATGTACAACTTCAAGAAACACACTCATATCTATAACCAAATATTTATGCAATCCTAGCCGTAGTTCAGCAATGACCACTTTCCAAAACATTTTATAGGCCATATATAGAAGCCATACATATTTAAAAAGAGGAGGAGGGTATTTTTTAAAAATGATCTTATAAAGTCTTTAATTTGCTTTCAGATATACTGTAAGGCACTAAGACTCATAAAGTTTATAAGGTGATGGGACATCAATGTACATTTTCAGGCCTTCCATTTAACCCCATAAAACACTGTGTTTAAAAGAATACAAATTTGAGCTCTACTTAAGTCACAGTTTCATAAATTAGAGAGATGATATCATTTATTATCTCCTAGCATGAATGAGGATAAAGAGATTGCTGGGAAAGAAATACTTAAAACTTCCTTCCATAACAGAATGGTAGAATACCTCAATTTATGATAGTTTACATGAATATTCCTTTGTTGCTTCAGTTATATCTAGCCAGTGAAATTTTAACCACTATCAAGAAATAACAATTTTCCAGATCCCACCTATTTTGATCATTTCATTTTCTAAGATACCCAGGAGGCATGCATTCAATAGCAGGATGCCTAAGATGACTGGTATTTAAATGGCCATGGCTTGCTGGAAGATGAGCAAAATTACTCAAACACAAAAAGTTCCATCTGTAATCTGCCTGTAGTTTACTCAGGCCTTTCAGAGAGCTGTTTTTGTTAAATGAGTAGCTAGTTTTTTTTCCTTGATATATATATATATATATATATATATATATATATATATATATATATATATACACACACACACACAAACACACACACACACACACACACACACTGAGTGGCCAGATTATTATGACCACCTGACATTTGTAGGCAAATTAGCTATAATTTTGCGTTGAAGTTGCTAGAGGGCCAGACCATTATAAATAGGGAAGCAGGTTGTTTACCATGACAGTAGAAGGGATTTTTTTCTGAAGATATGGGTAAACAACACGATTTAACAGCCTTTGAATGTGGGATATATATAATATACATGATATATATTATATATATGTATATATATACACTTTTATTGATTTCACAGAGGAAAGGAGAGGGAGAGAGAGCTAGAAAGATCAATGATGAAACAGAATCATTGATTGGCTGCCTGCTGCATGCCCTCCCACTGGGGAATTGAGCCCACAACCCGGGCATGTGCCCTTGACTGGAATTGAACCTGGGACCTTTCAGTCCGCAGGCCTATGCTCTATCCACTAAGCCAAATCAGCTAGGGCTTCCCTTGGTTCTTGGTTCTATCATTGATTAAATAAGGAAAGTCTGTGGCAAACCTAGGGAGGTGGTCCCAGGAATCTGAATATTTAACAAGCATCCAATTATTCTAAAGGGCACACTAGATTCTGACAATCAGTGAACCATGTGACTGCTGGTATTTCTCAGTTCTAATATAATGGGTATCGGTGATGGCTTTGGCAAGGACATCAACCTATCTAATCCTTATGGAGTTTCCCTATTTTTGCAAAGCACTAGACAGCCCTGATTCATACATACTTTCACCAAAGGGTATACGACCTAAGAGACACACTTTCAGGGAGTAGGTTTATAATTCTGATATCTTAGCCAATTGGCTGCTAAGTCCTCTTCTGCACTTCCAAGGTGTTCTTGCGCATTTTGAACTGGTGCCACTTCAGGAAGAGGCCCTTGCAACCTGTGTGCTCTCAGAACCCAGGTGGGAAGTGGATCTTTTGAGCCTTTATTCCCAGTGACTTGGAAGTAAACAATCGCTTGTCCTTTAAGTGGTAATCAAAAGAGTCATTCTGGCATTTCCTTAACCACTACTGGATTCCCTTCCTGGGATTTATGACCCCAAACTTCAAATAGTTGTCACTACACAGCTACTTTCAAGGCCTTCCTCAAAGGGCCTTCCCGGGTGTTTCCATGCCTCAGGAATCTGACAGTCAGCAGCAAACACCTGCCTTCCACTCACTCTCCAACCCACCAGCTACATTCCCCAACTTGCTTAGCCATTAGCTCAAACACAACTCCCTGAATCAGTTGATTTAATCTCAGGCAGCCCCTGGAATCAGCCTCTTCTCAGGGGCTGAGGTGTTTGCAGAAAGGGTAGAAGGAACTGAGGTGACAAAGGGTTCAAATATCCTACAGTTGGAGTTGAGTAAATGGCCACTCATTTCAAAGCTTCAGATTTTGAAAGAAAATACCTTAGGGCTATAGAGGAAAATGGGGAGGGGACACCCAACACCATCCAGGATCTCTGCATTCTGTCTGATTTCTTTAAATAGAAAGAGACATAAGTGCATTCATAAGCATCGCTTCAGCTTTGGTATTTATCAGTGTCCTCCATCTTACCTCCAGTTCAGCTCTGACAGAATAATTAATTTCAGTCAATCAATCATTTAACAAAAACTCGCAGGTGACCTCAACATGCCATATAAGCCACCAAGAACTAGTCACAACAGCAGTCTTCAATTCCTTTGGAAAGGAAAATTAAGCCTGCTCTGTGCGGCTTGGGGCTGCCTAAGCCGTAAATCTCCCTTTTCTGATCTCTTCATATAGATGAAAGAGCAAAGCCGCTCTGGGTTACATACAACAATTATGTGTTCCCCAAACTCGGGGAATCGGCTTTCAGACAGCCCTAATCATTACCAATTACCCACGTCTGCTGACATCCTGCAAGACTGCCCAGTGTTACTGAGGGCCGGCCCTCCCTCCAGGCAGCCAGCCTCTTACATTACAGCATATGTGTTTTAGAAGGCCGATTAATGTTTGTTGACAATTCCAAATAGAGGTCACCTGTTGTCATGGTGCAAAATACCCTCTCGCCCCTCTGAATGCCAGGCAGGGAGGGCAGCTTTGTTAGAAACACTTCAATGCATTTCTATATTGCCACCAACATTCAAATCCGATGAAAAGAGATTTAGGGTCTCCCAACTCCTCATTGGCCATTCCCACCTGCTGCCACACACCCATTAGGGGCTGAAAGGACTCTCTTCCTTGGAAAATAAACTTGACAGAATGTGTTCAGGCCCTAACCACAGGAAGACGCCCAGTCACTCACTCGCAGCCAAATAGCGACATGAAGATTTGCCAACATGGTCAGAAATGTAAATCTGGAAAGAGAATTTCATTCCACTGGATGCAAAGTGGCCTTTTTCCATTCCAGTGTTCCCCACCTAGTCCCCAGGCCTCACACAGAGAACTTGCACTTGGGGATTCTGTGGCCAGTGCATGCAGAATTCCTATTCTGCCTTTGGTGTGTTCTTGCTGGGTTTGAAAATCGGCCACTTCGGTAAGATCCACGTGGAAAGTGAAAAAAAAAAATGTTAATTTAATTATATAAATTCAGTAATTATTTAATTAAGTGTAATTGCTCTCATTTGTGCCAAGAAAAGGGCCACATCACCCCATCCAATGTCGCCTCTGAATTGTGAGCACTTGGAGCTGGAATCTCTGTCTGTCCTGAACTTCAGTCTGGACACAATCGCATCCCCTGGTGGGAGAAGCTATGCCGCTAAAGAAAGAAGCCCGCAGTCCCCGGGGCAGCCGCTGCCAGTGAGGGACCCGTGCAGCTTACTAGTGTGATGAGTGGCCCGAGTTCACTTCACCCTTTGGAATCACAAAACCCAGTGAACTGCAGGCAGCGTGGGGTTCAGGTACCTTCGCTGGGCAGTGAGTCCCAGGTGACTGGGGAAGCGCTTCCCAGCAGAGCCAGCCTGACAAGCACTAGTTCCCTCCCTTCCAGTTGTGAGCTCTCTGAGAGCATCTTGTACCCAGGGCCCGGGTTCCCAAACTGTATGACGAGTCACCCTGGGTTACTGTAGCAAACTCAGGAGGGCAATGTGAGAAACTGAAATTAAAACAGATACAAATTAACTTAGATTTAATTTCCATTTAATTTTAAAACATATTAAATTTTTGAGGAAAACAAAGAAATACTCAACAGCTGTCAAACATCCCGCAAACTACTAGCTCAGTTTCAACATCAGGTCATGGTCCAGTTCTTTAATCATGTCCCATCTTTGTGAAACTTTCAGTTGTTGCTGTGATAAAAAGCAAGTACTGCATGAAAGTCAGTGTGGAACACAAGATAAAGGTGGCAATGTCCAATAGGATTCCAATCTGAGTGACATCCCATTGGTAGTAATTGTGGTTATTAAAGTATACATACAAATATGTTTTCTTGCAATTTATGTATGTTTTTTTCCAAATGGCTATTACGTTACTAGGACATAAATATTTTTTAACTGTGTGGATCTAACTACTTGACAAACAGAACTGTGTGTGTGTGTGCCACACTCATATGCACCTAGTGGCATCATGAAAATGTTACCGAGACACAAAGGGTGCCATCAGATGAGAAAGTCTGGGAACCGTCCTTTGTCTTGTGGGTCTGAACACCTCAGTTTCATCCTATTTAAGAAGCTTCAGTCTTGGGATTCTGGTCTTGGAGCCTCAGGAAGCCCCTACAAGTGCAGACAAAGCCTGATCCTCTCTCCACTCATCCACCCGGGAGCAGCTCAAAGACAACTTGAAAATGAGCACACAAATCTACACACGGCCCACAACTGAGTGCTGAGCCCTCCACTTCTCAGGTGCATGCACACGTTGGAAGTGCTATTCCATCAGGTGAATGCAGGCTGCCAAACTCAGACACATTTCACCATCTGGGATGCGGAGGCCCCGCAAGAGGGAGTCGGCCAACCCCAGTCAAACCTTAAGGAAACAGAGCCCTGCACTGCAATATCGCCACCATCACAACAGGAAGCGTCTAATAAAGATCCATTTCTCTGGGTGGTGTTTTTCTCACCAACACTTCATTAGCCCTGGATCCTGGCCAGCCCTCGACCTACTTTCTTTGAGTAGAGGACAGAAACAAATTACCAGGCTTTTCAAGAAGCAAAATGCACAGTAAATAAATTTTCTTAAACTACACAGTGCTATCATAACCTAAGCCAGGAGAGGAAGCAATCTAATTTCAATCTATGATCCGATCCAAATAGAGGAATCAATGCATCAGCCCCTCCGCTGCAATGCGGAGGGGTTTCCGGCTGACCTCCGAATCTCTGCCCAGGAAATGAAAGCAGGAGACTGGCAGATAACTTGATGGAAAAACCAGTGAGGGCGATAGAAAGCCAGACAGGGTGTAATAACACCTGAGAGTTACCCAGGTCCCTGGCAGGGTCTTGCTTGCCGCCAAAAACTGCTGCTGCCTCAATTGCCATTAACCACTTCTAATGCTGCCATGAATCAGCCGAGGTGCCTGGAAACTAGGAAAATGACACCCTCATTTTCTTGCAAATGTAGATTGCAATCCCCAAGACGGAAATAAGGAAAATTGAATGCCTTTCTCTGGGCTGCTAAAATTGAAGGGAGTTTCGAGTCTTCTGTGATGATCTTTCCCAGGACAAAATGGTCCCTGACTTCACCCCACAGTCACCCGGAGGACACAGAAGTAAAAGCTGCCTCCCATAAAATCTCTTGGCAGGTTCGTACCCGACTCTCCTCCTCACCTCTGTCCCCATCCAGCCACCAGACTGAAATAACATTGATTGAGTCCAAGCACATGGAACAAGGCATATTTCCAGAATTACTTTATTTGATCTTAATAACTCCATGAGGCATGGGGATAATTCCCATTTTACTGATGAGGAAATTGAAGCTCAAAACGGTCTGGGATGTGCTCAAAGGTACACAGCTGGTTGACTTGCATAGTTTCTGACTATTTCACTTCTAGTAAATTCCACTGTTCCCGGTGCCTTTTCCTTTATTGTCTTGTTAACTAGAGGCGTGTCCTAGTCCCTGACATGCCTAGGAGAGGAGCATGGACCACTGGTTTACAGTGTGTCTCTACGTAAATTTACAGGTGTCTCTGAGAAGACTCATTTGATATATAGGAAAATTTTCTTTATATATTCAATATGCAATTGTTGTGTTAAGAGAAGACACTGTCATCGCCTGGAGGTCATCATTGTAAGTGTATAAATCTACCATCTCAATGATATGGATGGTGACCCCAGCTGGGCTGGGCTTACGGGGAGGGACTATTTTACACCCATCATCCTGGGAAAGGCTGGAAGTGTAGTAAAAATGCAGAGTCTTGTACATGACAGGCAATTTGTAAATAAGCATTGAATCAAATGGAACACAAATCTCTATCTCCAAGGAATTAAAACTAATATAGAAGCGATCAAAATACCACTTTAAGAATGATTATATAGGCCAAATGGTGGTCACCACGGCAGCAACTCAATTCAGTGAGCTGAAACTCGATTAATAGACTAGAGATCAAATCATCCAACCAACAGAGAGACGTATGGACAGCACCCTTCACTAGCGGCTGGATATCAGTGAGAATGAACGGTCCAGTGAGCAGGGACTGAGTCCTGTTCGCTGCTCTATTTCCAGGGAACAGCATGGGGCCCTGCATGCAGTAGCTGCCCAAGAAACGGGCACTGAAGGGCCGAGTGGCGCCTCTGTAGTCCCTGGCTACTGGTCAGGGTAATGGCTCAAAAAAGGGAGCGCGTGCCTCCTCTTTGCCAGGCACCAGGTGGTCCTGAGCTACGAGAGCTGCAGGTCCCGAAGCAGAGGAAACCATTGCCTCCAGGGCAGCCTGGGCCCAAATGGCCTTCTTGTCCCAGAGCCCAGCAGAGGGTGCGGTAAACAAAGGGTCCCTGGACACGTTACACAGCTCTGAAGGGAAAGGCCGCTCTGACTGAGGAACAAAAATACACCTCGAGTCTGGCTTAATGTGGCTCCTCTGCCTCTTCCCACCGGGCTGGTGCTGCCCTTGGGGTGGGGTCTAGCCTGCCAGTTTCTGGGGCTCCAAGGCAAAACTGAAAACATGAGCCTTCCGGGACCCCCACCTGGCAGTCTGCTGTGAGTGACACATGCAGGAAATAAATAAAAAAAAATAAGCAAACTGTCCAAGATCCCACTATTAACATTCCACACCTCGGGCTAGATGTTAGTGCCATTTTATCAGGCTCAGTGTGGAATGCGTAAATGGAAAAAAAATCCCACCAGCTAATAGCTGTATTAAGAAGTTCCATTTAATCAAATTTTGCATTATCTGGAGTTATATTTAACAGATGCACATTGGATTAATAAAAACTACACAAAACTCGAGATTAAACAAGAGGCTTTGCTAAATTGACAGTAAGGCCCACTTTAATACAAAGTTATATTAAATGGAATCCTTTGATATTCATGAAACCCATAGAGATCCCAAAGTTCTGGCAGTTGAACAGCAGCAAGCGATAGTTTATTGTTGAATTCTTTTTTTAATGTACTTCGAGCAACTTGTGCAGTTAGAAAATGGTTGGAAACACAGCTTTAGTTCTGACCAGGCACATTTCAATCCAGCTGAAGGATGCCCAGGTAACAGTGAGCCTGGCATCCAGTCCGGGTCCCGAGAGGGACAAGAGGATGGTGAGACTTGCTCATATGTGCAGCATAAACATGCTCAGAATGCTTAGGCTCTCACTGTGGCTAACAAGACAGGGGAGGATGAGGGAAGATGTTTTCGCACAGACCAGGAAGAGCTCGTGCAGTCATAACAACAATATTTGTGCAGGCTTTGCAGTATATGAAGCATTTTCAAACTGCCATTTTGTCTGGTCCTCAGATTCTCTTTGAGAGAAACACAGAGCAAATATTATGATCCACATTTTTAGAGACAACTTTCCGAGGCTTCCCAATATCTCCCAAATGGTAAGTGGGAAAGACGTGATAGTAATCTGGTGTCAAGTCACGCTGTGGTCTCCTGGGAAAATTTCAGTCCTAACCCTAATGGGAAGGTTAGCCATGAAGCCTTGTAAATCCCAGCAGGAAACCTAAGAGCAGGCAGCTATTTGGACACATAGAATAGGGTTGCAAACACCCCCCCACCCCCTGTCTACTAATGCTGAACTCATCAAGGCCAATGTCCATTTCATGTGGGTAAAGAGTCACATGAAGCCCTGGCCAGTGTTGCTCAGTTGGTCAGGGCACATGTCCGAGTTGCAGGCTTGCTCAGTCCTGGTAGGGGTGTTCAGAAGGCAGCCAACTGATGTTTCTCTCTCTCTCTCTCTCTCTCTCTCTCTCTCTCTCTCTCTCTCTCTCTCTCCCTCTCCCTCTCCCTCTCCCTCTCCCTCTTTCTCTGTCTCTCAAATTCAATAGAAAATATTAAGAAAAAAAATCACTCTAAACTCAGAAAGGCCACTTTTTTAATACACAAGATACACAAAGCCAGTATCTTAAAGAAGGCCATTTAATCCATTATCTTACCATAATTGCATTTCACTTACACAAAAGCTCCTCTATAGTGTCCTAAGAGGGCATTTAACATATTGCCATTTTATTACCGCCAAGCCCTGAAAAGTTTGATTCAGCATTTGCAACCATCTCTTATGACAAGTTGCCAATATGTAGATTAGTCCCAAGAATTAACGGGATTCAGAAAGTGCACATCATTCAATTTCAGCCAATTAAACGAACACCATCCATCATTAACTCTTGTTTAGGTCATTAGTATACGTACTGGGAAGCTGAAAAGGAGGTAACTAGTGGGCATATTAAGGGAGAGAATAGGTTCTTATCTAGAGCATTGTAATGCATTTACTTGAGACCTGGCCATTGGGGAAGGTTTAGAAGAGGAGTAGTGTGAGCACAATACCCAGATCCACCTCCCAGTGTCTTCACTTTCTTTCCACAAATCTTCCCAGAACCTTACTTTTTCTGCCCCATTCTCCCAGGCTTTCAAAATACTTCCGTGAACCCTACCGGACAAGCCATGAGATACCACTTTGTGTTAATAGAACAGTTGCTGTCTGACACATTTCCCCTCCTCTTCTGTTGAGTGGAGTTGATCATCTCTTGCCTCAATGACTGTTGTTGGGATCAAGAAAGCAAGACCTAGCACTTCAGTCCTAAGGAGAGCTGATTTAATATTTAAAAAGATGCAATTTAAGTCCTCATTTAAATATAAATTTCACAAATGTATCATATTTAAATCTCCTCTGCACCCAGGTGGATCTTTGTCCATCTACTGACCTAGGAGGCACTTATAAATATCTGGCCTATCTCATTCTCTTCTAGCAGTGGCCTGGGTCCTGTGTGCAAGGCTGATTTCAGTTTCCTGAATTTCAAAATGCAACATAAGTGCAAAGAAAGGCTTTCTTTACTTGAAATTTAGGGAAGTCTTTTTTTTTTCTTAAATGGTGGGTCAAAGTGCATTGAGTTAATCTTCCCAGTCAACTAGTATAAATGTCTAGATCACTCCACTTATGATAATCTGCGTTGTGAATATCTCATTAACCATGTTGTAATGCATTTGAAATATTTTATTTTTGATGAGAGGGTCATGGCAAAAAAATCAAGATAATGCCAGCCTGCTGTGGCCTTTGTTCTTTGGGAACAAATTGCTATAACAATAACAATTTCTATATTTTTCAAAGAATCAGTGCTATTTGAGCTAAATGCAAGTATAAAACACTAACTGGAATGCTGGCAAATTTGCTTGGTGAAGAAAACTGGGGGGCTGTCTATCTCCATGGAGAAAGTCCCCCCCAAAATGAAAGGGGATTCCTGTTCAGATCCAGGCAGACTGCCCTCTTTTGTGTCCACACTGTCCTCTGGTCCCTTTAGATCCACACACACATTCTAGGCTGGGGGTTCTGATGTCTGAGTTAAAGGAAGGTGGCATCTTGCTGCCTCAATCGATTTATTTTGTGATTGCCTTGCTCTCAAGTTCAGCTGTGAGTAAACTTGATACTGTTCATCATTCTCTTCGGAGAGTACCACATCCCACCTCCTCTCCTCTGCCAGTCTCTCCTACCCAGCCTTTACCATTGAGAACGTATGTAGCACACTACACACACTTATCTGCCTTCCTCCCATCGTTCTTTGCTGCTTTAATTAACACAAGCGCTCCAGTGGCTCCCTTAGAGAGATCTGTCATTTTCCCTTCTGGCACATCAGACATTTTCCATGTACCCTGGCTACAGTGTGCCAGCTTAGTACTATAAAATCTGGCAGAAATAAGAGCACCTGAAATCAGGATTTTCCATGGGATGAAATTGGCCACAACGTAAACAATATATTTCCCAGCTTCTTCATTTTGGGCACTAGCAACGATGGTCCAGCTACAACAGTGGTTCTCATTCACTGGTGCCTGCTTGGTTCCAAGCACTGTGCCATGCCCTAAGTCTGAGGTACGTATCGCTAGACTCACTTTATTCAGGAAAAAATGGGCTCAGAGAGGTTAAGAGTCTTTCACATTCACCCAAGAGGCATAAAAAGTGCTGTGTAGAAAGCTAAGGTTTCCTTTTGCCAGCCTAAGATAGAGCCCCATCTGATACAAGTGCCAAAGGGCTTTCCAGTCCCAAGCAGGAGACCAATCACATGATTCTCAATTTCTGGACAACTGGCAGAGCTACCTGATTTAGTCATAAAGGTCTCAACAAATGAGAAGAAACTGGTAGGTTACATTTTCAGCTAGAACGTCTTTTCTTTCCTACAACGTCCCACTCCCCTGTTGTCCAAACATGGTAGGTGCTCAATAAATAGTTCAGATTTCTTTGCTATTTCCATTTGCAGCAAATATTAGAAGGCTTTCCTTTTCTCTGACCTCTAGCCTGATCTCAGATCCTGGATCCTGGTACTTGTGGGCACACAGACCCGCCTCTCATCCCCAAAATAAACACTCTCCAAGGACAGGCATTTCATAGCTTCTCCAAATAAGTCTACTCTCCCTATTCAGATTTGCAAACCAACAAATAACACTCAAGGGGAAAAATGTGTCAGGGTTTTTTCATTCCCATGAGCAACTCAGATGGGATGTTTGATGGTTATGTTAGCAAACATTGCTGATGTCTTCAGGAGAAAATCAGGAAATGTTGAGGATGAATGAAACACCTTAAAGCAGCGGAGATGCAGGGGCAAGGCAGAACTAAACAATTGACAGAGTCAGTCTCCTTGGAAGATATACTCAATGACCCTGAGGATGAGCCCGAGGCTCTGGGTTGCACATCACCAACCTGGAAGAGGTCAGTGGGTCCTTGAGGAATGTATACAAAATGGGAGAAGAGGCTGTGTTCTCCTAAACTTGGGAATGGCCTCCTCCAATGTGCCAGGGATCAGGTTTCACCCAAGGGAGCATAATAGGAACAGCTAGGAGCAAGGAGGAAGGCACTTCAAGTGTTAAAACACTTCAATGTCATAACAATGGCATTCTTATGGCAACTAGAGTGGGTCGCTGATAGGACTCAGCTCACACAGTAACCCAGCTTGACAAGGTTATCCCTGAGACCTCCAGGTATCCTGACACATTGCCTATTATCTGTTCCCCACTTTTGAATTGAGAGGCAGGACTCCAGTGTAGGTTGATGAGGCCAGGGAAAGCTTTCTGAAAGAAATAGATTCAAGCACCAGAGACTTCAAATAAAATATGTGGACCTGACAGTTGGAGTCAAGAATCTGGGCCTCAAAGAATAGCCAGGTTATGAGGTGGAGAGACAAAGGGCATATTCTGGGGCTCATGCCTTTCAGGGTCTCAGACCGTCTTCTTAGTGACCCTTACATTTCAGAAGTAACTATACAGGTCTCTTTAAAAGGTCCTTTCTGGAAGCCTTGATCTCTGTGAGGCCTGGTCTTTGCTGGGCTCGCAGGAGTCTTTCAATCCCAGGAATGATTTGCCACTTTTAGACTAATAGTAGGCGTCTAAACCATGGGTGTCAATGACTTTTCTTTCTGTTTGTTTCCTATCACCAGGTTTACCTAAAACAAACCAATACATCTCTGCTTTTACCCTAAAAGGTATCTATAGAGAAGACCCGCCTTTCAAAGGTACACCCTCTCTGGGCCTTGCAACAACTAAGGTTAAAGATCCCAAGAGCCGTGGTTATCTAGAATAATAAATTGGTCAGCAGATGATTTGCTTTGACCAGAAACTGACATATTAAGGGTCTACTTTAATTCTACTTCTAAATTTGATGGGGACTCTTGGAGATTCTCATGGGAACCTTTTCATTTAAGCTTAGCTTTGAAAAAAATAATTCCCATCATGGAGACCCCCTAAACATATGATGTGATGGACAATCTCTTCCTCCAAGCCAGCAGACTCGCTACTCTTCCAAGTATTCCAGGGCCTTATTAAGGGCAGATCAAGACCACCCTCATATAGAGTAAAATCTGATCTCCTAGTGACTAGCTCCATGGATCCTAGTCATACCCTCTGCCATTATAAAGATTGAATCTCCGCACACTTTGGTGTGGCAGCCCTTCAGATATTTGAAGATGGTTTTTAGACCACTTGATGTGCTTTCTTCCTTGCTGCCCAAACACCCCGAGGGTCTTCAACACATCCATGCATGAGCCCTGACCATCCCAGTGACCCTCTTCCAGTGCACCCTGCCTTTTAAAACTATCTTCTGTAGACCTGAACGGAGTATTCCATTATGGAATTCCCGTCGGCCAACTGTGTAGCTTGAGGCAGACATCTCAACTCTACACCTCAGTTACCTCATGTGCTCAGTCTAGGGATGAGGTCATCTACTTGCTTCAATAAAGCCGCTTTCAGGTCTAAAATCCTATAAACCCAACGTCGAGAGAGAGAGAGAGAGAGAGAGAGAGAGAGAGAGAGAGAGAGAGAGAGAGAAGAGGAGAGTGTCCTCTTCACTTCTCCACCCCCTTTTCCTGGATATCACTGTACTCTCTTTGTGTAACCAGACAATCAATGGGTCCAGGTTGCCTGTGACTTCTTGAGCCAATTCAGCAGAGACAGGATTGAATCATATATGAGCATTTATTCTAATAATACCAGCAGTATGGGAGAGCAGCAGGTCATCCACAAAAATCTGCTCTGCCCCCCACCACAAATCAGCTGCTTACATTGGGTAGAAGGAGAAAGATTACATGGAAAATAGGCAAAAAGGTTATGCCAAATGGGCAGTTTACAGGTAATGAGGGCTGGGGATTTGCAAAGGCCTGCAGGTATGCAAAGGCTGGGGGTCTTCAAAGGGCTGGGGTCTGGTTTTTACAATCTGTTAATCTTTCCATGATAATAGGCAGCTCCTGGGTGTAGAGGATGGGCCCCATTTCCAGGTGAGCTCCCAGGTCCCTCTCGCAACTCCCAGCCAGGTTAGAATGTACCTTCTTTAATCAGAACAAAATAACCATGGTTAACGGAAGATGGTTAATATTTCTTACTATTATAGCTGGTCCCTAATATTCTATTTCTGCCCCGATCATTTGTGCAACTTAAAATTACAGAAGCTTTTCTTTTAATCAGTCACCAACTTCATTCTGCAGCAGTAAACAGCAGTCTTGGTTAAATGGAAAAGGAAATAGAGAGGGTGGGGACATAACTCTTAAAAGTCTAATGAAACAATCTGAAATTCTTCATTGCCTCTTCGGGCTGGTCTCTGACAACACCCTGTCTGGGTTCTCTTTGAACAGACACCAGTGAACACCATCCCAAGGCTTCTATGTGCAGGAAGACATTTCTAAAGTGCTTGCTACCTGTAGAAAGAATCATCAGTGCTGGATTGAGGTACTCCTCTGAGAGGTGTCACTGGGCTTTTCTTGAAGGTGAGGCAAGCCTCAGGGAACAAGCTGCCACTTGAATAAGCTGCTTTTCTGGATACAACTGTGATGACAGCTGCAATGCCGAGTTGCCACAGAGAGAAATATTGTTTTGTTCTTCTGGTGGGCCAGGCCCTTTGAAGTGAGCAAGTTGATCTTATGAGATTTACTAAGCAAAGCTGGTCTTAGGAAAAACTGTCAAGCAAGGAGTGATTTCTTTGCTCTTACTCCCATCCCAAGTCCACAGGAGCCTTCTTTTCCTACTACTTTTCCAGCATCCTCTGGAATTTCCCTTGCTGCTAATGGCTCTCCTTTTCTTTTCCTCTTGGAATTCATGAGCCCATTTTCCCTCTATTCTAATGATTTCACTCAGGAGCAAGTGTTCTTGGGCAAAGACACAATAGGGACATCGGGACATCGGTGGAAAATTAAGGGCCACAACAACCAATGAGAGTGAGAATCTAGACTAGGAAACCTTTCTGACCCCTCGTATCCACACTCACTCAAAATTAGCCAGGAAGTCCTCACTGTGGTCAGTCTGGCTTACTACAAAGTCACATTGCTCACTCAGACTCACTGACAACTCCAGTGAACGCCTGTTTATATTTCCAATATGGAGCCCTCAAGGGCTGTGAAAACACAGGACTGCAAGGGCCACTTGCTTTGTGGTACTATTTATTTGGGGAGCAGAGTGACATTTCATTCAGAAATCTCAGTTGCTAACAAAAGACACTTGTATAGGCATCTGTGTATTGAGACCTGCAGCCTTTGGTTAGAGATAGACACCCTATGAGAAACACCAACAATAAGCACTGTGAGAAAGCAAAGACAGCAGAATGCCAATGTGGAGGCTGAACAAAATGGGAATGCAATGTCACTTCCATCAGCAGCTGACAAACCTTTGCCAATTTACTTCATTTTGGTTTCCTCATCTGGATAATGGTTACATCATCCCCATCTTTTGTGAAGATAGAGTAAAATCAGATAGCAGATATCTGACAATTGCTGATTCACCTTCCTTATCTTCTCACCCTCATTGAGGTAGGCCTTGTGATATGAAATTGAGCAATCTCAATTATCTTGACATTTGCAAAAGGGGAAAAAACAGTTACTATTAAAAATAAGACAAGAGGAAGAACTTTTAACTTGGAAAAATTTTAACTTAGAAAAACAAGCCATTTCCAAATAGTTGAGCATTTCCCACATTGATAAACTATATGTACTTTGCTGTCAAAGCAAGAACTTGGATATTTGTCAAAAGTTTGATGCTTCCTTTGAATCACTCCATTTACCATTATGAAACTAGTATAATCATATTTCCTGTCAGACTGGTTTATATACAACTAGGTAAAAATAGTTGGCTTTTCCTATAGTAACTCCCAAAACAAGAGACTGGATGTAAAATCTAAAATCTCTGCTAAATTGACCTGGGTAAGTCATTTTCTGGGATTTGAAATGCTGGTGTGTGATGTATACTTTCAAGATGATAGCTATTGCTAGGAAATGTACTTGGCAGGTAGAAAAATTCTTATCCAATTAAAAGGGTGATGCCATGATGGGCACACACACGACTGTGAAGGCTCCAGTGATAAGCAGCCTCATTCACAAACTTCAACTTGAGTCTGAGTCCTCTTGAGGGCTCCAACATTCCCTGTTAAGTGATTTTTTCTTGCCAGGATCTTTCTAGAATCTCAAAGCCTAGCTGGCTGGCCAACAGGCTATGCTTTTTCCTTGACTGACTAAAGTCCCCCCCCCAAAAACTCTAAAACACATAAAACAACAATAATAAGCCTCTGGGTGTCCAGGTCGTGTGCTTTGGAAAATCCTATGAGGAAATCAGCCTCAATGTATGTAAAGTCAACTCCTGAGGGTCTGAAATGGTGCCACTAAGTGGGTGGTACTGGAAGAAAGGTATTGTGTGAATTACTGGGAAGGAGGTGCCTCAGCATTGCTTTGATGCAATCACACACTATGTATAACCCCTCTTGGGTTACAGTCAGCCCTGGCAATTTATTATTTTAAGAGAAGCCAGGCCTGCAGTTTTACGTGTAGCCATTCCTTCTGCGCCTGCACTGATGTGTGCTCCCAAGCAGTGTCAGGCCCTAAGCGGTCCCACACAACTTCTGGAGTTGAAGCTGTCCTTCTATTGTAATCAGTTTTCATCACCACCCTTTGATCTCCTCCCTTCTTGGTACACAACACTTCATCACCTTTATTTTCTGTCATAATTGCACATGAAAGATTTCCCTTTTGATGGATGCTGAATGCCAAGCTGGTACAGAAGAGAGTGTTGAAAAGTGTCATGTGACCTGCCGGCTTTAGAAGGAAGCCCATACACCTGTGGAAGACAAACAATTTTTCAGAGATATGACATATCTATCATCTGTCCACAGGATATGAGCTGTTCTGTCTGCTTAATAGCAAGAGGCTATGAATGGCAAAATAGGAAGTGCTGAAAGAGATTGGTAGCACAGAACACAGTGCCTGAAAGGCCTCCCCAGGCCACTCCTTTCTGGCTGGGTGGAAATCTGTACTGTGCTTGTCACCATGGCGGGCAGAGCCGCTAGCCGTGGCCCTGTTTCTGCTCCCTGTCACACTGTCACTCAGGTGCCATCACCTGATGACAGGGCCACATGGTTCTCAATTATAGCCCAGGTCTCCACTCACACCACACCCCATTACTGTTCAGGATGATCTGACACCAACCGGGAGCACCTCTAACAAAATATATCTGTATCCAAGATTGATTGTTGTCAGGACCTGCCCTGCTCCTGGTCCCTGAGGCTTCATTACCCCAGGTGCAGCTCTCACTGTTCAGTCAGGGCCAAGTAGGTCTGTTTTCAACTGGAGGATAAGCAACCTCGAGGCTGAGTCCTCTTGAGGGCTCCAACATTACCTGTTATGTGAATTTTTCTTGCCAGGATCTTTCTAGAATCTCAAAGCCTAGCTGGCTGGTCAACAACAACAATAGTGACAACATCATTGGCCAAAAAAAAAAAAAAAAAAAAAGCAATAATAGCTTTAATAACAATAACTAATGTTTATTGAACACTTCCTGTGTGCTGGGCTCTATTCCAAGAATTATACATGTATTAATTCAAAGGAACCTCCCCAACCTTTGAGATAGGTAGTACTTTTAGTCCTATTGCACAGACTAGAAAATGAGGCAAGTTCTCACAAAAAGTAGTGAAACAGACGTAGCCTTAGAATCCAACCTATCTTTGTCCAGAGCCATAACTCTGAACCATCATGATGCAGGGTCTCGACAAAGTGAACTACCACCACAACCACAGGTACTGTGTGTTTGCTATGCACCGAGTGCTTTATGGATTTTACTTCTAAGCCTCAGAAGAAACTTAATTATCATAATCTCTCTAAGACTCAGAGATGTTAAGCAATGTGTTCAATAACTGGTGAAGCCCCGATTTATACCAATGTCTCTGTGAATGCAAAATCCATCATCTTTCTACTTGCCCCACATTACACACACTTGCTGAGAGTTGATGGCTCCTAGACCCGTGGTCGGCAAACTGCGGCTCGCGAGCCACATGCGGCTCTTTGGCCCCTTGAGTGTGGCTCTTCCTAAGCCTTCGGAGTACCCTAATTAAGTTAATAACAACGTACCTACCTATATAGTTTAAGTTTAAAAAATTTGGCGCTCAAAAGAAATTTCAATCGTTGTACTGTTGATATTTGGCTCTGTTGACTAATGAGTTTGCCTACCACGGTCCTAGACCATTGCTATCTTGCTACCCTATGACTTACAAGTTGAGGCCATAAGAATAGGTATGTTCTGGTTGGACATTAGCAGAGCCCATTGATTTCTGCTAATACTTTCACTACTTTCTTTTTCTTTTTCCACTCACTGGCTAGTTTTAAAGTGAAGGCCTGAACAATGCATACTGGATGGGGATGATCATAGCAGTGAGCTTGGTGAGCTTTCTATTAACTCCAGCCTAACTACTTTCAGAAGCTGGAGGAAGGACGCCTTTCCTTCTCCTTTTGGAAGAGTCCAAAGACAATGTCATCCAAAGGCACGTGCAACATGAAAGTCAGACTTCTTTAGATATTAATCCCTTACCTGCATGTGGTTACCCATTTTTCCCAACATCACTTGTTGAAGAGACTATCCTTTCTCCATTGAGTATTCTTGACTCTCTTGTCAAATTAGTTGAGTGTATATGTGGGCTTTCTTTCTAGTCTCTTGATTCTGTTTCATTCGTCTGTGCATCCATTTTTATGTAGATACCACACTGTTTTGGATTACCATAGTTCTGTAGTATAGTATGAAATCAGGAAATGTGATGCCTTCAGCTTTGTTCTTTGTCAACATTGTTTTGGCTATTCATGGTCTTTTGTGGTTCCATACAAATTTCAGAATTTTCTCCCTATTTCTGTGAAAAATGCAATTGGGATTTTGACAGAGATTGAATCTATAGAAGACATTGGGTAGTATGGACAATTTAACGATATTAATTTTTCTGATCCATAAACACAAGATACCTTTCCATTTGTTTGTGCCTTCTTTATTTTCTTTCATCAAGTCTTGCAGTTGCAGTTCATAAATCTTTCACCTTGGTTCACTTTATTCCTAAATATTTTATTGTCTTTGATGCTATTGTGAATAGAATTTTCTTTATTCTTTTCTAGAAATTTCACATTAGTTTATAGATACACAACTAATTTTTTTGTATGTTGACTTTGTATCCTGCAGCTTTACTGGATTTGTTGATTAGTACTAACAGTTTTCTGGTAGAGTTTTTATGATTTTCTCTATATAAGATCATATATAGAAATTTTACTTTTTCCTTTCCTATTTGGATGCCCTTTATTTATCTGTCTTGCCTGAGTGCTCTAGCTAGAACTTCCAGTGCTATGCTGAATAAGAATGGTAAGAGTGAGCACATCTGTGTTATTCCTGACCTTATAGGCAAAAGTTTCACTATTGAGTATGATATTAGCTGTGGGTGTGTCATATATGGCCTTTATTATGTTAAGGTATATTCCTTCTATACCCAATTTATTGAGTGTTTTTTTTTATCATGAAAGTATTTTTATCATGCTGTCTTTTGTTAAATGCGTTTTCTGCATCTATTGAGATGAACATATAATTTTTATCTTTCACTCTATTAATGTGGTGTCACACAACAACAAAAAATGAATAAGCTGATTTAATAATGGACAGTGGAACTGAATAGAGATTTTTCCACTGAAGACATGCAAATGACTAATAGATACATAAAAAAGATGCTTGACATTACTAATCAGGGAAATGCAAATTAAAACCACAATGAAATATCATCTCACAACTGTTAGAATGGCTATCATCGAGAATACAAGAAATAACAAGTGTTGGCAAGGAAGTAGAGAAAAGGGAACCCTGTTCACTGTTGGTGGGAATGTAAATTGGTTCAGCCACTATGAAAAACAGTATGCAATTTCCTCAAAAAATTGAAAATAGAACTACCATATGACCCAGCAATTCCACTTCTGGGCATATAACCAAATGAAATGAAAATAGGATATCAAAGAAATATCTGTATTCTCATGTTTATAGCAACATTCTTTACAACAGCCAAGATATAGAAACAAATCGTCTGTCAATGGATGAATGAATTAGAAAGATGTTTCATACACACAGCAGGTTCTCAAATAACAATGTTGTGCTCAATGTCATTTCACTATAACGCTGATAAGATGCCATAAGAACGTAACTCTTATTTATATCAATTAGCCTCTGCTAAAATTGGTTTCTTTATATACCATTTCACTTAAAGTTGCAGAACTTATAAGTGAAGTTAAGTGTGGACTTACTACACACACACATCACACACACACACAACACACACTGGAATATTATTCAGCCATGAGAAAGAAAGAAATACTACAATTTGCAAAAAAAAAAAAAAAAAAAAAAAAAATGGACCTTGAGGGCACTATGCTAAGTGAACAAGTCAGACACAGAAAGTAAAATACTATATGATATCACTAATATGTGGATTCTATAAAAAGAACAAATGTATGGAAACAAAGACTAGATGGTAATTACCAGGGGCCAGGAAGATGCTGGTTAAAGAGTAAAAATATCCAGTTGATGAATAAATTCTGGTTATCTAATTCACAGTATTGTGAATATCTATAATAATAAAAGCATAATATTCTAATTAGACCGGATGGCCGAACAGCGGAATGACCATCCAGACAACCTTCCAGACGAAGCCGTGGCTGTGACGGCCGAGCCCCTTGCACGAATTTCATACATCAGGCCTCTAATATAACAATAATGCATTATATGCTCAAAAGTAGTTTAGAGAGTAAACCTTACATGTTCTCACCAAAAAAATGGTAATTATGTGATGTGATGGAGGTTTTAGCTAAAGCTATGGTGGTAAGCATTTTGCAATATGTAAGTGTATCAAATCAATAACTTGTACATCTTAAATATACACAATGTTATATGTCAATTATATCATTTAAATCTGAGTAAGCTGAACAAATACATGCATAATACTAGCTGCTAATTATTTCATGTTAAATGCCAGGTGCTCTTCTAGTCACGTGTCATATGCTTTAACTCATTGAATGCCAGAAACATCTTGTGATATTATAAGTAATATTTTCTCCACTTTACAGATGGAAGACTGAGGCAGGCCCAGAGAAGGAAAGGAACTTGCTCAAGGTCACACAATTAGTTAGCTGCAGAAAGTGGAATTAAACTCTAACCGACTCTGAATCAATGAACCAATGTTTACTGTGAACAAATTCACTGTATCTCCTACAAACCAGTCCCAGGGACCCAACACAAGCATCTGTAGGAACTAAACATAACCCCTGGCCTGTACTGAAGACAGACCTGCAGCCAAATATTGAGGATGTTCCTGTTTGTCAAGGCATCCCTCCACTATGTGGCAGGCTGGACAAATTAGTTTCAGTTTTCTTCAAATTTGGCATTTCTCTAATTCTAAAACATATTGACTAGCTTGGTCTATACTTTCCTGGCCTCCTTGGTGAGGGAACTGCTCTTATTCTTCTACCCCTAACCCCTTGCTGAGCTCTGCATATAAAATGACCTGCAGTTTGTCTGAGGACCAGAATCAGTCAACAAATGGTTGAAAATCTGTAGCCCAACTCCATGATGATTTTATTTTCCAGCTCCCTTTCTGGATGTCCCCAGGTGCAAGCTACAGGGAACTTTATTGGAAACACGGCTATCATCTAGCAGTGAGGCCATACCAGTGGATTTCAATCTGAGGTGTAATTTTTCCATGAGAAGGTGACTAAAATATTGTGGGAATTGCGTTGGTTTTTCCAATGATTGTGGAGTAATACCTACAGGAAGTGGACAGAAAATGGAGACTAAACCTCACAGAATCATGGGATAGCCTCAAACACTGAATAGCTGTCCTGCCAGAAATGACAATTAAGAGATCTTCTCTTATCACATACCATTTCTAGAGTCTATTAGTTTTACTAGTCAAACTGGACTACAATCTTTTAAAATTATTATTAACTTCTGAAACCCAGAGAATCTTGAATTTGACAGACCCTTGAGTTTGCTTTCTTTTAAAACCCATGATCCAAGAGAACTTTCTGGCTATGACTAGACCTCCATAGACCCAATGTAGAGACCAAGCCAACCTTGCTTCTGTGTCTTCTCACTGAGGAAAAACTTCAGGAAGATAGAGACTCACACCTTCTTCCTCCAAAATGCTAATGTAGAGCCTCTGTCATTTAACCATCAGCCCCCGTCCCGGCTTCCTGTCTGCTCTACTGGGAGGGCTGGTTTAGTCATGGGTTAGACAAGAGACTGTCCAATAGGAGCGGCAGCAGGAAAAGGCACTGCCATCATTAAGGGAAAGAATACTTTAAAGGCCCCAAGGACTGTGACTGTAAGAATATTTAAGAAATTTTCCTCACAGGATGGAAACTAGATAGATTCAGACAAAATGTGAATACATCCTTGAACTGAAGTATTCTGGGAACTGAACACAGTGAAGAATGGTTAGCTGCAGCAATGATATCCCATGTTATGCCAAAGAATCATGTCAGCAACAATTGCCGCACTTGTACCACATTTTTTGCCAATAACTTTAGGATTACCATGGGGCTTCCTGGAAGGAGCTACTCTAAGGAAAGGGAGGCTGATTATCAATTGTCCTTAACTCCCCATAATATGGTTTCCCTGATACATGTTATCTTTTTTCCCCCCCTTGGATTTCTATATTTCCTCTCTACTTTGTTACCCATAATTCACAAAGTAAGTTTATAGTTAATGTCTTTGTAATCTGTTTATTTATATTCTATATTATGTATTGGTTCCAAGAAGATACAGTAGGTTTCATGGAATATGTCTGTGTTTTAGAATTTCAAAGCCATTAATAAGAGAAGATATAATTTTAACAATGTAAAGCAGAAAAGTAAGTGGAAAAGGGCTATGGAAACAGATCCAATAATATTATATTGATTTTTTTTAGTAAGACATAATTATAATAAAATGTATATAGGTGAATATTTTTCTGTTCCTTAACAACTGTCTATGTCACATTTTATTTTCAGTCCGAACAAATGTGTTTAAAAAAGACCTTTAAAAAAAGACAGCTTTTGTTGAGAAGCACTATCCACCCTTAGCTATCTTTCCTTTCCTTTCTTTGCTACCACCAAGACCCAGAGCAATGCTTACATTGGAATAAAGTTGTTCAAAACAGCGGTGGCAAAGAAGCTGGAGCTAGCCGCTGCTTGGATCTGCAAATTAAAGTCACGAGAATGCCAGTGCACAGTTCTGCCCACGAAATGCATTTTTTGTACAAAACACCAGAACATGGCCTTCCAGTCCACATGAGAACCAGCATGGCCCAGAGGGTTCCCAGTAGTGAGGGACATGAACTCCTTAACCAGATTTTCCTGGAGCTCCAAGCTATTTTGAGGTGGTTCAGGAAATGGATGTGGTTTTGGTGAGAAATTGTATAATTCAAAATCCTGTGGCTAGAATGTCAGCAAAAGCTCTCTCTCTCTGGAAGAAGGGGAGAGAGATATGCCCAGGTTTCAGCTCAGTACTGAATTTATAATTCATAAAGCAGGTGGTTCATTCCTGAGGACAAAAACACTATTCCTAAAGTTGGCCCAAAATAGGTAAGCTTTTAAATTGGGTCCTCTATCTTCCTGCAATTTATGATGCTTATTTTCAAAATATAAAACAACAAAGGTATTGTGAAATTCACAAGGAAGGTCACAGAGTCTCCTTTTCTGAACATTCTAGCCAGAGATCAGCAAACGTTTTCTCCAAAGGGCTAGACAATACATGGCTTAGGCTTTGAAGGCCACATATAGTCTTTAACACATACTTCACATATTATACTTTTTACCCCTATTCTAGGAAAACAGGTGGACAGGCTGTCTTTGTGGAGACTACTCTTTGGAAAGCAAAATGCATACCTTCCCTTCCCTCCTTGCCAGTTCCAAAATTTGATAGAATTGATAAATATAAACTGGAAAATTTTCAGATAATCATTAGCAGACGTCTCAATATGTGATAAAACACAAACTACCTTTGTGACCTAGAGAAAATTTCTTACCTCTGATTTCTCACTTAATAAAATGAGATATTTGAGTAAAGAGCTTACAGGTTTGGTTCTCTGATTCCATGAATGGCCCCAGAAGACTCCAGAAGGCTACCTAAGGAAATGCCCTAAGTGATCTTTAGTGTACTGATAAAACTCAGTGGAACACTTGTCACCCTAGTTAATAGTCTCTAGAAAAGCAAATCGTTCTCATTTTGCCTTGACTGAATCTCCCATCACATAAGATGGCTTTCCAGTGGTTTTAGCTAAATGCGTATTAATGAAAAGAGAGATGATAGATTCATGAGATGAGCTCATCCTTAGAAATAAAGGATGTGGGCTTTCCAGTGGTCATCTCAGGAAGGTATGAGACACTAAAGCCAGGAATCTAAATCAGGAGAATCCGTTATCATTCCATAACCTTTTAATTCTACCATCATTCTTATTTTCATGTGATTCCCCAAAGCTATTAGCAGTAAAGTAAATTAAAACACATCTTTTTGAACTGTAAGTTTATACCATTATGATTCCTTAAAGCAGCAATAGCCTGGGCTATTCAAGACTGAGTGAGGTATGCAGCAAGATGTCTTCTAGATACTAATTGCACAGTAATGCTTGATGAGTAAGTATCATTTTTTTTTCAGTTGAAAAAAAATGTTTATTTTCTGTTTTTCTCCAATCAGTAAAACAACGTCAATGGTAAAAGCAGATACTTTCATTGCTTTAACAGATGTACACACAGAATTTAACCCAAGTGCCTGGGACTCACGTTAAGCAAGATTAATAAGATATTTCCCATCCTGCACATTCGGAAACACTTGGTCCCACTCAGATTTCTGTACTCACTCAAACTCCCTAGAGATAAATGAGCTTTATACCACAGAAAGGAAACAGGTCATTTATCTGACATCACATTATTTACTGACATTAAACATGATAATATCCATCAACAAGCAGCCAAACCCCAAGTGGGTCACACTGAGAACAAAGCCACACGGTCTCTCTCTGATACAGTTACAAGGAGATGCTGAGTGAGCTGCCATTTATGTTCCAATAACGTCACTATTGTCACAAGGAGCTCACATTTTAATGTTATGAAGATAATTTCCCGGGTGTTTACTTGGGACCAGGGAACTAACTGTCTTTTGGTCTTTTCTGATCTTTTTAGAAAACCAAAATCTGGAATCATAATGACAGAACTCTGAACATATTAGCTTTGGGAAGGGGAGCTATTTCATTTTAAAAATACATATCTCTCCTTTGTTGTCTTTTTTTAAAGTACCATTATGTGCAATCCTTGTAACAACCAGCAAGACAGATAGCATTATCTGCATTTGCTACATAAGTAAGGTAAGCAACCTGAGGACCAGAGGTTTATTAAATAAATTGCCCAAATGTATGGGGTTAGTTAGTAAATGGGAGATTCAAGACCGGAACCCACACTGGCTTGTCTGACTCTACTGGTGATCTTAACCTTTCTCTCTCCTTTTCCTCCATCTTTCCCAACCTCACTTCCTGACTTCATCCATCCATCCATCCATCCATCCATCCATCCATCCATCCATCTCCCTATCTACCTGCCTACAAATCTATCTACCTTCCTAAACAAACTTTTTCTCGAAAGCATCTGCCTGCAATGACTTAGCTCTGTCCCACGGTAAACACCACAAGGCTGAGTGTCTTAAGGGCATGCAAACAATAGTTGGAGGGTAGACTGACATTTTGGCTTATTTGTTTGAACTCAAAAACCCACATGTGACTGACTGGCAGTAATGACCTGTCAGCTGGGGTTATTCAGAGGTAAAGTTAAAAAAAACAGGTGAACAAAGACTGTAAATTTAGTTACTGAAGAATATTTTGTACACCTTTAGAAAGTAAGCTCTCTGAAACCTGAACTAAGGCTCAGCAGCTGTTTAAAAACAAAGCATGGTGGAGAAGGGTATGGGGGGTATAAATGGTGATGGATGGAGAGTTGACTTGGGGTGGTGAACACACAATATAGTGTACAGATGATGTGCTGTGGAATTGGGCACCTGAAACCTGTATAATTTTGTTACCCAATGTTACTCCAATAAATTCAATACAAAGGAAAAAAATAATAACAAAGCATGCTGGAATCTGAATTTTCTTCCCACTGCATTCATTGAGTAGAGTCAGCAACAACAATGGGCCCTCTTTTGGTTCAATTTTCTAAGGCATCAGCTGTAGTCCTAATCTGATCTCATTCCCCTTTGGCTTCCTCTGTCCGGTTAAAGGACAAGGCAAGAAGGCTAGCTGGACACTTAGCAGACCCTTGGCCTAATCACTGCCCTCTGTCCATCATTAATTGTTTTCATGCATTTTTAGTTTAAATGCCTTGGACTGTGTCTTTGTCATACTAGAACGCCTAGCAGAAAAGAAAAATATGTAATATGACAATTTATTTGCCAAGATGACTCCACCCACCCGCTCTCACAAGTTTTACTTGTTTGTTTGACGGCAGTGAGGACATTGCTGGGTGAGGAAGGCGGCCTGGCTGCAGCACGGGACGAGTGTTCGCATTTCCGACTGGCCAGCGAACCTTGGCTCCTCAGCCACATTCTGATCAGGATGAATTACACGTATAATTCAAAATCAAGAAAACTGCTCCAGTACAGCGCATGAGGCTTCTGCCAAAGTTGAAAATCATTAGGCGCCATGAATTTGGCTGAGCACACAGCTCTGTCCTGAACTCTTTTACTTCTGTATTATTGCTCATTCACTTAAGGAGAAATGCATGAGGCAGAGACGCGAGTTCTTTCCCTTTTCATGTTTCTCCCATTTATCTTCCGTGGCGTAATAAATTTCTCAAGCCAAAGAGCTGAGTGTTGTCTTGTTCCCCTCTGTTTTTTTCCATTATCTCAGTTATCTCTCATTTATTTTTTAGTCTTTTCTCTTATCACAACAGTTTCTCGGGACATCATAAAGTCGGAATGAGTAACCTCCCACCTTCTGCGGTTGTTGACGGATGTTGTGGGCTCCACACTCTCAATCACATCTCTTTGTTACTCTGGCTTGTTTGGAAAGAAAAATAAATCTGAGATACACTTCCACTAGACCTGACGGCCCAACTGTGGACTATTTTGATATTTAAAAATGACTGTTTATGAAACTTTCTCCAGCAGGAAAATAATTTAAGCAAAACCTGCTTATGTAGCCTTGTTTACTCTGAAAAAAATGCAGGGAGGCCAGCCAATCATGGCCCCAGTGGGATGTATTGCAAAGACACCGAACAAAGAGTATTGTTCCTAGAATTTTATTTTTTAAAGATCTATTTGAAAAACACTTTTTTTTGGGGGGGGGGGGGCATTTCCAAAAAGATTATATTCATAAGGATAGAGACAACAGTATAATATACCTTCCATGTATCTGTAAGTCAAGATACAGTTAATCTTATTTCTACTACACCCATCGCCATCATTTCCATTTCTCCTAAGAAGGGGTTTTTTTGAGCTAATCCCAGACATCATATACTTGCTTCCTTACATATGCCTAGGTATCTCTAAGTGATAAAGATGTCTACATTTTAGAAATATAATTACTACACCTATACTACACCATTACTACACCTATAAATCTTACAGTTCAGTGTTCAAATATTTTTGGTCATCTCATAAAATTTTTAATATTTGTTTTGTTCAAAATAAAAATAGGACCCAAACCTGTCCACATAGCCAGCACAACTCTTGAAGCAAGCTTCTTCATCTGAAAGGAAGTATGCTAGATGGTTGTTTTATTTTTAGATGATCACTTTAGAATACATTTTCCAAATTAAAAAATAAAGCACACTAATTTTTAAAATTTACAACATGCATGTTTATCCAGAAATAAGATTAGTGGTTTGATTTTAAAAAATAGTATGGTATTGTATACATTTTTCTAATTACAATGTGGCTTTCTTTGAGATCTATTCCCTTCGATCCAAATCCACCTCATGAATAGACTGCATTTGATCTAATCCCCAGTTAATGGACATTTATTTTGTTACCATTTTTTCACAAAATATTGTTAAAATGGACATTTTAATGTTATCTTATGCATATGTACAAGCTTCTTTCAGACATATACCTATGTGGGGAAGTGCTAGGTTGTTGGGAGAAAGAACATTTTTGACTATTGCTAAATTGATTTTCTCAGTGTTGTACATTTGACAGAAGTAGGTGAGAATTCAACATGATAATCTTCAAGGTTTTTGCATCTTTGATATGCAATGAATTAATCCATCAAATCTACTTTTTAAAAATGGTTGCATCTTTAGAAATGTGGTGACACCCTGGCCAGAGTAGCTCAGTTGGTTGGAACATTGTCTTCTAAACCGAAAGGCTGCTGGCTCGATTCCTGGTCAGGGCACATACCTAGGTTGCAGGTACAATCCTTTGTGGGGGCATTTGGGAGGAAGCTGATTGATGTTTCTCTCTCTCTCTCTTTCTCTCCTCTCTCTCTCCCCCCCACCCCCCACCCTTTCCCTTTCTCTAAAAATCAATGAATATGTCCTCAGGTAAAGATTTAAAAAAAAGAAATGTGGTGACATAAGACATAAATTACTAATTTTGACATTTCCAATGCCTTCTATTACTTCTTAATGGCAGCTTCTTTAAAAAATTTATCAGTTTTTATTTTACAAGACCCTGAGCTGAAGACTGAAGCTAAATCACAAGGGGACCATGTATTTTCTTGCCCTAAAATTGTGGAAATAGAATTGGTTCTTAAAAATATAAATAATAATTCAAAGTGGTTTATAGCAAGCTATCAGTAGAGTTTGGACCTGCTATTAGTCTGTAGGAAGGGATAGGTCACTGGACCTAGCTTAAATGGCTTTATATAGGAAAGCAAAAATGCAGGTTAGCAGGAAGAAGAGGGAAAGGAAGGATAAAAAGCAAAGAGACAAAGAAATGGTTTGTTCAAAATGCAATGTGTAGATCTAAGTCTCCAGGATATGAAATTCACATGGAAAAATGGGAAGACATGAGGCTACGGATGGTATTTGGAGGGCTCTGAATGTCCTACTAGGGAGACAATCTTTTGTTGTTCTCAACCTTCTAGGGAGACAATCAGTTTTGTTGTTGTTGTTGTTTATTTGTTTGTTTATTACAGATGCTACAGAAGGAGTCACTGGAAGTTCAGATGGTCCATTCTTGGAGGTACAAACTCAAGCTTCAGTTAGAATGCACTTAAAACTGTGCCATTCCTCAATTTGAAATATACTTTTGAAAATACCATTTGTTCCCCTGCTTCCACTATAAACTGTGATAAAATGAAATTCAAGAACTTATTTCCTGATATGTAAAATGGACTATCTTTATTTAATTCTACATTTATATTGATCCAGTTTCAAAGAGGAGCCTCCCAACTCAGCATTTAGGGTTTAACGAATAAGTTTCCCTTAAACCTAGCCATCCCACAGAGACTTAACAGCGGTCCTCAACCTGTGGGTCGCGGCCCCTTTGGCAGTCGAACGACCCTTTCACAGGGGTCGCCTAAGACCATCCTGCATATCAGATATTTACATTATGATTCATAACAGTAGCAACATTACAGTTATGAAGTAGCAACGAAAATAATTTTATTGGTTGGGTCACAACATGAGGAACTGTATTTATTTATTTATTTATTTATTTATTTTTCCATTTTATTTTATTTATTTTTTTTAATTGCTTAAAGTATTACAAAGGGTATTACATATGTGTCTTTTTTTTTCTCCCCGCCCTTGACTATCCCCTGGCCTTCCCCACCCCCCAGCGTCCCATGTTCATTGGTTATGCATATATGCATGCATACAAGTCCTTCGGTTGATCTCTTATACCACTCCCTCCTGCCCCCCAACTTTCCCCGGCCTTCCCACTGCAGTTTGACAATCTGTTTGAGGCAGCTCTGCCTCTGTATCTATTACTGTTCAAAAGTTTATAATGGTCTCTATTATCCATGAATGAGTGAGATCATGTGGTATTTTTCCTTCATTGACTGGCTTATTTCACTTAGCATAATGCTTTCCAGTTCCATCCATGCCGTTGCAAATGGTAGGAGTTCCTTCTTTTTTACAGCAGCATAGTATTCCATTGTGTAGATGTACCACAGTTTTCTAATCCATTCATCTACTGATGGGCACTTAGGCTGTTTCCAGATCTTAGCTATGGTGAATTGTGCTGCTATGAACATATGGGTGCATATATCCTTTCTGATTGGTGTTTCTGGTTTCCTGGGATATATTCCTAGAAGTGGGATCACAGGGTCAAATGGTAGGAACTGTATTTAAAGGGCCAGAAGGTTGAGAACCATTGCTTTAGAGAATCTTGATCATGAACCTTCAGTCTTCTCCGTTCCAGACCAAGACTGCCAGTTACTTTAGTTTAATACATCCATTATTAACTGAGCACCAAGTATGGGTCAAGCTTTCCTCTGGGCTAGACAACAAGAACCCAAAATTAATGTATAAATTCCCGGTCCTTGAAGACTGTGCAATCCAGGAAGGAAGGTAATGCAGTAGAGCATGTGAAATAATAAAGAAAAGCCTGTAGGGAACAGAAATTGTACATTGGAAGAAACCTGATCTTACCTATTCCCCTATAAATGTTCCGTTACTCCAACTGTCATTATTTTTGCCTACTCTAAGCCTAGTCCTCTGTCATCTTAAGATATTATGTCTTATGCTCTCTGCTGACATGCCATTCCATGTCAATGCTATTATAAAGAATCTAAACCAACTGCCTATAATTCTTCTCTAATACCATAAATCAAAGATGCAGCTCAAGGACCTCTAGGCCTAGCATTGGTCTCTGAATGTGGGTTAAGGCCACATGTTTTCAACATCTCTTCTCCTCATCTGTGGCCAACAGAAGGGCAGTTTGTAGAACAGATCAGACTCCTCAATGAGAAAGGGCCAGAAGCCAGAGGTCCCCAGTCCACCCTCTTGTTCCTGCTTAAGTCTTATGACACTATTTGGAAAGGACGATGAAGGAATTGATTTGAGGTCTTCAGCTCACTCTAATTTATGAAGAAAAGAGTCTCTTCTTTGTCCATATAAGAGAAATTAAATGCATAACTATGAGTTTCCATATCCATGGGCTTGCTGCAAGCTATCAGGGTCCAAAGAGATGCCCTTCAGGGTTCCACAGCCCTTAGAGAGGGCTGGTTGCTATGCTTTCTGGGAGGAATAGCTCAGACAAAACGCTAAAGGGCCCCATTAACCTAAGCACAATAACACTGACACTTTCAATTAGCCAGGAGCTATCAGGTTCAGCCATTTACATTGCATAAATCCTCTTTTCCTGACTGTGTTTGAGTGACTATCTTCCAGCACAGATGGAGAAAGTGATTGCTTTTCTCTCTTAGAGGAAGTCTTCCCAGGTGAACCACATCCAACACTAATCACTCTTTTAAGAACACAGTACTATATTAGACTTGGCGTACGATTCTCCTTGAGTTGCTATAATTGGACAACTTAACTACATTATAAAGTATTTGAGAACAGAGACATTTCCTATTTCTAGTTCATTCCAGGACTCCATGATTGATGGCTCTGTTCATACTTGGAGGTGGATAAATACTTGCTAAATGTAACAGTCAGAATAGACTAGGTTATGCTACAATAACAGGATTTCCCAAAAATCTGATCACCCCCTTAACAAAACTATATCATCTATGGGTTTGAGAGAGTCTCCAGGGCAGATGTCTAGTAATTTAGTTACTTTGAAGTGTGACTACACCACTGTAAAACTCAAGCTATCCTCCAAGGTGACCTCAGCTGGAAAGAGGGTACCAAAGCTGCACAGGGCCTTTCTGTACCTCAGCACCCCCCCAAAAAGGAAAATCAGATATTAGTGAATGCAAATAGTGTCTACTATACTCATATATTCCCTCTATCATATAGATTCCAGTAAGTGGAACTCTGTCCTTACGTGGAATAAGCAACTGATGATCCCTCCTTGTAGGTAATAGAAGTACCTCTTCTGATAGCCCAGAGGGGGGAAGAGGTGAAAGATTTCAGACCTGTCCATTACTTCCTAGGTTTCAGGTTACTGCTGGCAAACTGTATCCTCACAGCAATGTGTCTGTAAAATATGAGTTTCTGGAAAACCAGGTCCATGTTCTTTTCCATTAAGCTCAGCAAGGCCTTGGACCAGATGATCTTGATCAATGGTAATTTATTTCCATAGTGTTTCCTTTTGGCCTAGCTCTTTTCATTTATTTAACAATATCATTCAGCAGAGAGTGCTGGTTGTTCCCCAATTTCTGTTCTTCCATTCTTCTCCTGTAGTAGAACCACCAGGTTTCAGACAAGAACATACCATGAAGTGTAGTTACGTGAATAATTTCTAGCAAATGAGCTTAAAGCATAATAGCTTTATGCCATTTCTAGGCAGTGCCCTTAAGGGAAATGTGTGTGCTCTCTTCTCTTCCTTCCCCATATTTTGCTGACTAGAATACAGCTGCAGGAAGGGGAGAACTCTTTTCCACCAAGACTACATGAAAGAGCTAGAAGAGGCCACTGCATGAGGCCTGCCTTGCTTATTCTGGGCCATGCAATGAGAGGACAAAGAAGTTCTATCATACTGATGCTGAATATATACCCTAATTAATCCAATGTATTAGAAGCTTTCAGGTACCTAGCTCTTTAAACAGAAAAAAAAAAAAGCCTTGATCATAAAGGCAGAATCCTAAGCCTTCAGAAAGGGCAATATTAGTACCACAGATTATAGTCCTAAGAATTTCTCCAGACACTCAGAGATGATATTTACTCCATATAACAGGTGAGACTTTGGGAAAGTCTCCTTTGACCCTTCAACCCAATTCCCTACATCACTCATTAGAAAGGATTGTCTCCCTCACTCCAAACCAATTCCTCAAATTGCATAGTTTGGAAGACACAGAGGTCAACTAAGATACTGTTTAGTGCTGGTTGTTCCCCAATTTCTATTCTCCCATTCTCTTCTAGTATACTGGGTCTAATTGCCATTATCAGTCATATATATATATATATATATATATATATATATATATATATATATACACACACACATATATATATAATATTTTCCAATTCCAAATGGGGACATGCTCCTCTAACAAATGGTCTTTATGTAGTCTGACAGCAGAACAGAATACCTGGGGCCAGGACTGTTAAAGCCATATGTTTACCTTAGCAAAGCATGTCAGTGTGTTCTTTGCTACATAAGTACTCAAGAGGATGTATCCAGCATGAGTCAGGATCAAGCATCAAACAAAGAAAAAAAATGGCCAAATTCAATGATAACGAAAGGCAAGGGATAATATCCAGGGACAATTTAAGGCAAAAAGGAGCAGGTACAAAAGAGCCAACAGAGAGAGGGGGCCAAGGACAAGCACGGCAAATATGTCTGTGCTGCCTATCTCTCCTTTCACGCAGGTGTCAAATATCTTTAATTAATCACAGGACATCAGAGAAACTTCAGACTTCTGAACACAACAACAGTCCATGTAGCCACTTGCAAACATTTGAGTTTGACACACAAGTTAAGACCTATGAGTCAGCCAGCCACACCTCAGGAACAGCGACTCCAGTAAGTGGGAGTGATGACAGATTCCTCCTCTTCATCCCATTTGGTGACTGTTCTAAATATAGATGGCACCGAATCCCTTCTGCCAGGATTAGGTCTCTGGACTACACTCCTGATAAAAATAATAGCATTAATCCTAGGATAACCTTAGACTCCAGTGGATAGCCTATTATATGATTGAAACTCTTAGATTATCAGACTTGTATAGGAAATAACTTTACCTGATAAATATTAAGTTAAAAAACTAATTGTATAAACCCTTTTAAAATAAAAAAACAGATAAGAATGCCTACTCTCTAATCTTTTCAAAACATAGTTCTGGAACAACTGGATATTCACATGCAAAAGAATACATTTGATTGCTTCTCGGCCTTTTGGCTAAGATCAAGTGTAAAAGAATACATTTGAATTCCCTACCTCACACCATATAAAAACTTAAGTAAAAGTAGATCAAAGGCATAAATGCTAAAGCTATAAATCTTTTAGAAGGCTACATAGTTATAAGTCTTCATGACCTTAAATTAGGCAATGGTGTCTTAGATATGACACAGAAAGCACAAACAACCAAAAAAATGATAAATTGGATGTAACCAAAATTAAAAACTTTTGCACCAAGAATACTATCAAGAAAGTGAAATTATAACCTATAGAATGGGAGAAAATATTAGCAAATCATGTATCTCATGAAAGTTTAATATCGAGAAAATAAAAGGAACTCTTGTAACTCAACAATAAAATGACAATTTTAAAATGGGCAAAGGATTTGAATAGTTCTCTGAGAATATATATACAAATGGCCAATAAGCACATGAAAAGATATTCAACATCATTAATCACTAGAGAAATGAAAATTAACATGAAAATGAGATACCACTTCACAACTATAGGACAGCTATTTTAAAAAATGAAAACTAACAAGTATTGGCAGTGATGTGGAGGAATTGGATTTCTCATATATTGCTAGTGGGAATATAAAATGGTGCTGCCTCTGTGAGTAATAGTTTGGCAGATATTCAAAGAGTTAAACATAAAGTTAATATATGAACCATAAATTCTGTTCTTAACTACATACCCAAGAGAATTAAAAACAGTCACAAAAAAGCTTATACAAAAATATTCATAGCAGTGTTGGTTATAATAGCCAAAAATGGAAACAACCAAAATGTCTATCAACAGATTAATGGGTAAACAAATATGGTATATCCATGCAATGGAATATTATTTGGCCTTAAGAAGGATTGAAGTTCTAATATATGATATAACATGAATGAACCTTGAAAACTTTATGCTAGCTAACTAGTCACAAAAGACCATATATTTATATGAAATGTCCAAAATAGGCAGAAAGCAGATTGGCATTTGCCATGTACTAGCAGAAAGGAGGAATGGGAGGTGATTGCTAATGGGTATAATGCTTCTTATTGGGGTAGTATAGTGTTTTAAAATTAGGTAGTGACAATGGCTGTACAAATCTGTGAATATGCTAAATATCATCAAATTTTACACTTAAAAACCTACATAAATAGAGATAATACTATATTTATAGAAGGGCAGATTTAGTTCTTCCCAGTTTAATCTAAGTGTAGTTCCAGTGAAAACCTTACTAGGATTTTTAGTGAAATACAAGTTGGTTCTGAAGTTTACATGAAAGATCAAAGGGCCAGGAAAAGCCAAAGTTTTTCACTCCTAAAGTAGAGAAAACAGAGGAATTTACCTTAACACATATAATGGCATTATAAAGCTACTGAATTAAAAGTGTTTGGTGTTGGTTCAACAATAGAAAACATACCAATAAAACAGAATAAAGAAGTCACAAATAGACCCATTTATAAATGGTAACCACAGATACCACAACAAAGGTACCACAGCTCAGTGACAAAGAGAAGAACCATCTTTACATGTCTTAGAGACAAGTAATTGTCCACATGAAAAGAAAAAATGTCTAGACAGGGAGCAGAATGGGGGGATGATATGAAGTGAACATTCTAGAAACAAAGCCATAGAATTTGAGTCATTTTATCCAAAAGTCAAGAGAGGCCCCATGGGTCCTGTGAAACAGAGGGTAGAACATAGAGCACTAGCCACACAATAGTGGGCGATGCTAATGTAATAAGGACATGGTTGAATAGACAGAGGTGAATGTTAGAGCCTTATGCCTGAGATTACAGAATGCGGACTGATCACCTTCCTGGAAACATGTCTTTCCACCCACTCACCCATTTATTCATTCACTGAGTCACATAATAAATATTTATTGGGCCCTGGTATGTGAATTCACTGTTCTAACTACTAAAGATACATGGGACTTACATTCTCCTAGTAGTCAAACAGACAAGAAATGCACAAACAAATAAAATTATTTCAAATAGTGACAAATGCCATGGAAAAACAAAACTGGGTAATAGGATAGAAGGTTTCTGAGGATGGCTGTGGGCTTAGGGGATTATGTTAGAAACGGTGGTCAGGGAAAATCTCTGAGAGGTAACAAACCCAGCGCAGTTTTAACTGCTGAAATCACTGTAACTAAAAAGTTGACCCTACGAAGTGTCTACTTGCGAAGGGATATCAGAGTCAGGCTGGAAGTTATAACATCATCCCGAGCGGACAACAAAGATCTTCAAACCGTGGGGAATGGAAAAGTACAGGTTGGAGCTGCTCAGGTGGACTCCATCCCTGTGCTGTCCTCCCTGCTTGTACCTGATAAGGCCTGGAGGCCCCAGCTGGGCCTTCCTGAGGGCACAGTGCGCCTGAGTGGTTGCCCAGCTGAGTTTTAATGGAGCGCTCTGTTAATTATCTGAGTGCCAGCATTGCTCCTCTGGATTCACAGCTAAATAAAGCCACCCCAGTTGCTTGGCCTCAAACTCTTAAAGGTTAACATGAAACTGTCTCAGTAGATGCAGCATTTGGCGCTTATCGAAGAGTTTTACCGTCATTTCGCAGTTAATAATTAGCTCTGCTCTGGTCCTCACAAAGGGTGCCACCAAAACAAAAGCAGGCGTTAAGTGTGTTCGCTATACTTGCCACTGGTATAAATAGGCAGAGGGATGATTAATGAACGAGGGGGGAATTAAGCACAACACTGAACAAAGACAAAGGCCCAGGGCCGGCTGTCCGTGAACCAAGACAAGCTGTATCCAGACAGGCAGTAGCAAACGACACACACAAATCCGTTGAATGGACAGGTTTTGAAGACTTCATTTAACCTTGCGTTATGACAGCCGTGGTGTATTATTAACTCCGACATGGTAGGGGCCAGGGTCAGCAGAGGCAGGCACGCATGTTGTTGGAGGAGGTGCCTGAGAAGGAAGGGGAGGGCATATTTTTGTGTGGGTGACAGAGGAAAAGCAGGGAAGGCCAAACACATTAGCCATCTCCCTTCAGGCCCCTTTGTGAGCTGACATTTTTAGAGAGTTGTTTGGATGTCAAACCAAGCAGATGAGGCAACACAAATGGCCCAGCGGAAGTTGTTTAGCAAGGCCTGTCCACACCTCAAGATGGCCACAGTGTAGACTGGGTGGGACTGAGGGTTGGATGAGAAAGGATTCGGCTCAAAGGCTCTGTTACAGAGAGGCGGGAGGGGTTCAGCCATGGTTGGCAGGCTCCCGAAGGACTGCTGCTGGTTGGCAGCCTTTATACACTTTCCCTTCCAGTTAGTTTTAGAGGAAACTGTCCTCTGAGGACGCAGCATTAGCTCCATGTGCTAGGCCAGTTTGATTTGAGAGTCTGGCTTGACATGAGCCTGTGGGAGTAACAACTGGCCAGACCCTAGGAAGCCCTGGTTGGCTTTCTGGGCACATCCCACCTCTCTCCACAGCCATTCTTCTCCCTGTAAGGCTTCCTCACATCAACCAGGTGTCCATTCCCACAAGCTCTGTTTCCAAACAGGTGTCTGACCGGAAAGAATCTGATAAATGAATCCCTGTGGAAGATTTAGGTGATAATGAGTTTAAAGGTTCTCCCCATCCCCTTCAGGGGCATTTGCATTTTAATGGAGACCCACAGGCCTGTAAGAATCATAGCAAAGACACAGTAATTGTGGCCTTTTGGGCTTTAAAGCCAGAAGAGAGATATTTATGGGCCTGATGAACTTCCCGGTCTCCCCATAGTCACACCCTGTCTACACACCCCAGAGAATTCTGTCAAAATATGTAGGCTTTTTTCTGACTATGTCACTTGGGTGTTGGAAAGATCACACAAGAAAATGAATGTCAAATGCTTCAAAGATAAACACCTGAATCCATGTGATAGCTATAATTTATTAAATGATGAAAACTTAGACCAGAACATGCATGCCCTTACTGATCAACACTCTCCATTAACAGGTGAGGAATGGAAACACTGAAAAATGATGTCTTCATTGAGTTACCTGGGGAATCACTGAAGCAGCCAGTACTAGGTGCAGTCTCCTGTTTCTCTTGCATTATCCTAGTAAGAATGACTTTCACATCTTGACTGCCAAGTTACAAATGGTCCTTTAAAAAAACCTCCTTTATAAACACTGTTAATGTGATCTACTGTACAAAGAAAATATAGACTACCAGTCCTGGGAAAGTTACCTCAATATTCAGGGAAATCCAAATCAAGATTCTAGGGGTATTACCACTTTACACCCACTTTACTGTTAGAAGATAAGAAGTCCGACAGTAGAAAGTGTTGGAGAAGATGAGTATCCCCAGAATCACTACTATCATTGCTGATGGGAATGTAACACTGGAATACCAAAAAAACAGGTTGGGCCCCACTGGTATGGCTCAGTGATTGTCAACCTATGAACTAGGAGGTCATGGTTTGATTCCAGGTCAGGGCACATGCCCAGGTTGCAGGCTCAATTCCCAATGGTGGTCTAGTAGGAGGCAGCCTATCAATGATTCTCTCTCATCATTGATGTTTCTATCTCTCCCTCTCCCTTCCTCTCTGAAATCAATAAAAATATATTTGTAAAAAAGAAAACAGGTTGGGAATTTTCCAGCAAAAATCATTTAAGGTATGAATATCCATAGACCCAGTAATTGTATTCCAAGAGAAACACTAGTTCATGTGTGCCAGGAGATGCACATAGCACTGTTCGAATGCTATAATGTTGGAAACAACACCTTCTTCTGGAGAATAACCTGTGATAGTTTAATATGATGGAACACTATACAGTATTGAAAATAAATGAAGTGTGACTATAAATAACAACATAAGTAAAACTTTATAAGATAATGTTGAATTAAAATAGAAAATCCTAAAAGAAAACATCCAGCATTGCATTCGTTTCTAATAAAAATTTAAAATCACTAACACTGATTTATATTATTTAGGTACATAAATGTGTGTGTGCTAAAAAAATCTTTTTAGAATGGAAGGGAATATTAAACACAAAATTCAAGATAATGATTACCTTGAAGAGAACCATGTAGAAAAACATGTTACTATCTATACTCTAGCTCTTGGGTTGGTTCATTCCTACATTATTAAAAATATGTAGTTTCACACAAATAATAAAAATGCCATGAGTAGACCAATTGATGATAGTGTATCATAAACCAAAAATTAGCATTAATTCAATTCCATGCAGCTAAGATCCATTAAAGAAAAACAAACAAATAAAATCTACATTAGGAGAAAGCCAACACTTGAAGCAGAAAAAAGGTATCTTCTAGTACTGACCTTTAAGTCACAAGCTTCCTCCAGCTTGCATGATAGAGAGTCATGGATAAAGACAAGGTGAAAGCTGAGCTAACGGTTTCTCCTGAAATTTGCTCAACTGGGGTTGGGGGTTTTTTCAAGGGTAGAGTCTGGGTGAGGGGACAGTGGGCAAGTACACTGGTGATTCAAACAGGAGATGCAGTGGAAGTTAGGATGCACAAAGGCATGATAAAGCTCTGGGCAAAGCAATAGCTTAAAGAACCAGTGGGGATGACACACTGAAGTCAAGTTAGTGCTTCAACAGTAAACACGAAAGGGCAGGTGAAACCCTGTGGTTTGCAAGCCTTCCAAGGAAGCACATGACAAGGGAGCTCACAATGGACAGAGGCCCAAGCTCAGGGACATTAGTGACAAGACCATAATCTCCAATGCAGGTCACCTTTCTAAGTTAATGTCTCATGAATTTGACCAACACTAATTTGGAAAAGGAGGAATAACCGGGCTGGAATGAAACTGATCTTTCAATTATGAAACCAGTGTTTGCTCAACAAATTAATAGCATGAGACACATCAGGTGGGGAATACTTATCCTCTTTAGGAGCATAAACTTGACATACATATCTACATTCATTTGTTCATAACAATTAGTATGTTAATTACAGATGATCTTCAACTAGTCATTAGAGCTGTCCTCACCTAGAGGCAATGCATTAGCCACTTGTTGGTATTACTAGGTGTATTTCAAAGCAGTGAAACTGTGCCTGGAAATAATCTTTTTAGTAATTTGCTGCTGTCAAAGGTGGATTGGCTCAGATCGGAACCTATCTTAACCCAAACCCAGAATCCATGAAAAGAGTTCTCTGTTTTCTGGAAGATGATCCAAACAGAATCAGAAAATTTCAGTTATCTTACTTTCTAATGATATTTGAGCCAGAGGGACTTCCATCCCCAGAGGTGTACTCTGCCTCCTCAAAACTCACACAGAGGGGTTTAAAAGCTTTTGTCTGTTTCCTAGGCCCTGATGTTATCTAAGAAACCTGCTAGCCTGCTTTTTCATCGCAATGACCTTCAGCAGGATAAAGTCTGCACTCTTAGTTTGACATCGGGTTCCCTAGGCGTGTCTACTCCTCTATACTAAGAAAAACACTGTGAAAACTCTAAAACAAGTTTAGAAGGAACGAGGGTCAAGTTGCCCATCAGTAGCAAGCTTTGGAAGTGCTGACACAGAAATTAAACCACATGAGAAGGTAATATTTTTAAGTAGGAGAGGAAGGCTCAAAACGGATACACACTGTTTTTATAAGACCGAGACAAACCACAGCTTTACACAAATCCACACAACTGGGTTGGAACATATTGTGTTGGGAATGAATGACTCACCAGCTTCTATCAACAGACATAGAAAATATGGCTACCAACTGAAAAAAGCAGTTTATGCATTATACTTATATCCACAGGGTGTGAACATGTATGCATGTATAAAGAGGAACATAGTGAATTAACCAGGGATTCATTTTAAAAAAATTAAAGTTAAATACTAACAGAAAAACATGCAAAAACACATTTTTACTAAATATTTAGTTGAAATATAAATATGATAAATAACATGGGTCTTACAAGATCACTTGAGTCATCTTCTGGGAACATCATTCAGGATCATTCTTTTTAAATGTTCAAACAGCTCTGTTACTGTGGGGCTGACCAAAAACACCCGGCGCTTTTCGTAAATGTACACCAGAGTGAGTTTCACTGCTCTGAAGTCTAATGTTCTCTTTCTTTGAAATGGTTCAGGAAGGAACGCAGAATTTTTTCTAATTTGGCAGCAAAAGGCAACTAACTGCATGTTTATCCCCGCTTGCTTCTTGGAGGTGCAGATGAGCACACCAAACTAAAGGGCACTGGAAAGATAAGTTCCCATGACATCCACAATAAGTCTTTTATACTGCCGACCGGCTATTCTATATGTAGCATTCAGAGGCAAATATAAAAAAAAATGATGTAAAGCCAAAATTATTTCCTTGATAACACTTGTTTTAAACACCTCGCCACTAAATAGCTAAAAGTCTCCAAAGTGAATGCATAAACCATACAAAAGCCACCAGAATACTTACATAAATTCTTAAGATTAAAGTAATAACTTCTAGAAAAAGGTGGGAGAAAACACACCACAATAAATCTATTTGTAATGGTATTTGGGCTCTACCAACTGCTTTCATTGGTCTCCAGTGGCTTACATATAAAACAATACATTTGATGTATGGTTTCAATTCCTTATGGAAAACTGTTCTATCTACAAGCAGCCTGTCAACGAGAATGCCAAAAAAACTCTTCTGTGTCCCAATATGAGGCAGGACTTTAAGATATAACTTAAGGTCACAATTTGTTCTTGCTTGGTCAGGTTTAAGACTATAATTGAGGAATGCCTGACCTGGGGGAGGAAAAAGAAGGGGGGCAGGTTATTTATAGTGAAATAGAAATAGGCAAGGTGTCAGAGCTCGAAGTTAAATGGCGTTGTTTTGCAGCGAGAGTGGCTCTACAGAATGGGCAGAATGCAAGGGGTGGCTCTCTGGAAGCTGCCTGGAACCTGTCTCATGCACCACAACCCAGGGCACCTAGCAGCTGCCAGCTCCAGAAAACCATCCTTGGACCCAGGAAAATATTTTCCTGTATTGAGGGGTGCACTGGGGGTAGAAAAGTTGCTGCAGAATGAAAACAAATGCCATGCTAATTGGTCTTTAATTTGCAGCCCTTTATCATTAGAACGGTGCTCTGTGTTTCAGCCATCATTTTTTAATCCCAAATTAAAGTTGTCCAAGTTTAAAGAGGGAATTATAAAGTGAAAAATGTATACAGTTGCAGGAGGGCAATGCACAACTCCCACGGGCTATTCTTCTCGAAATTACAACCTTTCCAAAACATTCTTCTAATTTAATTCTCACCACTCCCCAGTTCTTCCTCCTGCTCCTGGCTTTAGAATCACCATTCCAAGGGATGTTGACTAACCTCTCTCATCTCTTAAAGGGACATTCAACCTCATGAGGAGCCCAATAAATCCCTCACCCCTTTCCTAAGTCAAAGTGTAGTTCTTATTGGTATAGGGAGTGGATTTGTTTTTTATTTAATACTATTTTAAAATAAATGCATTTTGTTGTTGGCATTATGAACTTCTGTCATTGTTGAGCAAATCATTGTGTCATTGGCCCATGGTGTAAACTTCATTTCACGGAGAAAGGACCCAGCTGGAGCACATATCATCACTTTTCCTGATTCCCCGGAGAATCTTTCTTATTTAAAATCCTCTACAGAGTAGTATGTACCAACACTACTGGAAAATCTGACCAAGTAAATATAGCATTCTGTCAGCAAATTCCATCTACCTTGAATTCCTCCCCTAGGCCCTTTCCTTCTAGTCTAACCTGCATGAACAATTGAAAAGCTTTGTTTGCCTTCATCTTGGTGAATAAGTTTGGGCTATCATTAAGCAGCTCTTCATCAATGAGATCATTTACAGCCAAGGAACTGAGACATTGTCTAATATAAAGATATCTTCCTTGGCTGAGCTGCTTAGAGCTAGAGACAAGAATAGTTTATATGAAGCAAGCATCCGAGTGTATTACAGTAGCTGAGGTTTTTAGCTTAAGGAGCAGTAGGTGAGGGATAGAAATGGCCAAGAAGGCTTTACAGAAGGCTGTAGATTTGAATAGCAACTCAAACGATGAGTAGTAATTAGCAGGGCAGCAAAAGATGAACTTCCAAAGGGAGCAGCAGCCTAAAGAAAGGCCTAGAAATAGGAATTGTTCAGTACAAGTTGGCCTGAGAAAGCAAAGGGAAAGGGGATTTGAATGTATAGAATGAGAGGCAGGGATTGCTGATTAGAGCGCTTTGGTTTTGCCTCCTAGATCTTCTCTCAATTTCTCAATCATCTTTCCATGTCAGGATTTGAACTACACAAATCACAAATGCTGTCTCAGGTTGGGGGCCTGACATGTAGGGTTTTTGACATTAATCACATGGGACTCCTGCCTTGGGCTCCTGATATTACCTAGTTGTCCTCTGTCTGGTATATTATATGGTCTGCCATATGGTTTCAGCAAATAAAAATTAACTATATTTAATAAAAACTTGTCCAAAATAGGTACAGAGAATATTTAGGATAAAAATGTTCATTACATCTTCCACTTTACAGACATGAACATTTGTATTCTTAAACTTTCTGTATCTCTGTATTTTGACAGGTTTTTTAAAAAAATCAAATATAGCAATTTTTTTCTGCTTAGTTATTTTTAAAAGTATGTTAAAAGTTCACTTGTTTGTAAATAAAAGATAAGTTTCTAGAAAAGAAAAGACAAAAGCCTCCTGCACCCTCCATTAATAACTCCAGACTCAATTGTTTGCGTGTACTAGACAACAGTCTACTTACAACTGACTATATTCTTTCCCTGTCAGGATTTGAACTAGATAATTCAAATGAGACTGAGCCAGTTTTAACAAATTAGCAATATAAGGTTTCCATGGGGAATTTTTCCCCAGGTGGCAATGTATCACAAGAAAACAAACATCCGGCTAAGGTACTGATTCCCTAAAAAGAGAATTTGCTGGGACATTCTTCTCCCCAACGTGCCAGCCATAGAAAGGAGATTCCCTGTAAATGGCCACATTCAGAGCTTCATAAGATGCATTTCTGAAAGGAAACCATTTCTCTAAATTATGATACCTCTGAAGTTAATTCATTGATTTCATGAACTGGAAATTAGTCTTTTCCTAGCAGAGATATAAATTCATTATTAAAATGGCCTTTTTTCCAAGAAAGTTCAAAGTTAAAGTCTAATTAATTCATTAATCTCACAAATATTTATCAGTAGCTACTATGTGCTCACTGCTAGATGAGACATATCTCATCTAGCATGGTTCCTCCTTCAAGATAGAGATTTATGCCTAGATGAAGCACAGAGGGTGGGATTGCTCACATTCAAATTCCAAAGTATTACTGCTATGGGTTGAATTGTGTCCCTCCTAAAAGATATTGAAAACCTAATCCCTAGCACCTGTGAATGTAACCTTATTGGGAAATAGGGTTTTTGTAGATGACCAAGTTAAGATGAGGTCATTAAAGTAGGCCCCTGATACAGTGGATCTCAACCTTGGCTGCAGATTAGAATCACCTGGGAATCTTTTTAAAATCCTGATTTCTGGGCCTCATCTTCCGGAAATTCTATTTCTTTGTTATGGGGTGGGGCCACAACATCAGTAACAAAGAAACAGAATTTCTGGAGGATGAGGCCCAGAAATCAGGATTTTAAAAAGATTCCCAGGTGATTCTAATGTGCAGCCAAGGTTGAGAACCACTGCTCTAATACAATATGCCCTCATAAAAAAATGGAAAAATTTGGATGTAGAAATAGACAACCATAGAGGGAAGACAATATGCAGACACAAAAGAGAATGATACGCTATCTACAAGCCAAGGAATGCCAGAGGCTACTAGAAGCTAGGAGAGAGGCATGGAAGATGACCCTTCACAGCTTTCAGAAGGAAATAATGCTACTGAAATCTTGACTTTTGACTTTTATCCTCAAGAACTGAGAGACAACTGTGAGGCTATACAGCTACCCAATTTGGGGCACTTTGTGACAGTAGCTCAGGAAATTAACATAAATAGCTTTCAAAACTTTCAAGATTAATGCCAAGTAGGCTACCATCTGCCAAGGCTTAAAGGGTTATCAAAAATACAAATAATGTAAAACCTCATTCATTGTGGCACCTGAGGCTACCACCTATATCTAAGATATAATCTCCCTCAAAGGGATCACAGAAATGCCTTTGCTTGGTGGTGTCACTTTCCAGTTCAAACGTCTTGTCAAACTGAGTGTGCCTGTGCTTGATTCTAGGATTTTGTGATAACTACTCTTTAGTCTATAAAATCAGGGTTAGAGGAAGCCTATGAGTACATCCTTTCATCCAAAGCAGATGACTCATCAACTACAGCCATCAGTGTGGATAATGCACTATCACTGGAACATTTGTGGATGCCGTGAGTCTTCACTGGCCACCTTTGTCCACTGGTTCAAGAGAATCCCTCTGTATGGGGGTAATTCATGGCCAACAAAGGTTTCATGAAAATAGCTCCTGTCATGTTGATTGTCTACCTGCCACTGTTATCTCATCTACCAACTTTTAAGCATAGCTAGAGATAACCCTTTACCCAACAGTATCAAGAAAAAATTTTAAAAGGGGCCCTAGCCGGTTTTTCTCAGTGGATAGAACGTTGGCCTGTGGATTACAGTGTCCCAGGTTCGATTCCAGTCAAGGGCACATTCCCAGGATGTAGGTTCTATCCCCAGTAGGGGGTGTGCAGGAGGCAGCCAATCAAGTATGTCATCATTGATGTTTCTATCTCTTCCTCTCCCTTCCTCTCTGAAATCAATAAAAAATATATTTTAAAAAAATTTAAAAGGGTTTGAAATACTACATACTTTATAACTTTCAAAGGCCATGAAATTATTTCATGGATAAGGTGTCCTTTGGTCTCCTGCTATTCTTTTTTTCCTTTTCATAATTTTTCTATGTGAAGTTACCTCTCTCCTGACATGACTTTTGTCTCATAGTATTACTACTCACTTCTAGAATTCATTCCATAGGTATGTTCATTTTTCATTCTTACTTATCACTTATCAATTTAAAAGTAGTCTATCAAATTTTATTGAAGGAAAATCATATTATAAATTTGAAGTTTTCTACCTTAATTCCCCTAGCCCAGGGGTGGGCAAACTTTTTGACTCGAGGGCCACAATGGGTTCTTAAAGTGGACCGGAGGGCCGGAACAAAAGCATGGATGGAGTGTTTGTGTGAACTAATATAAATTCAAAGTAAACATCATTACATAAAAGGGTACGGTCTTTTTGTTTTTTAGTTTTATTCATTTCAAGCGGGCGGGATCCGGCCCGCGGGCCGTAGTTTGCCCACGGCTGCCCTAGCCCCTCCCCCTCCCCCAACCAATTACCAAGAAATCTGTAGGGCCTATCACTCAAATTATATAACTAGGTCACTTGACTTTGTATTTGTCAGTACCCTCTCTTTCAAAGAAAGAAATCAATAAAAGGGATGCCTTTAATAGAGAGTGAATTAATAGAGATCAGCTCATAATAGAATTGCTATTTTCAGCAGTTATTGCCTAGAAATTATTGTTAGGTCATCACCTTGGCTTGTGGCTATAATAGCATCACCAGGGGAAAGAGAAGATGGGCATGGACTGAAAGACCTTTGGGAACTGATACTTCTTATTCACCTCTCAGCAGGAGTTGAGTCCTAAGGGCAAGAACACAGGTGAGTAACAAACAAGGAAGCAATATCACCAAAAACCTTTGCCTCAAGCTGAGGAAAAGCATTTGGGCCTCACTTCAGTCTGGGGAACAGGACTTCAACAACAACAACAAAAACAACACCATGCATCCACTGTTCTGTATCACCATCACCAGATCTGCCAATTTCCCTAAACCCAGCTGATCCCTAGGCAGCTCCCTGATATTCTCTCAGGAGCTGGATCCACAAGGCCATGATTCATCTCTGTCATGGCTGGTTACAAGTCCTGCCTTCTGAGTGGCTGATTAAAGCAAAGGGTCAGCTGCAGCTATGGCTGCGGTGCTCCTCAGCTCCCGTGAGATGGTACCGTAATTAAAACACACACACAACCTTGACTCCCAGGTCTTTCTGGAGGCGATTGGCAAAACCAGAGCTTATAGAGAGGGCAGGGATGGCTGACCAATAACTATGGGCCTCATCGCTTCAGCTCATCCCTACAGGCACCCAATAGCTTTGCCTGACTTGCCTCCCTCACCTCCTATTCTCATCTGGCCCCTTCCCATCCCCATCTTCCGTGCAGGCCGTCCTATCTTTTGTTCTGGCAGAGATAAGATGTATAAATGATGAGTGGTTGACAAAGTGTACTCCAGTGCCGCAGGCAGCTCATCAATCATTTTCCACATGTCGACAGATAATTGATGCAAACCCTGCAGGCGAAGCTCCATCAGGTGAGAGGAGGGACGAATTAAATCTGCTGTCAGGAGCCAAGCAGCTGATCTGTATTTAACATTCTTTTTAATTTAGCACTTGTTTGTTTTAAGCTGAGTTTCCAGCCCCTCCTTGCTCTCCACGTGTGGGGGAGTGGCCTGGGGTTTGCTGACCCCACCGCAATACGGGGCCCTGAACCCACTGGTTTCCTGGGCAAGGCCCTGGGGAAGGAAAGGAGACAAGACCACCCAGGACTGTGAGGGAGGCGCAGGGAAACTTTCTTTCTGCCTAAGTGAAGCTTAACATCAAAGGCTTGGCTGTCAGGCCATTATCTGTCAACAGGATTCGGTTGGCAGGGTGCTACCTGCACACAAGGAAGAAACCACTTATTGCTTTCTTTACTTAAGGAAAAAAACACACAATAAAAATGATCCAGCCCGTATTTCCTTTATGAAATGAGACTGGGTAACACTTCTAGCATAGAGTTGAAGAGGTTTTGGTTTTCTTACTTCCCTTGCTTCAACCAAACACTTAAAAGCTAAATCAGTCTCAGAAGGTACTTGTCAGCTGGTAAAATTGGAGAATCATGATTAATGGTCAAGACTAAGTTTCACACTTTTGACTCCAACTCATTGTTCTACCACTAACCTCCAATGCTCGCGCGCGCACACACACACACACACACACACACACACACCCCTACACTCTGCAGAAATCTTTGCTTTTGGTTACTCAGGTATCCTGGTGAATGGAAAATTACCGCATGTGCCACAATCACCAATTTTCAAACAAATGATAATTTAATCTATAAGACCCCTAACTCCCAAGTGAACCTCATCGTGCGTGCCTTAGGGTCATTTGTAGGAATGTGATGTTATAAAAAATGTTCTCCTTGATAGAACACCAGATAAACCAGCTTTTTATTGGATTTCATTTTCTACAAGGAAATGAGTTGACATCTAAGACGACTCAGTCCTTATAGCCAGGCATAATCCCCCAATTTGTCACTATACCTTCTCAACTGAAATCAGGCACCTCTCAAAGCAGAGGTCTGCCTGCCTTGCCTTCCTGCTTCTTGGGCTCAGGCATCACTACCTCTATTTTGGTGCAGTCCAGACGTGTGAACAACAAAGCACATTATATTCCCGAATCATGCACTACCCCCAAAACATCTCCCTACTCCAATTCTTTTTTATGTTTGTAAATCTAATCTTGGGCCCCTGTCAATCAACCTTATAAATGGAGAGCTTATGAAGTGAGAGGCACTGTTGTGATCATACTCAAGGCTGAATTGGATGAGAGATATAACTAGATTCTACATTTTTAAAAAACGTAGAACCTTAGCAATCATCAGCTGTATATATTCATTCACTTAATCTCTCAACAAGTGTTTATTATGTACCCATCATGTGCTAGGCACAGTGGCTGAGACTGAGAGTACAGCTGATTATCCTATGGGTCCTTAGTAGCTGACAAGTTCGCAAAAATACTATGATATAAAGTGTCAAGTACCCTGTCAGCAGACAATTCAAAGAGAATGTGCATGGCTAATAAACACATTTTTTACACGTTCAGCCTCACTAGAAATTAGAGCCGTGCAACATGAATTAAATTAAAGGTTTTTTTCTTAAGAAAAAACACATACCTAGCCAAATAACAAAGGTTGGGGCAGGGGAGAACACCCAAGATTATAGAGAGTATGGGGAAAATAGGCCGTGATACACAGACAATAGAGCAATGGTTCTCAACCTGTGGGTCGCGACGCCTTTGGCGGTGGAACGACCCTTTCACAGGGGTCGCCTAAGACCATCCTGCATATCAGATATTTACATTACGATTCATAACAGTAGCAACATGACAGTTATGAAGTAGCAACGAAAATAATTTTATGGTTGGGTCACAACATGAAGAACTGTGTTTAAAGGGCCAGAAGGTTGAGAACCACTGCAATAGAGAATAAAAGGGATTACATTGCCTAAAATGCAATTTGGCAATATGCATCAAAGACTTTAAATATTTCTCAGAATTGTCCCTAAAGTGATAATTGGAGATATGTACAATCTTTAAACAACAACAACAAAAATCCACTGAAAAAAAATATATATACCAAAAACTGCAAATGATGTATGATAGACACAGGTTGGGAGAAAAGGGCTATGGCACCTCAGGGCTGATTGATGGCGTTTGCCAGAGAGGAATTAGGGAAAGACTCATGGGGGGAAGTGGCTTTAACCAAGTCATGAAAAACGAATAGGATTGTGGCATGCTGGTCAGAAGGACATTCTAGGAAAGCGGGTGGGTGGAAATGAAAAGGGCACAGAGAGAGGGAAGCAGAGTACATCTGTGATAAGCAGAAGCATTCCAACTTAGCTGAAGCACTGAGGCTGTGATGGGGGGTGTGGAAAAAAGGGGCTCCCTGCCCCATTGAGCTGCACCAGGTTTTTTTGAACCATGAACAGGCCTTTTTAGTAGGCAAAGGGATAGCCTTAGCTGATTTTCTGCATTAAAATAACAACCATGATCAAAGCCATGCCATGGGATGTTTACTCCATTTGTATTGCATAAAGTAGGCTTGGCTGGGTGGAGGCAGGAGGCAGAGGGACAGGCTAGTTATCACAACTGTCACACAAACTGTCTACGAGAAACAATACACCTTCTACTAACACACAGGGGAAAACCTAGTCTGGCTTAGTTTCACTGGACAGCAGCTTCGGACCAGAGAATTTTTTTAAAAGTCTACTTATCGAAACACAGGCTAACAAAAGATCAGTCTCTATTTACAAGTTATCCGAACCTGCTATCAATCCCCAATTAAAATTTCAAGATACAAGGAATTCTAAGACATTTTAAATATACAGAATTACCCAGTAACAGAGGTGAAGTTCTACACCAACAGCCTGCCCAAATGGGGTTGGTTACTAATAACTCAATGGGCTAGAAACATGTCATAATTTACAAATATGTATGGCTAAATGTGTTTCAAAATGTAGTCTAGATGATTTTAAGTGGACACTGGGTTTGAAGATGATGACTCCCCCTGAAGAGAGCCTGTGGTTTTTGTATATGCTGGTTTACAGTAGTCCTGAAAAAATATTCTGGAAAAACAATTGAGCTGCATCAGTAACTACTGTTCAGATCTACAGATAACCATAGCTAACATTTATCAAGTGTTGCTATAAGCCAGGCACTATCCAAACTACAGATACTAACTCATGTATTCCTATCACCTTATGAAGTAGGTACATTATTATTCCATTTTACATATAATGAAACTGATATCAGAGAGGGTAAGTAATTTACCCAGGGTAATAAAGCTACTAAGAGTTAGAGTCAGAAATTGAACCCAGGTAGTCTGGTTAAGAGCCCTTGCAATTAACTACTTTACTTTCCACTAAAACATTTTTCAGCTAATTGCAGACACAGCAGTAGGTGGGTGGGTGTGCCCAGGTGTGTGTGCATATACCTGTGTGAATGGTGGGGAGGAAGAGAAAAAGACACCAAATGGTAAGGAGAAGAACTCACCACTGGGGGCACTGCACTGAGAAGATGCCCACCCCTAGAGAAGGAAGATCAACAAATCAGCCTTGTTTAACACAAAACCTGAGGGTAGGAGGGAATTGTAGTTCTAGGTAGTTCTGAGAAGCCATCCAGCACAGTGGTTTATACATCTCCTAGGGTGAGAGGGACATAGGTGAGAACCATATACCCAAGCAGCCCTGTGGCCAGGTCCCTCTAACATGGGAGTCTGTTTGAAGAGATGAGCATTAAGTCTCTGAATCATTAGTGCTCTTCCCATTGGACATGGTGATTTGGGCAATAGCCTGAGTAGGAGAGTCAAGTCTGGTGATGGGCTTAAAGAGGCAAGAGTTCAGCAGGCTGAGGGGTAGGCCTTCCAGGATGGAGGAACATTAATGTCAAAGCTGGGAACTTGAGCAAAGCAAAGGGAGGTCAGCCTACACATGAGTGACAGCAATGGACAGCACATCAGCCCTGACCAGAGGTCATTTGTGAACTGGGTGGCAGCAGCGATGGTTAAGAAGCAGACTGCAGTGATTCCTGAGAACAAAGGGACTCTTCCTAGGGGATGCCTGGAGGTGTTCAAAAGAGAGGAAACACAAAGGGTGGCAAGATGCTGAAAACCACTGATTTAAAAAAAAATCGTATTTAAGTTATACATGATTATTTGGTTCATTTTAATTTGGGTTTATGAGTCTCCAGTTGGACTCCACTGAGTATCCCTCACAGATATTAGAATACAGTAGATGTTGCCTGGATCACATATGGGAGGTCTTCTAGCCAACTATGTGTCCTGCCCAAGAGTTACACTCCTTCAATGGGCACCTCCCTGATAGGCTTCTGGCAAATCAAAGGGGAGTCATAGCCACACCACAGAGACCCTAGCCTTGCACTCTGGGGCACGCTGCTAGCAGAGATTGTACCACGGCCATTCTAGAGCCTTTGGGCATCTTCACAGATGGAAGAACTTCAGTGATGGATTTCACTGCACCCTTTTCACATCAGGGAGCATAAACATCAATCATCTCCATGAGTAAAGCCAAGGGAATGGCTTGACTTTGAGCTCATTTGGCACCTGGCCTCTCACTTTGCTACCACTTCCCACACATTCTCTGAGTCAAAAGCAAAGTTTGCTTTTAATTTCTGCAACAGGGAGCTTTCTTGCTGACAAGAGAGCTGCTGGGCTGACGTCAGGGGCCAGATTCCTGAGCCAGCTCACAGCCACCTCCAACTTTCTTGACCTGGGAAGTGCTGACAGAACTTCAACCTCCGGCTCTTCATTGTCCCGTCCACACCAACAACTCAGGGTTTCCCATCTGTGCTGCCCTCGAGGCTGTGGATGCCAACAGTGTGCACTTATAGCTGGAACACACTGGCAGACTTTGGAGCTGTCCCAGGACTCTGGAAACCCTCACTTTTCTCCATATACAACATCCATGAAAATGTCTGCTTTTCCTGTTACCATCTAGCTCCAGAGCTCCATGGCAAAAGGCGGAAAAATAATCTGACAAGTTGTTGGAGAATTAATTCATTTTCTTTGCCAATTCTCTCCTTTTTCCTCCCAACACAACTACCAGACTTCAACTTTATGGCAACTATTAGAGCAGGAGCAGTTTATATGCTGTGATCTGAGCCAGTAGTTAGCTCATTAAAGAAAAAGTTGGTTAAAGTACTACACCTGTACGTAAGCATTTTATTTTATTTTAAATCATGGTGCACAAACTAATTTGCTGATCTTTGATGCGGGCTTGGGCCTTTTTCTTTGCATATGGTCTGTTGAACTCAGCTTAGCATGGGCTATTTTGTACAAACCATTCTCATTATATAGCTTCTAAAATTTCCTGTTTTGTTTTATTTAAAGGGGAAATAGAACTTTTAAACTCTTGTAAGGCAATCTGAGTACAGACTCCTTCTAGAATTTTATGATTCTTTTTCTCCAAAGCTTTTATAGCTGCCTTGCCCACACTTAACTGATTGTATTTTCTTGAACTAAACCTCATTGAGTCTTTCCAAAACATTCACCTTAGCTTTTGTGAAAAGAAAAAAAAAATCACCTGCACTCTCACATTTCATTGGTCTTACAACATTTAATTGAACTGCATATAAACACAACTAACATAAGTCGGTTTGGGAGCAGACTTGACTAACTCTTAGTGAATATAACAGCTCAACTGGTGGGGCCAGGAGTGCCTGCGAGTGAGAGAGTGCCTGCCAGTGGTGCATGCGCAGTGTGACTGCATCAGTCGGTGTGTTCCACTGAGAGTGGCAGGTGCTGGTGAGTACACCAGGTTGGTGAGGTGCAAGTTGCTTCAGTAGAGTGTTTCTATTGTGTGTGTGTGTGTACATTACACACACACACACACACACACACACATATTTTTGTAATGGTATTTAGTTTCAGAGAACATGATAACATACTTAGTAAGATTGTTTAGCAATACCAATATGAAAAAAAGAAGACCTTATCCTATTAGCAAAGCCACAGTGGTCAGGCAGGCAGACCGAAGCCTGCTGTCCTACTCAACAAACATGAGTGCTCCTGTCAGATGTGCAGAGGTGCCCACTGGGCATTTCCCATGTGAGCAAACAACTTGGTACCCATGCCGTTGGCTTCATGGCCTGAAAAGTCAAAGTCTGCTCCCCAGGCCCAATTTCAGGGAAAACAGCCCAGTGTCCCGCTTTCAGCACAATCTCCTTAGGGAGGTTTGGTTGGCAATTCTGTCAGGAAGAATGCTGAGAGCCTTTGCCTGAGATTAATCTTTTCTTATTCCATGCAGAGAGCCTGACATAAGCATAGCTCTCTTGTGTTTTTTTTTGTTTTGTTTTGTTTTTGTTTTGCATGCAATTCAACATCTCTGTCCACAGCTAATGGTTCAGATAAACCTGACCTAAAGGCAACCTCTCCAACAGGCTGGTCAGCAGTGTATGGGGGGCGGGGGGGGGGGGGCGGGGAGGCTCTGAAAAAAGAAAATTCTCCAAACACTCTCCACACGTCACAGCCAGACACAGGAAGATATTCATCTGTCTAAGATTCACCATACCTACCTCTACCCACCTACAAAATATGTGTTAACAGGGAAAAGTTAAGTGAAAGCTGTTTCCTGCTATTTCTATTGCACTCAGTTAAGACTACAGAGGAGGGAAATAACAGAAATGATCTCTGTCTTATTTGCCTTCTTTAAAGTCCAAAAGAAAAAATATATAATTTGAGTCAGAAAAATAGTCTAGATATTACATGCCTTTGAGTTCCAGCTTCTTAATTCCCGATTTAAAATATATTTCCTAGAAATATCTTCCTAGCTATGCATAAATATCATGAATAATAATGATTACACTGCTAATTTTTCCACTGGAAACATGGTCCCATATCTCTGCTTTGATGGTGAAAATGATGGGCTAGGCCAGTGGTCGGCAAACTGCGGCTCGCGAGCCACATGCGGCTCTTTGGCCCCTTGAGTGTGGCCACGAAGTTTCAATCGCACTATACATGCACACCCTCACGTGGTATTTTGTGGAAGAGCCACACTCAAGGGGCGCAGTTTGCCGACCACTGGGCTAGGCAGTTCCCAGTTGCCATTCTTGCCCTACCTACAGAATGATTACCCGCTGATGTCTGGGAAGACCTTTTAAGAAGTATGCCTACAGGATGTGGAAGTTTACTTTCCAGATGGTTAAACTGAAGCCCCAAAGTGAGTGATTCTGAGAGAGATGGGGAGCCATCAATTTCTGAAAAGAAGTGAAACTACCTAGCCTTGCTGATGCTGAAGACACCAACCCAAACTCCCTTTATTCTGTGACCAAAGAGGCTGGATTCAGAACTCCCACAGGGGCCCGAGTTCCAAGGGTCCACCTGGTATGATTGCTATTGAGCTTTGCCAGCAAGACCAGGATTCTTTTTTGTCAAGGGCAAATAGCTTGCCAAAGGCATTTTTATAAGAACCTACCAAAATATAGCATTAGCTGTGTTCCCAACACATCACTCCACTGTATGTTCAATGGCAGAGACATTTAAATGGCAGAAAGTGCAGAGTAGAGAAAGGCAGCCTGAGAAAAGGTGTGAGTTTCAGGTGTGTTGGCAGTATCGATTTCAGCCCTGATACACTTGGCAAAGACTGTTAGCAAAACACTGACAGAGAGGGTGTCAAAGCGAAGGAGGGGACTCACCTACTGGTTATCTCAGCAAATGATTCTGGGTCATCTGGGGGCACAGATATCAAGGAAAGAGAGCAAAATGGCCCACCACACTGTGAGCGCTCCATATTTGGACATTTAGGAGACTGGGGGGAGTACTTGGTACTTGACATTGAGGATATGAGAGAACAACAGTACACAAGGATGGACGTGGTTGCTTCCAGAGACAATGGTAGAGGTGGCACAGGAAGAGAGGAAAGCAAGGAGGAAGTGAAAGAAGAAAAGCAAGAATTAAAGGAAGGCTAAAAGGATGGGAAGAAAACATGTGGTGGTGGGAGAAACAGCTAATGGACTCTCATCTTTGGTAGTTTAATAATAATAATGATAATAATGTAGAGAAGGCTCATCTCTCATTCACACCATCCACCCATCTACCCACCTATCTGTCCAACCAATTATTAATTCTGCAAATATTTGTCGGATACCCTAGTATGACACAGAGATTGAAGTGTAGAAGAAGATTGCAAAGTATCTTCAAGAAACCTACAGTCATAGAGGTGGCATAAAGTTGAAACAGTCGCATGAGGCAAGGCTAGTGGCATTACTACCTGCTTCAGCCATGATCTTGTACCTCATATAAGCACCAGCATCTTAGACACAAAAAAATTCTGCCTCATTCCCATTATTTAGGAGAAGAATGTCTTCTGTGTTATATATTCAGAGAAGCCAGAACTACCCAACCCACCTGATTTCTAAAATTTTTCTATGCATAAAACACACAATGAATAATAATAATAATAAACAGTAATATCAATTACCAACACATATAGGCCACTCATCAGACACTTTTCTAAGTGCTTGGCATGCATTTATTCATTAACCATCTTAATTAACCCCAAAGTCATAGAGCCAGATGGTGTGAATCCGAGTCTAAGGTCTGTTCATCACCATACTATGCTGCCTCCACCAAAAGATAGCGTGGGAAATGAAGAGTTATACTTATGAGTAATAGAGAACATGGAAGCAATGCATGCCAAACAGGATGAGCAGAAGGATTCTTCTAACCCCTCTCCCCCCAATAAGCACAAAGTAAAACACCCAGATCTGAGTTGTCTTCAGATATCTCCTAAGTGATCCAGGGGACATAGAAGAGGTGGAGCTTTCACCCTGACATGGAGGAACTTCCAGGTGAGGAGAAAAGACTAGTCTCCATGAACCATGAGGAAGAGTTAAGTCTATATACACAAAATCAGCTGTGTCACCTTGGGGTGAAGGTGTGCTCAATGTGTGTGGATCAGAGTACAATCCAGAAAGGTAGGCTTAGCAAAAATTCTTAGATTTCACATTCATATGCAACTCCACCCATCACTTTGTAGGTGAGCAAGAGGATGAGCAATTCCAAGAGGAGGCTGTTCTTACAACATAGAAAAGATCTGTTATTTGCTCAAACAAATCGATAGCAAGAATAATGGCAGCTAACATTTGTACAGCACTTACTCTGTGCAGGCTATATTCTAAGCATTTTTTTATGTATGAACTCATTTAATCTGAGATAGGGACAATTATTATCTCTACTTTACAGATGAGGAGACCCAGAGAAGTTAAATAACTTGCCCAACATAACCCAAATATTAGGTGATAGAGGCAGAATTTTAACCCAGACTGCCTGGTCCTAGAGTTCTAAGAGTCCATAGACAGGTAGAAACAAGAAGACACCTGAAGTCACCAATGGGTTACTAAGGGCTGCTGATGCGAAGTGAGCTTGAACACAGTCCAAGCAGGAGACAATCTGCCACAACAGATGTTGGAGCATCTGATTCTAAGATGTAAGATGATAGGTTGTCGCTGGGCCCCTATTTGCTCCTGGTTGCACACACTCCCTTGGAGACACCAGACACTAGGGATAATGCACTTGCTGTTCCCTCTGCTTGGGAGTCTCATTTCCCTGCCCAAATAATTAGTGTCTTAGTTCCTGCCATCAAAAATCACCTTCTCAGAAAGGCTACCTCTGATCACCCTGCATGAAACAGCATCACTGGCCTACATCTGTTGTCCACGTTATTCTGCTTGACATATATTTTTTACCTACTTAGTATCTATCTCTCTTGCCTCCCTTACCCGAGAAGGTAAGCTCCTTGAGCAGAAACTTAGTCTCTGTTCAATCCATGAACCAAGTGCCCAGAACAGTACCTGCCACATAATAATAATCTATAATAATAAAATCGTAATATGCTAATTACATAATATGCATAATAAAAATATCATCTATTGCTTATCCTTCCAGACAACCTTCTGGATAAAGCCAGAGTTGCGAGGGAAGCCCAGGTCCTGGGTGCCTGCTAGCAGCCGGAGGGAATCCCGGGTCCCAGGTGCCAGTGGGAAGCCAGTGCCGGCAGCCGGGCGAAGGAAGGCCTACCCTTGCATGATTTTGTGTATTGGGCCTCTAATTATCAATAACTATTTGAGGAATGAAGAGATGAGGGAACCATGGTGGGGTGTATAGGAGAAAAGTGGAAATGAATCATTTGCTCCTTTTGAGAAGATCCTAAAATAACATAAAGGACACTGATTCCCATAGTTAGGGAGCTCCTGGTCTGAAAGAAAGATTGGACTCTATCTATAGGAGAGCTGGATCTAATGCTAGAGACAGTTCTCATCTTTGAGGAATTCATCAGAATGGGGCAAGCAGGAACAATGATACCTCACAGTGACTGAGAGGCAAAAAAAGAGTTGACATGTGAGAATGAAGAGAAGAAGATTCTGTTCATTTCATGACACCCAGTCAGGGGTCGGGAGAGTTGAGATTTGAGGCCAGGACACAGTAACCATGGAGAATCAAAGGCAGGGCCATGTCCCCATCTGAACTACATCAAAGGGATTCCAGACAACTGTGTGTCAATTGTTTTCTGTCCTCAGCCATTTGGAAGCCCATTTTTCCCTCCTCCTTAAATATCTGATTCAGCTTCTCACAGTGGCACCTGCAGCCTCCATAGATCCTGCAGCCCATAGAGATGTGCTGGAAAGACTGAACAACTACCTCAACCAGCTAAGTGCCTTGTCAACTAGTGATCTCATTAATCTTACCATTATCCAGGCTAATAGAAGACTCTTTCCTCCTCTCCTTCTTCTCGTCCCACCCATCTCTGGTCTCTCACTATTCCCTTCTCTTTCACATCTCCCTTTCTGTTTAAGTACGACACTCCCATAATTCATTTTCTTGAGTGGGTAAGCTGAGTTCCTATGTATGGCGGGGTGAGGGACATATACTAAAATCTCAACACCAATTAATGTCTAAAATAAAGAAAGAACAACCAGATAAGCAATAGATTATATTTTTATTTATCTACCTAGTTCCTTTTTATATAAAAGTATTGGTTTTGATTCAAGTCCTTGGTGTTTATGAGCTCAAAATAACTCTGATGTACTCTAACCTGCCAGGAACAGCACGGACTGTTTTGGGTTTTGTACTGTAGAGAAGCATGTCCTTTGTTATAATCATGTTTTAAATATGTCCCCTTGCTCTGGTAAGGTCATGCTATTAGTTTCTTACTAGCCACCTCAAAACATCCGTGGAACAAGGTACAATATAAAAATTAAAATCATATACAAATGCAAAAAAGAAAAGAATGTGGAGTAGAACTAAAGACAGTCTAGGGGAGGACAAGAAGAGCTACTAATACAACTGAGTCCATGGGAGCTACTATAAAAAGGCTGGGTAGAAAAGATAAAAGCTGAAAGGGTACAACACACACGATGATTTTTTAAAAATCTGGGCAAATGAGGATCTAGTCCACCCAACACCAGAAGTGGGAAACTGCCCTTCAGACTTGTGGCATTTCATACTCACAGGAGTCAACCAAAAAAACCCCCTTTGTCCTAATAGCTGGTTTGTGATTAAACATCAATTGACTTAAATAAATTGATACAAATAAACCTACGTCAAAACCGTGATGAATTATTGGAATAAACTAGGATGTGCATTTGGGAGAAAGCCCGGAACCTCTGGAATAAAGAGAATTAGAAGGTTCCAGAGTGCTGCTTCCCTGGGGGTCCTCTGGGAAAACTTGGTTTCATGGGGAAAAATAAATCCAGCCTCTTGGCTTGAGAAGTGGCTGTCCCCGGATGGAAGTAGGACCATCAACATCCTTCACCCAGGAAGCGAGAACAATGGCTCCCTTCTGAGATTTGCAAACTTCCATTAGTATCTGCATGGCCAATTCAGAGGAAAGAAATGTATGGTAGCGGGGTGGGCAGAAAATCTAATTTCTTCCCTGGTTCTGCATGCCTTGGAAACTTGACATACTGTATGGACCAAAATAAATAAATAAATAAAAGCCCTTAGAGTCTCAGGGAGATATTTCTAGTCATTTTCCAGGATGTCTCTTCATTTTTAACTTCTTCCATATGCTTTGCTACCCGCAGACCCCAGCCGCAGCGGCAAAGGCAATCTATGCTGCCCTGCCATTTAAGCGTGAGGAGCCCCGGCTCTATTGAAGCTTGTCATCGTGCCTATTAGCTTGATGTCTTTATTCACAGACCATCTGTACCACCGAGAGATACAGAGGCAGCTAATGTCAATATGAACAAATGCCTCCTCTTTTACAAGAAATGTCAAACACAGGACAGGCTAAGAATGACCCCAGGAATACCAACAGATGTTCAGTACAAGCCTCTCAAAAATCAATCCTTTCTACAGGGACTAATTAAGATGAAATAAGGAGCAAAAGTAAAGAAATTTGTGTCATATTATCAGGAACTTCATCCTCACTTTCCAAGCTCATTATGGACAGATTGGCCTGTGCCCTTTGAAAAAATGCTAAAAGAGGAGCTGCGGCTACCAGGGCACCAGGGAGAGGTTTCCATTCGCCTCCAGTTCCAAACTGCAAAGAGAAAACTGCTCAAAAAAAAGTGTTACTTGCACAGGCTGATTTAAACAATCACACAAAGAACGAATCTATTTTCAGAAAGTCTCAAAAAAATAAGTAACAGGATGGGAAAGATATGACTGCAATATTTTTCCATCTAAAAAGGGATCAGAGGGTTAGGCATCCTGGGCTTAAGAGTCCAGGTTGATGGGGCCACAGAATGGTCATCTCCTGCAAGGTAAGTGAATGTCTCTTGCACTCTAAATTTTTCAAATATTTTCATCCTTCATGAAAGGGCAGAATCTTGGGTATGTGTTAGCCTCCAATAAGCATAGATCGCCACTTCCTGAATTTTAAACATAGCTTGCTTTTGCCTTTACATAAGGAAATATCTGCCAACCAGAATATCTGCTGTTCTTCATAAAGCTGTTTGTCTCACACTCTGTTTGGGTAATAACATTAGCACACTTTATCCTCATAGAGTGGTCCTCAAACATATCCCTGACAAAACACATGGTGAATGATTATATTGAACCCAACCTACTCCCAGGAGGGGTCACTTAAGGTGAGATGCCATTCTCCTTGAAGTAATTAAATGTGCCCCTTTTCCCCTGCTCCAGAAATTACAGAGGAAGGCAGGCAACACGTATCTACTCTCTAATTTACATGAATTTACATCATTCACAAACTTCAGTATATTACCATAATCAGCATACCTTTCCCTGTGGCCTCTCTCATAAAATGATTCCCAAACTTTACCACTGAATCATGGTGAGACCTCCAAATACCTTTAAGGTATGCTTTCTCATTAATCTACAGCAAAGCCTTGAGCCACTTCCACAACATCATGGATCCCCCATACTATCTCCACCATAAAGCTATGCACACAAAGAGATGGGTCAACACCTTGAAAAGATGGGTCCTCTTTGAATGATAGAAGAGGCTCAATTTTTGACATCTCAATCTATATAGCAACGGGAGAAAGGCCCAATGACTTCATGATCCACCAAGGTCTCTGCTTCACTCTCTACTAAAAGACATCACCACCCCTCCACCAGCACTGCGCCCCAAGAGAACTTGTCATTAGACTGGATGCTACAGTAAGGACTGGGCATCACTTTGTGTCATGTCTGCCAAAGTTTTCCCAAATCTTTCTGTCAGTTCATAGAAGGGTTTGGTCCCAGAACATGGCCTTTAACAGTCTTTTGTACCTTCCCTTCAAAGATGATAAGAGCCGGGCTTCAAATGATGGCTCTTGGAACTCCATGTCACTGTCTGCTTTTCCTGTAAAGCTGTATGATGCTGGGGTGAAATCTGTGGCGGAAATCAAATACTAGAACTCTAAAACAGATGAGCCTATTTTTTTTAAAATTTGTGGTTGATTCCCCAAAGCTTATGCTGTACAAATCACAGCCTGGAGAAGCCATCACTAGGAGGGTTTTGCCTACAAGTCACCTGTTCTGTAATGCTGCCCTGGGGACTCTGTTATTCCTCTGGACACCCTCATTGGACATGGATCTCTTGTAGGATTTCTCCAACAAGAAAAAGAGTTATTTAAGAACAATCCATTTAAAAATTCTACTTAATCTATTTAAAAATTCCACTTCACCTGGAGTTTGAAATTTTGACCTGGAGGTCAAAATGCTTATAGGATGGAAGGTTGGAATATGATAAGGGAAGTAAGACACAAGTCTTGTTGAGAAACTCACATCTAATAAAATGCCTGAGACTTTTAAAAAATATATATATTTTTATTGATGTTAGAGAGGGGAAGGGAGAGGGAGAAAGAAACAGAAACATCAATGATGAGAGAGAATCATTGATCAGCTGCTTCCTGCACGTTCCCTACTGGGGATCGAGCAGGCAACCAGGGCATATGGCCCCGACTAGAATCTAACCTGGGACCCTTCAGTCCACAGGCTGACACTCTATCCACTGAGCCAGACAGAGTAGGGCTGCCTGAGACTTCTTATCAACAGACTCACCCAGGGCTTGTTATGTAAAATTGGGAAGAGGGAGACTAGGTGTCCAGTCCTGACTTCCACGAGGCAAGTTATTGATTGACCTTCTCCAAGCCTGTTTTCTCACCTGTAATCTAGGTCACCCAAATTCAAAGTTTTCTACAGTTCACAGATCCACACACTCTAGTTCTATGAACATTCTAATGCTCCACATTATCTTTTCCAAGCAGAACACTCCAGATAGTTTATATGTAGTGGCCCCAGAAGCAGTGCGTGGCAATATCGGCTCTACCGGTTTGATTTGCACTTCACCCCTAGCAGAGGGAAGCATTCGTTCCGGTGCATCTGAAGGAACACACGTGCTTCCACAGGCCTCGTGTGGGCATCCCACAGTAATACCCTTGGGGCCCACCGTGGCCCCATCCCATCCCATCTCAGCACATAAACCATGAGGGATAACTCGCCATGTCACGCTGTGCCTTCTGCACGTCCGAGCTGGCAGTGCTTGGGCACCCAGGCCCCGAGAAACAGCTGCAGTTGTGTGCTTCTTCCTTGCTTCCATTCCCATGATGCTCTGTGAGCCTGCTCGGATCAGAAAAAGGTCGCAGGCTCCATCTGGCCGCCCTGCCCCCCTCCACTCTCTCCCTCACCACTCCCGTTCCCCCCCAAGGAGTTTCTGCCCATTTTGTCACTTCCACCTGTTCTGACAGGTTCCCCTGCCTGACCCCGAGATAGCCCTCGGGACATTAATCATATAACAGCCGGAGCCGTGAAAGAAACAAGGGTTTGGCTGGATACTGTTACCGTCTCTGTCACCTACTAATCATGTCCTATGACACGGAGGGGCTTAATCAGATGGTCTGCTTTCTCATTAATCATCCTGGGCTCACTCAAACTTCACAGAGAGATTAAAGTTTAGCTCCGCTGGCTGCCCGCACCTCCTCCCTCCCACCCTCCGCTGAAGCAGTTTCACTGGGGGCAGGTTTCAGGTTCCTTTTTCTTTGCCAACTGGCTGGGCCACTGAAGTGTCAGATGCCTACCAACCCCACCATACTCAGGAGGAGGAGGGCAATGCCTTGCTTCCTTTCTATCCTCCCCTCTCTGCCTCCCAACCCAGAGACATGGCGATCAGAACCCCACTTAATGGCAAGGCTGGGAATCACAGACCTATAGGCCTGGGATAGAGGCAAGTGATAATTGTATATATATGGACTGTAAAGAACTAATAAAGGAGGCTTTTCCTGTGTTTACCTAACAGCAAGGGAAATGAAATGAAACAATCAAGCTAAAAACCCCGAGTCATTCAAACTGCATGTGTGGCACAGGTGGCTGGAGAGGCCCCACCGCAGGAAAGGCACTCCGCCCCAGGATCCCAGTCCAGGCTCCCCGTCACTTGCCAGTCTGTTGAAATGATAGCTTCAAGCAAGTCATTTCTGACTCTATTTTTAGCCTGTATCCTTTACACATTCTTTCCACACCAAAATAAAAATTACTGAAAGGACCCTCCCAAAATACCTTGTACGTGAGAGCCAGGATGCATCTGAGCTCAGCTGAGTCTCACTGTTTGCAATTTTCTGCGCTTCAAAGGGAAAAAGCAAGTCCCAGCAAAGGGCTTCTCCCCGAGTATTGGTTTTGTGCTTGCTGCGGGGGCTGTTGACTTTGCAGCGCTGTATGACTATGGGAAACAAGGATAATATTTGCCCTCGGAGCCAGGAAAGAACAAATATTTTATCAACATCTAAATCATCTCTCATCTGCCGGGGAGGAGGGGCTGAAAGCTCAGCTGCGCACACGTAAGCCGACAAGGTTGGGAGGATCTTCAGGGGAATCTTCTACCTGTGCAAACTTGACCTTTCAATACCTGGGACCCTGTCCATTGAAAAGCAACCGGTTGGTGAAAATCCAAAACACCGCTGTGGTTCCCGGTGCCCCCACCACCCTGAGCCCAGAGGAACTGCCCAAGTGCCACGATGCTGCCCTTTTCATTTCCAAATGTGGAAGCCAGGCCTGGGACTTGGGAAGGTGGGGTATTTCTGTGGATATTTTGGGGGGGCTGAGGGCTTGCCCTGTTGTTATGTTTGTTTCTATTCACTTATCCTCCACCACTAGCCCAGAAATGACAGTAGGTGGAAACACTATCTTTCATTACACAAAGTATAAATAGTGTAATCTATCAGCGCCGTCAATCACAATGATTGATTACAGGCTGTCATAGAGAAGAGTGACATATTAGAAAAGTTTTGTTAACAATGCCTATTGCTAGTCAGCCTGCCACAGAGGCTGGTGATTAATGTGTTGTCAGCCTGTAATCCCACACCCTTGGCTAATGAGGCAGGAATTTATCATCTTTACAGAGTGGCAGATGTCAGGGAGAAAGGAATCCAAGTGCTGGAAACAATATACTTTTTCTTACTAGGCCTGACAAGTCTGACAGGCCCCCAAACCCCACAAAGCAGCTTTGTATAAGCACCAACTTAAAACGAGGAACTTTTCACTTGGCATCTTCGCTTTAAATAGTGCTGCGAGCCAGCCTCGATGCCTTCACAACATAAAAAAAAAATTGAGAGGACGTGGAGAGGGGAGGGCACAATGCTGAGTTCTGTGAACTTTGCACCCCGTTCTTGACAGCCAGAGACCCCAGGAAAGGTTGCCATGGCGAGCAGACAGCTTTCTTTGGAAGAGAAGCCCAGAGTGACTTTTCGCTTTTACCTGTGAACTTGTGTCTGATGGTGGCTGGGACAGGACCTTCCCTTTCACTGCCTTGGGACACATCTTGCTTTTACCTGGAGACACATCTTGCTTTCTAGAAACACTGCCTTTTCCCTTAGGGATGTGAAATGGGGGGGATATGAAAGGCAGTTCTTCACTGGTCACGAAAGAGCAACCGCAGGAAGAGAGGACCCTTGGAAAATGACTTTCATGGATGCTCGGCTCTTATTAGAAACTACGTTTAGGCTGATATTTTTCTCCTCACCTTGTTCCCTCCCACCCACTGCTTCCATTTTTCACATGGGAAGTGGCTGAAAGTTCTCTAAACCTAGGAAATTCAAGCCCAGTAAAGAAGAAGGGGAGTAGAGGCCCTTTGAATAAATGCCCTATCCCCACAACCATACCTGCCACCTCTCCACCCGAGTCAAACAGCAACAGAGCCTGGATGTCTGTCTAAGACCCTTTGGGGCAAATTTTGGATTTTTTTTTCTAGACATGATGTGATGCGTTTGAATCTTGGCTGTGTGTTTCAATTTTGTAGAACGGAATGCTGTCCATTCTGTTCTACATAACCTCTAAGCAGCACCCCAACACAGGAGACACCCCATCTTTTCTATGGGGCCCTGAGGATGTTTCCAAACTGGAAGATTGAAACTGTTCTCTCAGCACTGATGCATCTGCCCATCCTCCTGCTGGGAGCAGGGAGCTGAGGGGGATGGCCGCCTGGTTTGTACCAGACCCGTGCTGCTCCGGACCAGTGCCCTGTGAGATGCAGTGTGTTGCTTGTTCTCATGTCAGTCTCCAAGGAAGGGGGCAAATCTTAAGTGGCAATATTCTGACGGATGTAATCCTTTCTCAAACACAGATACCTCTGCTAATGTACACAGATACAATGAAAAAAAAAAAAAAACCACAAAGAGGGAGACAGCAAGCAGAGGAGAAAAACTCTGCCTTCTGTCAACAGCACCCTCAGGCTAGAACACGCAGCAAAGCAGTAAGTCATTTAATCTCCGAAAGGCAGCTTTCTGGCATTAAGATGCATGGGGGTCTCCAAGAGCCAGGACACACCCAGTGCATGAGAGATGGGCTTAGTGGGCCAGGAACCCACATGCCTAAGAAGAAAGCCAGGGCAATGCCAGCACCTCCTGGGTGTTCCCCAGATCCGACGTGCTGAAGGCTGCAGATGTGCGGCGGGCCTGGGGTCAGGGACTGGACAGCAGGAGGCTCTGGGTGGAAATGCTCCTCCGGCTCTTTGGGGGGACCTGCACCAGAGGCAGCTCAACCCTGATGCTAATCAGAGGGCTCTGAGTGAAGGGTGATGAGGGCCGGCGCCGGCTCCACTCTGCCCAGGCCACTGTAGGCCTGGCCGCAGATCTCACTTAGTGATAAGCCAGGAGCTGGACAGACGGCCCTCTACCCTTATCCTGCGTGTCTGCTGTGCCGGAGGGAGGTGCTGAGTGAGGGCAGGGTGCTCTGTGGGTCTCCCCCAGACTCATGGCCTCTCAGCTCCAAGGAGATAGAGCCCCCATCTGGCCCTCCCACGGCCAGTCCCTCCTGGCCTGCCAGCCTCCTCCCCCACCTTCCTCCTCCCTCATGCAGCTTTCATTAACTCCCTCAGCCAGCAATTTCCATCCATTTGACGACAGATTAGAAGTGGAATTCAAAAAGAAAGTCACTTGACCTCCCATAATGTGCTTCTCTTAATTACATTAAAGATTTTCAACTGCAACCATACTGGGTTTGACAGGTAAGGTTTTAATCAACTTCAGGTGGCCACTTTTAAGTGCTCCTCAGACTGGTGCCAGGGCGTTGGCGTCACCTCCCCTCCCAACGTGGTTCTAATTTAAATGGCTAATTTTGACACGAGAAAAGAGGGGAGCCTGCGGAGCCCCCACCACATCAGTGGGGGGTGAGTTCTAAATTAGGATTAGTGCAGCAAGCTGAAGCATGGTGGAGGTTTATTTTATGGAGGTTGGAGTAAGTAAATAACATTTATCCTTTGTATACGTCTGCATATAATTACAGTAAAGTTTTCTTGTGTGTTAAATTATACAAACTCTTCAAAAGTGGGTGCCTAATGTCTTTTTCTAAAGCTGTGTTATTATTTTGGTCAAAAGTTATTTACATTAAACAAATTCAATTTACTAAACTTTGACATGTTTGCACAACTGCATATAATTTATGCTGGAAGTCTGAACCATGACTTTCAAATGAACTTTCTCCTAACACGGTGGATCCGGGTTTCAATATGGAGGTGTGATGGCTTGCAGGACCAAGTTTTTGTGGCCATTTTAAGTCATTTCATTTTTCTCTCCTGAAGTCATTCATTAAATGTTTATTGAGTACCTAATGTGGTCTAAGCATTATTCTGGGTGCTCAGGATGTAATGATGAGCAAAAAAAAAAAAAATATGATTCCTATCCTGAGGAGCTTACAGATTATTTCAGTAAGTGCAGTAACACGTGAAGACGTGTTAAGTTGCAAAGGCAACAAGGACTGGAAAGGAGAAGTGCATGCTGCTTGGAGGATCCACAGAAAAGCAGGGATTGGTCTTGTCTTAGAGCAGCAGTTCTCAACCTGTGGGTCGCAACCCCTTTGGCGGCCAAACGACCCTTTCACAGGGGTCACCTAAGACCATCCTGCATAACAGATATTTACATTACGATTCATAACAGTAGCAACATTACAGTTATGAAGTAGCAATGAAAATAATTTTATGGTTGGGTCACAACATGAGGAACTGAATTTAAAGGGCCAGAAGGTTGAGAACCACTGTCTTAGAGGAAGGCTTCCCTGAGAAGGTGATAATATGAGCTGAGAACAAGACCATAAAAATTACAAAGTCAGGACTCTCATAGCCAGTTAGCCTGGAGGTCAAATCACCTCTGGTATTGCCGACAATCAAGGCTTAACTACAACAAGACTGAGCACAAAGACCACTAGGGGGTGCACCAAGAAAAGATAAAAAAATGCGGAGACAAAGAAACAGGACGCAAATGTCAGAAATGGAAGATATAGAGCTCAAAACCACACTTTTAAGGTCTCTCAAGAACTGTCTAGAAGCTGCCGATAAACTTAGTAAGGCCCTTGAAAAGACTGGTGAGACCGCCGATAAATGTAGTGAGATCCTCAAGAAATCTAATGAGACCCTCGATGTTGTGATAAAGAACCAAATAGAAATTAAGCATACACTGACTGAAATAAAGAATATTATACAGACACCCAACAGCAGACCAGAGGAGCGCAAGAATCAAGTCAAAGATTTGAAATGCGAAGAAGCAAAAAACACCCAACCGGAAAAGCAAAATGAAAAAAGAATCCAAAAATACGAAGATAGTGTAAGGAGCCTCTGGGACAGCTTCAAGTGTACCAACATCAGAATTATAGGGGTACCAGAAGATGAGAGAGAGCAAGATATTGAAAACCTATTTGAAGAAATAATGACAGAAAACTTCCCCCACCTGGTGAAAGAAATAGACTTACAGGTCCAAGAAGCACAGAGAACCCCAAACAAAAGGAATCCAAAGAGGACCACACCAAGACACATCATAATTAAAATGCCAAGAGCAAAAGACAAAGAGAGAATCTTAAAAGCAGCAAGAGAAAGAAACCCAGTTACCTACAAGGGAGTACCCATACGACTGTCAGCTGATTTCTCAACAGAAACTTTGCAGGCCAGGAGGGAGTGGCAAGAAATATTCAAAGTGATGAATACCAAGAACCTACAGCCAAGATTACTTTATCCAGCAAAGCTATCATTCAGAACTGAAGGTCAGATAAAGAGCTTCACAGATAAGGAAAAGCTAAAGGAGTTCATCACCACCAAACCAGTATTATATGAAATGCTGAAAGGTATCCTTTAAGAAGAGGAAGAAGAAGAAAAAGGTAAAGATACAAATTATGAACAACAAATATGCATCTATCAACAAGTGAATCTAAGAATCAAATGAATAAATAATCTGGTGATCATAATAGAATCAGGGACATAGAAAAAAAATTACAAAGTCAATGAGATTACTACTTAGAGAGGAAGTTCCAAGTGTGTTAGGCAGAGGGAACAACATGGGCAAAGTCCCATGGTATGATAGAGAATGGTAGTTGAGAGGTACCATAAAGAAGGTGAGTATGTGTGAGGGATGCTGATGACATGAGATGGAGCTGGAGAGTGGGTAGCAGGGCCCGGCTCCACAGGGTGGCCAGGCCATGTTAGGGAGTTTGTTTTTATCATAAAGGCAAACTAAGCCATTGCAAGGTTTGAAGGAGGAAAATTACCTGATGATTTGTTTGCATTTTGCAAAGATCTGTTGAAGGTAGCAATATAGACTGTGAGGGGCAAAAGAAAGATTGGTTTGAAAGCTATTATAGCAGTCCAGAGTTTTAAAAATACAAACCACAAACATGATATGGCTTTAACTAGGGTGATGATGGCAAAGGATGAGCATGAATGGCTTTAAGAAGTGATAAGGAAATAAAACTGGCAGAATTTTGGGACAGATGGGCCACCTCTTAGACTTCTGACCTGCACACCTGCAGGGGTGGTGGTACCATTCACTGAGATCTCAGAGGTCTCTGAAGCAGGACCATGTATGTGAGGAGGGTGAGGGGCCTTTGAGGCATCTGAACCATGTCAGGAAGTCAGAGGCCCCTCTCTGGAGCTCAGAGGACACATGCCCAAGGGAATGTGGATATTAGTTGAAGCAATGAATATGGATGAGACCACCAAAATAAATCAAACTAAGAAGAGAGGCTCTTGGGCTGAGCCTTGAGGCATTTCAGTATTTATTGGCTGTGTAAACATGGATGGTCCGTAAAGAGATGGTATGAAAGTGGCCAGGGAGGTGGCTGGTAAACTACCTGGGTCATAAAAGCCAAGGAAAGTCATTGTGTCAAGAAGAAGGGCTGAATAAGTGTTACTACTGCTGGAAAACCAAGCAAGATACACACTGAAGGGTCTGTTGGGTTTAGCAACTTGGCGGTCACTGAGGAGCTGAGGTAATGGTAGAGCAATGAGTTCAGAACCCACACTGACCTAGACCAGAGTAAGTTGTTGAATAAGTTGAAGGTAAATAAATGGAGACTGTGAAAACAGACACATCTTTTGAAAAGTTTGGCATTGAAGAGGGAAGAGAAAGGGCTGCAGAGGGCTGTGGGTAAAGTGGATGTTTGTTTAAAGGAGAGAACTGAGAGTTCTCAAAATCTGATGGGAAAGATTGGGTTGTGAAGGAGAGTTTGACTGTACAAGATAAAGAAGGAAAAAATGAGTCTGCTTCCACCAGAGGGGAAAGGAACTGATGGTATCCATCCTTAGATAGGAGGCAGACTTGATTGATGTTGCTATATAATCCTAGAAGAGATTTCTCTTGGGGATGGAATGCACATTTCTTTTGTCAGCAGACCAAAAGGTATCTAAGGATGAAACCTTGTCACTGACAATGGTAAAGTCATCAAATGTCTTTGTCGGGCTTGACACAGTGGTCAGCACTTCGGAAGGAGGGGAGAGAGGGGGACAGTCCATGCCCAGGCACACTGGGAGTCCAGGAGACTATGCAACACTGACAGTGAGCTGGGGCACCTGGCCTATTGCTGAGGTAGGCTACTGCCAACTCGAGTTAGGACTATGGGGTATGTGGATGAGCAGGTGGCATTTTGGTCTGTTTTTCACATTTTTACAACTTCTCTGTTCTTTCAGGAATATGCTGCCCATTGACCAACAATTATCTTACTTGACCTTGTGGAAAACAGAGAGAAAGTAAAAAGCATAACTGTCATTTTTGCATCATTCACAGAGCAATTGCAGAAATGAGACAAACCTATTTGAAATAAGAACAATAATTCAGCCAGAGTACTTCCAAAATGTAGAGAAAAAAGTTGGTCAGGGAAGGCTTCTTGGAAGCATCTGAGCTGTGTGGTAGGTTAAGTAGGATTTGAAATGGTGCTAGAGGACAGGGCATTGAGTTCTACCTCCTGTACTTCACTTAACATTTTTTTTTCTAATACAAATATTTGAAAGAAAAATAAGAAAATGCATGACAATAAAGAAAATAAAAATCACCTCTAACTCCAGTACCCAGAGGCACACATGACTAACATTTTTCTTCCATTCTTCTTCCTAATTGTGCATGTGTGGGTGTGTATGGGTATCTGAACACACACATCACATGCACATCCACATGCAACATGGATCTGTTTCCCCTAGTCTACTGGTTTCTAGTTACCTTTCTGAGCATCTCATTGAAGACTAATGGTTGTTTTACATTACAGACATGCATAATGTAGACATAAAATTCCTCCACAATCCCATCTCCAGAGAAGACCACTTCTAGTCCAGTCATGGAGATACCTGCGGTGGGGTTGGGCCTAAGGTAGGTGCACCGGTGACTCTCTGATGACAGATTTGTTGACTGTCCAGTTGGATCAGAGATGCCAGTACTGAGGAATATCTATCCAGGCTTCCTGTCTCTAGTGACAAGACATCAAGAGGCTGGCATTTCCCCAAGCTTCAAACAAGTGGAGATTAAGCTGCCATACTTCCATTTGGTAAAATTTCTTACTTCTCCAATTTTTTTTAGACTCAACAGTACTGTGGGTGACAAGACTGATCTTAGGATAAAGACTTAATGGATCTGGCTCATTCTTTGCCTAGAAAAGATTATAGTTCCCCAGCTGGGGGGGGTGGGGAATGGGGGGGCGGCGATATCCAAGCACAGGGCCACAGCAGGAACCAAAATTCAACACAAATAGTTCACATGAAGAAACTATTAAAAAAGGACTCTCTAAAAGGCAGGGTCAGAGGAGACATGTAGGGGTGTTAAGGGACCCAGAGGCCAGCAAGAAGGGGAAGATGTTACCACCCCAGGACAGAGGGCCAAGGGATGGAAACAGGGCTGACAGACACCAGAGAACCGCAGTCATGGAGGAAGGTCTCCCTTCCTCAGGGGAGATGGAAGTACAGCATGGATGGGCTATAGAGAATCAAGAGTTACGTTCAGTATATTCTAGAAACAGGATGAAAGTGAGGTCCTGGTCTGACCCCAAAAGGCCCAGACTGCCATGACTGAGATGACTGAGGCCATGACTAGGAGGCACAGAGCACTGGGACATCAACTCCCTGCAGCTAGTCAGTGGCTGTCACCCTGTGGTCCCTGGGTCAGCAACCCCAGCATCACCTGGGAACCTGTAAGAAATGCACATTCCCTGGCCCACCTCAGACCTACTCAATTAGATATTCTGGGGCTGGGGCTCAGAGAATGGTTCTAACAAGTCCTTCGAGCTTCAGTTGGAGAACCACTGCTCTAAGCTAACAGGTTTCCTTCCAAAGAGGTCTAATGAGCAACACCTGGAAGGGCCAGGTGAGCCCAGCCAAGGGCACTGATCAGCCATGTGTGGTCCGTTACCCCACACCTCGCAGCCACCTCCCTGCGCCCCCCATTAGAGAAGGCCCAGAAGCTGAGAAGCAATGAGGCTCTTTCGAAAGTCCCATGATTGAAATGAGCTCTCGGAAGCTCTCACTGCGTCTGGGCAGAAATAGCTGCTCTGGGACACCAGGGGGATATTTTAGAATGATGGAGGCTCTGTTACCAGCAGCCTCTGCCTCTGAGGACTATCTCCTCACTCTGGCAAAAGAATGGACACGACCAGGACTCTGCTATTGCTAACAACATTGGGAGATGATGTATTTCCGCTAATGGCACCTTCTGTTGCTACACAGAAGCGGCTCCAGCTCCCTCTCGTCCCACAGAGAGTCTGGCAGCCTCCAGAAGATATAATAGAGACCCGCGGACATTTGGAAGATGCACTACCCAGGAAGGGTGTTTTCAATTTGATTTACCTTCCATCTCCTACAAGGAACCGATAGTTAGTACCACACTGCATCACAAGCCCAGCACGCATCCCGAGTGGGCCTGGGGGAGACTAAATAACCCTTGTCAAGTGTAGGAAGGGTAATCACATGGATGCTTGTGACTGGCTCCTCCAAAGACACAATAACCGAGAATTAGCTTAAGTACAGCAGCAGGGACTCAGGAAGGAAATGGGGAAATGACACAGGGATATTTTATGGTCAGAGATCAACAGGGGTTCCCCTCTACTGCCCGAAGAATGAATAGTTTGTGAATTCCTTCCCGGTACACTATGGACAGGCTTAAAGTAAAAGCAATTATTTAAGGGTTAAGGAAGACCTCCAGCTTTTAGGCATACTAAAGGAAAATATTCAGAAGCTCGGGTCTGTACTGCAGAAGTATAGCACACACAACATTGGGAAACCTCTTACATGTGGGACATGCACACATTTCTTCACTGGCGCTGATAACTACTGAAAGCAGCAGAATTAGTTCAAACGGAGGTCACATGTCAACAAGGCTTGTGTTCATTCACACAATCATTTTTTCATTTAGCAAATGCTTATTGGGCACTGTGTTAATTTCCTCGAGCTGCTCTAACAACTCACCACAAATTTGGTGGCTTAAAACAACCGAAATTTATGCTCTCACAGTTCCGAAGGCCAGAAGTCTGAACTCCAGGTGTCAGAAGGGCCCTACTCCAATAGCGCTAGAGGAGAACCCTTTTGGCGTGCGAAGAGCCGATTCCAAAGGAAAAACCCGGAGGACTGGTTGTGAAAGACATGGGTTTATAGGACGTACATGCGTACCCGGGGCGGCCGACCCGTGAAGTTTCCCGCAACCTGAACTTTTTCAGTACAAGGTTATACGCAGTTCAGAAAACAAAGCAAAGCGGGGCGTGCACGGCGTGGGGAACATGCTCACGTGTAAGCGGTGTCAGCTCACAATGCGAGCTGTTTTCGCTGCTGTTTCGTGACCAAGGAGCTGGCCAGGCTCCCAAAGCCTCACAGTCCACTTACTGACGGCCTTCATCACATTCCCACAGGCTGGGGGGGCGGGGGAGCGGTGGAGCATTTAAGGGCCAATGTTCTCACACACCATCTACCTTCCTGCCTCTTCCAGCTCCTGTGGGTTCAGGGGTTCCTTGGCCTGGGGCAACACAACTCCAGATCTGCCTCCACCTTCCCAGAGCTTCCCCCTGTGTTTCTGTTCCACGTTCCACTTCTCTTACCTTGTAAGAATGTAATGAATTAAGGGCCCATCCTAATCCAGGATGATTTCATCTTGGGAATCCTTAACTTAATTATACCTGTAAAAACCCTTTTACCAAATACGGTCACATTCACAGGTCTCAGTAGACATCTTGAGGGGAGGGTAGTATTCAACCTATTGCAGTCACTTGCTATGAACTTGGCATTGTTTTAGGAGTTTAGATTACATCAGTGAAAAACATATAACAAAGATCCTGCTTTGGTGGAGCCATGGAGACAGGAATGAGCTGTCTGACGTGGACTGTGGTCCTGGATGGATGCAGCCAGACCACGAACCTGCAGGGTGGGAACTGGGGAAGAAACGCCCTCCTTTTCTCTCCTCCAGCTTCCTGATCTGCTGGTATCTCTCCTTGTCCAAACCCAACCAGAAGCCAGAGGGCAATGGAGCCTGGGAGGTCAGGGCAGCATCCCCCCACACTCCTAGGACAGAGATTAAGGTAAGGAAGAGCAAACATGGCCTGGGGTGACAAGCAGGGACAGTGACACTGCCAAGCCAAGTGCCATCTGGGGATTCTGTGTAGGGGGAAAGAGCCATGACCTCGCCTGCATGGTGCTTATGCTCTGGGGATGGATATATGTTAAACAAATACACTAAAATGAAACTCCACCCCCACTCTAAAAGGGAATAGAATGGAGCTTTGAGCCTAAGGGCAGATGCCAGTCTGCCTCCTATGGAGGCAACTAAAAACTCTGATAGAAACACATGGTTATTTTTGCCTGAAGTATCAGCAGGCAGCTACAACTGTCCACTACCATCTGGGAAAGGGGCCTGAACAGAGAACGCGGTCAATTCCATTATGCTGCCCTTGTTGAAACCCTGCACACAGGACCCCATGGCCAGAAATGCTGCTGCTGCCCCATGGGGCACACCTCCAGGGAGAGAACGGAGGCTCTCAGGACCAGAACATTGAAGTGAGGTCGTCAGACACATGCATGAGGGGAAACCTCTCCTTTCACAACTGAACCGCTCCTCATAATGGGAAGCTCATTACCTTTCAAGAGATCACTTCTTCACGCAGACCTGTCTTGTTCCATATTATGTCTGCCATCCAGGAAGGCTATGGATTGTGACCTGAAAACTCATCCTGGACCAGCTGGCTACTGTGTGGGAACAGTCTAAAGATGGCCTCCATGACTTTCTTGTTTCAGCAAATAAAAAGTCAGGGCCCTCTGGAAGACTGAAACTCAAAAAGTGGTCTGATTCAAGTTCATAGAATCAAAGGGGAGAGTGGGTTCCTCAGAAAGTTCAACATAGAATTATGCTCCTATGTGTGTACCCGAAAGAAGGGAAAGCGGTACTCCAAATAGGACATGCACATGTGTGTTCATAGCTGCACTGTTCCTAAATAAGAAAAAGGAAACAGTCCAAATGGCCATAGGCAGATGGATGGGCAAACAAATGGTGGTAGATACACACAATGAAGTATCTGTCAGCCATAGAAAGGAATGAAGTACTGAAACATGCTACAATGAGGAGGAACCTCAAAGACATCATGCTCAGGTCAAAGAAGCCAGTCACAGAAGGTCACATATTGTAAGACTCCACTTATAAGAAATATCTGGAAGAGAGAAATCCCTACAGACGGAATGCAGATTGGTGGTCGCTGAGGGCTAGGAAGAGGGGGGAATGGAGAGAAACTGCTTGATGGGGAAGGACTTGACTTTGGAAGGATGGGAATGTTGGGAACTAGGAGTGGCAGTTGCATAACATGTGAATATACCAAATGCCACTGAATTGTTCACTTTAAAATGGTTAATTTTATGTTATGTGAATTCCACCTCTGGGTAAAGTATTTTAATACAGAAAGATAGGAAGGAGAGTGTAGCTGTAGTTATCAAATCCTGCCATCCAAGAACTTATGGTAAAGCTGGTTCACTACCAGGCAACAAACCCAAGAACCTAATTCCACCAAAAGGCAGCACAAGGTGGAAAGAGAAATTGGTTCGGAAAAGTATGGACCGGAGCTTTGTAAACAGTCTGCTGGGAAGGAGGGATTTTGTTGTTGTTGTTGTTGTTTTGAATTGAATTCCCAAGCTGTAATTGATAAAAGTAAAAATGAATTATTAGGAGTCCCAGCTTCCACCTAGAATATGAAAACCTAGAAAGAATATCACACACGCACTACCAACAAGTAAAAGCAGGACAATTCACAAAACTATGATCTTCATCCTTTTAGAGAGCTGAGGATGATGAGGCCTCCAACAAGTGGGTAAGAATAAGTTCAAATTTTCAGTGGGAGATAAAAGCCAAGTGTGGACTAACAGGAAAACAAACCCAGAAGCTCCAGAACTGGGGAGTCCGTGCCTGCTCTTCCCCAAGGACTTCACTGTGGGCACCGAGAAAGGCTGAGAGGCAGCACTGGGGCCCCGGGTCCTCAGGGGAACAGGCCTGGAGAGGGGGAGTGACGCTGTTAGTGAAAAGGCACAGGGCTCCTTCCATGAATACTCCCCTAAAAGAACAAAAGCCTTAAATTACTGGGGGTTATGCAGCAAATTCCATCACACAGGGGGCACAGATAAAGACCCATTGCATCTGTGGGGAGGGATAGCAAACAAGTCAGCAGAACTGCCTACTAGAGGTCTCCCACAGTTGGGGAGGGATCCTCAAGGAGCAAGTGCCCCCCCAACCCCACCCCCTTATAGAGCAAAGAATACTAATACAAAGATAAAGAGACTCTCCACCCTGATAAAGAGGTCAGTTCACCAAGATGACTTAATGATTCTACATTGGCATTTCAACAGAGCTTCAAACTACATGAAGCAAAAAAGTGATAGAACTGAAAGGAAAAAGGCAAATACACAATTGCAGGTAGAAATTTTATCAATCTTCTCTCATTAATTGGCAAAAAAGGTAGATAAAAATCAGCAAGAATATAGCAACCTGAACAACACTATCATCCCAGTTTGCCTAATTCATATTATGAAGCTCTATCTCTATACAAAACAGGAGCAGAAATACACACTTTTTCCAAATGCACATGGAACATTCACTAAAATAACCTCATTATAAGTTATAAACAAACCTCAACAAATCTGAAATAATTTAAATCATACAATGTTATCAAACCATACAAAATTAAGCTAGTATAAATACAAAATGATGTTTGAAATATAGCTAAATGCATGGAAATTAGCAACATAGGTCTAAAGAATACATGAGTCAAAATAGAAGTCATAAGAGAATAAATAAAAGTGTTTAATTGAATGAAAATGAAGAAACAATATTGTGTGACTCAGTTAAGCAATGTTCAGAGAGAAATTTCTAGGACTAAATGCCTACATTAGGAAGGAAGAAAGGTATCAAATCCATAATCTAAATTGGTTCTTAATATCCTTAAGAAACAAAATTAAATGCAAAGCCAGCAGAAGACAGAAACTAATAAAGATTAAAGCAGAAATCAATGAAATAGTACCAAATGCCATTCCTTGGAAAGATCAATACAATTGATAATCCTCTAACCACAATGAACAAGATAAAAAAAGAGAATATACAAATGACTAATATCAGGAACTAAACAGGGACATTAGTGATATAGATATTAATAATAAAGATTCTTAAAGAATATTATAAATTTTAAGCTCCCAAATTCAACAACTTAGATAAAATTGGCATCCCTTTCAAGACAAGAAATACCAAAGTTCATCCAAAAAAGTAGATAACCTGAACAGGCCTATATTTATTAAATAAAACTGAATATGTAGTTAGAAATCTTCTGACAACAACAAAAAACAAAACCACCACCACCACCAACAAAAAATTACAAGCCCAGGTAACTTTACTAGTGAATTTTACCAAATATGTAGATAGAGAATAATACCAATTCTATAGAAATTCGTCCATAAAGTAGAAGAGGGAACACTTCTCAATTTATTTTATAACTCATTATCCTAATATCAAAACCAGATGAAGAAAAATATAGGCCAATATCATCATAAACATAGATTTAAAAATTCTCAATAAATATTAGCAAAGCAAATTCAGCAACATATTAAAAAGATAATACATCATGACTAAGTGGCATATGTCCTAGAAAAGCAAGCCTGATTCAACATGTTAAAAATGAATGTAAGTCCCTATATATACAAATTAAAGAAGATAAAGTGTGCGTTCACCTCAATAGATAGAAACACACTTGCCAAAATGCATCAATTATGATAAAAAATGCTCAGCAAACTATAGAGGGAAATTCTTCAACCCAATAAAGAAATCTATTAAAAAAAATCTATAGCTAATCTCATACTTAGTTGCAAAAGACTAAATGCTTTGCCTTTAAGATTGAGAACAAGGCAAAGATATGTGCTCTCATTATTCCTATTCTACAAAGTAATGTAAAATCCTGGTAGTATGGTACTGTGGTCTGATGTACTATGGTTCTAAGCTGTGCGATAAGGTAATAAATAAAAATAAAGAACACATAGTTTGAAATGAGGAAATTAAGCTCTATTCACAAATGGCATAATTGTCTATTTAGAAAATCTCAATTCACAAAAATGCTCCTCGAAATAAGTAAGCTCAGCAGTCACAAAAAATGTAATTTTATAAACTAGCAATGAAAAATTGGAAGTTGAAATTTAGGAAATAGTATGATTTAAAATAACATGCAAAAAACCCCAAAACTATGTATAAATCTAATAAAATATCAGCAAGATTTATATCCTAAAAACTACAACACACTAATGAAAGAAATCAAAGACCTAAGTGAAAAGGAATGTCATATTCATGGACTTGGAGTTCATATTGTTAAGATAGATATTAATTATACTCTAACTACTCTGTATATTCAATACAATTCCAGTCAAAGTCCAGTAAAATAATTTCTAGAAATGAACAGTCTGATACTAAAATTTATTTGGAAAGGGAAAGGAACTAGAACAGCAAAAAATAATTTGAAAAAAGAACAAAAATTGAAGACTTACACTATCTGATTTCAAAACGTACTATAGATGTGGGTTTATTTCTGGGCTTTCTATGCTGTTTCACTGATCTAAATGTCTGTTTTTATGCCAGTCTCTTGCAGTTTTGATTACTATGGCTTTGTAGTATAGTTTAATATAAGGTACCATTATTTCTCCAACTTTGTTCTTCTTTCTCAAGGTTTCTGTGACTATTAAAGGTCTTTCGTGGTTCCATATAAATTTTTGGATTCTATGTCCTAGTTCTGTGAAATACAGCATTGATGCATTGGATCTATATGTTGCTTTGGGTAGTATGCAGATTTTAATGATTCCTCCTACCCATGAGCATGGTACTTGCTTCTATTTGTATATTTTTCAATTTCTTTCTTCAGTGTCTTATAATTTTCTGAGTATAGGTCTTATACATCCTTGCTTAAATGCATTCCTATTTTATTTTATTACGCAATTGATAATGGGATTGTTTTCTTTTCTGATATACATTATTGGTGTATAAAAGTACGACCAATTTCTGGATTTTTATATCCTGTTACTTTACTGAATTTATTTATCAGTTATAGTAGCTTTTTGGTGGAATCTTTAGAGTTCTCTATATACAGTATCATTTCATCTGCAAATAATGACAGTTTTAGTTATTCCTTTCCAATTTAGATGCCTTTTATTTATTCTTTTTTTAAAAAATATATTTTATTGATTTTTTACAGAGAGGAAGGGAGAGAGATAGAGAGTTAGAAACATCGATCAGCTGCCTCCTGCACATCTCCTACTGGGGATGTGCCCGCAACCCAGGTACATGCCCTTGACCGGAATCAAACCTGGGACCTTTCAGTCCGCAGGCTAACGCTCTATCCACTGAGCCAAACCAGTTTCGGCTTATTTATTCTTTTTTTGTCAGAATGTTGTGGCTAGAAGTTCCAGTACTATGTTCAATAAGAGTGGTGACTTATATGGTCAATTAATATTTGACAAAGAACGCAAGAACACACAATGGTGTAAAGTCAATCTATTCAATGAATGGCAATGGGAAAAGTAAACAAATACATGCAAAAATGAAACTAGACCACTTTCTTACACCACACACAAGAATAAACTCTAAATGGATTAAAGACTTAAATGTTAGACTCAAAACCATGAAACTCCTAAAAGAAAGCATAGGCAGTGAATATCTGACATTTCTCTTAGTAATATTTTTTCTGATATATCTCCTTGGGCAAGAGAAACAAAAGAAAAAACAAACAAATGGGACTACATTAAACTAAAAGTTCTTACACAGCAAAGGAAACCATCAACAAAATGAAAAGAGAACCCACTGAATGAGAGAACATATTCATCAATGATACATCTGATAAGGGGTTATTTTCCAACATTTATAAAAAACACATACAAAAACCTATCCAATTAAAAAATGGGCAAAAGACCTGAATAGACACTTCTCCAAAGAGAACTTATAAAAATATGCTCAATGTCATTAATCATCAAACAAATGCAAATTAAAACCACAATGGGAATTGCCTCACATCTGTCAGAATGACTGTCATTAATAAATCAACAAAAAGTGTTGGCAAGGAAGTGGAGAAAAGGGAACCCTTGGGAATGCAGAGTAGTGCAGCCACTATGGAAAACAGTATAGAAGTTCCTGAAAAAATTAAAAATAGAACTGCCTTATGACCCAGCAATTCCATTTCTGAGTATATAGCTGAAGGAACTCAAAACACTAATTGGAAAGAATATATGTACACCTATGTTCATTGTACCATTGTGTACAATGGCCAAGCTATGGAAGCAGCCCAAGTGCCCATCAATAAACAAATGGATAAAAAAAATGGTGGTATGTATATACGGTGGAATATTACTTGGCTATAAAAAAAGAATGAAATCTTACCATTTGCAAGGGTAGACCTAGAAGCTATTATACTAAGTGAAATAAGTCCATCAGAGAAGACAAAGACCATATGATTTCACTTATAGGAGGAATCTAAAGAACAATATAAATGAACAAACAAAAAAGAAAGAGACTCATAGATACAGAGAGCAGACTGATGGTTACCAGAGGAGAGGAGGATTGAGAGACTGGGTAGAAAAGGTGAAGGGATTGAAAGATACAGATTGGTAGTTACGAAATAGTCATGTGGATGTAAAGTACAGCATAGGAAATATAGTCAATAATATTGTAATAACTATGTACAGTATGGTGCCAGGTGGGTACTAGAAATATCAGGGGGAACACTTTGTAATGTATATGATTATCTAACCACTATGCTGTACACCTGAAACTAATATAAAATAATATTAAATGTAAACTGTAATTGAAAAAATAAAATAAAAAAAGACAGACTATAAAGCCACAGTGATCACGACAGTGAAAGGCTTGACACATAAATCAATGGGACAGAATAGAGAGTCTAGAGCTAGATCCCACACACTATATATATGGCCAATTAAGTTTAACGAAAGTGAAAGGTAATCAAATGCAGAAAGACTAACCTTTCAACAAATGAATCTGAAATGACTGGGTATCCATATGCACAAAGAAACTTTGACCTATGCTTGTACCATATAAAAACAGTAACTAAAAACAGATCATGGGCTTAAATGTAAAACCTACAGCTATAAAGTTTCTAGAAGAAAACATAGGAGAAAAATCTTTGTGATCTTGTGTTAAGCAAATATTTCTTAGATATAATACCAAAAGTATAATCTATGAAAGTAAAATTTGATAAACTGAACATCAAAAGTAAAAGCTTTTGCTCTTCGAAACACACTACTAACAAAATGAAAAGGCAAGCTACAGATTGGAATAATATTTAAAAACACATAAATGATAGATAACTTGTATCTAGATTATACTAAGAACTTTCAAAACTCAATGAAAAGATCTGAAAAACACTTCACCAAAGATATATACATTACACTAAGCTCATGAAAAGGTATACTAGATACCTATCAAAATGGCAAAAGTTAATACACAAAAAAAATTCTGAAAATATTAAGTTCTGACCAGTATGTGGAACAATCGGTAACTTTCATGGATTGTTGACTACAATGCAAAATAGTGCAGCCAGCCTCTTTAAAAAAAGGTTGGCAATTTCTTGAAGAGTTAAACGTACACTTATGATGAGACCCAGAAAATCCCACTCTCAGGATTTTTCCCCAAGAAATGGAAACGTATATCCACACACAAGTATCATGTTCACATAAAAACTGTGCCCAAATGTTAATACCGATAGCAACATTATTTATAACTAGAGGCCTATGCACAAAATTCATTCACTCAGTGGTGGGGGGTGGTCCATCAGCCCAGCCTGTGCCCTCTCACAGTTCAAGAGCCCCACGATAGATTGCCCCACAGAGGGAAGCCCCGCCCACACGCCACAGCCCACAGGTCAGTGGCCTGGGCCTCCCTCAGTGGGGTGATCATGGGACAGTGGCGGAGTCGCACAACCAATGGCATTGTACCTGCCTTGACTGGCCTAGTGCCAGTGCGTGTCATAGCATGGTCGTCCAGGTGGTCATTCTGCTGTTCAGCCGTTCAGTCAATTTGCATAGTATGCTTTTATTATTATAGATTACTAGAGGCCTGGTGCACAAAAATTTGTGCACTCGGAGGTAGGGGGTCCCTCAGCCCGGCCTGTGCCCTCTCACAGTCTGGGACCCCTCAGGGGTGACCACTTGCTGGCTTAGGCCTGCTCCCCGGGGGATTGGGCCTAAGATGGCAATCAGACATCCCTCTGGCAGCCCGGCAGCCCTGGGGGGATGTCCACTTGCCAGCAGGGAGCAGACCTAAGCTGCAGTCAGACATCCTTAGCGCTGCTGAGGAGGCAGGAGAGGCTCCCACCACCACCGCTATACTGGCAGCCATCGGCCTGGCTTGTGGCTGAGCAGAGCTCGCCCCTGTGAGAGCGCAATGACCACCAGAGGGCAGCTCCTGCATTAAGCATCTGCCCCCTGGTGGTCAGTGTGTGTCATAGTGACCAGTCATTCCCAGTCTTTCTGCTGTTAGGGTCAGTTTGCATATTACCCATTTACTATATAGGATAGGGGCCTGGTGCATGGGTGGGGGCTGGCTGGTTTGCCCTGAAGGGTGATCCAGATCAGGGTGGGGGTCCCACTTGGGTGCCTGGCCAGCCTGGGTGAGGGGCTGATGGTTGTTCGCAGCTGGTCACACCCCCTTCAGGGTGGGGGTCCCCACTGGGGTGCCTGGCCAGTCTGGGTGAGGGGCTGAGGGCTGTTTTCAGGCTGGCAGGTGACTGAAGCTCCCAGCCTCTTTTCTTTTTCTTTTTTTTTTTTTTAATTCTGGGATTTATTTACCTTCTATAGCTGTCACTGGAGCTGAGAGCTGGCTCCAGCTCTGAGGCTGCAGCTGGCTGAAAGCAGGTATCTGGGTTTGTTTAGCTTCTATAATTGCAACATTGTTGCATCCAGAGCTCAGAGCTGGGCGGCAGCAGGCGGGGAACCTTGGCTTCCTCCATCACTGGAGCAAGCAAGCCTCATGTTCGCGTCAGCTGTGTGGCTGCCGGCCATCATCTTTGTTGGCAGTTAATTTATGTATCCTGCTGATTAGCCAATGGGAAGCGTAGCAGAGGTATGGTTAATTACCATGTTTGTCTATTATTAGATAGGATTATAGATTACCCAAATCTGGAAACAACCCAAATGTTCCCCAATTTATAAGTGGAAAAACAAATGGTGGGACATCCATACAAAGGAATTCTATTCAGCCCTGGATGGTGTGGATTAGAGTGCCAGGACAAGTACCTAAGGGTTTCAGGTTTGATTTCTGGGTTGAGGTTTGATCGTGGGCCCCAGTCAGGGCACATTTGGGAGGCAACCAATCAATGTCTCTCTCTCTCTCTTTCTCCCCCCATCCCTGTCCCTTCCACTCTCTCTGAAAAAATCAATGGAAAAAAATATCCTTGGGTGAGGACTAACCACCACAAAAATGAATACTACTCAGCAATAAAAATAAATGAAATACTGACACATGCAACCATTTGGCTAGACCATATGCATTATATTTAATGAAAGAAGCCAGATTCCACCTTTATATTTCATTTGTATGTATGTATGATTTTATTTATTTCTTAAAAAAGGTAAAATTTTAGGAACAGAAATAAATCACTGTTGAGAGAAAGTGGGAAGGATGGGACTGCTTAATTACAAAGGGCAGGAGATAATTTGTCAGGATGATGTAAATGTCCTTTACCTTGACTATGGCGGCAGTTACCATACATGCTGTAGAGACTCATGGAACTCTACACTAAAAAGGGTGAATTCTACTAGATGTAAATTATTCCTCAATAAATCTTACTTTAAATAAAACTCTACCCTCCTCTAAGTGAAAAAATAAATCTCTACTTTGCCCTAATAGAAAAAAAAAGCCACTGGAAAAGTAACATGGGTTGTGTCTTCCTATTAAGTGAAAAACCCTGGGGAGGGACAGGGGGCTTGCATGTATGTATAATATTTTGAATTATTTTAATAGTAGCGACTTCTGTCAAGATGACCATTTAATACGTAAGTATTTAGTGTTAAAAATAGCTTGTAAAATGAATTACTCAATATGGAAATGTTACATTTCTTAAAAATTGTCAGAACACTTACTTGTAATTTCTGTACTTATCTAATGGACATTTTACAGTTTGTAGACTAAAATCAGTTCATGGACAACATGTATAGATAATTTTCTGGAATAAAAATGTAATATATATTTTAAAAATTAAAGAATAAGCAGTATTATAATATAATAATATATACTTTTTATTAACCTATTCCATTTCAGTATACTTAGTATTCCTAAACAATAAAGGGAGATTATAAATGAACTAGAGGCCTGGTGCACAAAAATTTGTGCACGAGGGGTGGGTCCCTCAGCCCGGCCTGTGCCCTCTCACAGTCTGGGACCCCTCGGGGGATGTCCACCTGCTAGCTTAGGCCCGCTCCCCGGGGAATAGGGCCTAAGCTGGCAGTCAGACATCCCTCTGGCAGCCTAGGAGCCCTCGGGGGATGTCCACTTGCCAGCAGGGAGCAGGCCTAAGCTGCAGTCGGATATCCTTAGTGCTGCTGAGCAGGCGGGAGAGGCTCCCACCACCACCGCTGTGAAGGCAGCCGTCAGCCTGGCTTGTGGATGAGCAGAGCTCCCCCTGTGGGAGCGCACTGACTACCAGGGGGAAGCTCCTGCATTGAGCGTCTGCCCCCTGGTTGTCAGTGTGTGTCATAGTGACCAGTCATTCCCGGTCTTTCTGCTGTTAGGGTCAATTTGCATATTACCCTTTTATTATATAGGATATGTAAACTATAAGCCTACTTTTGTTTTATAAATACATATCTTTCATATTTACAGAAAATATTTTGGTAGTTAATATATCAAAATATGACAATAATTCATAGGTAGACTTACACTTCAGTTTTATTTATTTCTTTGATATTTTATAATTTATTAAACTATACATGTATTAATTATATGGGGAGGGGGAAGAGATCTCTACTTACTAAGTCAGGGGAAACAATGTACTTGGAATACATCTCTCCATTTCAGAGGCCCAGCTCATCTGGGACCTACAGATCCTTTTCCAATATGTCAGCAGGGTTCCTGCTCCTCAGAGGCCAAATTCTGGACCATCTCTTCTGAAAAGAATCACTCATTTCACACTCTTGTTCACACATTCCTGCTATGTGCAAAGTATTATACCATGTGCTGCAGAGAATGTAAAAATGTGTGACACAGTCTATACCTTTAATGACCTCTGAGCATTTTAGGGGTGGTGTGGGGAGCTGAACTACCCAAAGATATGAGAGAAGAAAACTGGATTGTTAAAGTTAAGGAGAGGCTGGGAGAGATGAAGATGTTCTAATAACAGGGACCAGAAGAAACCAAAGCATCGGTGGGGCATGTGAAACCCCAGTCCACTGAGACTATAAGGTAGGTGTCTCAGTGGAGCTGGGATGTAAAGGTGTGTGGAGGCCAAATCACAAGGAGCAGTGGGGCCAGGGGAAGGGCTCAGGGCCTGTTGTCACTAGGGAGCCACTAAAGACTTACTTAGGGAAGAAAGGCCCCCCAGAGCCACGTGAAGTTGCACTGCAGTTGACAATGTGAACAGCTCCATGCAGTGTATGTGGGGCTGGTTCAGGGAGAATATGGAGGATGAGGGATAAGTGACTTGAGGGGAAGGTACGTAGGATTTTAACCAAGGCGGGATAAAGGAAAGAGGAGACCACAAGGAGAGGACCTGGAATGTGTCAAGTGGTCATATATCACAACTGAAGGATGATGAAGGAAGGAGGTAAAAAGGTGACCTGGAGTTTGAGATGCAGGAAAGAAATCCAGGGGGAGATGGAAGATAATGTTCATGGAAAGAGAGCTCTGTGGGTGGACAGAAAATATGGGCTGGCTTCCTATGGTACCTGGAGAGGCTCCTTATCAGAGGCCCTCCAGGTACCATAGCTATCCAAGAGGGGCTATTAGAGGGGAGTCTTAAAAGGCCTGTCTCAGGAATGAGACGTGGGCACGTTAGGGCTATGGTAAGATCTGGGGAGATAAGAATCACTCATTTCAATCATCGTACCTCGTTTGCTGGCTGGGAAGGGGGTTCAAGTTAATGTTGAAAGAGAAGATGAGCTCACCAACAGAGAAAACAAAGGAAGGTCAGGGTGGGGAAGAGAAGGGCAGGCAACAGAGGTAAGGAAGCAAGGGAGGTTTGAAGGTGTTTCTATGAAGGAGTGAAAGGCAGACAGGACCTAACTAAGGGGCTGAGGCGTGTTTGGGGAGGCGGGGAGGCCATGGAAATAATACAGGCAAGTGAGGCAGGAGAAATTTTCAGAAAGTGGAGGGCAAATAATTCAAGATTAAGAAGAGGCTCTATGTGACTACTTAAACTTGGCGTGAGCCTGAGGAGAGCTGCAGAAATACAGTGCCAGGGGAAGGAGTTGGATGTGTGTTAGGACTCTGGGCTTGATGTGAGGGGTAGAAGGTTTTGGGGTGAGGCAATGAAGGAAAGAGGGTGACAGAGGAGGAGGAAGGCAGGAACTTGGAGCAGGCAGTGGTCTTCAGGTTAGGCTAGGCTTTCTCTTCCTTCTTGTTAAAAAATCACTGAGACCTCATCTTTCAGGTGAGAGGAGAGCTCATGTTAAGGGGCAGAGATAAAGGGCTGTAATGACGGTGTCCAGGAGGAAGACTGTTGCTGGCAAGAAGTCTGACAGAGGCCAGGAAGGATATCTTGTCTTTGGCTATAACGCAAGCTCTCAAACTTTCTCAGTCCATGGTGCCATTAGTGTCTCAGGAATATTTTCCATGGAGAGCTCATAAACAAAAGAAATACTTAATAGTTCCACTTTATGGGACAACTTAATAAGTACTTATGTCCTAACATCGGAGTAGCTATTTGACAAAAATAATACATATAAATGGAAAGAAAACATATCTCATTGTTTTATTTAAATCCTCACCTGAGGATATTTTTCCCCACAGATCTTTAGAGAGAGATAGTGGAAGGGAGGGAGGAGGGGAGGGGAGGGGGGAGAGAGGGAGGGAGAGAGAGAGAGAGAGAGAGAGAGAGAGAGAGAGAGAGAGAGAGAGATGTGAGACAACTGGTAGCCTCCCCCATGTGCCCTAAACAGGGCCTGGAATCAAAACCTGCAACTGAGGGATGTGCCTTGAATGGAAATGGACTCTCAGTCCTCAGGCCAAAGCTCTAAACCACTGAGCCAAACCAGCCAGGGCTTTATCTCTTTCTTCAAGGTTCATACTCATGCACCTCTTGGGTCCTACACAGCCTCCCAAACCTCAGAATCATTCCCACTGGGCACTGCCACCTGCATTTCCTATGCCATGTCGATTTCACTCTACTCACTTTTTATCATATCAATGGCCACAAACATGCAATTTGGCAAAGATATGATATCATCACAAGAAATGATCTAATGCTGAAACTGTGAATACCTGAATAGGTCCTTCACACTCGGTGTCTGACAGATGTCCTCAAACATTTACAATATCCTGTGGCATCCCTGTGCTCTGCTGTGGCAGCTGTGGAAGCCTTAGCACACAGTTTGGGCTGGGGTGGGGGATTTTGAGAATGAGAATACAGGGTCCCCGGAGGTGGACAGGAGAGATGCTGAGGAGGCTTGGAAAGGCAAGCATCCAGGTCATCACCTGCTGGTCCCCCAAGTGCTGCAACCTTAACCCATGAATTTACTTCTGTACTTAGGAGGTAAGAGCCAGAAAGGGGTGCTGAGCAGGCCCCTCACTATGCAGCCTATGTAACTCAGTGCAATTTCAGGATTACTGGTTCTTACCACCCCAGTTTACCTTCAGGGTGTGAAAGTCCTCAACTAATTTGCCATATGACTCATTAACCAGGGGAAATCATTTAAGTGAACACTAGCTAAACATTGGCCAAGGTCACCACTTAACCTTCAGGGGAAAATGACCCTCAACCACCTGCATACGGCCACACTCTGCCATAGGCCCCAGAAATGTCAACAGCCCGCTCCTGAAATATGTTCTAGGTTGCTTAGCTCAGGGCCTAGAGAGGCCAAGGAAGTGTCAGGAGCCAGAGGAGGGGGCAGGATGGAGGGAGCTGACGGAGGGGACATTCATGGCAAGTAGGGACCAGGAAGGCAGCCCCTGGTATGGAGTGAGCAGGGAGCTCCCCTAGTGACTGTAAGTCAGTCGCCCAAGGCCAACAGGCTGACAAGGAGGGAGGGCCACAGATGCCCAGACGTCAGACCTCACCTTCTCCAGGACACCCCAGCACTTTCTGTTCTTTCAATTAAAGATGTGGATGGGAACTGGGTAAAGTGCAGAAGAGTTCAAAGGAAGGGTATTAGTATTTATGAAGATGAACAGAACCCAAGTTGTACCCAGAAACAAGGCCATGGGTAGAGACACACACACACACACACACACACACACACACACACACACACACGTCCTTCAGGGGACACACCACAGACTACAGCAAGGACAGTCTGGGGCAGGCACAACACCGAAGTGAAGGATACTGATGTGCATGGCTTACTCGCAGTTTTAGTGAAGACATTAGTGAAGACATTATTTCACAGCATTTGCTAAGTTGTCCTAAGTCACACAGCACATAGGTGGTGGCAGTGACTCCAAAGCCTTCCTTCTTTCCTTGCTAACTCATCTGCATTGCAGACCTAGCCTCCCCACCACCAATCTAAATTCCACATTCCCTCCTGGGGGCTCAAGATCTGATGTTCTTACAAGGTTAGGAAACCAATCTCTCTTGTCATCTTGCATATGCTCAATCCTATACCTGTCACATATCTCCTAACTGCACAGTTCTTTTAAAAGTTGTTTAAAATATAAAACAATTCAAAGATAACAATATAGCATACATATTTTTACCTTCTGCTTTCAAAATGTTAATACTTTATTGACTTGATTCAGATATTCCTGTTCTATGTGAAATACTTCCAATATAACTAAATACCTGTACCCTATCCCATCTGCTTCTCTTCCTACCCACCTCCTGGGATAAGTATATAACATCTTATGTTTGTTTAAATAATTTTATCTCATTTCCTTCATTGTGTATTCCATAAACAATATATACTATTAAACATATTTATAAGAGTGGTATCATACCAGAAATATATTTCTGCAACTTGTTTTAACTTAACATTGTGTTTTGAGATTGAGGACTTGTTCATTTATTTTTAACTGTTATATTGAATGCCATTATGAGTAAACTACATTTAATTTTCCTGTTTCCTTACTGAGGGTCGGTTGGCCTGTATATTAGTCATGTAGGGCTACCACGACAAACTATTACACATGAGGGCTTAATCAACAGAAATTTATTTTCTCACAGTTCTAGAGGCTGGAAGTCCAAAATCAAGGTGTCAGAAAGGTATGAAGTGGTATTTCAATCTTGTTTTTTTTCTCTTCCCTCAATTAATGCTCAAGTTGAGTACCTATGTGTTTCTTCAAGAAGAAAACTCCGAACCACCCCTGGATGGTGATGACAAAGGGTAATAGGGCAAGTTATCCATCCAGGTCCTTCCTGGCACTAGGATTCCTCCAGGCCCATTCCTGAGTTGGTTTCCTCTGTGGAGTGTCTAACTCAAAGAAATATGTTATGACTGGTTTTCTTCATATCTCAGGTCAAGCTAAGCTCTTCAGTGTAGATAAAAGGAATATAAGATAAGACTCTAATCTAAGAACCTACAATGTTGTGGTGGAAAAGGCCTTCCCACACAGACACACACAACAGATAAGAGGACAAGTCAAAGAAACAAGGCAGACAACAACTAGACTACACCTTGTGTGTGGGAAGAGCTCAGGAGATTTACCTCAGTGCAGTGGCGGATGCAATGGCGTGAGCGCACTCCACCTATACAAGCTTCCTCGGCACACCGGGAAGTGGCAGCGCCCGCCTGAGTAAGCCCCCTAGAGCCCCTACATAGTACCCTAACTTTCCTACCATTGGTTGCCCTAAGGATGTTGTAAACTTCTGACTGGTCTGGAATGTTATATATGTCGCTGCACTTAAACAATAAAGTCAGATCTGCGTCTTGAACTGGTGTCCGGAGTCGGGCATGCTTCATTAGGACTCCGTCGGCCTCACCCCCGTGGGACCCCCTGCCTCACTTGTGGGAGAGTAAGGCCTGGGTTTGTTCCTACCATTCTGGCTCATGGTCGGCCCTCAGTAAAGGACCCAGGAAGGACCGTGTAATTGTTGGAGCCATTTAATGAACATGGGTTTCATTAAAGGGATGGGGTCCGAGGCTGGGCACTGCTGAAGGAGCAGGATCTGAATGTCCTGAATTGGGTAACTGGACAAAGGGGAGCAGAGCCTCAGAACATCTCACGATGGAATATCATCATCTGGGTTACACATCAATGCAGTCCCCTCTCCCAGGCACGGGGAGAAGCAGTAGTAACAGCCACTAATGCCTGTTATAGGTCTGTGCTACATACTAGGCACATAACGAATGCATAACAAACATTATCTCATTTAATCCTCACAACAACCCTAAGAAGCAGGCACTATTGTTCTCAGCACTACTTGGAGGCTCAGAGATTAATTTAATGGATTGCCCATGGCCATGGCCCCACCCGGCTGGTAAGCTGCTGCATCAGGTGTGAGTGCAGATTACTCTCCCTCCCAAGACCATGTTCTTCTTCTTTTTTTAATCCTCACCCGAGGATATTTTTTCATTGATTTTCAGAGAGAGTGGAAGAGAGACGGAAAAGCAAAGAGAAATATTGATGTGAGAGAAACACCTCAATTGGTTGCCTCCTGCATGTACCCCAACCAGGGCCTGGGCCAGGGAGAAGCCTGCAACCAAGGCACTTGCCCTTGATCAGAATCGAACCCGGGACCCTTTGGTCCATAGGCCGATGCTCTATCCACTGAGCCAAACCAGCTAGATCCTAAGACCATGTTCTTAACCTATCCTCTACCATCCCCTTTTAAATATTTTAACTGTGGTAAAATACACATAACATAAAATACCAGTTTAGCCATTTTAAGTGTGCAGTTCAGTGGTGTTAAGTTCATTCATATTGTTGTGCAACCAACCTACAGAACTTCTTTCATCTCCCAAAACTGAAACTCTGCCCCCATCAAACAACCATTCTCTCCTCCCCCTTGCTGTCTCGATGAATTTGACTACTCTAGGTACCACATATAAGCGGAAACATACAGTATTGGTCCTTTTGTGACTGCCTCACTTTGCATGGTAAAATGTCTTCAAGGTTCATTCATGTTACAACATTTGTCAGAATTTCCTTCCTTCTTAAGGCCAAATAACCTTCTACTCTGCACTTATTTCACATTTTTTATATTCATGTATATGTAATTCATTTATTCATCCATCTATTGATGGACTGCTTCTGCCTTTTGGCTATTGTGACTAAAGCTGCTATGACCATGGGTGTACAAATATATTTTCCGGACCCTGCTCTCCATTCTTCTGGGTGCACAGCCAGCAGAGGACTGCGGGCTCACACTGCAGTCCTGTCTTCCATCTTTTGAGGAACTATCATGCCGCTTTCCGTCGCATTTTGCATTCCCACCGAAGGTTCCAATTTCTCCGCGTCCTCCTAATTCTCTTTTATACCCCTGCCCGTAAGCAACATCTCAATGCAATGGCGGCGAAATAAACCAAGCGTCCTCAAACCAAACTGGCCAAAGTGAGACTGGATTCACGTCAGCTGCCAGCTGCCAGCTACCACCCCACAGCAAGATACAGCTGACGCTGAAGAAAACCACCCACCATCCTCTGCAGGGGAGTGTGCCAGGCAACCACCCGGGTCCCCCCACCTGGAGGGGCTGCCCGCGCCTAGACACGCTCCACAGTATCCAGGAAGGACTGGGCAGCAGCCAGGGCCACCCTTCCCCGGGCATCTCATGTCTGCCCCCTCCCCTGGCACGCAGTTTGCTTCCTATTGCCAACATCGCCAGCGATCACGCTGAAAAGCTGTGTCAATCGTTTCTTTGTCTGAGGAAAGGACATTTATCATTTCCTTTTCTAAATTTAAAAACATCATAACCAAGCCGTGGGCGTTGGCTTCCATTCCGCTCTGTAATTTCAGTTAGTGAGTTAATGGGCACGATGCATTAACATTCTGTTTGCGGTTTAAAATACATATTTACACAGTTTGACTTTTCAGATCCCCAAACTTATAATTTATCCATCATTATGTTCGCTATTCTTTCCTCTTAAACATTAACTGCCCTCATGTAGGTGATGAGAGATGGGGAGGCGCTGTGGCGGTTTCTGTGTGGAAAGCCGATCGACTCAAAGGGTGGCGCATGCTCGCCCACTGGCTGGGGCAGGAACGGGCTCTGGCCGAAATCTCCGTGTTAATGGGTTCACGCAGAGTTCTTGCCTCCAAACATCACAGACAAGGGTGACTGAGCTGGAGCCTTGCGTCAACTCTACCGTTTTGTGTTCAGTGCTAGACAGAGCCACGACCCGGACTGTGCATTCCAAGAGCTCAGATTCCCACCCACGTGGCTGCTGAGGATCCCAGGATACTGGTAAACTTCCTGCTTCTTCTTGCTACTTGCTTCAACATAAAATAGCTTCACTTTTTACCCGCACATTTAACTTCTCCAACTCATACTTAAGTTACATTTCCCTGTATTTCTATGGACAATTGAACACATAGAGGAAGTGTCAGCCAGTGGAAAGGATGCAGGCTTTGGGGTCAGAGAGCTGGGTTCAAGTCCCAGCCCTGCCACTTGCCAGCTGCAGAAACGCGGGTGATTTAATGAAATTCTGAGAGTCTCAATTGTTTCATCCATAACAGGAGGAGATAAAAGCTGCCGCGCGAACAACAGCAGTGTCTGTGTGTACAGTCTCGGTGCTGGGGCACAGCCGGCTGCAGATCACCCCTCACATGGTCCTGCTATGATGAGACTGTATCAAGAACACAAGGAAAGTGCCCTTCCCACCTACAGCCTGTGTGTCTCACTGAATGGTTTGCATCGAGTGAGAACTGAATAGGTGGTGCTTGTTAAATTAACCATAGGGACAGAACAACTGCCATATTCAACTAATGAGAACACTTAGGAAGACCTTAGTCTCGAAAGAAAGCCAAAGACTGAGGAAGGGTCCCATCAGAATCACACAAGGACAAACAAAAACTCGTGCTCGTTTTACTCTAGAAAATGGGGAGGAGGAGAGAATCGTAAAGACTGGGTAAACTAGTAAATTTTAAAACAGCCCTAACCAGTTTGACTCAGTGGATAGAGCATCAGCCTGCGGACTCAAGGGTCCCAGGTTCGAGTCCAGTCAAGGGCATGTACCTTGGTTGCGGGCACATCCCCAGTAGGGAGCGTGCAGGAGGCAGCTGATGGATGTTTCTCTCTCATCAATGTTTCTAACTCTCTATCCCTCTCCCTTCCTCTCTGTAAAAAAATCAATAAAAATATATATATTTAAAAAAAATAAAAAAGAAAAACAAAGGAAGAATTATTTTACTGACCTTGTAGAACTTTGTCCTCAGAGTTGGTAAAGGCTGAAGTGACTAATATATTCCAAAAAATTTTAAGTAAACTCACCAATACTCCCATAGAAATCAACTGGCCATTTACGAAACAAATAATTTGGAAATAAGTTGGGTGCCTCCAGACTTAGATTTGGAGGCCTATGTTTCTCTCCTGTCTGGCTTCCCATTCAGAAACCATGTGTCAGTCCCTCATTTACATTCCCTTCCCCTTGGGGCCTTCCTACTTGTTGGCAACTAATTAAATTCCCACCCTCAAAGTCTCAAGATATGCGGTAGTCCCCTCTTATCCACACGGGCTACATTCCAAGACCCCCTCTAGTTAATGGGTTCATGCAGAGCCCTTGCCACCAAACGTAACAGACAAGGATGACTGACCTGGGGCCTTGCATAAACTCTACCATTTTATGTGGATGTCTGAAAACGCAGGTGGCACCAAACCCTATATAAACTATGATTTTCCCTATACATACTACCTATGGTGAAGTTCAATTTATAAATTAGGCACGGTGAGAGATTAAAAACAATGATAATAAAATAGAACAATATACTGTAATAAAAGTTACATGAATAGTTTTGGAACCAGTGTTAAGTAAAATAAAGGTTACTGGAGCACAAGCACTGAGCTACCCAGACAGTGGATCTGATAACCCAACGGGCGGGCGACTAAGTGACTAATGGTAGTGCGTACAGCATGTATACGCTGGACAAAGGGATGACTCACGCGCCAGGCAGGACAGAGTAGAATGGTGCAAAATGTCATCACATTACCAGAATGTCATATGATTTAAAATGTACAAATTGTTTATTTTTGAAATTTCCCATGTGATATTTTTGGATAGCAGTTGACCCTGGATAACTGAAACCATGGAAGGCAAAACTGTGGAAAAGGACTACTGTAATCTCTCCAAAGAGTAGATACATTTTTCCCTAGCTGGTGTGGCTCAGTGAATAGAGCATCAGTCTGCGGACTGAAGGGTCCCGGGTTTGGTTCCAGTCAAGGGCACATGCCCGGGTTGCAGGTTCCATCCACAGTAGGGGGCATGCAGGAAGTAGTCAATCAATAATTCTCTCTCATCACTCATGTTTCTATCTCTCTCTCTCCCTCTCACTTCCTCTTTGAAATAAACAAAAATACATTTTTTTAAAAAGAGTAGACACATTTTAATGAAACCCTCCAGAGAGAAATTGGCCCGTCCTGAATCATAGGACAAAGATTGGTAGGAAAGAGGACTATACTTCGGGGAGGGAGCTTGTCCTTACTCCAGTCCCGCAGCCCTGTCCTAAGGGAGACAGCAGGTGGCTATGGGAGGAGCAGAAGGGCGTGTCCTCCCTGCTGCAGCCCTGTCACCAGCCTCTTCTATGTCACAGCAGCGCTGAACCGCTCTTCTCCATCAGGCCATGCTACTCTCAAACGTTGGACAATCCAGTCGGTGCCACTGAGCAGCAGCATGATGATTGCTGGCTTATCTTTCTCTCCTTCAGGGCTTCAGCCTGAGCCCCTCTATCTTGGGCTCATTGGTCCTGTTTTTGGAATCTAGAGGGACAGCCGGCACCCTTCCACATAAAGACCTGCAGAATCTGAACTCAGTCTCTAAGTTTGTTCTTTTCCAGGGTAAAAGCCTCACTCTCTTTCTATCAATGCTCTGATGAATTTGCTCTGAGAATCCCACTCATCCCCCTAAAATGACCCTGTATGACTGGTTTTTCACTGTAGATGGGGAATGTTTTCTCCAAGTAACCAGGACGGGGTGTGAAATGCGAATGGTACGCTAGGCGGAAGTCACGAGGAATTTGAGGGCATAAATAAGTGTCAGAGACTCTAGGAACCTGAGATAATCCAGTGGGCACTCTACTTTGTAAGGGGTTTGGCGGTCACAGGCCTACAATTCCTAGGCCAGAGCGAGTCGCTCTGCTCTACACTGCCTCCCGGGATGAAGACTGCTAGTGCCCGGCATGTGCTTCTGCTATCACAGGAGCATCCCTGTGGAACTCCTCCACTGACACTGGGGTGCACTGGCACACCCCCTTACCCCCTCCCCCAGGCAGGCAGATCTGAATGCCTGCCAACTCTGGGAATGATTTACAGGGCCTGGGAGATGATTTTCCAAGAAAACACTCCATTTAATTGGCCCTTGGTATAGCTCCCCGGTGGTGATTTATTTGTCTAGGACAAGCCAAAGAACATCTCTCCCCACCTCTGCAAAGCCTCTGATCCCTGGCCCTTCAAGTTCAGCAAGTTTTTGGCCAGAGAATGTTCTTCCTCTCTGCCCACTCAGCATTTTTTCCCGGTGGTTTGCGATCTCATTTGCTAAATATACCAAGATGCCCTGGACACAGTGGCCTACAGTTCCACAGTGTGCCTGACTTCCTCTGGCCAGGAGCTTCACTCGGAAGTCACTGTGCCAGCAGCTGCCATCCATTTATATCCACCACCCACCAGGAATGAAAGTTCAAGTTCTTCCACAGTGATGCCTTTTCCATGCAGGGCACTGCATGAGAGTGGTACCCTTTCCTCCACCCCCCACCCCCCCCCCACCCCAAAACACAAGCAGGCACAGAGAAGGCCCTCAGTGAACGCTTAGTACATGACATGCTTACCAACATTCAAGGCATAACTTTACACTTGACGCTTATTTCTGAGTGCCGAGTGAAAACGGCAGAGCGGAGCTAACATTCCCCTGAATGCAAACCTGGATGGCAAGTGTGAGGAAGTGCATTCTCAGTGCAGGGAGCCAGGGCTTGTCAAAGAAACAGGCAGCAAACTGTTCCCTAACCTTGCAGATAGCTTCAGACGTTCACCAGCCCACAGCTGCTTTCGACCAGCCCACAGACATAGCCACGGCCAAGCGGCCCCTGCAAGATTTCCTGGAAGGTGAGGATCTCCCAGAGATAGGAAGGGAAAAGGTGTGGGCTGGCAAGAGCTGGACTCTTTTACCAAGTTTTGGAAGAGCGCTCCAGTTGGTTAAACTTAGCCCACTGAGCAGACCCCGCCTGCAATGCAGTGCTCTGAGCTCAGGCCGTGTGGGCTTTCCTGCGAGGCTGGGCTGGGGTGAAGGCTAGAAAAAAATCAGAGTATGTGTTAATTGGTGCCCAGGAGGGAAGTTTGGTGTAAAACTTGCCGAGGACAGTTTTGACACTCGAGAAGACTAAATAATGGGAGAGGCGGTGTAAAGCATGAGAAGGAGGAGGTGGAAGGAGTTAGTTATTGACCCTCAGGGGTGGGAAGAGCTGCTGAGGGCCGATGCCTGCATCCTCAACATTCCTGAGGGCAAAGGGGCTCTCTTCTGGTAACATTCCTCAGGGGAGGAGGACAGGGCGGGTGCAGGGAAAGAGCCCGGATCAGCAGGAAGATGGCGGATGTTTGGGTTACATGGAAATGGATGCCGGGAGCTGAGTCTTCCCTGCAGACCAGGGGGCTTTCCCGCGCAGCACTGTCCTCCCTTGGCCAGAAAGCACATCCACAAGATGGTGGGTGACGGCACAGAGAGCGGCCACCGGACATGGGGTGGGGGGAGCTGGGAGAAGGGAAAATGTCACCTCCTCGGTGGGGCAGGGGCCATGGGCAGTAGAGTGGCCCCTGCCTTCCTGCCAGCCCCCGCAAGGGGCATGCTTCAGGAGTGCACGTGTGGGCAAGCTGACTTGATCTTGGTTAGGAAAGAGGCTTTCTCCTCCCAGCTGCTCCAGGGGACTGTGGAAAATACAGTCAAGATTGCATTACCAATTTCTGTTGGCCTAACACAATGAAAACCCATATCTAATTTGCTGTCCACTATCCCCCAGGCCCCCTTCAGCACTTACTGCTTTCCAAATCTCTCCCTCCCACTGCATATCTGCGTTTCAGATGATTTGTCCCCAGATGTATTAGGATGCATTCACTGCAGCTGAATCGCATCTAGTGATTTCCTGTCCATATGCCTGACAGCTCCAGGTCCCTTTATGCCACATCTCTGTCATTGAGGGGCTTTGCAATACCTCTCCATTTAGGGCAGTATGAAACTTTAATTAGCAGAGTCTTTAGAAATTTTCTAAGTTATTAACAAAAATGCAGAATGCAGTGACACAACAATCCCTGTGGCACCCCATAGCCTCTGAATCATACCCCATGTCCATTCCCATTGCCACAGCGAAGTGGTCCAGCCAGCACACCAAAGAGCTTGTGCTGTGTCCTTTAATCATGAAACCGGCAATAGGATCCTTGGTCCAGTAGAATAAGAATGACACTGAACCAGGACCTCCGTGAAGTATATTTCAGTCCCAGCTCTGCTAATAGTTATAAGCCATGTGACCTTGAGCAAGCCACTTCTATATGTTCATTTAGTTAGTAGTGAATATGTTTGCTATTAGTCTCTGTAAAAGATTTAGGAAAGATATTAATGATTCTGATAACAATGCTAATAATAGCTCATTTTAATTAAGCTACTACTTTGTGCCAGATACATTACATACATTATTTCTAATCTTCATTGTATACCTATTAAGTTAAGTTCTATGACCTGTGTTCTGCAGATAAAAAAAAAAAAAAAATTGAACTGAAAGAGTTTAAAGGACTTGCCGAGGAAAGGTCACAATAGCTAAAAGCTCTGACTTGAACTAGTATCCTTGTGATTCTGGTAAAGACCTCTGGATGCTAAGAAAGAGGTGGTATTAAAGTCAAGGGCTCCTCCTTCTACAAGCTCTCTTTTCCCTAGCTGTTATCCACAAGGTCTCCCTTAGCTTGTAAGGTTGCCTGGGAGCCTACAATGGGCCAGGCCCTCGGCTAGAGAAAAGGGTGTCAGCCACGAGTGAGTCAAGGTTCTCAGAGGTTCACCCCTGAACCTCGTGTTTCTCACAGCATCCAGGTAAAGCAGTGTTACTGGGAAGGATTCTGTGGGCAAATGAATTTGGGAGACAAGGAGTTGAGCCAAGATTCAACCAACTTTTTTGATATCACCAGAATGCATATTAGATCACTTCCAAAGGGGCAGGGCATGCAGTGCTTCCCACCTTATTTAATTGTAGGAAGCTTTTAGCTGGGGGGGGGGGGGGGGGGAGGGGGGGCGCAAACTTTTGACTCGAGCGCCACAATGGGTTCTTAAACTGGAGGGGGGGGGGCAGAACAAAAGCATGGATGGAGTGTTTGTGTGAACTAATATAAATTCAAAGTAAACATCATTACATAAAAGGGTACAGTCTTTTTTTTTTTAGTTTTATTCATTTCAAATGGGCCAGATCCGGCCCGTGGGCCGTAGTTTGCCCACGGCTGTTTTAGGTGCAGCATCTCAAAACACCAGTCCTCCCAGGAGCAGCCTCAGGGAACCGCTGCAGGAATGGACCCGAAGGGCACTGGTGCCTTGCAAAGCATCGGCCTTCAGCAAGCTCTTACCCACCTCTGGGTTCCTATAGCAGGGCTGCTCACGGGGGCCTTGGGCCTGTGGACTCCATTGCCCAGTGTCATTAGGTAGCTCTCCATGTTCACAGCCTCACTCAAATGCTCACAGAAGTCAGAGACAGTGTTTGATCATCTTTCCTAATCCCTAAGACTTCGCTTTATTTCATTTTATCCCACTCTATATCTCATCTTAATTCTCTTTTCCACCATACACACCCACTGTAATGATAAAATGAGTCCTTGCAAATTGTTTGTGGTTTTGTTTCCATGTGTGTAAATATTTAAATAGCCATATATATATATATATATTAACATCAATGTTTTAAAATGTGGATTTGATTGTTATTCAGATATGGTGAGGCCATAGATCAAGAGATGACTGCTACTGAGGAGACAGTTTGTTACTCGAGTTCCCAAGAGGAAGGGACAAGAGACACTATGCAGGGCACAAGGGGAAGCATCAGGGTCGCTCAGGAGGCAAAGGGAGCGAGGGCAGAGCATGAGAAAGAGGCCCTATTGTGGTTTGGGGGAAGGAATGGGTGAGGTGGTGGGAAGCAGGCTCTGGGCAGTGGGGCTGCCCTGAGTGGTCTGGCACCTGGCTTGGGATGAGTAAGTAGGTCAGAGGAATCTGCCTCCTGAAAGTGTAAGCCAGGTAGAGGATTAACTCTGTACGGGTTAGTTTTCAAATGAAAGTTCTGCTCTCAGGTGAGTCATTTGTGATCTCTAAGACCTGTTTAGCCCCGGGAGGGGTAATGTTTTCCTAGTCATCTAGGCCAGATCATCAAGAATTCAGAAACGAAAGAAATGTAGTCTATTAAGGTTAGCCCATGCTGCCATGCACCCACAATCCTGGCTTCTGACGGCTGCACGGTTCTCCCAATAGACACTCCTGGCGGTCTCCCAGAGTTGCCTCCAACTCAAAGCTGCCTTCCACTCTCCGCTACCACAATAATACTGTAATGAAAATCCCCATAAACACCTCCTTATGGTCCTATGTAAAATTTTCATTGGGATATATATCTTATAATGGGTTGCTGGGTCAAAGGGTATGAGTATATGAATTCAACTTAATAGGGGCAGCCTGCACTCAGTTGTACTCCTACCAGGAGTGCATGAAGGCTCCTGAAATCCCACATCCCACCAGCATTTACCTCTACCTGGCTTTTTCATTGTTCTAGCCTCATAGGTACAAAGTTTCTACTTATTCTGATATTAATGTGCATTTCTATGATTTCACATAAGTTTGACTTATTTAGCTTTGTTCCCACAATTACTCAATACATGTTTGCTACGCTGATCCTAGGTGAGCAATAAACAACTAATGGGAAATGCTAGAGAGATATTCCTTCAGTTACAGGAGAATATTTATCAAAGATCCATGAACAAAGGCACTTTCTATTACAGAAATACTTACAGCTTTGTTTCTGGTTTTTATGAATGAGATCAGAGTCTGATGCAACCACCTAGGAGAAAACCTTCTCGTTTTGACAACTTGTCCCAAAGTGACAGGCAGGGAGCCCAAGCCGAGGAAGACATGCAATGCAAAGCCCTGCTTAGGCCAAGGTAGCAGCCAGAGGCTGAGGACTAACATTTAGAAGCACAAACAGTTATCTCCTATCTATGCTAGTGAGTTCAATGGTATGATATCACTGAAATCTTTAAACAAGAGGAGCAGTAGTTTATTAATTGTAATCAAAGCAGAAATAAATAGGTAGTATTTAAAATCTATGTTACATGATATGTATATAATGCATATATAGCCAAAAATAATGCATTATATACATTTTATTTATTATACATATGTTTATACATACCTGCTTTGTAGATCTATGTTTGTGTAGATAATTTCTCTCCCCTCTGAATAAACTATATGCCTAATATCTAAGGTGCATCCAGTTTAGTCCCTTACTCTCAGATCTACTATACAGATGGGTGTCTTTGGTTCCATCTCAGGCAATTAGTATGATTAAAAAGAAAACCAAAAAAAAAAAAAAAAAGAACAGAAAACCAAAACATAAGACATTAATAAAAATTTACATGTATATAAAATACAGACCATGTAAAAACAATCCATGGCTATATCTGATTTCATATAAACAAATACACCTCAGGCAATCTAATAATGATGCTTGGACAGTGTTAAATGTAAATACCACTAACTGGAGGCCAATACAAAATCTGAGGTTGGTACTGGGAAACATAAAGGTGTCAGTAGGGTCATTCCAGATATTTCTCTCTAAACTTTAGTTTTTCCTCTGCCCTCAATGAGGACATCTATGGTGCAGCTGCTGAGAGTCAGCGGGCTGTTGCAGCTGTGTTTCCCACCAAGGGTTCCTGGAGGTGCCATGGCATGATCGCTAACACGCTCATTTAAAACGAGCAAACTCGGACTCACCACAGGCCTTTGAAAGGGGCATTTACTTCTGAGTGGACAGCCTGGTTTACTCTCTGACTTATGTAGATGGGACAAACGGTGCCCTGGACACATTCATCCACATATCGGCCTGATTAGCTAGTAAATCACAATGCAGTAGCTAATAACAGCCATAAAGCCTTTGACTTTTATAAGGTGTTTATAATGGGCAGCTCACTATGATTTATCTGCAAAACATGAGTCAGCTCCTGAGACAAAGCTGGTATGTGGACAGTGGCCTCATGGTATGACCTTCCTGCAAGCATCCAAGTAAATTGCACAGCTTCCCTCTCGCCCAAAGCTGGCCACTGTCTCATACACATATTTTCAGGCTGTTACTTGGTAGGAGAACTGGTGCATGCCTAGTGCATACCTGGTCTTCCCTGGTGACTGGCCATGAGAAGATGATCATTCCAATGTAGTTCAATGTAGGGAAAGATGACAAATACCAGAGGAGGTTTAGAACCATCCCTGTTTGCCCCCCATGAAGTATAACTGAAGATATATGAGATACATTCCCCACCCTCACAGGGGAGAAAGTAAAGTGGACGCACAAATATCAGAAAATATAACATGGTGTGTCAAGGAGTAAAGAGGAGCTCTGGGGTGTGGGACTTACCAAGGCCCCATTTCATGGAGAGTTTCACAGAGATCAGGGTCTGAGTTAGACAATAAAGGATAGTAAGGCTCAGTGGTTGAGTGTTGACCTATGAACCAGGAGGTCACAGTTCAATTCCTGGTCAGGGCACATGTCCAGGTTGCGGGCTCAATCCCCAGTATGGGGCATGCAGGTGGGAGCCAAACAATGATTCATTCTTATCATTGATGTTTCTATCTCTTTCTCCCTCTCTCTTCCTCTCTAAAATAAATAAAAAAATATATATTTTAAAATGTTTGGTTTTGTGTTTTTTTTTAAAGGATGGGAAGAACTTATGAGAGGGAAAAGACCGGAAAAACATCCACTAAAGGAGAATAAGTGAAAGAAAATACAAGGTCAGCAATAATACTAGCATTATCTATTTTGATAGGAAAAAATGGAAGAGAGGAAAGAAAAAGAAAAACTTAAGACACAGACTGACATTAGTTGAACTGAAAAATACACTGAAGAACAGCAGGAAAGGAGGTCAGAAACCACAAGGAAAACTCAGAGCTGACATCAAATAGCCACAGATACCCCAGACCAGGGGTGGGCAAACTTTTTGACTCGAGGGCCACAATGGGTTCTTAAACTGGACCGGAGGGCCGGAACAAAAGCATGGATGGAGTGTTTGTGTGAACTAATAAAAATTCAAAGTAAACATCATTACATAAAAGGGTACGGTCTTTTTTTTTTTTTTAGTTTTATTCATTTCAAACGGGCCGGATCCGGCCCGCGGGCCATAGTTTGTCCACGGCTGCCCCAGACAGAAGGTCCTGTGCAATGAAGTTCACAAAGTTCCTGCCAGGTAAGGACCAACCCAAGTAAAAGCGATTGGCAGGATGAAGTCAGGACCCTTCTCCACTCCCTGCCAATATAAAACTGAGAGACGATGACTTATTCATAGCATTTTAAACAAACAAAACCCACCTCCGCCATTACCAGATGGCTCTAGATCTGAGTCACAGAAAATAACTGCATTCACTTGGCTTAATGTCTTACTTTCTTCCCATAGTTCTCAGGTCCTTCCTTTTGGTTTATATAATTTCGTGTCAAGACTTTCTTTTTCTAATGGAATGTTATTCTTCTGGTATCCATCTAATGGAACCATAAGCCTTTTTGCAAACTTCTCCAACTTAATAGAGAAGTCACTTTTTAAAGCCACTTGGGACTCTTCATACAGGATCCCGTGCACCTAGAGACCCAGTCTCATGGGCTGGGCTGTGTTCCTGTGGCATCCACATGGGCAGCCAGGGAGAGGAGAGATGCATCCTGCCTGTTCATCCACAAGTGTACATGACCACAAGCCCACCTATCTCCGATTCTTCCTTCCAGAGCCAAATTAAAATAAAAAGTCAACCTAAAAATCCCTTTGAAAAATCCTGCCCATCTAACAGTTGAACACGATTAACAAAAAGGAAATAAGAGTATATAGGTCAAGTTATTTAAAATATTCAATCTATAGCAAACTGGTGACTGGCCATGGGGAAGATGATAATTATTCATCTTTTTTCAACTGATGTGCTGCAAGAATTTTTAAAACATTGAATACATGACTGTTCAGTTAGGGGCACTTTTCCCTTAGATTTTCAAATAAAAAAATGACAGCAGCCAACACAACAACAGCCGCCCAGTGTGAACAAATCAAAATTATGCTTATTTTTGTCAGATCAGCAAAAAAAAAATAAAAAAAAGAAAAAGAAAAAAATATATATATATATATTTGTGTGCTGCAAAAATTTAGTAATTAGTTTGTGTGTGCCGTGAGATGAATATCACTGATCAACTTTATCAGGCACCCAGAGGAGGAAAAATGTGTAGGCACCTAAGCATTGTAAAAGAGGTCCTGTAGTAAATAAAAGAAAGATTTAAATAGAGGGTGAGACTCTTTCTATTGCTGATATCCCAAAGCCTTCCAAGGAGCCTAATCCACTTAGCAAATATAGTATGCATGGGTGCATGCACGGATGGATGGATGGGTGGGTGGGTGGGTGGAAGTAAGTGGGTAGAAACTTTTGAAAATGAGTGAAAAACAAGGTCTTTCCCAAAGGATGCCTGTAAGATCCCATTTTGGCTGTTTGATGGAACGAGAAGAGAGAGTGATAACGCTATTCACTAAGCCTTTTATATCCTTGACAAGTGACCAAATCACCAAGTGCTCGTTTTCTTTGTTCAAATTAGTGAACAGCCCCCGTAATATTCGTAAGCATTGGGTATTTCTGGTGCCCTACCCCCACTATTAGGGTGGGGGTCAAGGTGACAGTACATTTTCTGTACACCTGGGATAAGTTTACCACAGAGTATGTCCTGAGAAACACAAATGCTGGGTTTGGGATATTTAATTTTCATACCTGGCCTGAAAATGCTTCAATCGTGAGGCATCTGTGTCTCTTTCTATCTAAACTTCTGGGTGACAATGTCATTTGTTTGGCAAAGCTAAAAAGTACCTCATTTTCCTGAAAAGCAGAGAATTTTCAGCAGCTTCTTTTGCCATCATCATTCCAAATTCTCTATTTTAAAACACTTAAGAAGAATTCCTCCCAATCTTAAAACTCAAATGATGAGATCATAAATAAATCTCGACCTCTCGGTAAATATTAAGGAACCATGACCTTGGAAACTCTACTTCCTTCCTCCTTGCATGATCATGTCCCCAACTGAGAAGAGATCTGTCTTAGTGCATTTTTAAAATATGAATATTTCTTCTTCCCAGCGGTCACGGGTAGCATAAATTGCCATTAGCCATGACAAAGACAGATAACCTGCCACACAGGAGAGAGATGGCAGGAAGGCTGAATACACTGTCATTTTCCTATAACTTGAAGATCGCCAGCTGTCTGTAGTGAATCTCAAAATTCAACCCTGCTGCAAGGCTTGTTTTGAATAAAAGTGAACTGAAGTATAATTTTTCTCTTAAAACAGCTTCCCGTCATCATGAGTTCTAAGTATGAGGACAGTGGCCTGGCCCTGAAGCCCAAGCCTGGTACACAGAACCAGGACAGTAACACACCATTCTCCACCGACCCTTCCTCTCTGGCCATGGCCCTTCTTCCCCAGCCTATGGTCTGGGGTGGGAACTTCTGGCCCTCGGGTCCCCTTCTGCAGTTTACAAAAGAAAACACTGGTGGTTTGAAGATGTGAGCTGCTGCAAGCTAGACATGCAAGAGCAAATAGGATTCTGAAGCCATGCCCCACCTCCCAGAAGTGTAAAGTCTAGGTGGTGTGGGGTACCAAGAAAAATAAACTGTGGTCCTAAACCAGGTCAAGCCCACCTCGTCTCCATCAGGCAGATCTGGGACCATTTGGAAGCTAACCACATAACCTGCTTCTCTTTCTACTCCTGGGTGTAGACACAGTTTTGAAAAAAATGATAGCTCACGGTGGAGGTGTGGGCTGGCCTGAGGTGGATGGTCGGCCCTCTGGAGAGCTACTGTTGCCATTCTGTGCCCACCAAAGGGAGTTTACGGAGAGTGGTAGCGGTGTCTGGATTACTCAGGCTATCCTTTCCTGGACCGTGTCTTCTCATCCCTAGTCTAGAAATCTTCAGAACAGCCAAGTTACATATATTACATGACAGCAGAACGCTGAGCCAATAGGAGCCTGAGTTCTAATGTCATTTCATTTTGCTCTGGAATGCTCAGTGGTGTCCACAACCTCTCTGTTTTAGCATGCCATCTTTGTAAAGAAAAGTACCACCTTTTCTGCCTTTCCCTTACCTGTATTGTGAGGCTCAAAAGAGATCATATGTGGAGAAATGCTTTTAAAGTTAACATCTCTCCAAGTCAGCATTCAGGACTTTGAAATGAGAATAATTAAAAAGAAGATAAAAGCATTAAAAGAAAAAAAAGAAGTAGAAAAAAAAGAAGAAAGGGGTAAAAAGAGGGAGAGGGAGACAAAATTGTATTGAGACTTTACTTTGACCACACCTTGGATACCTGCTCTATTGTCATTTCCTGTAATTGTTTAATCTAACAACCCTTATTTTATTAGCCCCATTTTAAACATGAGGTATTTGAGGCACTAACTTGCCCAAAGTCACATAGTAAATGGAAAATCCAGGATTTGAATCCTAGGGTTGTTGAGCCCTAAAGCCAGGGTCCCTCAGCATGTCACCCCTAAAATACCAGAGGCTTCAGGTACCTCTACTGAGTTCAGACTCCACCCAGATGTCAGGCCGAAGGTCTGTGCACATGGTCAGATCACAAAGCCACAGGGAGACCCTCAGAGATCATCTAAGTCTCTTCATCCATTTCACAGATGAGGAATCTGAGCCCGAAAGAGAGAGACTTGCTCAAGAACACCCGGCAAGCTGACTGTGGGAGTGGGACTAACACACAAGCTTAGTGTGGCAGAGGTTGACTCAATGCTCACCAACGACATTAGTGTTTCTTTGGGGGCACTTAGCTAAGCCCTGTATTCATGTACTAGGGCTGCCTTAACAAAATACCGCACTGGGTCATTTAAGCAACAGAAATGTATTTTCTCTCAATTTGAGGCTGGAAGTCCAAGATCAAGGTGTTGGCAGGGTTGGATTCTCCTGTGGCCTCTCTCCTTGGCTTGCAGTTGGTTGCCCTCTTGCTAATTCCTCACATGGTTCTCCCTCTGTGCACCCCAGTGTCTCCCTGCGTGTCCAAATTTCCTCTTCTAACGAGATCAGAACATTGGATTAGGGCCCAACCTAACAGTCTTATGTTATTCAATCATTTCCTTTAAAGGCCCTATTGCCAAATTTGGTTGCATTCTGCAATACCAGGAGTTAGGGCTTCAACACATGAATTGGGCAGGGGGACTAGGGGGAGAAATGCAACCGAGCCCATAACAGCTGCATTTCCCAGACTCTGTTATAGTTATAAGTATTCATATGACTGAGTCCTGGCCAATGAAATGGGGGCATTACTGATGTGTGTCACCTCAAAACCAGGCCCATAAATCATTCGCACAATTCTTCATCCACTGACTGAACCCATTGAATAACTTCAAGGTCCAAGAAAAATGCAGAGCCACATGATTGGAGGAGCCTAGGTCCCTGATTGACTGGGCGCTCCTCACTCTCCATTTAGAAACTGTCAGTGGACTGAGAGTGACTAAGCCCCTAAGACTTGAGCTATTTGTTACAGTAGTTAGTCTCTCCTGACTAATACACCCTGCTCCTCAACCACTATCTTTTCATTACATATCAATGGCCAGTGAATTTTGCCCATGATAAGAAGGAAATTAACAGAGGGCTACTATCGCCAAGGTCAATAAGCAATCCAGGTGAGCTGTGGAAAAATTAGGGGGGAAAAGTATTGCCCCCGCCTTAGGGTATCAGGCATCTCAGAGAGCACAGCCCACTAGAACTTCCCTCACAGACTCCTGGGGGGTCTCCTGGCTCCTCCCCGCTACACAGCTAATAATGGGAGTGGGAAGTAGGGTGCATATGATAATGATCCCTTTTCTTATTTAAACAGGCCATTTTTCTTCCTAATACATGCTTTTTTTTTTGTCAGCTCAAATATTCCCCTTTGATAGAAATCTGAAAATAATTAGCCTTAATAGCTCTGCTGTGAATAATGCCGCACAAGAAGGAGGTAGATGTTAATAGGAGCCTTCCACTCCAAAACGAAGTCACCCTCTCGGCCTCCCTCCCCAAAAAACAAATGGAACAAGAAAAAGATTATAGGTTTAGCGCTACTCAGGAAGAAATGTATATTTGAAATAAATGCATGAAATCCTTTAAAAACAGCACGCGCTGAAAACTTCATATTTAGTTTGATTTGCTTTCCGAATCACACAGACTGCACAGTTGCATACAATCTTTAAATAAGTACAACCCCTGAGAAGTGTGGATAGATTTAAGAGAAATAAAAGCAAGATCAGCCAGCTTGTAATCTTCTTTTCTCTTTTTTCCTTCCCTAAGCTGCGTTAAATTGCCTATTGAGAACAATAACATATTTGTGCTTTTATAGGTGGAATGATTGGTGTTATGCAAAGATTTGGCTAAGAGTCTAAAGGCACATTCACACTGATGGGGACTGCATGCTGTTAATAATTTTCAGCGTGCTCTAGGGAACCTGTGATTCCCCAGGACTACAACTTAGCAGGTCAATGCATGCTTTGTGGGAGCTCCTACAGATTCCAAGCCTTGCTCTCAGAACCGTACCAGCCAATAAGAATTTGGGAAGCCCGTGCCCCAAAAAGCCTTGGAAATGTTGTGCCCCTTTTGACCTATATCCTTCCTCCAAGCTGGGTAGATGCCATGCCTCATCCAGGATGGACTGCCAGCTTGAAAATGGTACCTAGGGATTCCTATGCAGAGCCTAACCCTGCTCATGTGCCTGCAGCCTGTGATCCAATCAACTCTCTGGAAAAAATGATCCTAAGAGAAATTTAAGGGAAACACACACACACACACACACACACACACACACACACAGGAGTGTTTTATACATATGGTTAAAATCTAATTCAGTGGGAAAATGGTTTCATAAGTGATGGTATTTCTACCAACTTGATGAAGAACTGTAAAGTCCATAAAAATAAAAATTTGAGGACTACAAATTGGCACAATAAATATATGAGGTTAAAAAAGAAGAGCATTAAACACAGAAAGTATCTATAGAAAGAAATACGGTTTGCAAAAGATCAGAGAAAAATGAAAAGTCATAGAGTTAGCACAGAGGGAATACAATTAAAAGAGTTTATTTGTTAATTTCCCTTAATGAGATCATAACATTGCTTTAATAATATATAAAAATAAAATAAAACAGAATGAAATGGTCCCTGGGCCATTTAATCTTTAATTATCATGCAAAGGCCAAGCTCAGATGTAACTTGCAATTCCCCTTTTAGGAAATTCGGGAATTCCTTCCTAGGAAATGTGTGGAGGGTGGTAACATCTGGTTGTAGGGGCAAACGCAGTCAGACCATTGCCAGCCTGGCCGTTTCCCCTGAGATACAGAAAAACAAGCTGCACATAAACATTTAAGAAACATGAAGATTGCGAAGCCTTACAAGAATAACTCACTATGAACTGGAGACCCAGAAGGCAGGAAGAGGCCACACTGTATACCTCATGTCCATCTCCAGGAACAGCTAAGAGATGGTGGCCACCAGCTACAGCTCCTGCTCCCCCTGAGCCAAATCTGCTTTCTGTCATGTCTGTCATGCTTGTGCCTTTGAGAGGTGAGCGAAGCAAGGAGCTTCCTACTCCTTCTCTGGGAAGCTCACCTTGATCTCTGGCTAATGGCTTACCTTTCCGAAGTGCCATCCTGGAGTTGTAATAGAACATCACTGATGGAAGGGACCCGAAGATCTTGCCTAAGTTAATTTTTTATGAAAGATGTCTTTCAAAACAGTTGCTTCTCTTAACTGAGCACCTCCTATGTGCCAGGCACTGTGTCAGCTGCCTCGCAGGAACTTGTTTCTTATTGTCACAACAAACCCACATGCAGATGTCATTGTCCCCATCTCACAGACTGGGGAAATGTACAGAAATGGAGTATCTTGCTCAAAGTCACTTTCCTTTAAGTCGTAGAGAGGGATTAGAACCCAAATTTCTGGACTTGTCCAGGACTCTCAGAAACACTAGCCTGCCTCTCTGACACACTCGGGGGGCTTAGCATGAACTGCTTTTGCGCAGGGGTTATAATTAGTTGTCTGGTCCCGGTTGCTTGCAGGGTAAACAATGTCTGATAAACCCACAACGCTATAAGTATTTATTACGCGGCAACCTTGCTGCCAACTGTCTAACCATTTTAATAAAAAGCTATTTTCTAAGGTTTATGTTTTATTGCGCGTATGACTCCCCTATTGGTTAGCATTTTGGAGTTGTAGAAAAGGTTATGAATTTAGAAACTGGCTGCATTCATATCATATTTAAAACTTAATGCTATTTTATTAAAGACATATGGGCCTCCAAAGTACACATATTAAATGTCATGTAAGAAGAGTAGCAGTTTAAATCATGGTCAAATTCATTTTTGACGTGACTCCTGAGGCTTCCCAAGATCTGAACTATTTCTTTGTAAATCTGGCAGTTTAACCACACTCATAAATCACTTTCAAAGCATATTATTTCTTAATTTTACTGCATTAGAGAGCGCTTGGCCTACACAGTGAACTGTTTGTAGCAGTTACGCGAACAAAGTTGCACATTTAGTCACGTAATGTGCAAAGGAAGAGGGAGGGGATGCAAAGAAGGAAAGCTTTTCATTCTCCGTCCGCTCCGCTTAGCCTACCCGCCTGTACCTGAGCAAACGCGGTGCCTAGCGCGCAGATCAGGCCTCTGTAATCTCAAGGGCAGGCGTCACAAACGGCTAGTGAGGGTTTTCTGAATGCAAGAAAGAAAAATATAATTTGCAACATAATCTTTTCCAAAGCATCCCATGACTGAAAATTAGAATGAGTGTAGAAATCCCTTTATTTTAAATCTTATACTGAACTGAAGCAGATTTAAAAAAAAAAAAAAAGTGGCTTCGTGTACTATAGCCCTTGGTTCTTTTCTAATTATCCAGAGATCTGATATCTCAACCTTGGGTTTTTAAAGCCCTTCTAACGCTGAGATCATGTTCTCTGGACGTGTGTTACAAGCCCCCAGATTTCGCTCTCCGGTTTGCTCCGTGTTACCAAGGAGCAAAAGCGGGCTTACTGCAGCGACAAATTCCAGGATCTAAATATCGGCCTTGATTTTCAGATTCACCAAGGGAGTTGGAAGAGGATTAAGAGAGTTGAGTCCAAGGTCACCCAAACGAAAGGGCTTAAGGGCTTATTTTTGCACCAGGCGGGGCCTGCTGCTCACGGGGGCTGCTGCACCGCTATCCCTGTTTGCACCAGTGACTGTGGAACCCCTCTGTCCCGACCACACTGGCTTCCCCTGCACCCCCTTTTGCCCTGGCTTCCCCTCCACCATCACCACAAGAACAAAATGGCCTGTGTGATGCCTGGGAAGACCCAAAACTCAGGGGCCCAGCTTCCCTAAGATGAACCAGGGCTTTCTTTCTCCTCCCATATTCCTTCCTTGTAGGTGTTTTATGCTCATCAGGAGGTAGATGCTTGGTAAAAGCCTCAGAAACACTTCATTTAAGTATAAAACTCAGTTGAACCACCAGAGTATAAGGGCAATACCACCTTCCCTGGACTGAATCAGCTCCTTACACATATTACCTCATTTAATCTTCACAACAAGCATGGAGGGAGGCATTAGATTCCCTGTATTAACAATGGGGAGATGGGTGGCAGAAGGAAGAAGTTCAGCCTTTATTGCAAACCTAAACGTAATCCTGAGACTTGGAGTAGGGCTGACCCCTAAATGGAAAAGCAGGTCTGACAGCAGCTACTGAACGAAGTAAGAATCATAGGTTTTCCATGGGCTACCAGAGCCACAATAAATTCAGATTTTAAACCTTCCCCAAAGAACAGCTGGAGGCAACTCCTTGAATCACATCAAAAACAAAAGTGAAGGTTGGGTGGTGGGGAGAAATGAATAAAAATGGGCCCAATAAAACATGGGAGAGGTCGCTACGCTAAGCCAGATAGCTGCATGACAATGCAAAATGCCACAACAAAAAAAGTGACTCACTTCTAAATTTCACTCCTGAGTTGAAGGTGACATGAAGGAGAAGCCCCACTTAAAATTCCCCACCTCAGGAGAGAAAAAACATACATACAGCTTTAGAGCCTAGACAGGAGCATTAGTTCACCATTGAAAGAAATAATGAATTCTAACTCAGGTAAGGTAGCTCAAAATCTACTGCCATATGTCAAAATTCACCTGAAAAATAAAATTAGCCTAAAATATCCTTGGTAAAAGGCTAAGTGTATTTCTATCATGGACAAGAGCATGGAATGTGGCTAAATCAGCAGGAAACCCCGATTACACAGCACCTGTGCATTACTGACTGTGCCCTCTGTTCATCTAAGACACTCTACTGCCAGGAGCAAGAAAAGCAAATAAAGGAGCTAATTGCATCCCAGCGTTTAGGGACCCTAAGGGCAGACCTGCTCTATCATGCTTGTGAAACATGCCTTGGCCTGGTCAGAGGGAAGGTGATGAAGTGTTTGGAGTGGGGGCATGTCCATGGGCCCCAGAAGTAAGCCATGGTGACCACGGGTAGACAAAACAATGGAGAGGCAAAAACCTACTTCCTAGAATGTTGTAACCAGCTCTCCCACCAGATCCAACAAGTACTTGGGAGCTTGGGTATTCCTGGAGTTCTTGGCAGAGAGATAAGCTCCCTGGAGAAACAGGCAGGGAGCAGTGGGGATGTGTCATAACTCTTCTCCCTATGAAACAGCTGCTTTTAACTCCTCAAGGAACCATTCAGGGCAAAGGGCTCCACTAGAGATAAAGGTAATTTTAAAAATGAGAGGAAGCTCTCCTCTAAGCATCTCCTCTGAGCCTACTCTGTGGAGGAAGGAAGTGCCATTCCTAAAGCTCCTACTAATCCCTGCATATGCCTGCTTGGCACTCACCTGGACGGTACCCTGAAATGTATGCATTAGCCACATTCAGACAAACAGATCAAATTTTTATTTCGTTCAAACTTTGTGAAGCCTTTTTCCTGCATTCAAGTTGGATAACCTAAGATTATCCTACTACTTTATCCTACCTACTTCTCTGCTTCTTAGGCTTTTGGGGGGATAATGAAAAGAACAAGTAAATGTCAAATATTAGAGACATCCCTTCCTCACTGAGCTTACACGAGTTTTCTTTTACATCTTCTTAAAGTTCACCCTTCTTCTCTGTTGTTAAGGACTAAAGTATATACCCCCCCAAATCTTACATTAAGTCCTAACCCCCAATATTTCAGAATATGGTTGTTTAAAGACAGGGCCTTTAAAGAGGGGACTGACCTAAAGTGAGGCCACTGGATGGGTCTTAATCCAGTGTGGCTAGTGCCCTCATAAGAAAAGGAAATGTGGACACACACAGAGAGTGGGGATGTGAGCACACAGAGAGATGCCATGTGGGGACACAGCAAGAAAGTGCCCATCGCCCTAACCGGTTTGGCTCAGTGGATAGAGCGTCGGCCTGCGGACTGAAGGCTCCCAGGTTCGATTCCGGTAAGGGCATGTACCTTGGTTGCGTGCACATCCCCAGTAGGGGGTGTGCAGGAGGCAGCTGATCGATGTTTCTCTCTCATTGATGTTTCTGACTCTCTATCCCTCTCCTTTCCTCTCTGTAAAAGATCAATAAAATATATTTTAAAAAATAAAATGACCATCTACAAGTCAAGGGGAGGAGCCTCAGAAGAAACCAATCCTGCCATCACCTTGCCTTGGATTTCTAGCCTCCATAACTATGAGAAATTAATTTCTGTTGCTTAAGTCACCCAGAGTGTGGTATTTCATCCTGGCAGCCCTAGCAAACGAGGACACCTGCTATTAGCTGCAGCCGGTTTGGAAATGATAAGAACTCAAGAGCAGAAATTAGGACAATGCCATCTTTATGTTCTCCTTCTCCCTTAGCCACAGAATTGTAAATAGTATTAACATGTCATCATAGTGAGTGTCAGAACACATCGGTTCCTGATGTGTTTCCTAGCGAGCCATCCATCCCCAGGTTTCCTCTTCCAGGATGCCTACCTGCCCTGAGGTTCAGTCCCTGCCGTCTGATGTTCCCACGGGCCCAGAAGGGACTTTCTAAGCCAGGCAGAGCTTTCTGAAGCCACAGGCTTCAGCAGGACAGAGAGCGAGGCCCTGCTCTAACTGAGGAGTGAAGACATTCATGCTCTCCCATCACGCACACCTCCATTGCTGGCCTTTTTTTCTGCTCCTAGACAAGTTGTTTCTGTTTTTCCAACCCACTTCTCCTCATCACTGGCCTTAATCACCAGGCTGAAAGCAAAACTCAGTGGGGGTGGGGGTAAGTGGAGCAACGCATGTTAAGGAGAAGGTGCGGTTCAAGCTCACCAATGCACCTGCCAAGAGCAGCTCCCTGCCAAGCCCTGAAGCTGCAGAGGGAATCCGGGGTAATCTTAGCTGTAAACATGGGTAACTTACATTAGCACCCCAACTTTACTCTGTGGGGACCCACTTTCTTAAAGAAGCATCTTTGTTTTCCTCTTCTCTTTCCTTTCAGGCTTAGTTTTTAAAAGAAATAAAAAAACCTGAAGTGCAAAAGCAAAAAACCAACACCTATCTTCTAAAGTGGATCAAGAAAAGGTCAAGTTGGAAATATACAGAATACAGATATAATTGGCTATTGAGGCCCCATCTCAATAATTACCAGAGGTCACACAAATGAGGACCTTTCATAACCAAGTTAAGAAGGCTTAAATTTACTCCTTAAAACAAGGGCAACTTGTCTGGCCAGTGTGGCTCAATGGTTGAGCATCAACCTATGAACCTGGAGGTCACGGTTCGATTCCCAGTCAGGGCACATGCCTGGGTTGCAGGTTCGATCCCCAGTAGGGAGCATGCTGGAGGTAGCTGATCAATGATTCTCTCCCATCATTAATGTTTCTATCTCTCTCTCCCTCTCCCTTCCTCTCTGAAATCAATAAAAATATATTAAAAGATAAACAAACAAACCTGAGGCAACTGATACCATAGGGGATAGGGTACTTTGGGCAAAAATATGTCAAGGTACTTTTTAGAACACCATGTACCCATCACCAGGGGAGTTAACCACTGGGCCTTCAACAGCCATAGGCTTTCTCCTTATCCCAGCTTGAGCTGTTTGCAGCCACACAGACCCCTCCCAGCAGCCCCAGAAAGAGGGCTCTCAGCCCCAGCTCTTTGGCCTCTGTGGCCACCTGAGCACCACCACATCTGGGTGGTCTGAATTCTGAACAGCGTCCGGCCAGCAACTGCCTCTGCACAGATTTCCCAAACACCTGCTGTTCAAAGAGCACTCTGCTCCCTCCCCAAGACACCCAGGGACCAACACAGACCTGCCCTCCCTCTCCTCTCCATTCAGACCCTGCCAGGTTTCCTCCTCATCCTCATGTGATGGCAGAACAGAACCCTTCTCAGCCTGGCTCCTCCAATCCTCTGCCTCGCCCATGTATTTCACCAAAATGGGCTTGGGGGAGTGGTCACAGGGCAAGGTCAAATTGAAAAATCACCAAGTTACCTTGGGCTCCCTTCCATGATCTGGTCTTCCTGCTCTTTTACTTCTACCTCCCATCACATCTCCATGCCCAGTTGATGCAATGTAAGGGATAAGGGGAGACACCATGAGCTCTGAGGCCTAGGCAGAGCAAAGGAAGAGTCTGATCCCACGTCGCACTGTAATTTTAGGTGCTGTTGTAAGTTCTCTCAACATCAGTTTCCTCATGTGCAGATTCAAATTCAAGGAGATTTTTAAGTTGCTTGTACAGTATCTAGTACACAGTGGACATTTAATACATGCTAGTTGTTGTTTTTACTCACAGGGCAGAAATGTTTCAAAACCTGCCGTAGTGCACCCCAAGGCAGCCAGTTGACCCTAAGGCTGGTCTTGTGATTCTAATTAGTTAAGCATCCAGAAAGCCTACAGAAGTTGGTGTTGTGACACTCAACACTGTCACTAACTTCACTAAAACCCAAGTTGTGTCCCAGTTCAGAGCTCTGGATCAAGTGCCAGGGGAGACCAGAGGGCAGCATGTGTGGATGGATGGCTTGTGTCTCTCTCAGGCTTCTCTAGTAACACTATTCCATAACTCATAGTGACTTCCAGGAGGCAGTTATTTCTTATGCTGAGGTCTGGGGTTGGTTGGGGTAGTTCAGGGTCAGGTTCAGGTCTGCTCGGTGTGAGTCTCACGTTGTTTTCACAGTAAATGGCAGACACAAAAGAGGGGCGAGTGAAAACACAGAGTATCTCACAGAGCATTGGCCCAGGACTGGCATGCTGTCACTTCCACACACATCCCATTGGCCAAAGTGTCGTAGCCAAAGTCAGTGGGATGGAGAAGTGTACTCCTCCCATAGAGGGAAGCCACGGCAAGGGCAGAAAGAGAATGATTTTAGACAAATGATGAAATCTACTGCACTTCTCCCTATTTTCAGGTTCCAGAGTATCTAGGAAGTATCTAGGAAGACTTATCTAATTCCCCGCAAAGGGCCTCTTCCTTCCATGATCCCCTAGGCATGTGTCTGCCCAAATATCCTTGGACAAAAGTGAGCATGTTGTCGGCCAAAAAGAGGAAAAGTGTAGAGCTGGGCCATTGGGATGCAGTAAAAGCCAATGATTCCAACAGAAACACCACAAAATCTCACCAGGCATTTGGCTTAATAGAGAGTGAGACCTACTATGTGCTCATAACCTGACCAGGCCCCAGAGATTTCGGGGAGTGGCTCTGAAAGGCTGCCACCAGCACCAGCTGCCACTGTTTTACTTTTCTTCTCTCTACTGTGGATTTCAATTCTCTGCCCATAGGGCTTTGCCAGGGCATGAGAGACACAACTTTTATGCAACAGTCCGTCTCTGATTTCAGAGATTTGCTACCCAAGAGCAAGGCAATGAAAAGTGACCAAAATTGCCTCTAAAGAGCAATACTCTGAAAGCATTTACTTGAGATGCAGGGAAGCTTGGTGCTAAAATAGAGAAATACAAAACCTGTAAGTGATCCCCCCAAGATGAATGCGGCAAACTGTGAAATCAGGAGGAACAATGAAAAACAAACGAACTACAAATCTTTGGCTCCTGGAGTTGTTTCTAAACATACTGCCCAGGCATCTTCCAAAAAAGAAATTAGTTTAAAATTTTCCTCCCTTCAAAATTTACTATAAAAAATTGAAAATAGACTCTGAATATGTCTCTAGACAAAAAAACATTTGTGCAAAAAGATAAAAGAACTATAAAACACTAACATTTTCAGGCAGTTGGAGATTTCCAGAAAATAAGGAATGTTGGTTTTCTTCTGAACACGTAACATAATAGAGAGCTTTCAACATAGATGGACTTATTGTCTATTCTGCTGTATATATGTGGTTTATTTAGTTATTAGAATATTTATTTATAGGCAGGCCCAACTTTATGTAAAATATCTATTCTTGAAAATATTAAGTGTAGAGCAAATGCTAGTAATTGCAATCAATCTAGAGGTGTTTTCTGATAACCTTTTACATGTTTGCAATTGGGCTAGATAAGGCTAACAGAAGATAGGAGAGACATATACACTGTGGTTTAGAAAAAGGGAGCATTTAGTAAAGAACTAGGCTAGGCATTTCAAAACAGCTAACTGAACCAAAAAAGCCACTAGGCCAGTGATGGCGAACCTTTTGAGCTCGGCGTGTCAGCATTTTGAAAAACCCTAACTTAACTCTGGTGCCGTGTCACACATAGAAATTTTTTGATATTTGCAACCATAGTAAAACAAAGACTTATATTTTTGATATTTATTTCATATATTGAAATGCCATTTAAGAAAGAAAAATCAACCAAAACACCGAGTTCGCGTGTCACCTCTGACACGCGTGTCATAGGTTCGCCATCACTGCGCTAGGCTGTGCTCCTTTATGATAAGACAAAAACAAAACAAAACACACACACAAAACAAACACACAAAAACCAATAACAGCTCAGAGAGGGGAAATCTCATTTTAATTGTACACAGACTGTGGAGCGCCCCAACATGTTTTCTCAGAAAAGCTACTTTTCTTTCCTAAAAGCCCTATGAGGACCAAGTGGACTCTGAGAGAAGGACTCAGAGAACGTGATCAGTGCCAGTCCCCCACCCCCACCCCGGGGACCTCACCCAGCCTCCCCAGCAATGCCACCCAATGAAGAAGCCGAGGCCCAGTGATCATGGCAGCTAGAGGTTTTGCCGTCATAACAAATACCAGGTAAATCCTTTGGGAAAACAGCTATGTAGCCCAGATTCTGTCTTTTCTGCCAACACACAGATTCGGATGGTTAATGTTCCTTAAGGCAGAGGCCCCCTTTCCAGAGGGCCACAGTCAAGCAACAACGAACACGGGACCACCTTTCATGATGGATCTTCCAGCATGTTCTGTCCACGGTATATTCTTGGGAGGAGAATTGGCCGAGTCTCTGCTATAGACCAGGCACCGCAGACATGAGAGTGGAAAAGAGAAGCCCCAGCCCTCCCAGAGCCGACAGCAGGTAAATCCTCAGGCCGAAATAGCGCTCAACTTTCAGTTTAAGGAAGAGAATAGAAAAGAGTTATGGAAGGCACAGGTATTCAGAAGTTTATTCCTTTAATGAAACACTCTTCCTCACTCACCCATTCCTCTCACTTATAAACACACACACTAGACACCCCAAATACCCAAAGATACACAGACACGTATGCAAACTATAAAACACGACACAAATACACAAACTACACGTGCTAGGAAACCCACACATGCCTGCATAAAGACATGCTGACATATTCTCAAGGACCTAGCTGTACTCATGAACACACCTGTTTCCATATCTTACCTACAAGAGAATGGCCATGATTATAAGCAAAAATACACATGTTAGAACACTTTCTAAAGTGGGCTGTGATTCTCAGTCTGGCTGCCCCTGTAGTTACTCCCCCCGTCGCTCCCATAAGGTCCTGGAGATTAAATAGTTGGTAGCCAACTTCATGCATGTGCCTGTAAACAAGAGGGCTCAGCTTTAAATAATTATGTCAGAGAAATGACAACTGTGCTCTTTGCCAGAACAGGGATGAATAATTACAAAGCCAGGACATAATTAAGCAATTCTGACTGTCGGATCCTTGAGCCGTCTCTCTGATGTGCAGGGCTGGAGTGTCCGCCATGCACGCCCTCCTGGACAGGCCCCTGCACCACTTTGATCTGTGTTTCTCGTGTGGCGAGGGGGTCACGGACCGGTCATTACAGAAGCCGCTCTTTGCAGGGCCTCAGCCTTCTCTGTGCCCAGCTTGGTGCTCTCTGCATGGACAATGTTACGATTCAGTGGCCAATATTGGACAAAGGTACATATTCTCTTTATAATTCTGGGAAATGAACAAAGCCTAGCTGTTGTAAGTCCATTAACTGACAACACACACACACACACACACACACACACACACACTTGAGGGTCTAGAAGAGCCCATTGTAGCATTAGCTATCACTCCCTAATGAATGATAGCAGCCTTCTATAGAACAATCAGAGCTCAGACAGAAGGTGGCTTTTAAGCAATAAAAGCCAAAGGCAGGGATGAAGAACTGTGTCAGCTGAGAGAGAGCAAGAGAGAGCTCGCACTCACGTGCCAGGGCCTGCCAGGTACCAAATCAAACCTCCGGGACCTCGGGGCTTATTAGATCCTGGATGATTCTGCATTTGCATTAGCCAAGAACCCACACTGCCTGTTCCCTACCTCCATGGCACGGGCTGTGATTGGAGAGGCATTTTCCATCCTCCCAAATACGTTATGTCAGGAATAAAATGAAAACAGCTCCCCAAATCACAGCCCCCTTGATCATCCATCAGAGCCTCCTGCTGAATAAGCACAACGGGCCGCCGCCTTGGAAAGGACAGGAGCCAACTTGAGAGTCTGACGCTGTTATGAAAAATAGGTCTTCACCCAGTGCGCTCAGCACAGCGTCGCAATTCACAGGGAGGAAATTGCTCTCCACTTAGGAGCCGAATCCAGGCGTACACATACCTCCCAGAACATACATATGTATATATACACAGAGATGGAAAGCGTATATACACACCTGCATAGGAACAAACATATGTCTGTATATACTGTGAGCAGGCGAGAACCAGCCTTTTTAACATTATTAATTCAGCAAGGAGCTTGTTTGGCCTCTCTCTAGCTGCAAGAAAAGTCCTGGTGAGCATCTCTGAAAACAGACAATAGGGAACTGCCTGCCATCAAGAGAGGCTTACAGTTTGTTATCAGGCCAGGAAGCCAGAGAAATCCTCTGGCGCCCTTGAAGGATCATGGTGTAAACAGAACACTTAAGTGGAAGCCCACATCCCTAGGTCTGGTCCCACATCTGGGTTCTGGTCCCACATCTGGGTTCTGATCCCACATCTGGGTTCTGGTCCCACATCTGTGTTCTGGTCTCACATCTGGGTTCTGGTCCCACATCTGTGTTCTGGTCCCACATCTGGGTTCTGATCCCACATCTGGGTTCTGGTCCACATCTGGGTTCTGATCCCACATCTGGGTTCTGGTCCCACATCTGGGTTCTGATCCCACATCTGGGTTCTGGTACCACATCTGGGTTCAGGTCCCACATCCCAGAGTTCTAATCCCATATTCCAGGGTTCTGGTCTCACATCCCGGGGTTCTAATCGTAGTCTGCCTCAGGGGGCTCTGGGTGCCTGAGGACACTCCATCTTCTCCCTATTCCTTCACCCAGTAAATGAGATCTCAGACCAGGTGATTACTGAAGTCCAGTCCAGTTTGGAGATCATATGACCACAAAAAGGTAACCACTGAAGATCCTCACACTTTCGCAGAGTACCTCCGCTTCTCCTCAAATCCATGCACACTGTAAAGCTTAATACCGTTAACAAAGATGTGAGAGTCAATTACAAACATGAGCTAATTCTATAATTGACTAGAAACTAATGTGGGGCTTTGAAGAGCATTTCTGCTTAAGTTGCTAATGACTCAGGGAACCAGCTATTACCGATTTTAAGGAGCCAGGCCCATTTGCTTTCAAGGACTGGAGAGGATGCCAGAGCTCCCTCTCCCCACCAAACTCTGATCCTGCCGCCATCTCTGCTCCAACAGAACAGCCCTGCTTTCTCCCGCTGTCTTCACCTAGGCCTCCGATGAGGTTCTGTTTGAACCCAGAGGTGCATGAAAAACAGTTTAGCTCCCTGCTCCGGGGTAATAAATCAGAGTGGAGAATGTGGGCTCCGTGGTCAAACACACAGGAAAAGCTCCAGCAATTCCTAGCGGGTGACGTGGGCAGCCCGATGAAGGTCTCCAGGCTTGAGTTATGGAGCTGCAGAATAAGCCAGCGCTCCCTTCCCTCAGTAGGCAAGGAACCCCAGAACCATGGTGGACACACACAGAGAGCCCCACTCCGATACAATATCTGGAACCCCTTCAGATTTCCAGTGACAACAGAGCTGCCCATGTCAATGACAATGACAGCGGAACAAATTCTGACCTAGTTTATAAAGTGCCTGTGAATGTGAAGGTGGGAAATGTAAGAGGGGCAAGACCCCAAGGTATTATAGGCGGCTCATTTGTTGTTCTTTGTTGGTTTTGCTGGTGCAGCTGTCTCTGAAATCTTTTAACAAAAACAAAAAACAAAACAAAGAAAGAGCCAAGAAATAAATTATTTCCTTTGGACAAAAATTACAAGAGCTGAAATATCTGAAGGCAGCCATGAGCAACATGTCAAATATGCCTCGTTAAGGAAAACTGTTAACACTTTAATAACTACAAAACGAATCGCTCAATTAATTTCCCACATGCTGAAACAGGTAACGATACATTTATCTGCCAGGATTACACCCTCTGTGTTGCATCTTTCCACAACTGCCAGCAATCATATTCAGCACCATGGGAAATAAGTTGCACCTCACGGATTCAGGGAGAGAACGTGGCCTGAAGTCTGCTGCCAGCTGAGCAACCTGACAGAGAGGTTGCTCTTTCGGTTTTGGTCCTGTTTGCTTTCTCCTCTTTCCCTCTCAGTCATTCCCAATACCTGGGCAGAGCACTGCAAGTCAATAAGTGAGGAAAAACTGGACCTCTTGGCTTTCTGGGACAATGTTTTCAACACGCATGCCAGGATCCCACAGGAAAAGACAATGTCACTCCACAGAGCCCCAGGGCAGGGATGGATCTCCACTGGGGTCACCAAGTGTCATCAAGTCCATGCCCCAGCCTCAGGCCTCATAGAAGGACCCCAATTCCTCCTAATAAGATAGTTGTCCATGTCCTTAAAAATCTCCTTGGGTCTGAGAGCCAAGCCCCGCCTGCCTCATCAATGTTGTCATTAAGATGACCCATGGTCACTTCCATGGCCTCAGGGCAGACTCAGCCTGACAGGTCAGTGAGCATCATTTCCATGAACCCTAGAAAGCTACCTGGAGGGAGCACACACCAGTCCCAGGTCCCATTGTCAGAAAAACGCACTTTCCCTCTACCAGGATCTCTGAGAGCTGTTGAGTTCTCCGCTGTGGAACCAAGAAAATCCCTCTCCTGTGTCTCCCCTTTGGTCCCAGGGAAGAAGGGCCCCCTGTGAGGTGCTAGAGGAATCCCAGCCACCTGAGAAAGCGCACATGCTCAGCGCTTTCCCCTTTCCCCTTTCTCAGCTCCAGACCTGCAGAGGTACCATCTTATAAATGAACCATCTTTAAGAAAGAGGCCTGAAATCCCACCTACTCCTGGGACATCACCATTGGCTGTGCAAGGTGCTGCTTTACCAGTAAACAAACCATCCAACTGAAATCACCTTACAAATAAGGTTCGCTTAGACTGGGAAGACCCAGTGTGTACCCAGTCCTGCTTCTTGTTTGGCTAACAGTGTACCCACGGACGAGCTCTCCAGCATTCTGAATACATGGAAGCACGCCCTCCATGCTCCAAGAGTACCTGTGCGGTGAGACACAAATCCCTCGAGAAGACCATGACCTAGGCAGCTTACCTTGGGCTTCACCACCTTCATGAACGCCCCTCTGACCAAAGCTTCCTCTCGTTCTTCTCTGGTTACTTTCCTGGCATCCAAGAACTTTAAATTGGGCAGCTTGTGAAGAACAAAGCATCTGGAAGAGAACAGGCAGAGACAGCTCAGGAGGGTGTGTGACCACCTCAAAGTTCCATGCAATGTGTCTGGTATTTGGCAATTTAGGTCCGTTGATGTCCTCACCTAAACTACAAGCTTCTTGAAGGCAGGAACAAACTTTTTTGCTCACCCTCAGGCCATCTTGCAAAGTAGCATCAGAATTAACGCAATAAAATACACATTCATTTCTCTTGCACAGATATTTCTTGAGCACCTACTATGTGCCAGGCCCTAGATATGGTCCCTGCATTTAGAGGGGTTTTCCGTGTCGTCGGCATGGCAGACTCACACAAAGAAATTAGAAACAGCATAGCTAAGCACCAAGATTGAAGTTATGCAGTAGTTTTGGAAGCACAGAGAAAGGGGCCTAATAATTAAAAACTAATAGCTGAAGGAGGATAAGTAGGCTTCAAAGAAACAAACCGTAAAGCAACCCCAAGCATTAGCTTCTCAGTGCAAATGTGACTTGGGGTAAGTAGGGTACCTCCCTTTTCAGGGGAGCCCTGGGTTCCCAGGACAGGCCCCACTCTGACATCACATGTGACCTCCAATGCTTGTCTAGGGGAAAGATAGCTGATCACTCAAACACCAGAGACAACAACTTAGAGATCTCTAGCGATAACCTCTATGTTAGTCATTTAAAGTCAAAATACTCTCAAATTCTTTGGAGGTATACTTTTCATCCCCAGAACTCTATACCCCAACATCTCATGTCCTGGAAATTTGACTATCTACTTCCTGCTTCCTCTCTGGCCTCAATCTATTACCTTTTTTTTCTATTTCTCTCCGAGCCTCTCCCTCCCCTCTCCAAATGTCCTTAACCTTATCCCAAACCAGAAATTTCCACAAGGAGCCCAGGTGACCTTTCTCTCCTCCAGCAGAACTCCCGCTGGCCTCAGTCAATGTCAGAGAGAATTCCGTCTTCTGCTGGTACAGAAAAGTCTGGATGACAACAGATTTTTTCAAGTAAAGACACGTACAGATGGAAACAATATGTCAGGAGTGATGCTCGAAGGAGGAAAGGCAACCACTAAGTGTAGGGTGGGAAAAGATGAATATTCAGGTGAAGAAAACATCAGCATTACAAACCCAGCCAGTGTTTAATGATGGAGTGAAAGATGTCTTCACAGGGCTGCCAGGAACCACGGTGACAACAGACAGCACGTTGTCATTTCACCCCACTTTGGATCCCAGCCCTCAAATCAGAGGGTGGGGGGGGGGGAGAGGGAGAGAGAGAGAGAGAGAGAGAGAGAGAGAGAGAGAGAGAGAGAGATGGCTTTTAAGCTAGTTAAAATGGCAGATGACAAAGAGCTGCTGTTTTCAGAGCACTCTTCTGATACAATCAAAGAAACAGCCATGAAACAGGCTTCCTGTCACCCTGATATAGGGCTGACTTAACTCCCACCTGACAGCCGGCCTGGGGTGTCCAGGTGGTTCCTGCTTAGAAAGATTTGAGGAACACTAGGAAAGCCTGCCCCAAATACTGGGTCTGAGACTGAGCCCAGGGTCCAAACTTTCTCCCTTAGAGATGTCATCTTTTACTTACTTACTCATACACTGATTCACCCACCAAATAATGAGTAGGCAGCTACCACCTGTACTAGGTGCTGAGCCTAGGTGATGCACAAATGAGACAAGGTCCCTGCTCTCAAGGGGCTTCTATCCTAATATAGCGATTCACAAGCTTGTTGAAAGATAGACGGAGCCCCACCCCTAGAGTTTCTGATTCACTACGTCTGGAGAGGGGCCTGGAATTTACATTTCTCATAAATTCCCAGGTGAGGCTGAGGCTGCTGTCCTGCTGAGAACCACCGTCCAAGTGACAAATCACAGCATGAAAAATAACAGTTCTGGGATGATGAGGTTGGTAAGGGAGCGGAGAGTCTCCTTCCCAATTCTGTGAGGGGTCTGCCCTGCCCCGTACCTGCGGCAGACAGAACGCGGACAGTGGCCACATCCACCAGAAATTCCTGCCCGTTGGTGGTTTGGCCCAGGTTCCAAACATTACTGCCAAGTGATAAGTCAGTGGGCTTTCTGCCTGCCTGTCCCATCCCAGTCTCGGGAGATCTATTTCCCTTTGTTCTAGGTCATGTCAGGATGTCAAAAGCTGCAGCTTCAATCCTGAGTATTATACAAGCTTGCCATAAAAATACAAGAGAGGCCTCCCGAAGCCACGGAATGAAGGCTTTTACAATATCAATTCCACCCTTGTAAATTTAATCCTGGGTTATTTGTTGCACCAAAATCTCTTTATCGTGATGTATGACTTAGTTACTGAGGTTATCACAGCCGTATCCTAAAGTTGCATAGTACATAAAACATTTCAGTTAACAACGCGGGAAGGTTAACTCCCCGATAACCTGCAATCACAAGGGCCAGTCCACATGACGTGGCTCTGTCAGCTTCCGCGAGCTATTGATGCTTCAATCAGTTTGTTTTGAAGGTAAAGTACAACAAAAGGGCAGTAAACTTATTCGGACTGTCAACAGGGGCTATTGGGAACGGGGCTTGCAGGTAAGTAATTCTGGGTGTTTTAAGGCTATTATCAAACAGCAATGCTTGAAGGAAGAGACAGCTACTAATAACACAGAAGGCAGCCATCATAAACCACTTTATGGCAGAAACCCCCATCTATAAATCCCGCGACACCCGGAGACAGCTCCAGATTTATAAAACTGCTTGTTAAGCCAGGACACTGCTTAATGAAAAGAGATCCATCTAAATTCTGAGTCTCCCATCCCAAGCTCCAGAGGGCAACTCCAATTTCCCTGACCTTTCCAAGGTGACTGGGCGACATCCCAGGGCCGGGGGAAGGGAGTCAGGCACACTTGGCTATGACATGGAAGGTGAGGTCACGGCGAGCAGATCAGGGATCTTGGAAAGGATGGTGTTTAAAGACCCATGTGTTTCTGTCTGCAGACAGATTGTCTAAATGTGAGACCCACCCAGAGTTCTCAGGTTCTCTCTCTTTCCATACAGAATGCCCCATTTTCTTAAAGGACTCCTCTAAGGAGACTCCCCAAACTGGGAGGGGGACAAAAGGAACAGCAGAAAGGCTTCTTTGCTTGTTTTTCTCTGTCCAAATGCCAAAGTTTTGGTGCTTTCCATACAGACTTCAAAGCAAGAGGAGGATGCTCTTCCCTCCTGCTCAGAACTGCTACCCACAACACCACGCAACCACAGATCTGCACGGCCTGCTCCTGGGCTGGCTGTGTGTTCCTTTCTCTGAGGAGTCTCTACTCAAGACACACCAAGTTTCTAGATTCTGAGGGACCTGGGTGGGGGAATCACTGGAGTTTTTTCCTACTTCCTTCCATTTATGGCATTCTATGCTTCTTCCCACTAGTTCTTGCTGCCTACTTGCTCCCGTGTATAGGTGGCGGAGAGATGGTGCAACCTTCTGCTGCCCTCCTGGGGCCCCTGAAGACAGTAATGGGTGACCCATGTACTGTTTTCAACCTTCCACAGGCTTAAAAGAATAGAGTGAACATGCCAACAAAATATTAAGCGTCTTTGCTCTTGACTGGATTGCACCAACCCTGTTTGGTAATCCTGGTTACCTGATGCTGATTCAAAACACGGATCAACTGCTACATGTGTCTGACTAATTTTTAAATGTTAGTGATGGCTTAATTGCAGTTTATTTAAGAGCCAAGCTTTTTATTATTTTTTTTTTAGGAGGCAAAGCTTTAAAGTACAGGAAAGAAAATTTTAAAAAAGAGGGGAGATCTTCGTAACAAAAAGCTTGGGGACTAACAGGCCAAAGGAAAAGGCCAGACTCTGGGATTATCTTGCTGTGCAATCTTGGTTCAGTCTCTACCACCTTCTTGAGCCTCAGTTTCCCCATCTGAGCAATGAAGGGAATAGGCTAAATGATGCCTAAGCCTCTTTTAACCTTTATTTTGCTTGACTTCTATGAGTCTCAAAGTTAATTTACAATAAATACATCCATATTCTCCATTCTTATTACTTCAATTTCCTTATATAACTGCCTCCTCACACCTCCAGGTAAAAGAGGACGGTTAGAAAAAGTCAATAAAGAACCAAATGTAATGAACAAACACTATGTGGAATAATTCTAGATGCTCAGAGAGATGACAATGATCTCACTCTAATGAGCCGAGGTGAGCTCACCTACAGCATTAATGAATGCCTGACAACTGGCAAAGGCCAGCTGATTCGGGCAGTATGTTTGAAGTCGCCGGGCAAACAATACACCCACAGGACACACCACGGCCCTCTACAGAGGGTAACCAGCAATTATTCTGTGGGCTTCTGTCACTTTGATCTCTGGGTCGTGACCTCTGCTTTCTTGTGATCTTCAAAGCCCAGACTGTAGATTAGCTGGAGCATGCTAGCTGGGCTATGTAAGCCACAAGTTTTACAGCTCCTACTCAGCGGGGAAATGGTGGTAGCCCAGGACGGCCCACAGACTGCAAAGGGTCCCTCCCTCCTGCCCTTTGGCGGAGTGCTGAAGACACTGGGCAGGCCCCTGGGCTGCTCCCTTGGAGAGAACAAAGAGAGGGTGTCACGTTTAAAATAATTTAATGTTGTAAGGAACACAGGGGGACCTACTGGGGAGGAACAAGGCAGGAGAGGCTGACCAGACTGCAGTGACAGAAGAGAATGAATGACAAAGGCTTTAAATGACAGAAGTAGAGCTGAGACCATGAGCCCACCTCCCTTATTTGACATCTGAAGTTAGCGCTTGTGTACTGTTGAATTCCAGGCTACTTTCTTTCCTGCAGTAAGAAGAAAGAAAGGAATTATAAAGGAAGACAAGACGTAGAACATGCTGGGCACCCAGGTTTCCATCCTGGATCCACTTTTTGACCAGTGTTGAAGTCCACAGGAGGCCCTAAGTGGTTTCTTAGTATGATGGTGGTCTCCCAAGCCAAGCTCTGCCTCACCCACCCTCTTCCTGCTCAAACCCCGAAGGCTGCTGGTTATCACATTCACCTCCATTCAACATTCATCCCAAAATAGCACAGTGTGTACACAGCAAAGCATGGGCAGGTTTAGGCTCCTGTAATAACATGGCCATGGACAGTTCTCAGCCATGATCTATGATGAATGGCAAAGAGAAACTCCAGGCATGGTTTTGCTCCTGCCCCAGCAGGACCAGGGCACTGATCAACAACTTGGTAATATGTTCATGCTCCCATTCAGATTTAATGAGCCCATTTTACTGTGGGGATGTGTGCCAAGAAAATCTAACCTGGTGCACAGGGCGTAAATGAGGAAGGAAAGGGGGTGGTGAGGGACAGGGGAGAAAAGAATCTGCAGACACCAAAGCATCTATGAAGCCATTTCCAACAGCTCTGTGACTCTAGTCACTTCCCATTTCTGGTCCAGTGGTTGGCCACAACGTGACCTAAAACCTAGCAGACCTCTCAGAAATCAGCGTCTCCCATGGAAATGAAACAACGGACATACCTGTTTTGATGTATGGCGGGGTGACATATTATAAATATTACATCACATACCCACAGAGGATGCCAATCAATAAGACATTCTTTTAGACAGCACTAAATGAGCCATGGGTTCTTGCTTCTGAATACACTCCTTTAAGGCTCCTACTATTGCTTAAATGATTAATAGAAGACATATTGTCAGAAAACGTACTTAAAGTGAAAAACAGTAAACCGTAGAAATATCATTCATTTTTAAGCAATTTTCTAGTGAAAATGTCACATAAATTTACATAGAGGCCTTAGGATTAGGCTCCAGTAAGTGCTAGAAGGCAGGCAGACATCATGCTTTGTGAATGAAAGGCCAGGAAGATAGTTTACCAAGAGAATATAAAAAAGGTGGCTACATTGCTTGGTAGAAACCCAAACGCCACAGGAACTCTGGGTTCAAAAGACTTATTGTGAAGCCCTAAAACTTCTCAGGGTTAACTAAAGCACAGATTCCAGGGTGAACAAAGCGGGGCTGTTATGGACCACAGAGCAGAACTGGGTCATATACACATTCATCTCATCCAAATGCAAGTGTGAGAATGCTTGTCAAATGAGAGCTAAAACAAACAAACAAACAAACAAAAACAGAGGAATGACAAATTTAGAATTACTGCAGCGTGGGCCTACTCTTCCATGCAACAGTCAGAGGCCATGCAGTTAATGTGGGCCTGGACGGGCACACGTGTTCCCACCACTGCTCCTGGTTTCTGTTTCTCTCAGAGTATGAGCACCTTGCCATCCTTGTAGGTGACTTCTGAATTTTCTCAGATAAATTTGACTGGATGTGATTTCCACTGTGTGCGGCCTCTAAAACTCCGCTCCCCTTGGCAACTTTGCCATGTGTGCAACTAACAAACAGCTTTCCCAGCCCCACCCTTCCACACCCTCTAGGGACCAGACATGGAGTGGGGAGGACAGGCTTGGAGGGTGCTCATCCTAGCCATGACATGGATCACGCCTCTAGAATCAAGCCCACCCTAAGGAATCAGGCCCCGACAACCACCACTTGGATTGAGTCTGAAGGATAATCTCTTGCTTATTAACTGCACTTGTTGAGATCCAAATGGAACTTTTTCCAAATATGCAGCGGGCCATCTGAGGAGCCAAAGGGCCCTGCATCTGTTGATTGATGCTCAGCTTATGAGAGGAAGAGTAATTTCAATCTAGCTCCAGAAAAATTACCAAGCCCCTATTCCATGGTCTGCTTTAGGTATTAATGTCTACTTTAGGTATTACTGAGGCTTCAAGGGTCAAGAAGATGCAGTCTTTACCTACTGGAATCCATTCTCTGAATGGTGAAATATATGAGGTAGTGAGAGAAATACAGAAGATAAAATGCAGAATGAAACATGAGCTAGGAAAGGAAGAGCTGTACCTGCTTGGGAGCAGAGTATCTCAGAATGCTATAGCCCACAGGAATTTTAAATACCACTCAGTTCAACAGTTCTTCACGGAGCATCAGGATCACCTAGTGACTATTTTGTTGCTTTTGCCACTAAATTAATCAAAATGCCTTGGACGATTCAGAAGAATCACCTTGGTTAAGGGATCCTGATCTAGACTGGCCTCTCCATTTTAAAAGTCCCACTGGCAAACTGGACTCCATATCAGATCATCTTATTTGACCCCTTACACCTTGGGTCTTAGTATTTTTGCCAATGTGACCAGTCACAATGGCAAAAAAAAAATAGTATTAGCTTTTCTTGTTCTTTTATAACCTCATAAAACCCTCTTTCCATTTGAGACTGAATAAAATAAGGTGGGATTAGAAACTGTTCTCACTCTACTTTTCTCATTCTAGAAAAGAAAAATTGCCTAGTTTGAAGCACCTGAATATGAATGAACACTAATAAATGAATGAACATGTGTGTGTGAATGTGTGTGCACATACACACATGTGTACATACACATATATAAAGTTTATTTGGCTATTTTTAAAAAATTAAACACAGAAAGAAAGAAACAGAAAAACGACTGAGAATTTCCCAAATAAGGCTTGGTTTACTAAAAATGTTGATTGACAGAACTTTCTTGAACTTGCTCAACCTTTCTAAGACATATACTAGTAAATAAGTTGCCACAAGAAGATAAAATATGTTTTGAGCCACCCCTTCATGCTTGAAATCCGGCTGTTAAATGCTTCAGAGTTGATAAGAGTGTCAAAGAAGCAAATTAAGTTCTAAGTGACTATGCAACTTCAAGGGTTGATTTAGAAATGTGTAACTATTCACCTGCTGGACATTAAACATATTTCTCCTAGCAGAACTCACATTCGAATTGACAGTATCATATCTCAAATGAAAATCTTCATGATGGAGAAAGATTTAGTACATTTTTTAAAAGTAGCTTTATTCTAAGATAGTTTAAAAGCGAGCAGCTAAGACTGCTACAAAATTAATCAAGTAAGCTAGAAAATGAAGTAAAAGGTATAAAATTCTTGCCAATGAAGAAATGTAACTATAATCCTACTGTAGCTTTACTGTGTGTGTGTGTGTGCGTGTGTGTGTGTGTGTTTTAAACATATTACATTCAACAGCCTTCAGTATTTCTTACAGTTTTGCTTATACAAATGAATGCCCCCAGCTATGTTCCTTCATGGGTCACCACTGATTTTTATATGAGTCTTAATAGAACAAATTTCTCTTAGATTATTATCCTCTTTCCTCAATTTTTCCACATTTATTTTCCAGTAGCCTTATAGGTTTTATATTTCCATCCTTCCTCCCTCTTTCCTTCCCACATTGATTCGAGTGGGGTTTTAATGAGAGCATATATCATAATGGAGAGACCTGCAACACATCAGAGATGATCACTAAAAGTATTTACCAAACAATAGTCAAGAATGAGAGCATACAGAATTCAAAATGAAGAAGGAAAACAAAACGAGTTTATGAAATCAGTACGATGGAGAAGGCTCCCTAACAGAGATGAGTTTGGATTGGTGTTTCAAAGCAGATGGTTTAGAAGCAGAAACAATAAAGAAAAGCATTTCTACTTGGAACCCATCAAAGCACATGGTCAGTGGGCACTTGGGCATAGTTCTAAGGAACAAAGTTATGGGCCTTGTGGGACGTCCTCTTGGGATTTTATATAAGCTCCCTAAACTTCAGTGGGAAGTGCTTTTTCTCCAAAAAGCGACTCTAAAGCAGACCTCGGGAAGACCTGACAAGACAGAGCATAGGTCAGCAAAATAGAGGCAAATCTGGCCTGCTGTCTGTTGTGTGTTTTTTTTAATGGAATTTTGTTAGAACATAGCCATGCCCGCTCATTTACAAATGTCTACTTTGCACGATAACAGCCAAGTTGAATAGTTGCAACAGATACCATATGACCTTTATCCCGTTATAAAAACGTTTGCCAACCCCTGACCTAGACCACTCAACAGCATTCCATGCTTCTTGGCTCCTCTGACTTCAACAAAAGGAGACAATGGCTATAGGTTACGCAAAGGTAAAAGTTTAATATTATCATGTGGAATCCACTGATATTTACCAAACATCTGCTACGCACACAATAGTACATTATCCCCCCAAAAGATGCTTGTTCCTTCTTTCACCATGCTCAAACCCCTAGGTGCTCACCTGTATCTCTTATAGTCTTCTTCGTCCTTTTCCAGGCTGACCAGTTCGTTGGGACACGCCACATTACCCAGCAGGCTGAGGTATTCCAGAGCTGGTGTCACTTCTGCCAGGTGATCAAGCAGATGCTCCAAGTCAGTGATGTGACAAACGTTAAGGATCTTGGTCCAGGAAGACAAAAGGTTTAACCAGGAGACTAGACCATGGCTTACAGGGAAAGACTGGCCACTGTGAGTCCAGACTGCTCCCAGGATATGGCATGCGTGAGGGTTGAAATCAGCTTAGCTGTGGGTTTCTGGAACAGTTAGCATTTCACTCCTACTGTTGGATACATGAACCAGCTTTTCTCTGGACAGGTAAGGCTGAGTTCAGATCACTTGAGAGAAAATTAATGCACTTAATTGTTTTACCACACTTTACTCTATAGTTCTGTGTTTTGTTTTGTTTTTAAGTTGAAATGATGAAGGGTATACTCCATGTAGTAAAATATTTTACAATATGCAAATCCATAAAACTTAATTTTTTTCTAGTAGTGAAAGCAAGGCATTATTTTCAAAGACCTCATTAAAAAATATTAATTCTCCTATAATGGGTAATGTATCAATAAAACATACAGGAATGACATAAACACAAACAGGGATTGGCCATCCTATTATGATCTGAGAGTTTGTGGCAGAGCCAATCATTGCTCGGTGGCCTCATTGGTGGGGGGAAAAATCATAGTATTTGGGGGAAAGGAGAACAAAGCTAGGAGGAGAAGATAAGCTGAGAAAAGTAGAACAACTTTAGTCAAGCCAGGCAGGTCAGAATCCATTTCCTGAGACCCTTTGTGAATCTACTGTTCTATGAAGGGGGAAAAAATAAAAAAGACCAAGGAGGGACATGGTGGTAAAATTATTCCATGATCCATCCCCTCAGTGGGCTCCACTGTCCAGTCACATCAAACTCTGAGGACACCACAAACCATATAAGAAAAGAATCACAGATGCAGGATATCACATGGATTGGGAAGGGCTAGTTCACACACATATCAACTCATCAATTGAGCTGATGAGCTGGGCCCTAAGCAAGATGGTGATTTGACAGGCCAGGATAGAAGCCATGAATACCAAGAGCCCATGGACAAGAGGAATTATCCAATATCAGGAGATAAACTAGGGGAAGCCTTTACTACTATGGACAGAAAAGTCTAACCAAAACCTAGTTCCCTCTTAGGGGCAAACTGATAGTCTGTGGTGGAGCCGAGCATTGCTCAGTGGCGTCACTGGTGGAGAAAAAAAATCACGGTATTTGGGGAAAAGGAGAACATTAAATCTTCATCTATTTTTTTATCTACTGTATGAAGGTGGTAATGTGAAGGAATAGAACTCAAAACTGGCAAGATTTTCAAGTTGAGAAAACACTGGGCAACTAAGTTGGATTGAGATCCCAGTCATTTCTCAACATTTAGTGACTACGGATGGGAACCCTAGCAGGCCACCATCCAGGGAGGCCCAGTTTAATCTGAGTAAATCTTCACAAATACATTTCCCACAGAACTAATAAAGCTTGTATGGGAGGGCTCTTTGCTTGCACAGGGCTCTGAAACAAGCCCTAGTAATAGTGCCGCATGGTCACGTATTTTGTGAAATTCGCGATTGGTTAAGATCACTGCTTTTCTTCACTAGGATGTCATCCACTACATGTCACTTCGAGTTGGGTGACATTGGAGTGCCTGTGGAAATTCTGGGAACCTGGCTGAGAGGAACTTGGGAAGAAGTGGCATTTAATTAGGATTCAGTGAGATATATTTGTGTGGTTTGCATCATGTCTGTGTCTGGTTATTACAACAGTATCAGTAGGAACAGCTTGCAGTAATATTCATGCTGACACAACATATAGGGACCAACATAAAACTGATGATACAATGATTAATGAATTTATCAGGTCAAAGAACATTTAAGATTAAGTTATTGAGTGTATACACATACACAAATAACTTGAAATGTCCTAAAATATAACAGCTCATATATGAAGAACATGTATGAGAGTTTTTTCAATATTTAAAAATTCTAAATATTTTGCCAATAATTTAGTGGTGAAATTACCAATAAGGAGGGATGAATCTGAAAGAAACCTCCCTAAATTATTAAAAATACAACTTAATTTTCAATTAGATGGAATTATCTTTCTATTTTCTCTCTATAAAATATTAGAAAATTATATAACAAAGTTATAAGGGAATTTGCAGGAACAAAGTTTTTATACAGACATGTGTAGTACAAAAAGATTCACTTTTCTAAATATTTTAGTGTGTGGTATTTTTCAACTTAAATTTTATTTTCTTTTGATATATTTCCTATTCTAAGTAACACTCATCTTTATACCTAATTTTGCATTCACACTTATGTAGTTTTTTCCTTTAAGAGGGCTTCCTCAAATTCTGTAAGTTTTACTCTCCACAAAATCTGGGTCAGCCAATGAACAGGTGGCCGTGGAGAAGTTGATTCATTCGAATCTGGATCATTTGTTGGGCAAAGCACCTAGAGCAGTGGTTCTCAGCCTTCTGGCCCTTTAAATACAGTTCCTCATGTTGTGACCCAACCATAAAATTATTTTCGTTGCTACTTCATAACTGTAATGTTGCTACTGTTATGAATCGTAATGTAAATATCGGATATGCAGGATGGTCTTAGGCGACTCCTGTGAAAGGGTCATTCGACCGCCAAAGGGGTCTCGACCCACAGCTGATCTAGAGGCTTCAAGAAGTTTTAGCCATCTTGTGCCCACAAATCTAAGGAATTATGGATTTCCTAAGCCTTTGAGCCTGCTCCATTTAGGATACTGTGTGTGGCAGAAGCTGCTACATCTTACTAAGCCTTTCAATTACCCACTAACTGATCAGTTGGGGTTAGCCAGGTGGTCTCCCCCAAATCCACACCAGGCAGGAATCTCCAGCACCTACTTCAGGACTCTGTGGACCAGAACTTCATCATTACATTGCGATCACCACTGGAGGGGGAGACAGGAGGAGGAGATTTAATGGGTTCCTCGGTCTCCTGGGCCAGCAAGGACGAGCACAGCCTTGACTTGCCTGATTGCAGGCTCTGAGAGAGAATGTGTCACATTCCTGTTTGTAAAATTGCATAGAAAATTAACCAGAGTCAATGAGAGGAGGGAACTGGGGTCTGGGGCTAATCAAGACCACCACAGTGGGGACTCTCAGCAATTCTCCTAAGGCTTTGGGTTTTTTTGGGTGGGTTTTTTTTTGTTTGGTTTTTTTTTTCCCCATTTTTAAAAATGTGACACTATCTGGCACAGTTTCATTTCTCTCCAGCTGGATTCTTAGCACACACCTGGTTCCCCTCATCGAGCCTTCTCTAGAGTACTTGCTGCTTCGATTTTTTTCAATGTTGTCTACAGAAAGTTGCCACTGCAGAGCCCAGCTGTCGTGGCCGGGCTTGCCAAGGGAGATTTTCTGCTGGGGCCCAAGATCAAAGCAACATCTTGCCTGGAAAGTTTGGAGCATGAGGGAGGAGGGGTGCCTCCGGGGTCAGGGCCAGTTGCACAGGTCTGAAGCTGTTTCCCAGGTGAGAGAATGGGGACATACCTTCCCTCTGTGCTTGGCTGCAAAGGGCAGCATCCATAACCACTGGGAGGATTTCAACCAGAGCTCATCCGAGTACAGGATTTTTGAGTGCTAACTAAACAGTGTATATGGCATAGTACCTCATTTTGATTTGCACATACATCAGAAATATTACCACATTCACATAACAATGAAGGAAACTGGGGTCAAAGGTCACACTGTCAGTAAATGGCACAGTTTATAGTTAAACCTAGAACTGAAGAAATGGCATTTCTAGGGACACGTCATTGTCCCTAGACAATGACTTGTCATTTTCTAACACAAAAGGGAAATTTTAAATACTGAAAAATGAAAATTCTTAGTCCTGCTTTCTAATTCAGCACATCCTAGTTGTATTACGCATCTTCCTTGGCGTTATAGTTCATGCTGTCTCTACATACATGTGCTGAAGCACACAGGGAGACAGAAAATGAAGAAATGAACTGTGATTTAAAATGAAGTCACTTATCACCCATAAAGAAAAAGTGGGTGAAAGGTTAAATATTCATATTTTTCTGCATCTCAGTAGTTCTCTTATTTGGGGCTGAGTATTCAGACATGATATGGCCAACTGCCCATCCCTACAGGGGAACAGCCAGGGACAGTGTGTACATGCTCGAGAGAGAAAGAGAGAGAGAGAGAGAGAGAGAGAGAGAGAGAGAGAGAGAGATATGAAGCGGTAACCTGGGAAGACCAGGCTTTAGGGATGCCAGGACAGGGCTCCAAAGCTGATGGCTGAATGGAACCCTCAGGGACAAGGACTAGGAGAACAAACATGTGAGGTTGAGCAGGAGGTACGCAGCCACGAAGTGGAGCAGTGGTGAACTGGGAAGAAATCTGCCAGATGCTGGGTCTGGGGTCGGGAATTCCTTTTATAAGCTCCCACTGCAGCTGGGAGCAGGGCCTTGTAGAGCCAGGCACAGGCAGCTGACTCTTCCGGCACCTTAGTTCCTCTTCTTGCGCAGTGACTGCCCCTCACCTTGGGTCTCAGAGTCTGGGCTGAGAATTAACACACCTGTGTTCTAGACTGAGCCCCACCACAGACAATCTATGTGATTTCAAAAAGGTCATACTCTCCCAGTTTTTTCATAAAAATGAGAATTATCCCTAGTGGTACCCGACTCACAGAATGATGTAAGGGCAATATTAAATTATAGTATAGAAGTCAAAGAAGCACTCTAAATCTATACTCTGATGTTGGTTACACTGTGACCCAAAAGACTTTAGATAAGTTCACATAATTCTCTAGGATCATAATAAAAGTTGTAATACTAACCCTTACATAGAATTCAGTGTTACTGTAAGTTGGTATTTGTGAGATTCTTCCATAGCCATTACAACAACCTATGGGGAGGGCACTATTATTGTCCCCATCTTAAGCCAAAGCATAGAGATGTTAAGTAACTTGTCCAAGTCATGCAGTAAGTGGTAGACCTGGGTACAAGCCCAGGAAGTCTGGCTTCAGAGCCTGTTGTTCTTAAGTACTATTTGGCAGTGCCACTTGGTAAAAGATTAAAAAAAACCATAACCCAAGTTCCCAGGGTCCAGTAACACACTCATTGTATAAACAGATTTAATTGTGAGTAAAACCCAAATGGAAAACTCTAGACTTACAAAGCAGATAAAATGAGCTGTGGTGGGGATCCATAACCATTCTATATATGCCAAAAAGCAGAAAATTAAAAATAAAACCAACAGCACAGAAAAACTTGAGGTAGAACCCCATTTGACAGTAAGCTTCCTAATATGTTTAAAATAAGATTCAATTTATAAGAAAGAGTGAATATTCAGAAGGTCAATAGTTCCTTGAGTTCCTTGATTCTAGGTCTCTATTGGAAATATGAAGTAAAAACGTAAGGAGACAGGATATCAAGGTCTGTGTGTTAGATTAATGAAGTGAGCTATGCCTCTGTGTATTCACACCTGGCATAGTCCCCTCTCACAGTGGTTCTACATTTGGTATGTGACTTGCTTTGGCCATAGGACAGCAACACCCATGATACGAGCTGGGATTTAAAAGTGTTTGTACATTGGAACTTTGCTCTTGGAACACCCATCTGATGTGGAGAGGCCCATGCTAGTTTGTGGGTGACATGTAGTTCAGCCCATTGCCAGCACCAGTTCCAGTTCCAGGCCTTTGAACAAGGCCATCTCAGACCATCCAGCCCCTGCTGAGTTTCCAGATAACTGTGGCTGGCTGCCTGGGTGGCCCAAAGCAAGACTAGCAGAACTCTCATCCAAGCCGTGCCCAAGTAGCTGACCCCATAGTCTTGTAAACCAATGAAATGTTTGGTTTTTAAAGCGACTCACTGCTGGGGATTATTATGCAGCAAAGCTAAGTGATAGAGCCCAAGTCTAAGACATTTCACAGAGTAGGAATAGCAATATGGAATTGTGTAATGGTTGGAGAGCCTGAGGTACTGTTACAAGTAGGTACGAAAGTCAGACAGCCAAAAAGGTAGAGTCAAAATTGTTAGGTTAAGAGGATGACATATATCATTACTGGTGCTTTTACCTGCTTTTCATTCTATGAATTTTGGGTCAAGTATAAAGGGAAAGTAAGCCAATTCTCATGATCATACTGACAGCCTGGAGGAGAAAGAAGAGCCATGTTGCATCCTGAGAGGGCCAACCATAATCTCCTGTATCTACTGATTACAAAGCACATACAACAACACAGCGACAGGAGTGATCAGCTTGGCACCTACACCTTGCCTTCTGCCTCGGTCCCTCCCAGGCCATACCATTACTTCCTGGGCATTATTGCTATAGATTGGAGAAGATGAGGCATGGGGCAGAGAAAGAACTCAACCAGAGACAAAGAAAATCTGAATTATAGAGCCAAGAGGCCCGCTAGTCTCTGGTAACTGCAGATCTGAGAATAAAACCATGATCCAATTCAACTTATTCCTATAAAAATGATTAGCAGAGGCTCTTGGAGGATGACTTGTCCAAGGCCACATAGCTAAGCATGATCAAGCTGACTCACGAACACACGTTCATGAACTCTAACACTCAACAGTGATGCGGGACACAGGATACGAGCACTATGGCTCAAGAAAGGAATCGTATCATCCAATCTAGTCTAATATTCCTTCCGTTCTTGATCAATTTGAGAATATTGTCCCACTGATCACCTTACACAGCCAAGGAAGCCTTAAGATACACTGACTATAACACTTTTTCAAACAGTGACTAGGAAACTTTGTTGACTGGAGGATGGGAAATGGAAAAATCCATCAACATTTCATATGATGAAGACTGATATTTACCTATAGGCAGTCTCATTCTCCTTCTATTAAAGTGCTAATTAATAATGACCAGAAGTAGTATATTTTACAGAATAAGGAAAATATAAACTTATGACTTGAAGTATAAACAGTGGGTAATAAATGTTGACATATGCATATAGATTAAACTTCACATGCATATCTGGTTTTATATCATACTCTAGGGAAAATGCCCTGATTCCTTTTCTATTTCTAACTTGCTTTTCACCTGTGATCGTGAACTAGTGATTAAACCACTCCAGGTCTTGAATGTGCCATCAATGAAACAAGATGATTGGACTTCAAGTCTGAAGCAATACACTAGAATGGAAAGAAGTCTGGATATAGCCACAGTTGAGATTGAATTTGGGACCTAGCATCTTATTAAATGTCTGGCTGTGGGTCTATACTTTGCCTCTTTCCCCATCTGGACAAAGGAGTAACTATACCCTACTTACAAGGTTGGATAAGAATGAAAAACACAGTGTGAGGCAAAAGTAGGTGTACAGCTGTTTGAATGGAAAATAATAGAATAAACTGTGTTTCACATACTCACAACTATAAATCTACGTTTGTCCCACCCTGTAATATATCTAAAGCTACTCGGCACAGAGCTGCCTGATCCACAGGAATGCCCCCTAAAGAACAGCTGATGATGATGATTCATTCACTTATCTAACCAACAGTTACTGACCCTCAACTCTGTGCCAGGAGTTACAATAGATGCGCATCCAGGAGTTAACAACACTGACACCACACTCTGCCTCGTTGGGCTGGCATCATGATGGCACAGACCCACAGTCTAACATTGGAGCCATGTGCCTTCCGCTGCAGAAAGGTCCTGACTCCATTCTCAGCTCACGGTGGACTCCAGAGCCCTCAGTCCCTGAGTCTCCTCTGAGGCTGGCTAGGTCCTCGCAGTCTTAAGAAGAGGCCATATACCAGCCGGGCTCTCCCAGGCCTTTCTCATCACCCTGCTGTGATGAACACCATAAAAGACAGGATAGGCCTGGGCTTCACACTTATCCTGCACCTTGGCCCCTCCCCCTGTCGCCTTCACCACAACTGTTGCCCAAGAGAGCCTTCCGGCATCCACTGCGAAGGCCAAGTTTGCTCAGCAGCATTACCCCCGACTTCCCACCAGAGGTCGCCCTCCCACACAAGCCCAAGCAAACAGAACCGGGATTCGCCTTCTTGGCAGCAGTGACATTATTTTCTTTCTCTATTTTTATCTATTAAAAAGATTTCTTCACAGCCATAACTTAGATCTCTGCACTAAAATGGAGCAACAGGAAGATATAATGGTGCATTTCATTTATGAATGACCTATAATAAATTACTCTGAAGTGTCCCGAGTGCCAGGAGACAGAACGCTTTGTCTGCCCATGGACTGTATTTCACATGCTTTAATTTAGCTGACACATAAAACTCATTTGACATTTTGCAGGTATTTGTGTGGGGCCGGGGAGGAGAGCTGGCGAGCCGGAGGGGACCACTGCGGGGCAGGGCAGGGAGCGGGGGCAGCGGGCAGAGCCAAGGATATCTGGTTCTTGTTGAGGGTTAAGGTATGGAGCCTGGGTAACCCTGGCAACACGAGGTCGTTCCCCAGCAGATTGTTGTCCAAGACGAGCTCCTCCAGGCTCCCGAAGGCGCTCAGTCCTTCCAGTGACCTGCAATGACAAAGGCAACAGGAAAAATGATCCTGCACTAAATCAGGGAGGCCATTATGAGCCGAAATAAATATTTTAACCTTCCCTTTCAGGACTGGGAATAGTTTGGGCTTGGTGCCTGTCAGCAAAGTGAATGACAAGAATTAGTAGCGGGAGCCGGGCGGGGGCGGCGGGGGAGAAGGGGCCGCTGGCACTCACCGCATCCTTCACGCGTTGCCAACATGAAGGATGAGGGTCACTTAGTGAGTAGCCAGGATCCAAAACAAAGGGCTTCAGACGCGGCCTGCAGGATAAATTTGTCAATGTCTTGTGCCTGCAGGCACCCAGCCTAGGCTGACCCTAACCTCCATTCCCAAGATAAATAACTCTGTCACAGTTCACCTTCATTCCCTGGACACAAATTTAAGTTGTCATCCATCATTCCTGCCCAGAAATATCAGACCCGCTTACAATAATAAATATAACTTCAAGTATCATTTCTTAGCGGTTCTCCTCGGCACAGTGGTAGGAAACAGCGAGGAAGCCATCCTTTCTCTCCGCTCACCGCCTGTGACTTTTTCCTCCTCTGCTTTTTTCCTTCACTAATCACTTAATTTGCTTCTGCCCAGTGTCCCTGTGGCTGTCCCAGGGGCAGGGCACCGAAGGAGCAATAATCCCTCCAGTGAGAGGGGCTGCTTCTGCTTCTTTCTTTGATTTCTTTTCCTCTTTCTTTTTGTTTGGGGGGCAGGAGTAGGGAAGGGGTTGGGAGGATTTCTGTTTCAGTGCTCCTGGCTTGAAGTTACCATTTTAATGTATGGAAAGTGGATTTCTTACTTTATTTCTGAAAGAAGTGTCGAGCCCAGCAAGGTAGATATCGAGGCAGTACATAAACAGGCATCTAAAAGAATTAAGTACCTGGCTCGGGGCGGGGGGGGGGGGGGGGGGCATCAGAAAAGGAAAAACAGCCTTGTTTTACACTTAGCTGAAAGGTTCTCTGGAGGTGGGTTCCAGAGTGTTGGGGGCGGCGGTGGTGAGGGGTTGTTGCCCGCCTGTGCGAGCCCTGGCGCTCACAGGCGTTAATTAAAGAAGCCACCGGGCAGGTGAGGGACTTACACAGACACACATGCTCCCAGCTGGGTCACCCGCCAGACCCGAGAGCCGAGCTGAGCTTGCATGGCTGACAGCTGAGCTGCAACGTCAACCGGAGGGAGGACGCACATGGGATCTCCTGGTGATTCTGTAAAACGTGACGAATCAGGGGGATGCTGTCTGCACTGTTTATTCATCTCCTGGTGGCACGCACATTACAGACCCGCCTGCTGGTGTGAGCAATGCCTGTACCTCTGGCGCAGGTGCGAACTTCAGCTCAAGGGCCATCTCCAGCCATCCACATCTCCCCGCGGATTTCCGCCCTAAGGACTCCCGCCCTGAGGACTCCAAAACAGCCAGTGCTTGGGAGGTGTAACATGCATTGCAAAGAGGTAATTAAATCCCCAGAATTCACTGGGCCCAGAGCTCCACCAGCAGATCCCATCTCTGCCTGACCCTCTGGGCGGTCCCACCCAGGACCCAGCACCCAGACCACGTGTCCTCCTGCAGCCAAACACTACCTGCTCCAAGCAGGAGGGAGGGCAAGACCAAACACATTTTGGGTCAAGGGTCAGTGGGGTCATCCTGCCTCATTTCTTCCTCCTCCTTTCTCATGGACCTCACGTTTCAGGGAGAAAACCCGACTCGCACGCCTGCAGTCAGGACGGGCTGGAATGGTACGCCAACTCCCTATTTCCTCGCAGTGTGGGCCTGGGCACGTCAATAGCCCACCTGAACGCCTTGCTCTATGTTGATTCCAGCTCATAGCATCTCATGGACAGTAAGTGAAAGAAGATTAACAAGTTACGTTTCTTTCTTTTTCTCTTCCTCCTTTCATTCACTGGTTTTTCTGGAAGCCCTGACTTGTGGCGGGAGGCGGTTGAGGATGCAGATGGTGGGCAGACCAACCAATGCACAAAGGCGTGCAGTAGGTCCTGCCTCTGCAGGGGCACGCCACGCTTCCCGAAGTCCCTTGCTCCGTGGGGTTAATGAGTGATGATCCCCAAGCGCTTTTCAGAGCGAGGCTGTTTACCAGGAGGGAAGCTGAGGCCGCCTCCCTCCCTCCTGTGGGGGCGCCTTATGGAGGGCTAATAAGTCCTTTGTGCGCAACATCGGTTGGGCTCTGGTCAGAGGCAGCATCCAAATACACATTGTTCCCCAGTTATGTTATGCAAATATAATGCTCATATCATGAGAATCCACAAACAGTTGGCAACTGGCAAGCAGAAGAAAGCTCCCTTCCAAAACCTCCCTTCAGGGGAGGCATAAAACAAAATGACATCGCATGACAAGGGACAAAGCCGGGAACACTAGAGGGAGTGCCCACAGAGACCGCCTTCTCTCCGGGTGGCTCGGGGCAGAGCTCAAGACCAGCTTCGGAGTGAGGCTTCAGTGAGGAGTTTGGAGGCTCGGGCTCAAGTCCCCCATCACCTGTCTGGTTTTGAGATTCCCTTTGCCACTTAATGTTATTAGCCGCTCAGTTAAAGGGAACCATGATGCAGATTAATAAACCCAGGTCTTCCTGCCATTGTGTGTTGTGATTTAATCAGCTGAATTCGGAGCTGAGGGATTGGGGACAGGAGGCAGAGAGCGTGGTGAAGGGTAACCCTGAAGGGGACAGGCTTCCGGGGTTCAGCTAGCCTGTGGAGGCCACTAAACCAACACTTGGAAGATGGTTTCATGTTTTACATTTTGAAAATTTTACTTTTGTTGTTGTTTTCCAGAAAGGAGACATTATTTGCATCCATTATTGAGCTGATACCCCTGTACACAAGACGCCTGCAAACAGATATGTGCCCTTCCGTCAAACGGCAAGGCTACAGGGCTTCAAGGAGCCACAGATCTATGCTGCTTCATGGGACAGTGACAGTAGCTACAAGGAATAGATGGCGGCACTGTAATTTCTCTGCTCTAACCCTCTGCGTGGACAGCAAAGTGTACCCCAGACCCTGGTGGAAGGGGTGGCTGTCACTCCAGGGTTACTCACCAGCTTAGTTGGCAGTGGCTGCTGATGTCTGGGGGGGGGGGAGGCGGGGAGCTGGGAAGGAGAGGCAGATCTGCCTGCCCTAGCAAGGGGCAGGAGGGGGAGGGCAAGGCTTTAGCTGCTACCTGGGCACAGCCAGCTCGAGAGAGAGCTTCCCAGCCCAGTCAGGAGACGCTGAGGGCATAGGGAGTGTGCGGTCTGGTTTGGGTGGCAGGTGGTTTGCTCGAGAAATCTAATCAGATGCCCAGAAGCGCCTTGCAGGCTGTGCGCCTCCCGCTCCCCCAGCAGGAAAGCTGCCCATTGTCTCACCCACAGGTGCCACCTCAGCGACCCATGTGCAGGGCCCTGGCTGGGCTCCCCCAGGAGCCGCCGCGGCTGCCGGAGGGTCCCAGAGCCTCTTCCAAAGTCATATCGAGATGACAAAACATCACAACGCATTCAGCTCCAGCAGATTCAAACAGAGAGAACTTTTAAGTTTCCACTGTAATTAACCCTATCCTCGTTAAGATAATTATGATCAAGCTTCCTGTCACAGTTAATATCCAGCATCATTGCCTGTGGCTCACACTCTGCCCTCATTAGCTTATGAAAACAGTGGCACTAAACAGGCCGCTGCCACCCTTTCCCAGGGAGGCCAGTGGCTGTGAGGGGCCTTGGGCGGGGCAGCAGGTCCCACAGAAGGGCCACCCCTTGAACTGCAATCCCTTCTGCTCCTGTGTGGGCACACACTCAGCAGCCCTCATCCTTTTCCCAAAAGTTAGTCACAGGTCAGAAGGGGGAGGGAGAGCCAGCAGAGCAGGGCTGGTCAATTTGGGGCAGGGGAGCTGCTGATATGGAGCTATTAGCCCTTCCTGCCCCTTACCTGGCAAAAACCCAGCCAGGAAAATCCCCAGAGGGCACCTCCAGAACCCCTGGCTCAAGATCTGCCAACCTTATCCTGGGGTACAGACTGTGGTAAGAATTAGGCCCGTCTGTCCTTAGCTCCCAGCCTGGACCAGGAATGACACTTCTTCCTGGCATGAGCTGGGCAGGGAAAAGGAGACAGTTAACCAGACCCTAAGATAGACAAGTGTCCGCATAGCTGGCCTCACATCCAGAACCAAGGGTTAGGACACTCTCAAACCAGCTAAGAAAATAACATCTCCATTAAGATCTTTATCTGCTTCCTCCACTGCATCCACCTGAGCATCCATAGATGTGTTTTTAACGGAGGAAATGGGGAGGCCATGGAAATGGTGGAGGAACTAACCCCTGTCTGATGCCTAGTCCTCAGCCTCACCACGGGCTTTCTGGGTGATTTCTGTCTGCCCAGCTCCCAAGAAAAAGGGGTCTCAATGTAACCTCCATGAGACCCAGAAAGTCTTCAAACGCACAGTGAGGGCTCAGTACCTCTGCCAACGACTACTCCTCGGCCACAAGCCTGTCAGTTGCTGAGAGCAAAGCTGCCAATGGAATCCCCAGGGCAGGACACAGCACAGGCCTCGGGTGACTGGCCAGGGGCGGCCAGGGCAATCTTTAAATTCACATTATTTCAGAGGCCTCCCTTCCTGTACCCTGGGGCCAAGTGTTTGAGAACAGGTGGGGGGACATTCAGTGAGCCTGCACCCGCACACCAGTACTGGCTATTAAACTGGTTAAATATACCTGCTGACCAGTTGGTAAAGAATTGCAGCTCTGAGTACCCAGAGCGGCCCTCTCTGTTAACCTGGCCACTGCCTAGAGCCCCCAGACCTTCTCACCATTCAGCAACTAAGTGGTTAATGTCGCCCTCACATTATGGGGCTCCAGGAGCCTGCTCTAGCCAGGATCTTTCAAACTGATTAGTGCAATGGTTAAATAATTTAAACATCGCCCTTGAGAGAAAAAAATAGCAACTTGCACCCCTCCTACTCCCTCCAACACGCCAAGTACTGTGCCTGGCATACAGCAGGTCCTGGGGAAATGTTCCCCAACTGACTTCTATGAGAGGCCATGACCACGGCTACAGGACAAGACAGGCCACACAGAACCATACATGTGGGATGCAGAGGGGAGCAAAGAGCAGAGCTGTGATGCAGCTGCTCATGTTCCAGACAAGGGCCAGAGGCGCACAGGTGTCTTTAGAAAAGCCAGTCATCAACACCATGAGAGCTACTCTTTCCTCCATCACCAAACTCTTTCTATAGCATATTTCAATGCATATACACATATGCACACACATACACACACAGTAACGCACTCAATGTAGTGATATACTATAGCATGTTACCATACAGTGTACTATCGGTACAGTTGGCTCTATGCATTTTCTACATCTTTTTCTGTCATTCAGGTCACATAGCCAGGGATATATGTACGAATAATAATATCAATCAAACAGTCTATATGGTAACGATATCAATAGTGGTGAAAGTGTCTTTTAAAAATAGAAGAATACAGAAAAGGCTCTGGATGCTCTAAGACAGTGTATACCGACATGGTGTATGCTGACAGTGGATCACATGGAATTTCAGTCACCCCCAAAGCCCTATTGCTTCCTTGTCAGGATGGATGATCCCCGAGCTACAGAGAATAAAATTCATAAGAGAGCTGAATCTAAGACCAGTTAAAAATGTAAGATAGTAAATGAGGAATTTTTTAACTTTAAGTGGCATCAAGTCTGAGGCCATTGTGCACCACACCCAATAATACCAAGAAAACTGTTAAGTACGGAGCTAGGGAACCAGGGAGAAGGAGGGAGGAGCTAGAAGCCCAGAAATGGGCACTTGCTGTTCCAGTGATTTGAAAAGGTAGGTGACATTCTTCAAACTTTGGATTCATATGTTTATCAACTTGCCTATGTGAAACTGTGGTCGGATTATGCCTCTGGGGAACTGGTATATGTTTTCCTTCAGATAATGTAAATCATGCATCTGATCATGTTACCCTTTTTACTTTTGCTTCCAGTAAGCTCAGAGCCAAACTATGACCCAACTGTGAAAAGGTCTCTACATCTGCTTTTTAACTTCACTGTTGAGGCTTATAATTTTTATAGTCTTGATATTTCATTTATCTGTGGTTTTGTTTTATTAATTCTGATAAGCTTTAGCGCAAATCCTTTGTAGAATGAGTTAATACAGATATCAACTGAATATAGCACAGATTCTCAAACAGGCAATTTCTGTGCATTAAGGACAAGTCCTGTGAGACCAGCTACTAATGCGGACAGTTGACTAGGAATAAAGATATATATTGTATCCAGAATTCAAAATGGCTTTGAAAATACTTCTAATGATATTCTTATGACAAGAGAGCAAAAAGTGGGCTAGAAAATGATAAAGTTAGGTAAGGTCATAACTGGTTCAAACATACACATGAAGAACATTAATGAATGGCTCAGCTTGCTCTGAGGGACTTTGATCCTGAATTTTGCCAATACCTTGGTAAGGCCAAGTTGATCACATGTATGGAGGACAGAACCCTGGAAAGAAGCTCAGGAGGATACAGTAGATAAAAAATGATCCTGTTGGAATTGGCCCATTATTTCAGCCCAAATAAGATGATATTTTATGTCTAATGTAAAGACTTAAATGTAGATTTAAAGTTCCACTACCTAAAGAACCAATTGAAAGAAAAAAACTAAAAGGCAAATGAAAATTAGGGAAAACATTTGCAATCTCTCTGATAGACTAAAATTTAACATCCTTAATATGCAAAGAGTTTTTGAAAATCATTAAGGAAAACCCTAAACAAAAATGATCAAAAGAGATGGACAGAAAATACACAAGGGATGAATAAGGTCAATAATGGAAAAGTGGGTAAAATTTCAGCTTCTCTGGGAGTCAAAAATATTCTGATTAAACAAGAGATTTTCACTTAACTAGAAAATACACTGTTTTCATAAATCTTAACATAGTCTTGTCAAAAGTTGAAGATACTAGACTAATACAATATTAATGGGGAGTGAAACTGTTATAACCATTTTGAATGACAATGTAATTAAAAGCCTTTAAATTATCACCTTTTTAATACAATAATTCTAAGAATTTATTCAGTAATATAAATTTTATATACTTTTTATAAGTGTGCATGTTTAAGTATGTTCATTACAGTATTATTTATAGCAAATTATAAACAAGTCTAAATTCCACGTGATAGATGAATGATCAAATACAGATCAATATCTGTAAAATGAAATATCATGCAGCAATTAAAAATGATAGTGTAGCCTGACCTGTGTGGTTCAGTGGTTGAGCATTGACCGATGAACCAGGAGATCAAGGTTTGATTCCGGTTCAGGGCACATGCCCAGGTTGCGAGCTTGATCCCCAGTAGGGGGTGTGCAGGAAGCAGCTGATCCAGGATTCTCTCTCATTGATGTTTCTATCTTTCTCTCCGTCTCCTTTGCTCTCTCTGAAGTCAATAAAAACATATTTTTTAAAAAATGACAGTGTAGATAGACGTCTACTGATCCAGCAAAGTTCTCATGCTATCTAAGCACCTAAGATTAAGTTATAATATATACAGCACATATACTCATGCATGGAAATTAAAAGGCATCTGTGTGATCCCCCTGCATTCTCCATGTAAATTTTAATTTGTAGCATAGTTTACACGTTGATGGTTAAAAGTCATTAAAGTAGTCTTTGTTATAACACACATCGATAGCTATTTTATGACAATTCTGTATACACATACACAAATACCCTTTAAGGTATATGTAAACATACATATCTACATATTTATCTATCAATAGATGTATCCAAGATATATACCTCTAACCCCTGAGTAATGGCTTTCTAGGGTTTTCTTTCTCTTTTACAGTTTTCACTAGTTACTAGATTTTCTATTATGAATAAGTATTTTATAATCAGGAAAAACTCTGGTAAATATTACTTTTAAGTAAAACCCCCAAACACGAGATGGATGGGCCTTGGATAAAGACCAGTGGTGTGAAGAGGGCTTAGTGTGAATCACCAGGATGGCACTGCCCTGATCCTTGTCTACCACAGAAGCTACCCTGATCCTTGTCCACTGTACTGGCCCTTGAGTCACTCTACCTGGAGCTTTGTTTCAATCCTGCTTGCCACACTCAGAGGGGCATCAGCACTCACAAACACCATGGAGAACAACTATGTGGTCTAGGACGTAAGAAACTGTGATGAGATAGTCAAGATTATTTAACCAGGAGCAGGGAACGCTCAGCTGTCTCAATGTATTAAGTCTATGGCATTCTAGATGGCAGAATGATAAACGAATAGGGGGGAAATTATGTGAGTTGGAGGGAGAGGTCTTAAATTAATTTTTTTAAACTTCCAAAAATAGAGAGCTGTTCGCCAAAGGACGAAGCTGTCTTATGAGACACTATACATATTTGACGAAAGACTAGCGTCATGGCGAATGTGTAGAGGGAATTTCTACATAGAGTAGAAGATTCAGTGACCTCTAATATTCTATCCAAATACTGTGCTTACATGACTGGAGCTCCTTCCTCTAAACCATAGTTTAGTACAAGGGCTGCCAGAGTTGCTGGTTCCCCGCCAGAGGGTTCCTTAGGACTCAACCTGGTGGAAAGAGGGCAGCGGACAGTTCTAGCTCTGCCATTCCCCATCACACCAAACTCAGAACCTTCTTCTGATTTTCTAGCTGGGACTGTGCAAGGCCACTTTAATGCTTCCCTAACTATGGAGACATCCCCATAATTAAGACGGCACATATCAACACACTGGCCTCTTATAGCCTGCAGACTAGATGCCAAAGCCACAGCTCTATTTGTGTGAAATATGCTCTATCATGGTTTTCTTCACAGAATCATAGGCTTTGAGTCCTAGGGAAATTTTAGGGTGCTCCATCCTCCACTTAACAGAGGTGACTAATGCTCAGAGAAGTAAGTGCCTTATCTGAAACCATGAATAGAGCCAAACCATATCTAAAACATTTGGACATATAGTGCAGTGTTTTCTCAACTACACGATGCTAAACTACCTCTAAATAATTTCTAGTTGAGGTATGGAAATGGAAATTCACCATTGTCATATCCTTTATCCAAATCCTGGTAGCTTTATAACCCATTCATCTTATGTCCTCAGTTTTAATGATCAAGTTAGATGGTCTTCCAATTATTTTGCCTTTCTATCTATACTGACTTTCTAACCCTCCTAGAACAATACGCTGAAGAACTCATTCCTAATGTCTTGTTTTTATTTGTAATGTGGCCTTCATGAGGTTAACTATTCATTAGGTAGAGCTGAGATGAAATTTACCAGTGATGTTCCCCTTGGCGTGTACCTCTATTCTTATCCATTCATTCATTTACAAAACTGTATTGAGTGCCAACACTGTGCCCAGTACTTCGCTGGTCTCTGGAGCTAAAAGATGACTGTGGCATGGTCCTCCACTGTTGAATACCTGATACAGACAGGGAAGCAGTGCCAGGTAATGCAGGGCAACAGGCTAGACTGGAGCAATAAGCACTGCTTGGAAGGCTTCAAAGAGAAGATGGGCTCGAGTTGATTAAAATTCAGTATTAATCTTATTTTAATTCTTTGCACAATCTACTTATATTTGTGCACAAAATTTGGTGGTGAAGGAACTTAAGAAGAGTGACTTGATCCTGGTAGTCAAGTAACCAACATTTATAAAAGTGAATTTAGCTCCAGAAAACATCTATTCCATATTCACTTCCAGGATGGCAGGCTCTCAGTGAGCACCCGCATGTGGGGATGTGGAAGATGCCCATGTCATGGCATCTGCTCCCAATGGGCTTACCATCTACAGGAAGAGAGAACAACGTTGGACTTGACATAAGGAAAAATCATACAGGACCGTATATCATTAATTAGTGTGACCAAGATGGGCTCTCAAAAACAATGAGGCTCTGGTGTTCACCTTTTGGCCCATCCTCCTGTGTTTGTCCTGGAGTTATTTCAGCAAGTGAGTCCCTAAGGTTAGAGAGATGGGAAACTGGGTACCCTTCCTACAAACACACTGGATACCTTCATGTCTCTTTCCCATCACTCTGCCCATCTGGCTGTCCTCCTGTCCTCTCAGTGAATCTTGCCTGCATTTTCCCACCCTGGTGACAGGCTTTGACTTTGTCTCTGCAATTATTTTGATTCACGGCTTGAGATTTTTACAAAACCACACATGCGCGCATGGAGCCTGTGGCCTCGGGATCTTGTTTGTTTTTAAGAGTCTAAAGAGTGAGTTTGTTTGGCGGGTTCTATAAATGGAGGTTTTCTTTACTGGGGGATGTAAGGGGCGGACATGGTGTGCTGCAGCCGCGGTATGTGTGCATGTCGCCATGGGGCAGAACTCAGCGCCTGGTGGGCGAGGCTCCCACAGCCATTGGGCAAACATATGCTGGGCCAAGAACACGGCTCTTCAACCTCATGAACTGTTTGCTTGAAAGATAACAGTGTCTCTTCCACACAAGCCTTTCACCACCCTCCATACAGGGAATTTTTAATTCAACAGATGGTGTCTACTCATTGCAAACCAACCAGAAAAGGAGACATTTACATGGCTGGGCCTCAAGGCCCTCGGGACGCAGAGGGGCCCTAATCAAATACTTGCCCAAAGACCAGCTCCCCATGGGCAGGGCCTCCTGGAATGGAATCAGGCCAGGAAAACCAGCAAAACGTGCCAACTGCTGATTCTGTGAGGTCCCAGTTGGCTGAAAAAGGTGAAAACATGTTTTCTGCCCAAGACTACAAGATAGCTTTATATCTCCTGCAGGAAAGAAGGCCCTGGGAGATATGGTGACCTCTAAAAGTGTCTTGCTCTTGGAGCCATTTTTCTTCTTTCCAAACAGACCTAGCTCTGTGCTTTGGAAAACCTTTCAAAGAACAATGCTGTCAGCTTTGTAGTCCATTTCATATAATGGCACATTCTGGGCCCAGAGGACTAACATCTAACAGAAGTAACAATGCTAGGGACAAATAGGAGGGATCAAACAATTCCAGATGGGTAGAGTGATTTTCTAAGGCTCAGCGGAGGTTCTTTCATCCTCATCTGCCTCTCTGTTTATTTGATTGATGCTTTGGGGGTAGAACGTCATGGTGGTGTTTTCACAAGGAATATGGTGTTCTGATGAAGACTATCTTGTCAACTCAGTCAAGAGAAACACCAATGCAGTTAGTAGACACACAAAGTAGAAACACTAAATATGGGGATACTAGCTCTGTTTGCAAGTCCTGTACACGCTGTGAGACTTTGGAAAAATAATACCTCTCAGGTTTAATTTTCTAATCTATCTAATCTAATAGCAGGACAATCCCTAACCAGTACACTTTGCAGAAATTGGAAGGAGAGTGGCATGAGATAAGGTATGTGAAAACACACCTAGGTAAATATAAGGATTTGTGATATTTGAAATATTAAAAAACAAACAAAAATGTGCATATCTTATTTTTTAAAGAGGAACTGGTTACCTCAGAAAGGAGATCAAGTAGCTAGAGTTACAAAAAAGATACTGCTATATATTCAGGATTATCCGATGACATGCAGAAATGGCAGCTTAGGAGACCCTCTGTCTGAAGAATGACCAGGGGCCTTAGTCACTACCTTCCTGCGATGCTTTGGTCAAGTCCTTGCCTTGTTCTAAGCTTTACTTTACTCTTTTGTAACTTGGGGAGGTGGAGTCAATTATTTCATAAATTTCTTCCTTTTTATCCTTCTCTGCTCTAACGTGGATTAAGGGAGGAAATACTCCCCAAACAATCCAATGTTTTATCATTGCCCTAATCATGACATCATTCAATAACAAGTTCAGTGTAAATGTGGCAAGCCATTACAGCCTTCATATAGCCAAAAATATGGGGTTTGGAGGGAAGGTTTGGGGGAGAGTTCCAAGTCTCAAGTATAAAATCTGACTAATAAAAAAGATCTGGAGGGTAGGGGAGGAAGTTGGGGGAGAGAAAAAATTCTCTCCTACCTCCCATGTTTTTTCAACTTTCATCCTGGACTAGGGAGTGACAGGCAAAGTGACATGGTGCTCAGAGGGCAAAAGATAAATGTTTGATGAATTAGCCACTGGTAGGAAAGTGATGGGCTTTGTATGCGCATAATGGCCAAGCTGCCTCCCCATGCCGATCGCCTGCCAAGATAAGAAGCCATAATGAATGGAACTTGAGATGCCCTGGACAGAGCTGTTTTAATTTGACTGGTTTTAATAAAATTAACTTTAAAAGGAAGACGATAATGGCAGAACGAAGAGGACAGCGATTTGCAGAGACCAAAAAGGCTGAGAGTGACATACCCAGAGTGGAAACTAGCCATTGGTTTTTCCATTCACTGTACTGGTCAAGTCAGCTTTATTTCCTTATATCTGCAAGTCATTAAAAACCCTGTATGTGCCCAGTATTGTGCAGAGACACTTGAGATATGGAAAGTAAATGGCCTGGCTGAATGGAAAAATATCCCAATAAGCATTCCTTCATTCATTCATATATTCATTCACGCATCCTCCTTAAGCAAATATTTTCTGAGCATCCCCTACCCAGGCCTATGGTGAAGGAAACGGGCCTGCTCCCACCCGCAAGGAGCCTGCTGAGCAAGGCTTTTATACAGCAAAGTAAGGAATACGCTCTTGGTCCAAGAACTTCCTACCCTGCTAGGTGCACATCCTTGGACTCACCCCCTCCAGCTAATTTCCTACTTCCATACTCACTCCCTGATTTGGATCTCCTGGCCCTACATTCGCATGTGACTTCGCTGAGTTTACTAGATCAACTCCATCGGAACAACCCATCCCTTGTGAAAACACCACAATGACATTCTACTGCCAAGAGCAGCCATCAGCTAACCAGAGGCAGAGAAGAGGAAAAAGGCTCCGTCTGGTTCTAGGAAAACTAGCTGTGGATAAAACACCTTGCAGACCTTGTTTTTCCCCCCTACACAAGACCGAGGGCTGCAACAGATGAGTTGCTCCACCTTTTGACTAACGTTTGCTTGAGGTCTTGTATGGATCAGACAGTCTGACAGGCCTGGGAGAATAAATATGGTTAAGACATCATCCTGTCCTCAGGGGGCCGAAAGCCTGTGAAACAAGTGCAAAACACAGTGAGCCTCCAGCACCCCTCTGCCTTCAAGTGCCCATAGAAGATCTCTAGGATCCCTTCTACCATCCAAATGTCCTAAGATGAGTGTCCTACTCTCCTCCACACTTGTTTGACTTTTAAGACAAAGTACTGAATGACAAAGAAGTTTGGTGATCCATGCATTCTAATGATTACCTTCTATGCTACCCTGCAGTTTCCTGAAATTAGAAGGAAGAATCCTTTGCAAAATGCAACATTAAAAATAACACATCCCCCAGCTCCTTCCTCGGAGGGTACACAGTTTTCCATGAGTGATAAAGGCGAGTCACTCATTGCTAAACAGCTCAGCAAGGCTCACACTATTCGAGAATATAAAGTTTTATGAGCAGGTCTCTCCTCTCTCTGGGTGAGAAAGTGAGTGAGAGAGAAAGCTGGAGAGGTCTGGCTCAGGCGTCCAGGGTGAATTATAGACTGCCGCTCAAGATTCACAGCTCCTCGTGGTAGGAGGTTAATATTCTCACATGTCATTAGGTCCGCTGGCTCTCCTGATGGCTCATTGAAGCAGGCAGCAAATTATTTCCTCATGCTGCAGAGGACAGCGCACTTCAAAGCCAGGGAACTCGGGTCAGGACAGGCCTCCGGTGGATTAATGACTTGGGATCACCAGGGTTGTCTATAGGTAAGAATAGGCCTGAAGCTTCTGACAAAGCTAAGTTTTTGATCCGTCTTGACCTGGCTTTTAAGCCAGACCTCTCAATTTATTCCTATCATCTTCTAAGACCTGAGAGAAGGCTGGCTAACTTGTCTGGTCATTTTATCTCCACTTGAAAAGCCTCCACCTGCTTTCTGCTGTTGAAAATCACACCCACAGTTCCAGGTGAAGTATAAAACTACCTCTTCAGACGAGACTTCTAAGCTTGCCCCAAACTTGGCTGTCCGACCGTGCCTAGACTCAATGCCCAATGGGCTTCTCCTTGAACACTCCTTCCATCACTGGTCCACGGTCTTGGTCTGTTCTATTGTCCCTGATGTGTTGCTCTTGTCTCCTTGACAACTGACTAAGTTACGTGACTTCCAGCCCAATGGGTTACATCTCTTTGCATCTCCCAGAGTGATAGCTAAGTACCTACCTGCCCTGGGTGCAGGCCAAGACCCTGAACTTGTCTCCTTTCCATAGGAAATGTCCAAGAAGAGCCGCATACATGTTCATAATTCAGGCTCATTACAATATTTGTTCATAGGAAGCTTTGAAAATAACATTTTAAAGATAAAATTAGGGAAGAATAGGAAAAGGAATAAGACACAGGAAGTTGTGAGAAAACTCCAGGTTATCCCTCCTCCAGCAGAACTGTTAAGTAAATGTGTGCCACACACATGCTCAGCACAGTCTACTTGATGTTCTCAGCTGGAGGTTTTCTGAACAGCGGGAAGGCTCTCATTGGGGGCCTGCTGTTGCAAGCAGTCGGTGGGGGCCACCAGGAGAACCCGAGCACACACTCCTCCCAGGCCAACCCCAGGCCCCACACCAGGGTTCCCTGAGTGTGTGGCACAGCCTCAGGGGCCGGGGAGGAAATCTTGTCCAGTGGTATGGATGAGTCTGACTGGACTCCCAAATGTTTTCTCTCCTTCAAAGTTTGGTGCCCACACCAGGGCGGAGGGGGGATAATTAGCACTAAATATTAGGAAGCCCCCACCCCCATTTCACACCTGGATTTGCAAATAAAAGTTTGAGAAAGCTCTTGGTAAAGGAGAAAGCATCCAGGAAATGTGCAGGGTGCTCATCACTGGTCCAATCCTGTTTTCTTTCCTCAATATACTCACCTCAACAGTGTCTCTTCTGCTTCCTGTCCCTCCCTCCCTATCACTCTCCTCAGCAATCCTGCTTCCTTCCCTTGAAAACTCCTTTACTGTCTTTTATATAACAAGTGTTCCATAACAAGTGCAAGGAAAGCAAATAAGAGCACATGCATATGCCCACGTACCAAGTATCTACATACATGTAAAGCAGACAGCTGAGAGGTCAGACTGGTGACCCCCCACTGCCACCAGGTTCACTCTGGGTCACATCCCAAATGCCACGCTCTCTGGTGGCGGCCATAGGACTAGGCAGTCTGTCTCAGCTCACTGAGCGTCTGGTGAGACTTCAAAGGAAGTTCCCCTGGCCCAAGTGTCAATGGACTGGACACCAATCCCAGCTCACAGGACTTCCTGTGTGAGCAGAACCTTCCCTGCCCTTCCTCCAGCGTGGAATGAGGAGGGGTGACTGTAACTGTCTGAATGCTGGCCTGTTGACCACCTGTGTCAGAATTCCCTGAGACACTTATGAAAAATTCGGATGCCAGGGTCCACCCTGACCTACACATCAGGCTCTTAGGGGTGGGGTCTGGAGAGCTATAGTCAATTCCCTGCATCATTTCTGTGTATACACAAGAGTGAGAACCACCGAGTGTCCCCAATGCAAACAGGGACCAGGCAGGTGACATGCTGTATTTCAGTGAATCAAGGTACATTAAATACAGACACAGTTATTTTATGTACTAATAAGAGAGAAAAACCACTGTCAATTAAAAATGACCAATGATTTTCTGCCTCAAAATGCTTCAGGAATCCTCTCCACTTTTTTTTTTGTATATCCTTCTTGCTGCTTTACAAGAAACCATGAATCAAGGTCATACTCCAACAACAAATATTTGCTTTATAATATCAAGTTTATGCCCTTTATGTATACACGATAATTTTGTCCTTTGATGCCAAATCACAGTGAATTCTGTAACGGCAAGTGAAATGTCAAAAGCATGTATAAGTGACAATAGTGAGAACCAGAAACAGTAGGCATGCTCTCAGACAACAACGCCACCACGACTGACCCCAGGACAAGAGAAGCCATCAATTTTGAGATGAATTCAGGAATGTAAAATGTAAAAAAATGTACATCTTGGAAATGTTGAAATATAGACAAGGCCAGTAAGACAATAGGGAGTGGTGAGGAGTGAGGAAATCAGAGAACCCAGGGCATCCAAGTCAGTCCTAATGTCACCCACACACACAGTGAAGGGCTGTCGGCCACGGGTAGGATGAACATACAATTTGGTCTCTAAACTGGGGCACCTCCTGGAGTAAAAGGGACACAATTATTGGTTGTGCCAGGAACACAGGCTTTAACTGTAACTGCCCTGGACGAACCAGGATGGAAGTTGCCCCGTTCGTGAGCCAGCAGATGGGAAACCTGAGCAAAGTGATCTCTGACGTTCTCATCTGCAGCACCTGGCACCTGGGGGAGCTCCCTTTCACTCCATCTTTCAAAATCCCTGGAGGTCTGACAGCTTTATGCCTCAGACCAGTGGTTCTCAACCTTCCTAATGCCGCGACCCTTTAATACAGTTTCTCATGTTGTGGTGACCCCCAACCATAAAATTATTTTCGTTGCTACTCCATAACTGTAATTTTGCTAATTATGAATCATAATGTAAATATCTGATATGCAGGATGTGTTTTCATTGTTACAAATTGAACATAATTAAAGCATAGTGATTAATCACAAAAACAATATGTAATTGTATATGTGTTTTCCAACGGTCTTAGGCGACCCCTGTGAAAGGGTCGTTCGACCACAAAGGGGTCGTGACCCACAGGTTGAGAACCGCTTCCTCACACAGTTCCCCTGACCCTCCACAACCATCTCACCCTCCCCCACAAGTGCCCCCTCCTGATATGAGGGTCTGTGCCTCCTCCTAAGAGGATCCCATGAGCCCCACACAGACCCCTACAACTGTTTGAAGGGATTCGGTCAGCAGTTCCCCACCAGGGGTGGTTTTGCCCTTTAGAGGACATTAGGCAAAGTCAGTCTGGAGCTATTTTTTACTGTCTTGACTGTGTGGAGCGCTGGCATCGGTGCGGGGAGGCCAGGGGTGCTGCAGTATCCAGGACAGGCCCCGCAACGAAAGCCATCTGACCGCAAGTCGTTAGTGGCAAGACAGAGAGGCCCTAAATTACATGAAGGTACTGCCTTTTCTCCACCTACCATGGGGCAAGCCTCTCGCCTTCCTTCCGGCTCTCATGGGGTCCCCGCAAGCCCTCCTCCACAGCTGCTGAGGGTCACAGCAGAACCCTGCGGCCCACCCGTGACTGGGAGGGGCCTCCACAGTGACAGTGAGGAAGCACAGCTGTCGGTCTCCACGCGGAAAGTGATAGAACTTTCCCAGTTTCACGGGAGCCGACAGATTGACAGACTGCGTGACTTTCCCGTCACCAGCATCACTGGCAAAGGGAGTGACAGCAAACATATCGAGTGAGTTGGAAGCTGCAGCTCTCGTTAGCGCTCAGAGGCCCTGAACTCCCACAGATGTGTGCACTCTGGGAAGGTGTGTCTGCTTCTTGGGGGGCCGGGACAGTCCACGCAGAATGGGCTTCTCCCAGGCTGGAAACGGAAGCCCTCAGGCATTTCAGCTTTGCCCCCATGCAGCCGCCTGAGCTGGGCACAGAAGTCCCCTCCGCACTCCTGCCGGGCTCCCTTTTTCCATGGGGCGGCAGCAATCAGCCTGGAAGACATCTCCTGCATCCCGTAGAGCAGTGATGGTGAACCTATGACATGCATGTCAGTGGTGACACGCGAACTCATTTTTTTGGTTGATTTTTCTTTGTGAAATGGCATTTAAATATATGGAATAAATATCAAAGATATAAATCTTTGTTTTACTATGGTTGCAAATATTAAAAAATTTCTATATGTGACACGGCACCAGAGTTAAGTTAGGGTTTTTCAAAATGCTGACACGCCGAGCTCAAAAGGTTCGCCATCACTGCCTTAGAGACTTGCAATCCTGAAGGTAAGGGCAGACCAGGGCAGAATGTGGGGCCACCAGACAAAAGGGCACTGGGATTGAGGACCAAGGATAGGAGTTGAGGTGCAAGGGCATGACCTCCTGTATTAGTTTCCTATGGCTGCTGTAACGAAATAGCACACACAGGGTGGCTGGCAGCAACAGACATCTGCCCCACAGTTCTGGACCAGAAGTTAAGCTGTCAGCTGGGCTGTGTTCCCTAGGGAGGCAGTAGGGATAGAACTCCAGGTCTCTCTCCTAGCATTTGCCCATGTGTGTGTCTGTCTCTTCACAGGGCATTCTTTTTATAAGGACATCAGTCATCTCGGATTAGCGGCCCTCCCTACTCCAGTATAATCTCACTTTAACTTAACTAATTACATCTACAACATGCCTAGGTCCAAAAAAGGTCACACTCAGATGTACTGGGAATTAGGAATTCAACATGTGAATGTGTGTGTGTGTGTGTGTTTTGGGGGTGGGGTGGGGGGTGGGGCACAATTCAACCTAAAACCTCCTAAATGACTTTTCATTCCATGAAGGGTACCAAAGTCCTCACTGGTGCCCAAAGACGTGTTGCCATGAGGAGAAGACACCATGAGCAGCTCTTTGAGTGAGGCTGTGAGAACTCTGAATCCTAAGTACGCTCAGTGGTCAGCCCCAGCTTCCTGAAACCATATTCATTTTCACTTTTCTTTCCCAAAACATAGTCCCTTTCACCTGGTTTATCACAACCATCATGCAGAATATAAAAAAAGCACATGTTTATCTAAAGCTCACACTTGCCTCCACCTTCCTTCTCTGGGACAGGGCATGAGCCTAGAGGAAGTGAGTAATGCTGGTGAGAAGCTGACATTCAGTAACAGTGTGTTCCTTTTTCTTTACCCTCCCGCTCCAATGACATGTCACAAGACCAAGGTATTACAGAAGGGGACCTTAAGTCTACCAGACCTAAGGCCCTGAACCTAACTGTCCCCTATACCTGGGCTCCTGAGCTTTAAAGAGAAAAAAACAACATGATATAGAAAAATGTTAGTTACATGCAAACAAGTGGTTAGAATAAGATGGAACTTGGAGACATTGTAGAAAATAGGTCTACCTTTCATCTAGCGCCAATATTCCACCTTTGTGTGGAAATTACCTAAAAATCAGTACAGCGGTCTCGTAGGGTTAAGTCTCCATTTAGGAAACTATGGCTCTCAAAACAGAATTTTAAAATTCTAGCTTCCTAATCCTTGACCAAAATTAGGAACAGGCAGAACCGTAATGGCCGCTGACACCAAAAGGAAACAGATTGAAAACTAAAACAAAACCACCTGCCAAACTCAATAAATAAACCAAAGCTAATAGATCTGAGTACATTGGGGTACTCAGTATAGAGCAATCAGCAATACACCCTTCAGTAGCCATCAGAAATCATGGTCATGGTAAGAAATCAATATCATCAAAGGTAAAGTCAACATATGTTTAAAGAGACCATCCACTGCAGTTGCTTGTATCTGAAGTATTAGAGAATCACTGCGTTTGAATTGTTTATCATTCTTAAGGAGAGACAAGTTGTCAACATGTGGAAATTAAACAATACAAGATTCAAGGAGTAACTCAAGATAACAAGGTAACTGTCACAATGCCATTTATGATTATACTAGAGGCCCAGTGCACAAAAATTTGTGCACTCGGGGGGGTGGGGGGGTCCCTCAGCCCGGCCTGTGCCCTCTCGCAGTCTGGGACCCCTCAGGAGATAACGACCTGCTGGCTTAGGCCTGCTCCCGGGTGGCAGAGAGCAGGCCCAATCCCTAGGTGCAGCCCCTGGTCGGGCTCAGAGCAGGGCCAATTGGGGAGTTGGGGCGCCGCCCCATCATGCACAGAGCAGGGAGATTGGGAGGTTGTGATGCCACCCTCAGTCATGATCAGGGTAGGGCCGATTGGGGGGTTGGGGCACCGTCCCCTGTCACACTCAAGGCAGGGTCGATGGGGAGGTTGCGGCGCCACCCCCTGTCATGCACAGAGCAGGGCCAATCAGGGGGTTGGGGCACTGCCCCCTGTCACTCACAGCGCAGGGCCGATCAGGGGGTTGGGGAGCTCCCCCACCCCTGTCACGCGCAGAGCAGGGCCCATCAGGGGGATTGGGACTCTGTACCCTGTCACTCACAGAGCAGGGCCAATCAGGGGGTTGGGGCGCTGCCCCCTGTCATGCACAGAGTAGGGGCGATAGGGGAGTTGGGGTACTGCCCCCTGTCACACACAGAGCAGGGCCCATCAGGGGGTTGGAGCGCCGCCACTCTCACACTCAGGGCAGGGCCAATGGGGAGGTTATGGCTCTACCTGTCACACACAGAGCAGGGCCCATGGGGGGGGAGTTGGGGAGCTCCCCCCTATTAGGCACAGAGCAGGGCTGCTCAGGGGGTTGGGGCGCCTTCCCCTGTCACGAACAGAGCAGGATGGATAGGGAGGTTGTGGCCTCGCCCCCTGTCACACACAGAGCCGCAGGGCGATCAGGGGGTTTGGGCGCTGCCCCGTCATGCTGATCCCGGTGCCGGGAGGCATATTACCCTTTTACTATATAGGGTAGAGGCCTGGTGCATGGGTGGGGCTGGCTGGTTTGCCCTGAAGGGTGTCCTGGATCAGGGTGGGGGTCCCCACTGGGGTGCCTGGCCAGCCTAGGTGAGGGGATGATGGCTGTTTGCAGCTGGTCACACACCACTCAGGGTAGGGGTCCCCACTGGGGTGCCTGGTCAGTCTGGATGAGGGGATGATGGCTGTTTGCAGCTGGTCACACACCCTTCAGGGCGGGGGTCCCCACTGGGGTGCCTGGCCAGTCTGGGTGAGGGGCTGAGGGCTGTTTTCAGGCTGTGGGTGACTGAAGTTCCCAACCGCTCCTTTTTCTCTTTTTCTTTTTTTTTTTTATTCTGGGCCAGCTTTAGCTTGAGGCTTGTCTCCAGCTCTTAGGCTGAAAGTAGGTTTCTGGCCTTTGCATACAATGTTGCGAATCTGCTGAGTGAAGTCCTGCGGTATCTGTTACAATGTTTCTTAAACTGCCGGCTCAGAGGCCTGCAGTCGCAGGCGGGGAAGGTTGGTTTCCTCCGTCACTGAGGCAAGCGAGCCTCATGTTAGTTTCAAGCTGCCTGGCTGCCTGCCGCCATCTTGGCTGACAGTTAATTTGCATATCTCGCTGATTAGCCAATGAAAAGGGTAGTGGTCGTACGCCAATTACCATGTTTCTCTTTTATTAGTGTAGATGCCAATACATGATATAGAAAATAAGTGTTACAACAACTTAGAGGGAGTGATCACTTTAAGCTGGAAGTCCAGGAATGATCCTTTCAGAGATGTAGAGTCTGAGCTGAAACTTGGAGATCAGGAAAGCACTCTTGGTATAGTCCAGTGATGGTGAACCTATATAACTCATCTTTTTTGGTTGATTTTTCTTTGTTAAATGGCATTTAAATATATAAAATAAATATCAAAAATATAAATCTTTGTTTTACTATGGTTGCAAATACCAAAAAATTTCTGTATGTGACACGGCACCAGAGTTAAGTTAGGGTTTTTCAAAATGCTGACACGCCGAGCTCAAAAGGTTCGCCATCAATGGTCTTGTCTCTTTGAGAAAACAGGGGAGGGGGTAATAGAAATTTTAGCAATGTTTCATTTTGCAATGATTCATGTAATTTAATCATTAAAGACAATGAGTAAAATGTGCTGAAGTTTAATATCTCATTCTCAAATACTGCGAGAATGATGGAATGTTATGATTGACAGTCGATGGTGTGGGGGCAGCTTCTACGATGCCCCTAATCATCCCTCCCTGCTGACATCCACGTCCTTATGGACTCCCCTCCACTTGAGTGTGGGCTGGACCTAATGACTTGCTGCTAATAAATAAGATAGTACAGAGGGATGGGGTCTCCCTTCCACGATAAGGTTACAAAAGGACTGGGACTTCTGTCTTGCTGGACTTCTCTTTTTTGCTCACTTCCCTGAAAGCTAGCGATCATTGTGAGCTCCCCTATGAGGAGGGCCATGTGGCAATGAACCAAGGGAGGCCTCTGACCAAGAGCCAGCAGGAACAGAGGCTTTCATCCAACATCCTGTGAAGAACTGAATCCCACCAACAACCATGTGCAAATGGGTCCTTGGAAACGGGTCCTCCCCAGTTGAGCCCTGAGAGGGTTCCAGCCCTGTCCGGCACCTTAACTGCAGCCTATGAGAGACCCTGAGTTGAGCCACATCCAGATTCCTGGCCCACAGAAAGAGTGTGATAAATAATGTTTGTTGTTTTAAGCTGCTAAATTTTGGGGTGATTTGTTATGCAGCAATAGATAACTAATATAAATGGCATGGCCGTGATGCATCCATTTCTCTAATCTGCCAACTAAGATCCTCTCCATCCTCATGATAAATGTACATAAGAATTAACTGAGAAAGGATATAAAGGAGAGCAAAGGAAAACAATAAATACTTCTATACAAGCATGGGTTGTCCAGCAGATTTGGGATGCCAGGCACTTGGCATTTGCATGTGTGACTCTGAAGAGACACGACCAAATGCCAGGAGATCCGGCACCAAGCCTTCCTGGGTAGCCTTCCCTGGAGGAAGCGGCGATGTGGACCCCATGTCCAGTGGTCTCTTTCTGAAACGGAGCTGGGCCGCTGTACATCAGGTCTCCCATAACCACAAATCTATAAAAGGCACTGCACCCCAGATCTCAGAGCCACACGCATAGATCCAGGAGACAGGATCCCATCTCCAGGTTCCTTCTAGGTTCTTCCTGGGCCTGTCTCCTAAAAGCTCAGGCATAGGCCGAGGTTGAGGAACGAAGCAGTTCCATGATGAGCTCCACTCCTGAGTCAAAGTGGCAGCATCTCTGCTCGCCCCACCCAGCCATTCTGGTTCCCAACCCGCTGAGGGTGTCCACTCTGAACCTGGTGGGGACGGGAAGGGGAGAGCCAGCGCTCTCTGCAGGGATCCTGGCCTTTCATGTATACGCAAACACACAGGGTCTTAGCTTAGCATTCTCAGAAGCAGACTCTGAGGTGAGGATGTGAGAGCAGGTCGCTTCTCTGGGAGGGGATCACACAGAGGACCATAAAGTGAGAAAGGAAGTAGAAGAAATCGTTCAAGGAGGCATGTGAGGTAGGTTACTACTGAGAGCAACCGGGCTTCAACCGTTCTTCAAGGCAGGAAGCGGGAAACTTTATATGCAAATAGTCAGGCAGGGCCATCGGATCTCTGTAGCAACTACTCAGCTCTGTGAAAGTAGCCACAGGTGGTATGTGAGTGAATGGAGGCAAATGCTTTCCAACAAAACTTTTTTTTTACAAAGACAGCACCAGGCCTGGGCTGGCCCCTGCTCTGAGTAGTATGGGAGGCAGTGGGCCACTTCTCAGCGACATCTCATGGAGGGCATGGGAGCTGGGATATTTCCTTCCTCCTCCTCCTAGTCACTGCTTGAGAGCTGGGCAGACTCCAGGGGCCCCAGGAAAGAGTTGCAGGCGCCTGCAGTTAGAAGCCATCAGAATGGTGCGCACAGGGAGGGAGGGTGCCAAGGGGATGTGGGCAGAGCACCCAGCTGCATAGGGCACCCTCCCAGCTGAATCCACTCTTAAAGAGGAAGGGAGGGCAGTGGTGACAGCAAGGAAGAGAAGAGCAATAGAGGCCGTGTGACTTGTCCATGCCACTTTCTCTCTCCTTCATCTCCCCCGCTCTCTCCCTCCCGGACATGTAAGGAGCTGTCATGAGGAGAAATCCAGCAGATAGAGCTTTCTAGCAACAGAGCTTACCTATTGCCCCAGATAATCCCTAACCAGAGCCCAGCCACAAAGGCCTCAGCTCCTTAAGTTCGCCCAGAGATTCCCTCATTGTCAGAAAACAGCTTTCCCCTCTGCGGAGTTTTGTTTGTTTGTTTTCATTTAAAGATTGAAATTAAAATCATTTTGCGGGATGAGAAGAGTGGGAGATGCAACAGAAGAGATGGTGCAACTACTGAGTCTACCATCCCAGCCCCCTTCATCCACATGGAAGAGAGAAAACCACCTTCCTGTCCCCCCCCACCCCCCCGCCCAGTTAAAGTCAAAGCAAAAAAAATAATAAATGAAATCATCTTATTATGTAATTGGGACTGGGCCTCAGGCTGCAGCAGTAAAGAAGGGATTAAGGGCAGAGCCACCTGGGCAGCCATTCTCTTGGGTCCCATTACCACCCCCCATTCCTTTTTATAGCCACCAGATTAAAATGCGAGCCTAGCAATCTTTGATCTTTCACTTGCTGACACAAATCCTTTCAAGCTTCCAACATTTTCTGCTGAGGTAATTAGTACTAATTAAAAGGTTTCCAACAGTCTTTGCTCCTTTTTTCCCCCTCCTGTGTGTCTCCCCCTGCTCCTCCCTCCCCCAAAGAAATTGCTTTTACAAGTAGCTTCCATCTCTGGAACGCAGGCATCCCTCACTCTCTCCTTTATCTGACGTGGCCAGATCAAGTAGATTAGTGACTCCATTATTCCAAATACAAAGCCAGACAACAGGTTTTTACTATCGCTCCTGACCTGTTGGGAGGGCACAGACTTCTGTTCGGAAACAAGTGTCTTGCCTGGTATGAAGACAGTCCAATTACGTGGGAAAGACACCACGGTGCAGTCTTAGGCCCAAGGAAGGACACCGTTTGGTGATGAAGTGTTTCCTCCTGCGTCTGTCTCTCTTTCTCTCTCACACACATACACACACACACACACACACACACGTGCACACATGCATGCACACACATGCACAAACATGCACACGTGCACGCACACACACACACACATACACGCTGCTTCACTGCTTCAACTGACAAGTGGCAACACTCACCTCCCGGCTTGCCTTGCTCCATGCTTTCTTTCTATTAGAGGGGGTTATGTATTGGGCCAGGGAAAATCCATACAGGCTATTTAAAGGGTAAAGCCAGAAAATTAAAGGAAGGATCACCTTATCAAAGTTTTAAAAAGACTTGGGGGAAACAAACACCCACACGGCCACGAAACAAATTCCTTGTCCGAGAATCTCTGTAGTCTTCCCGTGGCCCTGCCATGGCGGTGGGGCTCGGACGCTTTCGTGTTTTATCTGAGCATGAGCCCCACCTGACAGGAGCTTCTGAGACAAACCGCAGTCCCCAGCAAGGCTGCTTCTCAGGACAGATGCTATGGCTGCAGGCAGGGCAGGGCCTCCAGTTGGCAGGACAGACCCCGCCCATCACTCACTTGCTTAGCCAAGGCGACTACTGGAAGGGTAGACGGCATTCAAATCTTGCTTCATTCCACAGTGTTACTTTCTCAGATCCTAGGGGTGACCTCAGGCTGCTTTCCTCACAGCATGACTTGCACGTGGACGCACCCACTGCAGCCCACTGACCCCGAGAGGCAGGTGTGAGGCCTGCTCCACTCGGCCCAGAAGGAACTCAGGGTGCTGGGGGCAGCCCGTTTGCTCACAGTCACACGCCAGCTCCAGGCTGTCACTCCAGGCTCCTCAGACCATCCGATGTGAGGAAATGAGATGGCCGCGTCCTCCCACCCCTTCATGCTGGCACCGCTGTCAGGAGGTGGAAGTGACCCCTGAGCCCGCGCTGTGGGTCCTCCCGTGGCAGGGCTACAGCAAGCGGACCCCGTTTCTGACTCTGCTGCTGGGGCCTTTTGTGTTAAATAGGCAGAAACCCTCCTTCAGAGCCCCGAGGCCGAGAAATTAGTCACTTCAGACCCCAAATGGGTTTTGGTGAGGCTCTCCTGATCGCTGTGGGTGTCACTAAAAAACACATCCACCCCCTACCCCCTCCTCCTAAAAAAGGCGACCACTGAAAAGTAATGGATTTAATGATCTAGAAAATCTAGACGCTGGAGACTCCAGGGGAGATGATATTAAATTAGACCAGTACAAACAAGCCAAACCAGATTTATCCTCTTGTGGTTACAGATTTTATCTACTAAACCAGGTTTTCGGGGCGAGTGTCTGTTTTCAATGAATAGAGTTTTTGAATGTCAAGTCCCAGCATTCCTAGTGCAGGATCGTTTATCCCCAGGATCTCAGTTCAGCAGGGATGGCCGGGCCCAGGTGCCCGCAGAGGGCCGGAGACATGCCACTCCCCGTGGCGGGCCCCCTGTTGAAACCCAGTCGCGGGAGCGACTCAGAGGTGGGTGGAGGCAGAGGTCCAGGCTCAGAGAGCAAAGATACATTCTTTGCTTGATACCTTCCTGGGGGGGTAAGGAAACATGAGAGGAAATGCGGAGAATGTTCTGGAATGGGTGTCACCTATGCACATGAATGGGATTAAGAGAACCTGAAATATCACTGTGGGCTTGGCACGGAGGCAGGGAAATCGCTCCGGGTGCTTTCCTAGAGCCAAGGTGACAGACATGAAGCCATTCTAAGTTTTCCTTCTCTGTAGGAAAAAGACTCCTCCAGCTCACCGCTCAACCTGACGGTGAGGAAGCCTTGGGTTGTCCAGCTCTCAGCCCTCGGGGACCCTGCCCCAGGCCAGCTGGGCAGAAGAGGCTCCCCAATCCGAGGAGGGGGAGCGCTCCCTGCTGCCTGCTGATTTGGGTAACTGCTAAGACATAATTACAAAGGAGAGAAGGCGGGTGGGGGCGTGGAGGGAAGGAAATTACTTTTAAAAATTATGAAAAATACCTTGACGGCATCTCTTTGAGGCTCACATTTAGCTCTCAGAAAAGATTCCTGCCAAAGGGTGAATTCTGACAGGGGGAAGATGAAATGAGGGGCTGAGGGAGTGGGGGGGGTGTGTAGCAAAGAGGCAGCCGTCTGTCAAAACTGATGACTCGGCAGCTGAGGTCAGACTGGAATATCTACTCTCTTTCCAGGGGCGGCTGCAGAGGAGAATAGCCCGGACAGCAGCCAGTCGGGCCAAAATGACCACAGTGCTGGTCAAGCCCTCAGACCACCAAGAGCTCCCCTTAGGCCCTAAATGCCTGGGAGAGAACTGGGTTTAGACAGTAATCCAGCCTCCAGCCCTGTTCAGTCTAACCCAGCATGGGCCCGGAGCTCCTGGCTCCAGCGTCAGTGAGATTCCTCACTTCAGAGGGATGCAGGCCGCGCAACTCCCAGCATCCCATCGCCACTCTTTGGGGTCCTCGCATTTGGATTTTGAGACATTGCCCTTTTTCTGCATCGCCCCACATTCCAGTGGGCTCACCAAAGCTATTTCCTTATTTAATTCCAAAGGAAGCAGGCAGGGTGCTAATGCAGGGTTTGCTTTTTGTTTGCTTGTGGTTGGTGTGATGGAGATGCCTCTAAGTTCAGTGGGAAAAACACAAAACTGGGCGTCAGGAGCAGTGGAGTAGCAAAGAGGCAGGGAGAGGGCCAGGGGAGTGTCCAGCGTGATGAGGGGGGTATTCCATCACTGACGTTGTTGGAAATGGCAGCTCGTGGGGGTAACTGCCCACACCTGGAGCATGTGCCCCAGCCCAGGTGCAGCCCCACGCAGAGGACCTGGGCTCCAGGACGACATCTGCTTCCTAAAGGCTGAGTGGTCTTGGCAAAGCACTGGACAGGTCTGGGCTGTGGGTTCTTCAACTGCAGAACCAAGAGAGTTGACTAAATTATTACTAAATTCCTTCCATTTAAAAGTTTCTAAATATCTGTCTTTTCCCCAAAATATTTCACCCTGGAAATTCAGCAGTGGAAGGGATTTTGCATGACTACGTGTAAGGAAAGGGGAGAGCACACACACACAGCGCTTACAGATGGGTCCATTCTCAGAGGACCCCTGGCACTGCTCAGAGGCAGGCGAGAAGGACACACCAGGCAGGCCAGCTTGTCCACTGTGCGGAGGGTGAGTGTGGGGCCTCGGGGGATAGTGATGCTGGGAGGCGGCCAGCACTGGCCTGACCAGTCCTCTGGGCCGCGCCACCTATTTAGGTAAACACTCCACGACAGGAGGCAGCCTCAGATTTTAGGGCAAAAGGTGTTTTGCTTTCTGTCTTTCCAAAGATGATTTGATGTGTTTCGAGGTCAACTGGAGAAAGGGTGCAACCGGCAAAGAGGTAGAAAGTGCTTAAACTGCTGCGGCTTTAAAAGCTTAACCAGTAAAGCCCCTCAGTCAAAGGGAACAATGATGTCCAGCCAGTTTATTCAGTCTCCAGGCAGGATCGCTGGATGCAGGCCTGCTTCTTTCTTGTCCTCTCCCCGCGTCCAAAGACCATCCTTCCCCTGACAGAGTCTGCCGTGCAGCCTTTTCGGGACATTAGCCACCCCGAGCCAATACTCTTTGGCCATAGAAGTTTTCCAGGGGATTCTCCTCCCCTGCCACCCTCCTGCTTCTTCAAATCCTAGCGGCAATGCCACAGAAACCTATAAGCAGAGAGGGCTTCTAATGCCTGCCACTTGCTTAAAATTGATTTTCAGACGAGAGCTCCTGAGAGCCAAGTATCCCCCCAGTTCGGAACACTCATCATCTCTGACGATGAAGTCATTTGCTGCCATAAGCAGAACAAGGGTTAATGACCCAAAATCGAATAAATTACTGGATTCAGATCCATCATTACCATTGGTTTTAACAATAATCTGGAGAGAGTGAGTGTGGACCCGGAGCCATCACCAAGACGGACGCAGCTCCCCCCGCCCCCCCCCCACCCCCTTTCTTTGCTCACAACAATAAATCCTTCCGAAGACTATCTCAGGCTCACACACCAATTAACGTTTCTCATACCAGTGCACAAGGGCTGTGCAAAGTGATTCCATAGTAAATTAGTCTGGAAATTGCCTTACCCGCAACACCAGGACATGTCCTCTGTGCTTGGGAGGGGGGAGGAGGGACAACTTTCTTCCCTAAGTGCCACTCCCTGGGCTCACCAGGCACAAGGTGGTGGGGACACGAGGCAGGTGGCTTTCAGCACCACAGTAAATTTCTCTAAACAAAGGCCAGCGGAGACACGCGGGAAGCAGATGACTAAGCAAGATCAATTATGGTGGGGGTGACCCCGCAGCCCTACTCCATGACACAGATCTCAAAGCAAATTGTGCCGGAGTGGAGGTGACATGCCCAGACTGAAAACAGCATTCTCCTAACCGGTCTGCTCCCTCCCGGTCAGAGGCGGGAGGAAAGGACAGCCTGGAAAGGAGGGGAGGGTGGGCAGCGAGGGGCCAAGGCAAGGGAGACAAGGAGGCCAGTGAATGGAAAACCACGCATAATGGCCTGGGGTTTATTTTACAGAGAACAAAATGGCTCAATTTGAGCACTTTAGAATGTCGAAATTGGCCAGAATGAGATACACGGGCTACCTCCCTCCGAGAGGATTGTTACATCAGCTGCAGGAGACTGTAGGCCCAGGGGGCAGAGGAAGAGAAAATAAACAAACAGACGCCCACGTGCGCACACGCACACACATGTATGCATGCACGCAAGCACACATACACACAAACACAGGCACACACAATGCCGCCTCCATCCTGCAAACTTTAGAGGCACGAGGGAGAAGCAGGAGGTGATCTGACAAGGAACTGCTTAGCAAGGCACTGGAATGCCCTTCACGCTTTCAAATTGCGTCTCAAATGCGTGGGGCACATCCCACTCTGCCCTCTTGCTTTGTGCTCCGAAAATGCCACCGCCTTTTACAAAGAAGCCTAGTTTATTTTTTAGGAGGAACAGCAGTTTTTTGTGTGTTTTTTTTTTATTTTTTTAAGGGCTTCTAATAATTCTGATCCTTCTTTCAAAAACAATCCACCCCTCACTAAGCAAAAGTCAGAGCGACTGACTAATGGGAGTAATTCAAAGCACCTCAATTAAAATTCAGGTTTTGGCCTTTTCGCGCAGTCTATTTAAAGATTTTCCCCTAGATTGGTTGTAGACAGATGATTATTAAATATTTATGTGTCTGTGAAAGGGGCTCTTGGAGCTTGGCGCGGCCGAGGGCTGAGCTTTGTTGCCGCTATTCTCCTCGTGGAGGGCCCGGGGAATGATTGCTTTATTTGGCTCCTTCACCAAGAGACACACACACCAGCTGGTTGGTCTTAATCAGCTGGGACAGGGCAGAACAGCTCTCTCCATGCACAAGGGACAGTCGTCAAGAGCCTCCTCTCAGCTGAGTTAATTCAGACTCGCCTCCTGACCTCAGCGCAAACTCGCTCCCCGAAGCGGCCTTCACTGATCGCCCCAGTCTGAAGGGAAGTTGGGGCTGGTCCTCAGATCCTGCCCTGTCTTGTTGTATGGTTTTCCAGGAAGAAAAAGTTCTTACTTCTTAAGTGGTTGGTTGATGGCTACAAGGCAGTGTCTGAGGAGCCTCGCCACCCACACTCCTGGCTGGCCGACTTGTTCTCCATCACTTTGTGAAACACCAACTCCATCTCAAATCAACCTGAACCCCTGCATTCAAGGGGTTCTCACCACAGCCCAGAACCTTCCCTAAAAAGAATGAAGTCAACTTATTTTAATACTAACCTTCCTTTGGGGAACAGAGAGAGTTTGAGTAAAGGCTACAGTGTCCTGTGGGGGTGGGTACAGAAGACAATTGGATGCTCTTCGTTTTCGGGCAACAAAAGGTTACCAACATTTTTCTACGTGGACAGTGCTGAGTAAAGCAAGAGGCTTCAACAAGTTGAAAAGATGTGGTCACTTCCATACACTGGGATATCATGTACTTTTAAAATATCGAGGGACATGCATAATGCATTATAAAAAAAGTAATATTTATAGACTAGTCCAATGTTTGGAGAAAAAATGAAGAGAGAAAGAGGAGAGAGAGAGAGAGAGAGAGAGAGAGAGAGAGAGAGAGAGAGAGAGAGAACTGCAATACTACCTCGATGGAAGAGGATCAATCTGTCTTGTTCGGTATCTAGCAACCAGGATTTGCTGCTTTTCTAGTATGAAAGACACCAATAAAATAAATATTTTTAAAGAAGCCATAGTTTCTGCCCTCAAAGTTGATTTTGAGGCAGAGGTTGCTAAATTCCTGTAGCATCTGTAACACCATCACCTGAGATGGGATTTAAAGGTACAGATGCTGGGACCACACCTGGAACGTCTGCTCCCAGTCTGTGTGTCTGTCTCTCCGTTTCCCCAGGACTTTCTGATAACACACAAAGTTTGGTAACCAGACAAGAAGATGCGCCAACCACATATCCAGTCATCTGCCTCCATCTCTGTCATGATTAAAGACTAAGAGTAGCCATGAGTGAGGGACAGTGATTAACAACTTTATCACTCAGAGTCTGCGCTTACCTTAAACATGAGGGGAAGTCACCTGTCGTTTCTGAGAATACCCTCTACCTTGATTACCGGTATATGTGAAGACCTAAAGCTGGAATGATAACGTAATATCCAAACATCCTTTTAAAAAGTTGGGTCATTTTTCATTGTATTATTTGAACATTTATTCTGGGGTATAAATGCCTATCTTTAAAGCGAAACCCCTTAAAACAATTACCACTGAAGTTAGACATTTGACCAGTAACTTATGGTGTTAACTTGTAAATTACCCATTCTTTGCAGAGATAAGAGTTTTAATCAGTCTTTAGTCATTCATTTTTCATTAATTCACTCATTCATAAATTTATTCACTCAGTCCTTCATTCACTCATTCAGAAAGTCATCCAACAAATGTTTTGAGCCACCAGAGATCCATCAAACCTACCCAGACTACAGAACCCTAGTTTTATGCCCTGCCTCCCAATCTCTATTTGATACCAAGCACCACCTCATGGCACCAAGAGCCAGCCCCACAGATGATTAAGGGCAGGCAGGCATGGCCATTTCTCATCTCCATACACATGCTGCTTCAACTTGTTAGGAAGAATCTATACTCCAGGAATTCCAGGGTTGACTAGCTTCCTTTTTCCCTCTCAGACATTCTGAGCTCAGAGATGGCCAACTCATGTTGACAGCCCTTTCTCCTTCACCTCACATCCTCAACTCACTCACCTTCCTAACAAAGCCTCCCCTGATCACTCTGTTCAATTATGCAATCTGCTGTGCTACCTCCACCCAGAACACCTAACTTTATCACCTGCTCTCTTTTTCTTCTTTCCCACAGCATTCATCATCTTCAACACACCATATCATTTACCGACAGATCATGTTGACTACCTAATGTACATTATAAGATCCACGAGAATGTCTGTTATTTTTGCCACAGATGTAATACCAGCACTTAGGATAATGCCTAACACACACTGGGCACTCAAGTTGAAGAAGATAAGAAGAAGGAAGGGAGGCAGGGAGGGAGGCACTTTCTTCCCACCAAGGGCCAGCCAAGACTTAAATTAGTTATAAAGGTTAATCTGCTACTGGCAGCCTTGAGTCAAGAGGAAGGGTTATGGGATTATCAGCTTCCTCTGATTTTCTACCTATCAATCCCCTCCAACTAAGGGAGGCCTAGAAATGGACTACTATCATATTACTGCTCATCTACCCCCACAGCCAGAGTGGTCCTCCCTGTTTTAATAGCTCTCTGAATGCTGGTCATTGGTTCCTTCCTTGGATATCAGCAATTTGTAAAGTCCAGAGCCATTTGCACATAAATACCAATCCCACTCCCACCCCAAGCTCAAAACTCCCTCATTTATAAAGACTAGTGATTTCAGTCTGTGTTTCCTATTCTGGAAATGGCAAAAGTGAGGCCCTTGCAGATCCTCTTCTGGTGAAAAACTCAAGCTTAGTCTTCCCAGCTTGGGGGTCCTTCAACCGTGAATTGTGAGCCCACTCCAGGCCTGAGCCCTGAAGAGCCTTCTCAGTTCATCATTGGCACTATGATACAACTCGAGGACTTTCTGCAAGCCAGAGACTTCTCACAAATGTAGAAACAATGATCTATGGGAGCCCAGTCTTACCTTAGTGCCAGGGGACCCCTGCCTCTACCATGCTCCTGTCCCAATCTCACACATAGATGAGTGTTCTTTAAAAATTAGCTACTTTATCCATTTAATTAACATGCCCCAAAGTGATTGGGGCAATTATAAGGTAAGAAACTACCAAGTGGGTGCTAGGCCCTTGACAAATATTATTTATAAGACAAACAATCCTGCAAATGGATCATTATCTCCATTTTATAGAAGCAGAAACTGCAGCTCAGTGAGTGTAACCAACTACCCTGTCATGTTGCTAAAAAGTGGTGGGGCTGAGATTTGAAGCCCACAGCTTTCCTACCACACCTTACATTCTGGACTGAATGTTTGCATACCCCCAAATCCATATGTTGTACCCCTAACTCTCATCATGATGGTATTTGGAGATGAGAGCTTTGGGAGGTAATTAGGATTAGATGAAGTCATGAGGGTGGGGCCCTCATGATGGGATTAATTCCCTTATAAGAAGACAGAGACACAAGCTTTTGCTTGCTCTCTCAACTCTGGGGAGAAGGTGGTCCTCTGAAAGGCAGGAAGAGAGCTCTTACCAGGAACCGAGTCAGCCAGCACCTTAATCTCAGACTTCAGCCCCCCAGAACTCCGAGAAAATAAATGTTTATTGGTAAGTCACCCAGTCTGCTACCATGGCAGCCTGAGCTGCCTCAAGGTGGAAACAGGAGCTCTCCTTGACTTCTCAGAGTGACTTCTACAACAGGCAGGGCTGTAGAGGTGGGGGAGCTGAGAAGAGGCTTGCAAACAATCCTCGCTCATCTGACACAAATGCTGAAGTCCAGGATTGGGTGGGTGGATGGGTGGGTGCAAGGAGGTCTGTTCTCTGTGCCTTTCACTCATGAGGAGCTATTGGTATAGTGTCAAGGGCCCCCTCTTGAACTATTTAATGGTCAGAAGAAAATTTCTGAGGTCTAAAAAAATTCTCTAAAATGTGAACTAAAAATGAGAGAACTAAGACTAAAAAATATCTCAATAAATTTCAATAGAACGGTGATGGCGGACCTTTTGAGCTCGGCGTGTCAGCATTTTGAAAAACCCTAACTTAACTCTGGTGCCATGTCACATATAGAAATTTTTTGATATTTGCAACTATAGTAAAACAAAGACTTATATTTTTGATATTTATTTTATATATTGAAATGCCATTTAACAAAGAAAAATCAACCAAATAAATGAGTTTGCGTGTCATAGGTTCGCCATCATTGCAATAGAGGGAAACACAGTGTTCATTGGTCAGTCAAATGTAAATCAAATCTGACTCTACAGTTAAATATAAATCTAACAAAGTTTAAATCATAGGAAAATGAATTTCCTCTGAAGCCTCAAAACTGTAAAAATGATTTTTAATATTTCACATTGAAGAGTCTTAAATCACATGTAATGTGAAATGGGGGTCATTTTAAGATGTCCGATATGTTGTCTGATGAGTCCTCCAAGATAAAATTGCTCACGATGTTCAAGGGCCTTAAATGGCCCCACTCGCTGGTGGGAAGCCCAGGCTGGGAAAACACGTGGTGGTTAATGTCCTCGCTTCTGCTTGTCTCTGTCTGTTGTATTTTTCTAGGGTTACCCAGCGTGACTGAGCCGGGTTCCCAGGCAGGGGAAGCATGGGCAGGAGGGGTGTAGGCAGCATGGGAGGAACAACCAAGTAATGGGAAAGAACCTCAGGCCCTGGCTCCTGCAGAGGCAGGGTCTCCAGGGAGGCAGTGTCATGTGCTAGGAAGCACCGATCAGGGGTCAAGAGATGTGGCTTCTATTCCCCACTTCCCCACTTCACTCTTGGACAAGCTGTAGGGCCTGGCTGCATCTCCAGAGCCATGCCTGGCAACAGCAGGCACTCAATGCCCTTTGTTGACTGTATCCGCACAAGGGAGCCTGGTGAGTCGGTGTTTTCTAATGGCTCATTTAATGACCCCCTGCGTGGGGAAGGAAGCAGGAAGATAAGCCAATTTGAATAATACACATGCCACCTGCCTACTCTCACAACTTCATATAATTGGACTTAAAGAGCCCTAATACAAAACTTGGAGGAGTCTAAGGAGACAGGGTCAACAGTACATCCTGTGGTCACATGATAGGGCTCTGAGATGGTGCCTGGGGCCCCACATGCTTGATCCCCTTTATCACAAAAGTGAGAGAGCTCTCTCGAGAGCTCTGAGCCACCACCTCCCAGCCCATTTGCATCCCTATTCTAGGTTCACCTCTAGGGTTCATTTTTCACTAAGACCCTTGAACAAGGCTTCTCCAAAACCTCCAGGCAAAGGAAAGACGACCACCTAGAGTTAGTGCCTCTGCAGGCAGGTGCCCAGCCAGCCTTGCTCCTCACCTTCATCCAGGACGAAGCCGGAGGGACTGAGGCAGGTGAACTGAGTCAGAGCCGCCCCTGTGTGCACAGACACCCCAACCGCACAACCCAGGAAGACTGTCCACCTCCCACAGGACACAGCAGAAGCCACCTTCATCTGCCAGATTTAATTTGCCCCTAATTATTAAGAAGACTTTCAGGCTGGGGCAATGGTCTCCTTTTTATCCCTCGCCACACACAGAGTGTCAGGACCCTAGCATTCATCAATGCCACCCTCCCTATCCCAGTTCCCCACCGCCTCCACCACCCCACACCCAAATAATTTCAAAAACATTTTTATCCTAAAATGTTCCCCTCAATTTTTTAAAAAAAATTATCTTCAAGAGAAGAGATTTCCTTCCATTTCAATCCCACAACAAGGAGAATGTCAGCCCAGCTTTCTTTCTTTCTTTTTTTTTTTTTTGACAGACAAATTATTGAATCAAAGAGAAAATGCCATTAAGCTCACAGGTTAGCAAGTGTCAGGAATGGTTTAAAGAGATATCCCCATTTATCTTCCAAACATGCACGAAATGTCACTAATGTGTGTTTATCATGTATAATCAGACAAAGAAAATATCGAAATAAAGTACTCCCGCATACAATAGAAATCTCCTTCCATCCTTCAAGATATCGGTGCTATTCAAATAGAATAATAATGATGAAGCCTCTCTCTTGAAAATGGAAATCAAGTGAAATGTAGATAGAAATGATTTTTTTTTTTTGGTAGTTGATGTACATTTCTAAAGTGCATTAACAGGAAATCCAGAACTTTTTAGGTCAATTATATTGTCAGGATTGTCAATGCCACTGAAACGAATACTGAGGCAGTGCCTGTTCTTGCTGGAATTAAGCTACAGAAGAAACCCTTCGACGGGGTCAGCACAGGGGAACTCGAGGCGCCCTGGAAGCATGACATCCTCCAAGCATGCATATGTATATGTCTATATAGTTTTCATTCAGATCAATTCAGTGCCAGGCATTTGGGCTTACTACAATCTCAACAGGGGAAAAAAATTCTACAACTGATGTAAACTGCCTACAGATTTCTTCCCTCCTTTCCCTCCATTGTGATGAAGCTTAGTTTATAAGCCAGGTACTATGATGATAATAAAACCCAGCTCCCAAATAGTGCTCCAGACAAGAACTCACTGCTAAGAATCCTGGACTTGGAAGTCCCAGGAACTTGAGCTGCCCGCTGGAGAGAAGAGAGTCCTGGTGCCAGACCAGCAGGCCCCTCCAGGGAGGAGAGAGCTGGCATTTCAACCTGGACCCATCTCCGCTCTCACCGCATTCTCACCCAACAGTCCACCAGCTGTAGGACGGGTTTCCTCACTTTCTGGGTCACAAGTTTCCCCAGAGCAGAGGCCACATCTGTTCTGGTCCATACAGTGCAATGACCTGCCAAGAGCTGAGGCTCAAGGAGATGGTGAGGGGGCAAATGACTAATGGTAGGAAAAGAAACTTTTCCTCACAGTCCCTCTGAGCCCCACACATCCTGGTTCTGGGATAGGCCACAGCCTCCTGGGGGATGGCCAAGGTCCTGACATCCATATGCCTGAGAGGCAATAGTTACCCCTCAAGAGAGCGTCTGCTCTCCCAAACTGACCTCATTACACTCCCAGGTCAGGAAAGGGGACGGATGCAAGAGGAAAGGGGTCCTAAAAAGTGGAGTACAGTGTTGAGAGAACAGGCCCGACAGTCTCCTGCCTCCCTGTCTCACCTACTAGCTGTGTGGCATCCCACCCTAATCCTCCCTTGGGAGTGGCATGATAGCAACCCTTAGCCCACGAAGGTGTGAGCATCAGTAAGTCAATAAGTGTAAAGTCCTTACAGCAGTGCATGGCACATATGAAGTGCTCAGTAAGTGTTAGCTATTATTTTTAACAGCTATTATTATCTGCTTTCTCCTTTATTTTACTAGTAAGGAAAATGAGACTTAGGGACTGCTGCAATTCCTTGGGAGTTTATGGGTGTCAGGAATGGGACTCAAATGCAGGTATGCAGAAACCAGGTGGTCAGACCATTCCACAAGCTACTCATTCATTCGTGTCTACCTTACAGCGTTATTCTAAGATCAATTACAGTCACTGACTCAGAAACACTCTGAAATGTATAGAGTGTTATTTAATTCAAGTGACTGCACTATTGCTGGTATCGAAACATTTGTGGTTGACCAGGGGGAGCTGCCCTCCTCCTATGCTGAGGCTATTTCAAACATGGACCTGTGGTGCTCCACCATTTGATCCAAGTAGACTATGCAAAGCTTCAAACTTCTAATTTAAAAGTAATGAATGCACAGCAAATAAGACCACCAATTCTGAGCAGGAGAACTCATGAAACCTCTAATAGACTGGGAGTATCAACCCATACTGCTCCCCATCATAACCAATCAAACAGAGAAATGCAAAACATCAGGAACTCCTCATGAGCTTGGATTCAAACATTCTGTGATTTCCAGTGGGCAGTCCACCCCTGATTTGTCAAAGTGAGTCCCAGGGCGACTGAAGAAGAGTTAATCCTCCTGCCGGGAGCATCAATTCCAATAGGCCTCGACACTCAAATTATGTTGCAGAGATTTTAGGGCCCAGTGATGGCAAAATGTCTATCACTCTAATGGCTTTGAATGTGTAAAAGGACTGCATATTGATGCAGTGATTCTTTTATACACACATTCAGGCTTTTAAAATGTGCTTAACTTCATGGGCTTAAAAGTAGGTTGGTGAATTTAAGAGGTGTATCAGCAAAGCATATTTTTTGAGTCAGTCCGTCAGTCACTGATCTGAAACAATTATTTTATCTTGGGAATTTGAGACCCTGAGTTGTCCTAAGGATGCCCAAGATCCAAGAGTTCACCTTTGAACACAATCCGAAGATGATTCACACATCACACTAAGCCACTCAATTACTGTAGGCAAGAATGTAGACCTGGGATGTAAATTGGCAGTAGATTAAAAGAAAAACACCCACAATGACATCTAATATTGAGATAGCATAGCTCTTAATAATTCAAAGCACATGCACTTCAGTTGTTTGATCTTGACCGAGCTACAAGCCTATAAAGGCAGGTGTGATGGGGACTCGTAACAATATTTTAGAAAGAAGGAAAGAAGGACAAAGAGAGAAATGACTGACTTGCCCAAAGTCATGCAGGTAGTTAATGAAAGCCAGATTCATAGCCAAGACTCCCACCTAGAGATGTCAACTTGCCTACAAGAATGACCGGTGGCCCTGAAGCCAGTAAGGAAGAGAGAAACCAGCAGTAAATCAAAGATGTTAACTGGTCATCCAAGAAGCCTCCTCACATCGCAGGACCAAGGCAGGACCGAGCAATCAGGTTTCTTTCCTGGGAAAGTTAAGAACTGGAAACTCCCATTTTCCTCGGAAGGTAGCTGCACATATTTCCCCAGCCTTCTGAAAGGGGGCAGGGACGCATCAAAGGACCCCATACTCTTGGTTCACCCCACAGCGAATGCTGGGGAACTGCACACAGGGTAGCTGCCCTCTGGAGCTTGGCAGCTATTTCCCATTCTTGTCCCCCACTACACGGAGAATAGGACACAGTAAGTTGAACAACATTCCACTTCTCAAAAACAGCTTATACACACATGCATGAGCATTCCATGAAATATATGTAATACACTGGAAGAGCGCCCAAGTAAATAAAAGAAAGATCAAAAGAGAGGTATGAGGCAGCCACAGTCAACTCTTTGCTCTTGAAAATTTAAATGAATACTCCTTGAGAGCAAACTACAAAATGCTAACCTTGAAGTGTTGAGTGGCAGGAAGAATTATGGGTTATTGTACTGTCAAAATGCCAGACAGCTGTATGTTGAGTTGCTGCGTTATTTAGACAATCAGAAACTTGGAAGCTAATGTGACATATTTTTTTCGGTGTGAAAGCTCTTGACATGCGTCACGATAATTTCTAAAGGGACAAAATGTTATATAAAAAACACGGTGCCTTCAGGAGATGGCCTCATAGATAGAAAAGCTCCAAACAGGGGAGGCAGGACATTAACAGCTCGGACTTCCCAGAGGTGAGCACCTTTGCCTTCCTGTCTTAGTCTACAGGGTGGCGGCCCCGAGAAACATGGAACCCCAGCCTCTTACTTCCTGCTCCAAGCACCTGAGGAACTCTCTGAGTCAGCTGACTGATGGCAGCCCGGGCTGGGCCGGGTGAAGCCCATTCATTGCAAGATCCTCTCCCATCTGGATGATCAATATGGGATCACATTCAGGGGTTGCTGCTGGAGACCACGGCACTGAGCAAACCCGGGTGGAGATGGGGCTATAATTCTGCCTCTATTCTTCCACGTTAGTTTACCTTTCATGTCTATTCCTGATTTGCTTGTGGACGGAAGTACGAACAGAATGAGTGGCAGCCATTTTCAGGACATTTCTAGCTTTGTACTGGTATTGCAAGTTGGCCTGGAGATATAAAGTCAGAGTGGAAAGAATCTGGTTAATTGTACCTGAAATTCCACCTTCAACACTTTGACTATAATTCGAATACAAATATTGCTGGGACAAGCAACACTCAGCTTCCATGAGTCATCTATAACAGGGTGAATCGAGGTTTTGAGAACTGGTTTTAATGGGCGAAAGTAAAGGTAGGCTTTTGGGGCCCAGGTGAGGAAGAGGATCTTGTGGTACAGCGAGGGAGGTAAAGCCAGAGAAAAGTCCTTGAAAAAGGGACCTGCTGAGATGCTCTCTATGGATTTACTCTGTTCTTTAGATTTCTTCCTGAGCAATAGGAAAACTATCCCAAGAAGGAGAAGGAAAAGCACTGGGGGACTCCTGGGGTGAGGAGAGGTCTCCTCTCCTAACCAGCACGTCCATCACCAAGCAGACTCTATCCTGAGGCCAGCTCAATACCACATGCCAACAGCATGACCATGAGCAAATCAGTTAACGCCAGTTTCCTTAAATACAAAATGAGGACAATACTTACATCCTCAAACTGATGTTGAAGGATTATATGGGTTAATTACTTAAGGCGTGTCTGCCAAGTGATGACTGTTCTATTCAAATGTTAGTGTGGCATCTTCCTCCTCCTCCTGCTCATCTTTATCATCACAGCTAACAGTTTATACCCAATCCCCACTGCCCCTTGGGGAGAAGCAGAATCCACCCCCCATGCCAGGACCTTTCCCAGGACAGCAAAGCAACTTTGGAAAGCAGAGTTTCTGGTGCTCCCTGCAATGTGATCCCAGACGGAATCCCATACTGGCCCCTCACCCAGCACAGGAAGAGGCCAGCGCTGCACGCGGCCACTCAGAGAGGCAAGCCCATGGCTTAGATGGGAATCATTTGGGCTGAGGTATAGCCCTCTTACAAGCTTACCTTCTTTCCCCACCTTATTAACTTCTATTTTTATTTGACAGTTAACCTAAATGTTAAGATAATACCCTATAACCTGAGTATTTAAAAGCTCACATGATGGAAGAATGGTAGATGAAAGAGTTGAAACTGACTCCAAAGACTCTGCTGATTGGCTATAGCTACTAAGGCAAGGTTAGGAATATAGTGACTGGAGCTTTCTGCCTTTGCCACAGAAAAAGAGGCTCAATACTCTCCATCCATTAGTCACTGGGTCACTGAGGGGAGAGCCTTACATCTTTAGGTATAAGACTGACCACTTGCCTGGCCAGCGTGGCTCAGTGGTTGAGCATTGACCTATGAACCAGGAGGTCACAGTTTGAATCCCAGTCAGGACATATACCTGGGTGGTAGGCTCGATCCCCATTGTGGGGGCATGCAGGAGGCAGCCAATCAATGATTCTCTTCCATCATTGATGTTTCTCTCTCTCTCCCTCCCCTTCCTCTCTGAAATCAATAAAAATATGTTTTTAAAAAGACTGACTACTCAAGCACCCCACACATTTAGGAAAAGAAAGTCAAAGTTTGCTAGATGAAAGTTTGATCCTTTTCCAGGATCAGAGATCATATTCTGAAGTCAGGGAATATCTATACCATAAATTAGCATGACAGGTGGGCTCACCAGAAATTTTGTTTTTATGAGTCATTATGGAATTAAGTCTTGCCTACAATATACATAAATAAAAATATGGGGACATGATCTACCCAATTGCACCCAATTCTTGCTGAGTCATGGCAATCTATAGGGAAGCTCTACAAAGAACACGGACCAAATAGATACAGAGAAGTTTGGCAATGGGTGAAAAGAACAGTATCCTCTACTATCTAATGTTGCCAATCAGGATCACCAACCACCTACTTCCCTAAGTTTCCTTTGCTACTTTAAATGAATGTCTCTATATGTGATTGAGGATGCATCTCTGCTATCCCTATGGATTGTACCATCCACAAATCCATTAAGAGATGTACAGAAATCAAAAAAACATAAGCTTTGGAGTCAGAGACTTTGATACCTGTTAGCTTCCAACTCTAGAGAGCTTCTTAACCTACCTAGCTGCAATTTTCCTCACAAGAATAATGGAGAGACTGACACCCAGTGATATTGTTGTAATTAAATAAAATAATATACATCCAATGCATGGCCCAGGGTCTGGAACACAGAAAAGGTAAGAAAATGAGTGGTAATCATTGTCATCATCATCATTATATCATCATCATCAATCCAAATAATGGCTTTGCCTTAGCTATCTTTACAGACCAACAAACATAGCAAAGAGGATGTCAAATACTTTGTCCACTTGAATCTGTACTTTAAGTCAGAGACAGCTGACTGTCATGTCCCTGAATGGTCTGCCGAAACACTGAGGTCACACATGGTAAGAGGGGCAGGTGGTGTGACATAGCAGCACTTGAACTGGAAGCCAGAGCTCTAACTCTAGACCTGGCTTACTCACTGTGTGAGCCTGGACAATTCACCTATCATGCTAGACTTTGGTTTCTTTATTTAAAAAACAAAAACCAAATATAAAAGAATGTGAACTACATCACCATTTCTCTCTCATCGGTCATGATAGGCATCACTCTAATTAATCATGAAACTCTTTCCTGCTGAGCATAACGATGACTCAGAATCTTTTTCTCAGTAGAGTACTTCTGGAAACCACCAGCATACAGTTTTCAATGCAATAAAACTGATCTGTCATCTCTAAACTAGGTGATCACAAAAATTCCTTTTTGTTATTACATGTTATGATTTTATAACCCTTTACTAGAATGCTTGGAGATGTAGAGATTTAACCAAACCTTTTAACTCATACCAAGAGGAGGGGATAAGCTTCAGTTGAACAAGAAAAGCTCAAGGAACCCAATAGTAGATTCCCTAGGCAGGAGAGCCCTGGGAAGTAAGAGGTGCCCCTCATTGACTGTACTCTGAGACGCTAACTGTTTTTATTTCCATACTGAGCTCATTATTCATACCCATCCTTAATTCTCTATTTCCTGCTCAGCACCCAGCAATTACACACACACACACACACACACACACACACACACTCACACACACATCTTTTATAAACCCACTCAGCCACTTTTGCCCTAACCAGGTTTTCTCCTAAGGCCTTACCTACACAGATCTGTTGATTACTTTTGGTAATTCTAAGTCTACACTGTTTATCTTCATGATGAGTTTGTAAGATATTTGCTCCATTTTACAGATGAGGAGTCTGAGGTCCAGAAAAGTTCAACAATCCTATATAATAAAAGGCTAATATGCAAATTGTCCCCTCTGGAGTTCGACCTACAGGGAGTTCAATCACTCGCTATAACATGTGCTGACCACCAGGGGGCGGCACGGAATGAAGGAAGGCCCTGGCCAGCAACCGGCAGCTGGGGGAAGGAAGGCCCCAATCTGCCCTGATCACCAGCCAGGCCTAGGGACCCTACCCATGTTTGAATTTCATGTACCAGGCCTCTAGTGGTCGTGGTCAATAAAGAGCTGTGGCCTGGCCAGAGTGTCTCAGTGATTGAGTGTCCACCTATGAACCAGGAGGTCACTGTTTGATTCCTAGTCAGAGCCTGTGCCCAGGTTGCAGGCAGATACCTGGTATGGGGTGTGCAGGAGGCATTCGATCAATGATTCTCTCTCATCATTGATGTTTCTATCTCTCTCTCCCTCTCCCTTCTTAAGGTACCACAGGGAGGTCTCCTGGTCTCAGATCTAAGTCCTATGCACATGGCCACTCCCCTGTTGCTATGGCTCCAAGGCGCTCTCTGTAGGGCTCCCCTTCCTGTCTCCAGAAGCCCTGTACACCCAGGCACCCAGCCTGAATCATCGGCATCTCTCATCCAGGTCCTAGCGACATCTGGCATTTCCCAAGCACACAGTTCACCAAATTGGACCCTTTCTTCTTTATTATCTGCACAAATATTCTTAATTATTTCTCCTCCAACCCAAAGTACTTATTTCTTATTTATGGGTGTAAATATAGAGCCGGCAGGCCTCATATTTCACAGGGAGCCATTCCAATGGCATCTAGAGCCTTCCAAATTTAAGGAGCAGAAAGCTGATGCTCTGCCCGTTTCATTATAAAGGGGTTTACCATAAATATTAGAATTTGAATTCCACCCAAGTAATGCATTAATAGATACTAAACCATTAATAATTCCTGTACTTTTTCATAAATGGGCAAAGTCCAATAAATAAACTATATCTCTTTCACAGCAGAGCGGGGTTAACAAGTACCAAGGAGATTTCAAAGACAAACTACTGGTAGGGGCTGCCAAGAGGTAAGATTCATAATGAAACTACAAATTCTGGAGGCCCATTTTTTACTGTCGGCCATGGCAAGTACCTAAAATTAAATGCTAAGCAGAAATCCGTCCCGAGATCTGACACCCAGCAGTTTAGGTAAACAATCTCTGGAATTAAAAACAGATTCTGGAGAATAAATAAGTCCGTGTGTGGATCTCTCTGATAGCAGATCCGTCTCCCGGATAAATCAGAGGTGCTGGCCCTCCGAGCCTTTCCAAATTAGGCCGCATGATTCACCTAAACTATTCCATCTCCTGCCGCCTGTCCTAATGAAGGGCAGCAACAGATTGCTTCTTACCAGTTACTGCACCAGGGCCAAAGGCCTCGAGGCTAATTATGCGCAGGCCTGGAGGAGCCAGTGCGCAAGGGGGATTTCACCAGGACCCTCATTCACCAGGTCCCAAGACCCATGTCTACTAATTCCACTTGCAACTTCCCTAGAATTCTAGAAGCCTGAATCAGGGATGCCAGGTATCAAAGCTGCACAGCCCAGGGGGCAGAGAAAGTGAGTCCAAGCTTCACTGTTCCTAGATCCCTGGATCTCGTTGGGCCTCACTTTCTTCATCCATAAAGTGGTGGTAACAGCACCTGCCTGGCCTACCTCGTGGAGCTGTAATGAGGGGCCTAGAAAATGTGCCAAGATGCACTCTGTAACCCACAAACCCTCTTCTCTCATTCCTGTTAGTGGTGATAATGTTCCGTGATTTAATCACCAACATCTACTGAGCACCCTCCTGAGTCAGGCGGCAGGACAAGACCCAGCCCTCGTGGAGCTGGATTCTTGGGATGCCAGGTGCACAGTCTGCCTGAAGAGAGAGTCAGAGGATGGCAAGACTGGAACAAAATACAGCAGCCCAGGCTCCCAGCACTGGCCTGGGCGGGGAGCAGAGGTGCTGTTTTCAATAGAAAAGACCAAGGACACAACTTTTAGATAAAAATCCCAACAATGGAGGAAAGACAGTGAGCCTTACAGATCCCGGACAGAAAGAGAAGGGATGTCAAGGGACAGGACCTCCAAGTAGTGTCTGAGGAGCTGCAAGGTCAGGATGGAGCTGCTGGAGGGGAAGGCTGGGGGGGGGGGGGTAGGCATGAGGATAGAGGGCAGGGGAGTGTGGAGTGGGGTTGCACTAGCCCAGGGGTGGGAAAACTTTTTGACTCGAGGGCCACAATGGGTTCTTAAGCTGGACCGGAGGGCCGGAACAAAAGCATGGATGGAGTGTTTGTGTGAACTAATATAAATTCAAAGTAAACATCATTACATAAAAGGGTACGGTCTTTTTTTTTTTTTTTTTAGTTTTATTCATTTCAAACGGGCCGGATCGGATCCAGCCCACGGGCCGTAGTTTGCCCACGGCTGCACTAGACCTTGGGAGAATTTCAGCCTTTGGAAGGTTTCAGCAGAGAAGCACCAGGTCTAACTCAGCATTTTAACAAGAGAATCTGCAGTTGCTATGTGGGGACAATAAATAAATAGTATAATAAATAGTACCCTACTATCATGCTAATGTATGGTTATTACAAGACTATTCTGATTCAGTGTGAACCTTGACTGGAGAAGGAGAAACAGGAAGGAGACCAAGTGAAGGGTCTTAAGTTTTTCCTTCCTAAGTGCTCCAAACAACTAAGCATAGATAGGATTGTGTGTGTTGGGGGTACAGAGGCAAGAGTGGGGGACAAGTGGGCCCCGACTCAAATGGAGTTTGGGGAGCGGCCTCACATGCCCACCCTGCCTCTGTGCCTCCTGCTTGGTTGTGAAGAGCTGTGGCCGTCTGGGGCTGGGGGGGTCGTGGGGCGGCAGCGGGTATACACAAGAAAACAGCTTCTCCCAAATTTCACACCTTTGCTGAAGTCAGCGAAGCAACACGAAGCCCTGTGGTTTTCAAGCCTAAGGCCTGTCTCTTCATTAAAAATGAAGACAAAATTTTCTTTTAAAAGGGGGAGCTTGGTTGAGGGCCATGGACCATATTTCACCAGCGTATGGAGTCAGCCCAAGTGGCAAACGCGATATAATAAGAGGAGCCATCTCGCCTCCTGCTTCGGGACAGACAATGATGCAGGGGTCATTCCATTAGCGATGGCAGCTGCTTCTAAATGAAACACATATAACCTGAATCCAATTAATGAAAGACTCCGGCAGTCCTCACCAATGCTAATGCCGAATGGATCTTCAAGCCTTGCTCATTCACCAGCTCCCGTTTGCAACGTAGTTTAAAAATCTCAAGAGCACATGCTAAATCCTGAATGAAGGAAGTTATGACTCAGCGTTCCTTTTTTTGATTTCTGGCCACTTGGCATTTGTCATGGGTCCGGGCTGGTAATGCTCCCTTCCTGGACTTCTGATACTGCTGCAAGGAGTGGGTAAGTCCACATGCAACATGGTCAAAATTCATTCTCTTACCAAGCACCCACAGAGAGCAGGGATTATCACTGGGCTGTCCACACAGAGCCTTCTGGAAAGCTCTATGAGATGGGATGGGGTGGGCCTGTTCTTATGCCAGTTAGTGGCATTCCAGATCACTAAACTTAACCCAGACTCAAACTACATCATTCAGAACACTTTCACATCTTGCTATATTTATGTACCATTGCTATTATTTACTTCTTCTTGCTACAAATTGGTGTTTCTCACTGCCTAGGGACAATCTTCATTCCACCATCATACCCATACTCCTTTCAGAACCCCTCCGGCTTTATCACATCTCTCTTTGGCAGGTCTTTTCCTGCCCAGCATGCATTCACCTTTCTTCTGGTAAGAGCATCTCAATGTTCCCCAGGGAACCCCCACGCCCCCCTACTACCTGCTACTATGCAACTGTTGAGTTCTGTAGAGCAGACTCCACCCCAGGCTCCAGGCAGCCATCTAAACTGGCCTGGCCAGTGGGTGCATCACATCCCATAGTCCACCGAGATTGGTTCAGGATGGGTACGTGACCCAACCACGGCCTGTAAGAGCCAATTTAGGAGTTTTTAAATGGCTGGTCAGAGTGAATCTCTTCCAACGAGGTTTCTGGGAAGATAAAGCAGAAACCCTGTTGAGTTGGCAGCTATCTGGCCTCCATAAGTCACTGAGTAGGTAAGTAGCTCCCTGAGGTGGATGGAGAAAGACCACTTGTGGCTGCATTTTGGGGCTGAGGATCCAGCCATGTTGAGAGTCATATCTACCCCAGGCCTTTTCAGATTTGTGAGCTAATATACTTCTTTGATGCTTATGTTAATTTAAGCTGAGATTCTGATTAATAAAACATGCAATATGCTGGATGCATGGTTGCTATTGATAACACTCCCTTATATTTACTTTCCATTCCGAAAAACTCCTCCGTATTTTTCCTACTTTCTTCCTTTTCCATTTTCCATTCCTCCTCAGAATTCTCCCTCAACATCTTTAAAAAATACATATGAGATGGTTCTGCTAACCCCTCACATGTCTGGTGCCGCCAACATGGTATCCTTCTCAAAAGACCACCACCAATCCTCTCCCCATGGATTGGGGGGAGGGGGAGGAGTTCAGTCACAAATAACTATTTTACACCAGTGATGGCGAACCGATGACACGCGTGTCAGAGGTGACACACGGACTCATTTTTTTGGTTGATTTTTCTTTGTTAAATGGCATTTAAATATATAAAATAAATATAAAAAATATAAGTCTTTGTTTTACTATGGTTGCAAATATCAAAAAATTTCTATATGTGACACGGCACCAGAGTTAAGTTAGGGTTTTCAAAATGCTGACACACCCAGCTCAAAAGGTTCGCCATCACTGATTTACACGGAGTTTATACATCCAGGCTAGAAAAAAATCTTCACCCTCACTCCTAATCCAACAGGGTTCTCAGGCCTTAGACATAAAGACAAACATTTCATGAACCAAGGTTTATTAAGAATGATGTCCTTGGACCTTGAGCCCACTCCTCTCAAACCCAGGGCTTGGAAAGGCCAAAGGTGGCAGCTCCTGCAGAAGCTGAGGTTCAGAATACAAATTGCATCCCAGGGAGCTGGGCCTCGTGGCCTTCGCCTTCAGCGCGGCCCATGGACAGGCAGCGTGGCTGGCACACTGCGTGAGCCCTTCGCCTGGCTGTGGAGACGCGCTCATCTCACACAGGATCAGACATTCATGCCCATGACCCAGGGACACGGACAAAAGGAACAAACCATCCTGCTCAGGGTGTATGACCGAGGCGTCCTTCTCGCTCCCGCCCCTGCGTGTGGGATGTGTGCCTCTGGACCATGACCAGCCACCTGGTTGCTTCTCTTGGCGGCCTTGGCAGGTCTTCCCACCCTTGCTGGGAGGGCACGTGGCAGAGACGTTGACAGCTCCATGGCCTTGACTGTTCCTTCCCATGCTGCAGACCAGGCTGCTGCCGGGGAACCTCCTCTGAGGCCTGGGCTCTTGTCCCTTCCTCCTCCTCCAGCTACTGGCTTGGGTCTTATGCCTGCAGCACAGGATCCCCAGGAAATCCAGGCAGCCCTCCTCGCAGGACCAGAGCGGCTTTCCCAGCAGTGAGCACTCTCCAGCCACCCATTCACTCTCCTCTTGCTGCACAGGGATGAGCTCAGCAAGAACCCAGCTACTTCATGAAATTGCTGACATTTGCACTTGACCTTGTGGTGCATGGTCAGTTCTCAACAAGGAACAGTTCGTGCCCTGCCCCAGCACTGCCTAGGCTGCTCCTTGCCTGAGGAGTGGCAATGTGGGGATGAGAGAAAAGAAAAAAAAAAATAAAAATGCTTCTGGCATATGTATATATGCATGTACATATACTTATGTGCCCATAATACATGCACATACATATATACATGCATAAGCACTATATTTTAAGGAATATAACTTCTAAATATAAAAGATGGCTAGTTCCAGAAAAATCAAAATGCTTTGGCGATATACACAATACACACACTATATTTCCATAAATGATTAAACAGACAAATACTGGTATAAATTATATCTTTTAAATATAACATAGCCACATCTCTAAGTGCACTTAAGCATTCCTTTAGAATGTCCTTACATTTAAAGGCTCACCATAGGGGGCTATAACATTGCAGAAGCTAACCCGGCGGTGTTCTCTGCAGCGAGTGTTTCTACGATTTGTCCTCTGACCAGAGAAGAGGGTACAGGACTTGAGTGGGCAGGTAAATTAGCCCCGAGCTCCCCTCTAGCCAAGGACAAATCGTACTATCCCGTGGCAGACTCCTAGATGCTGAGGAGGAGAAGTGCGGAGATTTCTTTGCTAAGGGGGTGGGGTGCTAAACTGATGAGAGACAAAGTAGCATAGTAGTGGTGGCGGCAGTGGGAGGGACATGGAAAATGTCACCTACCTGCTTGGATCCCTTTCTCCACCTCCATCTAGAACAGGCAGAGGGATTAGCCTCCACCAGAGCAGGGAATGGGAGCCTTTCTATTTCTTCGTCCCGGGACCATCTCTCCTCTCTCATGCCCAGCTGGGTCCCAGGGACCAGACCCTAGCAGCCACACCCTCAACCCATGACCTGAACTGGGAAACCCTGTGTGGGTGGAGGCGGAAAGACTGTCTTCCTAGTGTGGGCAATGAGTAAAGCATGAACAAGAGAAATTACTTCTCATCAACACATATTTTTAGTTTCTTGCTGCTGAAATTGGGTGGCAGGCCACAGGAGAAGGTAAGAGGGCTGCACTCAGCAGGAAACCCAGTCACACCCAGCCATGTAAAAATGAACTGGAATCATCATTTTACATTCTGAGCAGAGAGACAGAAAGCTGCACAGCAAGGCAGTGAATGAGAGGCCGAGAAAGACGTTCTGAGTTAGTGAATCTGAAATGGTAATGTGGTCCCTGAATCCCCTCAGTTGTTCCTGCCACAGCTTTAGCTGATCAATGGTGCAAACTGGATGAGCTAAACGATTTTGTATGATCAAAACCATCCTGGGAGCATCACTGGATGGATTCCCACATTCCCTACATCTAGAATTTTCCACCACAACCCCAAGCCCTCCCCTATCTTCAAGTGAAAGCCAATTTGCGAAGGAGGCAGTGAGGCCCAACAGAGAGAGCCTGGGATGCAGAGCCAGGCCCTATGTACATTTAACCCCTGCTTGGCTCCTGTGGGCTGTGTGACCTCGAGCAAGGTATTTACCCTCTCTGAGTACCAGTTCTCTCATCTGCAAGTCAGGGCGATGAATACCATCTTTGCAAGGCTGCCGGTAAGACTGAAAGACAATATATGCAAGGGGCCCAGCTAGAACAATGCTTGTCACATAGTAGGTGCTCAATAAGGGAAGCTGCTGGAAGTATGCCCCTGTCTAGTTCTAGGTCTGCACGCTCTCTCTCCTCTTCTGTGACAAATGAAGTAAGGCAAGAACTAAGTCCCATATGAGGATAACTCAGAGGCTTTCAATACCTACTCCCTTTTGGAGATGTCTGCCAAAATCTAGTTGAAGACCACACCTTGATGCCGTCCTATGTAACCATTCCCAAGTGAGTAACAAGTGAGCATGCTGGAATCCAGTCGTGCATGCTGGAATCACCTGTAGCTTGCTTTACATGATCTAGTCACACATGCTTCTCTCCATTAACTGCCACCACCAACTTACAGGGACCAAGCCTAAGAAATGTGGAACACTGGCCACTCAAGATAAGAGGGGGAATTCCTACAACCCTCACAGTGCAACAATTACCTAGTTTATGGAGACTCTGGGAACCTAGAGGATGTGATAATCCTCCAGCATCACCTTGCAGGGCAATGTCGGGTCCTAGAATGGCCACCCATATCCCTTGTCAAGTACTTCAGGATATGCAATGTGACAGGGACATCACCCTGACAGGTGAGGAAGGAGGAAGGCAATCTGCTAAAAACTCACTGAGCCTGCTGTCTATCAGGAGTGCCGGGAATTCTCCTCCATCCTCAAAGATATTCTGTTTGTAGAGTCTTCAATAAAGTTAACAACACCCTAAAGAGAAGGAGAGATCAGCTCATGATCCACACCAATTGGGGGTAACATTGACTATCATAAGGATGGTGGGTATTTGGGGAGACTTAACAGGTCATCTATAACAAAAAGGGGGCACATACGTAAGAAGAGAAACACTGAAGGCCACTTTCATCCACAGCATGACTTTGTATAAGGCAAATTTATGCTCCCAAGCCTTTACCTGTGTGTTCTGGCTACACCCCTATATGTATGAGACAGAAGCTGCTCGATGTTTACCTTTTACTCATTATTACTAAAAGACTCTTATTACTCGCTCCCTAAAGGCTAAAGGACCTAAGAATAATATTGTCTAATCAAAGCCAAAGAAACCATTTCAATAAAAGAGTGACTATAGTATCTGAAAACCTGGCATCATTATATTGTATTTCAATAATGAAGCTGAAAAGAGAAAAAGACTTTGCTGACAAAAATACCAGAACCATGTCTGCTCACAGTGTCTTGCAGGGTTCCTGGCACATAGTAGAGTTCAATAAACATTAAATGAATGATAAAATCCAGAAAATATATCTTTTTTATTAATAGGTAAATATATTTTATTTTTTTAATCTTTAGTGTTTAGAATATTACAGATGCCACCTCTTTTTACCCTTTGTCCCCACCTTCTAGTTCCCGTCCATCCCAGGCCTTCACCACCCTATGTCTGTGTCCACAGTCTATATATATATATATATATATATATATATATATATATACACTTTGAATTTCTTTCCGCTCCTCTCTCCCCCGTTTCCTCTAAGATTTGCCTATCTGTTCCATGTTTCCATGACTCTGGTCCTATTTTATTCATCATTTGTTATGTTTGTTAGATTCCACATATAGGTGAGATAATGTGCTATTTGTCTTTCTCTGCCTGCCTTATTTCACTTAGCATAATACTCTCCAGGTCCCTCCAGGCTGTCTGAAAGGGTAAGAGATCCTTCTTTTATACAGCTGCATAGTATTCTATTGTGTAAATGTACCACGGCTTTTTTTTTTGTACCTATTCATCTACTGATGGGCTGTTTCCAGATCTTAGCTTTATCTTTGTCAGATGAATAAATTTAAATGACTAAAAAGCAAAATCAGCACACATACAAAACACCTGCTGAGATCAGAAACTATTTTGTTTAAAAGTAAATGTAAAATAATCATAGCAAACTTCTAAATGAAATATCCCACAGTGAATCACTTTAATAAACAGACAACTTATGTACCTTGCAACTTTGGAACATGCTAGCATTTATAACAACCCATAAATATCCCTGATGTTTGAGAATAGAACACTGAGTTGGGCTGCCAATTTTTGTGAACTCATAGTTTAAAACTAGGGAAGAGTCATTTAATGTGGGTTATGTTGCTTACTTGTTACTAATGGGTTAATATTAGAAACAGTATTGAATAGTTTCATACTGGTTGCTAAGCAACATTGCTTCCTTTCCCCAATGGTCTGAGAGAGAGGATAAAAAGGGGCAGAAAATGAGAAATGTTGGAAAAATAGGAAAGTGAAAATTCAATGGATCATAAGGTACAATTTGTAGGGAGAGTGAAAGAGGAAATAATTCTGGCTGGATGTACTAAGACATCAGTTGCCTTATGACATCACATTGAGCCTCCAGCTCCAAAGAGAGAGTAGAAGATGAATGTGTCCTGACCCCAGCATCCCACTGCTCATGTTCAGTTCATTCTTAGCCAGAAACACATAGGGACCATGGGTGACAGCAAGCCGACCTCTGTGACAGACCATTATAGCCCGAACAACAGCAACAACGAAAATCTATGAAGTCTGGAAGGCCTCGCCAAACTTTACCTTTTGTAATTCATGGGCCCATTCCTTCAGAGGCCTTTGGTTCCCTAAACATCTGGAAGGCCTCTGGACGTGATCCATACGCTCACCAATATTGATGGAGTGCTCACGGCGACGCCGGCTCTGGGCTGGGAACTGGAGGGGAATGCTGGAGCCCTTGCTCTTGACTGATCACTCACCAGTGAGCATGGTGTCCCTTCATCACCATCGCAGTGTGCCATTTTTATCAGGACTCTATGGTATGGTAGAGCAATTTCCAAAACCCACAGCATGACCTAGGAGATGGAATGCGACAGGCCCATCTCAGTCTGTGGCAGGACAGGCCTCATAAGGCTGCTGAACTGTTTCCTGCCTGAATCCTCCAGGCTCATTCTAAAATGAATTAGCCAGAGAGAGACAGCATATTAGTTAATGTCCATTTTCGTAGATTAGTCTGTTAGGCTAGAAGCTGTCATCTGTTGTGTCCTGCAGACACCTGGATGCTGGACAGGTCAGTTTTGACAGCAGGGAGAGGCTTAGGGAACGGCTGGCATAGGCACTAGCTGGCCAAGGGAGTGTGGGGCGGGAAATGGGAAGGAAGAGGAATCAGAGGGCTCTGGAGGCAAGAGGGGGATGACGAAGCTCTGAGCAGCCAAAAGGCAGGAAAGAGCACCAAGAGGGAGATGAGGCAGAGATTTGTATCAACAGGGGCTTTGAAGCTGGCCCTATGCTAACATGGAACGCTGGGTAATTTACTTGCCCCAGCCAAGACTAAGTGTCTTCACCTGCAGAACAGAAATAACACTTAGTATCCTATATAATAAAACCCTAATATGCAAATTAACCAGATGGCAGAATGACCGGTTGCTATGATGTGCACTGACCACCAGGGGACAGATGCTCAAGGCAGGAGCTTCCCCCTGGTGGTCAGTGCATTCCCACAGGGAGAGTGCTGCTCTGCCAGAAGCCAGGCTCATGGCTGGTGAGCACAAGGGCGGCGGCAGGAGCCTCTTCCGCCTCCGCAGCAGTGCTAAGGACCCCTGGGGGATGTCCACCTGCCAGTTTAGGCTCACTCCCTGTGGGGAACAGGCCTAAGCTGGCAGGCAGCCATCCCCCGAGGGATCCCAGACTGCAAAAGGGCACAGACCTGGCTGAGGGACGCCCTCCAACCCCCATCCCCCACCCCCAGTGCACCAGTGCATGAATGCCACGTACTGGGCCACTAGTTGGGAGAATAAAAAGGAATGTATTTAAAGTAAGCTCCATGGTACCTAGCACATGGTAAATGCTCAATAAATTCTAATCAAGGTTATTATCATATATGGAACCACCTTAAACTATAAAGCACTAGTTTCAACTATTAATAAAACTATTTTTTTATACCTGTGTCTAAGATTTGTTAACACCACCTCATTCTTCTAAGCCCTAATGTGTGTATGACCCTCATAATTTCTCCACTAACCAAGTACTAGTAATAGTACTCCAATAATAGTACTAGTAAAAAACAACAATAATAAAAATAATAACAACAATAAAGCAGCAACAACAGCAATAATCAATGTTCATGGAGTACTTATCCCACACCTGGCACTGTTTTAAAAGCTTTACAAGTACTAACTCACTTGATTATTACAATGACTTTTTGAGGTAGGTACTATTGTTAGTGCCATTTTACAGATAAACCAAAGCATGGAAAGGCCAAGGTCATTTGGCCAATAAGTGACATACAGCAGATTCCAATTCAGATAGTCTGACCTCAAAGCCCACACTTATCCACTATGTATACTGCCTCTCTCATCTCTGTATGCCTACATTTACTTGATTTTTAAATAAATGACTCCCTTATTTTTTTCCCCTTTGGATAACATTATACTATTACATGATATCTGTGAAATTCTGAGCTTGATATTCTACTTATAATTATCTTCATGTAAAAAATACCTAAAAAATTATTTGAAAACAAAATGTTCATGTACTACATAAATCACCAATGAAACTTTAGAAAAATACTATTCTAGGCACTTGAATTTCTTCTACTTCAAGCCACAAAAACTATGGGTGAGCACGAACAACTCACTGGTAGCTTCCTACTTCCACACCCGTTCCCTACCTCCTCCTCCTTAACAGAGCTTGGATTTTTAGCTGGGACTCGGCTGCCAAAAATGAAAGAGTGCGTGTTCCTTTCAGCTGCCTATGGCTCTGGCCAATGAGATGCACAGGATGCATTATGCGGGCATTCTTGGAAGTTTCCTTAAAAGTCTGCTTTGTTTCCCTTTCTTGCTTCTTGGAATGAGCACCTGGTGATAAGTGCAAGAACTGCCATCAAAAACAATTTTGAGAAAATAAATGAAGAATGTCAGAACCCCAAAGAGAAGGAACCGGAGTTGCTAGTGACACCACGGACCTGTCACACCCATCCTGCACTGCCTCCCTCCATACTTCCTTCACATGAGAGAGAAAGAAGTCTCTGCAATGCCGGGCCACTGGTACTTTAGCTTTCCTGTTGCATGCCGCTGAACTTCATTCTGATGTACTCACCTCTTATTTTGGCACCACCCTCTCCCCAGCCAAGACACAACCAGGAAAACTTCACCCAGAGAACCAGTCCCCTAACTCGTCAATGAATGGCCAAGTCCTGGAACCACAGGCACTGCATGGACGTGTGCACTTATGAACCACTTCACTCCAAAGGCCTCATATACAGTGTTCTATTTAATCCTCCCACAAACCTACATGACAGGGACCTCCGTAACCTCATTTGTACACAAGAGGAAACCGAGGCACAGAGGTTTAAGTACCATGCCCAAGGTTGTTCAACTAGTAAGTGTCAGAGCCAAAACTCAAACCCAACAGTGTGCCCCTCAAAGGGAAAGTTCTCCACCCTAATGCTCTCTGTCTCCCCAAATCAAAGGGGCAGCAGACTCCCAGAAGAGCTGACTTCTTAGAGGCTTACACAGCTGCCCATCACAGGGCCCTGGCCGCTTCCCTGAAGGCTGACGGGCTTTAGCTTCTCTAGAGATCACTGGGGCCCCACAGACCCTTTCTGTCACCATAGTCACACTAGGTTTTAAATAGAACCAAATGCAAGTCTGATGTCTCAGCATAAATTTTGCTTACTTATTTTTTAAAAAAAAAGGTAAAAAAAAAATATCCAAAAGATGGCAAAAAGGCATATCCAGAAAATCTTTGCCTCCCACCCCTCAGGAATTCCACGCCGTCCCCACGATGCCCTGGACAAAGCAGGGCACGTGGCCCCCCAGCCACCGCAGAGTTAATGTGTATTTCCAGGGCCTGGCACATGTTCAGTCAGAAACCTGGCGGCGTGCCTGTTGTTTACCGAAGCTGGGGAAGAAGCATCTGCAACATTACGAAAAGCATATTGTAAAAGGCAACACATGCAAATTAAACCTCCTGAGCTATGAGTAAATTGCTGGGAGAATTTATAACTCATTTAATAAAACTTGAAGTAAATACATAGCCTGGCTCCCAGGGAAAACAAAATATTTCCCACAATCCTCTCCTCTTCCAAAAGGAAAAAAAAAAGAAATAATAAGAATAAAGGCTGATGGAGCCAGACGGCTCTATCAAGTAGAAAGTATAAATAGCAGCTGTGGTGGCAAGCAAAACCAGTGCGAGTGGTGGGGCGTTTAATACCCACGCAGACAGTGCCACACCCTACGCTCTGGGATGCATCTGACAACGTCCAGGGCTAGGACACAGCCACAGTGAACTATGTTGGTGCTCATCCGAAAAGGCTCTCTGGGCATCTGCTGTTCATTAATTCATTCAACAAGTATTTGCTGAGTGTCTACAGAGAGGCACTGCACTGCGGTGATTAAAAACATGTGCTCTGCAGCCCTGCCGCCGTGTTGGAACCCAGGCTCCGCCACGTACCAGCCACATGCCCTTGGGCCATTGTGTAACCCTCTGTGCCTGTGTCCTCATCTGTAAAATGGGAAAACGGTAATATCCACATCCTGGGGTCGTTATGGAAACTAAATGTGTGAATGCATGTGAAATGCTTAGAACAATACTTGGTAAATATTCGCCCTTTAATAAATATTAGCTAGCATATGGGCCAGCCACTCTGTGAGGATCAAACAGGTAGATGAGGCTTCTCTCCTGGAGCTTATATTCCACCAGGGGTAGGTAGACCATCCACTTGTAGACGAATGAACCAACAGGGAATCACTGAAGCGCTTTGACAAGAGAGTGACAAGATCTGATTGACAATTTAAAAGCTGGCTCTATCTATCACGTGGCAAACGGACTGAATGGAGGCAGGAAGGGAAGGGAGGACGCTACTATGGCTGTCCCCACAAGCTGTGATGGCGGCTCTGCCCAGGGTACTGGAGGCGACTCGGGGACTATTTCAGGAGAGCTGACAGGACTTTGTGATGGACTGGAGGTAGGGGTGAAGGAAAGACAGAAATCAAGAAAGATTCCTGATTTGGGGAGGCCTGGCTTGTTCCTCAGCCTGAGATGGACACTGCAGAACACTGGGAGGTCAGTCATTGCTTCCATTTCTGAAAGAGCTTTCAAGGCAGTTGGTCAGAGCAGCCTAACACTCAAGAAACAGAACAATAGAGAACATGACAGAAGTGCATAAGCACGTGGTTCGGCGCCCAAGAATCAAAGATCGAGAGAGCCCCGAAGTCTCCATGGAAAGTCACAGAGAGCAGAGCACCCCTGAGTGTCCACGCCGCGGTTAGGATCCCGGGCTGCTGGGACTGTGGCCCTGAACAGTTTTCTTACTTCCTCTAGTCCTCGGTGACTATAAAATGGAATGATAATGGTATTTTCCATGCAGAATCACGTGCAGGCGCACTCCTTAAGGACCTAGCACAGTGCTGACTGGAGATGAGGTAGATGCTGTGTCTTGGATGGAAATTAACAGAAGACAGAAGAAGAAAACTCGGGGAAAGAATATATCACAGATGAAAGAAGATTCAAAACTGACCCCTTTAAAAATGAAAAATTTGTTGTTCATAGATCTGCCAACATCTACAAGGCAACCACTGGTGCCCACACCATATGTCCCGCCCTGGCAGGACAGCTCAGAACTAATATGTGACTTGGGCTCCGTCAGGTAACCTCAATCAAGCCCAGATGACTATACATTATGGGGCCCCCTTTCTAGATACTCTAAATCCAGGCTGTTTTCAACTAGAGAACCCTTCCTCCCAGATGCAGGTGGCCTTCCTATCCCACCCCGTGGGGCACCTGTGACATCCCGCCGCTCATTGGTGCTGTGATGACGTATTTTCTCAATCCAGGTGCCTCCATGCTTCAGGGGACAAGAACAGGCCTCGCTTATCTTGCAGGTCAGCAGGTCATCATGACTGCCATGTCTAACTGTGGCACCTGAGAACTGCATATGGCTTAAAGCCTTGGGGCACCGGAGTCACGCAGACCTAGGCATGAATGCCAGCGCCAGCACTCACTTGCTGCATGGCCTGAAGCAAGTTACTGGAGTTATTTAAGTCTCAGTTTCCTCATCACTAAAAAGGAATGAAAATTAGTACTTACCACTGGGCTGTGGGGAAATGAATGGGACAGGGGATGCAAAACACAGTGCCTCAAACATAAGTACCAGTGAATGTTAGGAGAAGCCATTGCTATTGTTGTTGTTGAAGTGGTTTTGTACTGGAAGGACTTACCCCCAGTGTAGCAGTCATTTCCCCACAGAAGGAGCGCAGAGGGATTGCAGGGCAATGAACATACTTGGTATGCTACTATGATGGTGAGTACCTGTCATTGCACATTTGTCCGAAGCCACAGAATGTCCAACACCAAGAGTGAACCTTCCTGTCAACTATGGGCTTTGGGTGATTATGGTGTGTCAGTGAGGGTTCATAAATAGCAATCAATGTACCCCACCGGTGGGGGAGTGTTGATAATAGGAAGGCTATGCATTTGTGGAGGAAGGCGGATAATACGAAATCTCTGTACCTCCCTCTCAATTTGGGTCTGAACCTTCAACTGCTCTAAAAGAAATAAAGTCTTAAAAAAATTCCCCAGGGTACCATAGAGGCCAGAGGAACTCAAAACAACCTCTTAAGTGCCGTTTCTGGAAAACACGCTGGAGGAAGCCCCATCCCTGCTCTTTGCACGCGGCAGAGAGCGGCGGGGGGCTGCGGGGATCCTGGCACAGGGAACTTTTTAAACTCCTGACTATTCTTCTAAGAATAAAGGCGGAAGCTGACTGCTCGGGCGCAGCGCTGCAGGCCTCTCTCCAATCTCTCCTGTGTTTGGACATCACTCAGGCCCTTCAGGATCCCAGGCTGCTGTCTGCTGACTGACAACAGAAAGAGAAATTTAGAGGTGTGAGTGAAGTGACAGAGCTGTCAGGGCTGCCTCGAAACGACTCTTTTCTTAGAGAAAGGAAAGATAACAGGCGAAAACCCAGACAGCTGCGGTCCCCTGTCACACTTGCTGGGAGAGGTGGTGTGTGTGTGTGTGTGTGTGTGTGTGTGTGTGTGTGTGCACGCGTGCGCTCCCCCCAAAAAAGAAAAATAAAGCTTTGGATTTTAAAAACGAGAAGGGGAATTAGTTACCCCAAATTTTGATCCCAGTCTTTATATAACTAGAATAGGATTTGGGAACTATTCCCTCCTTTGGGATTTATAATGTCAGATAAATAGTTTTACTCAGGGAATGGGTTTTTGGGGGTTTTTTTGTGTGTGTTTTTTTTACCCTTTAAAAAATATTTAAAAGAAAAAACTCAAACTCTAAAACCTGGACTCCAAAGTCTCTTTCCTTTCACAAACCCCAGCTCATAACATCAAATCCTAATTCGTAGGTGGACTTTGGTCAGCTGATATCATATTAGTCAAAGTGATCTCCAGCTTGGCTTCTGTGAACTAGACACCAGCACATCCAAGTCACATGTGAGTCATCATTCAGAAAACGGCCTGGCAGCTAGGCCCAGGCCCAGCTCTCACTTCCCCTTCTTTGCCATCCACTATTTCTGCCAGTGTTCGTGGTTTATAATGTCTTGTTTCTTTCTTTCACATCCAAAACATAAAAATCTAACCACTGGAGGGGGGGAGTGGTTCTAAAAACAGGACACTCTAGACTGAAATGCACAGGCAGACTCTCCATCCAGCATCCCTTTAACGACAGGGAAGTCACTGGCCAAGAAGATCACGTTTCAAAGGCTCCCATTTTTCTCAGTTTTTTGAAAGCGTTAACATCACAATAAACCATGAAAAGAAACAGATTCCCACTCTCACCCACAGGTCAAGCACAGTCCAGAAAGGAATGCCTTTATTAAGATAATTCCTTGGGAAAAAAAAAACCCAATAATTCTAATAGTAACCAAAAGAACACATCATGATAGATGGAAGGAAATTGAAGTTTGAGTGTTTTTCCAAGAGTCCAGGAGGGCCAAGCAAGCAGACCAGAATGAGAAACCTCATCCCCGCTTGTAAAACGCTCCAGGAGCACCACAAACCTACACTGGGTCGCTGATTGATGCAACACTCGGATTAGAAAAACACTGCGTGAAATACAATTTCCAGAGAGGAAAAGGAAGTCCTTGATGAGCCTGGTGAAAGAGTGATAAAAGCTTCACTCAAGGCTTCCACTTCAGTATCAGATTATGGGAAACTTTCATTGAAACAACCCAACTGAGTCCATTAGCCTGCCATCGGAAAGCACTACTCAAACCCTTCACACCTCAGAGAAGAGAAGGCCCATAATCACCCGCGTTCCTGCTGGGAGGAGAAGGAAGGGAAAGAAGTAGGTGGAGAGGCTTGCTAAAGCCACTCCAAGAACAAAAGACATTTTTCTTTGATGGAGAGAGAAAGGGAAGAAGAAAGGAAGGCGGTAACAGCCAATGTGAATTCCTTCTCCTCCTCACCAGCATCTCTACTACAGTTGCGCTGACTGAGGGGCCGCTGGGAAGCCATCCCCTCTGGAGCAGAGAAATGGGAACATAATTGCACCAAGAGTAAAAGGACTGGCTCCTGGTTTGGCACTTTCTGTCTGTGTGACTTTGGGCACATTGTTCACACTTCCAGGTTTTTCATGCCCTTAGCTCTAGACCCAGAACAACAACTACTATCTTTCCTACCTTTCATGGGTATTTAGAATATCCAATAAAACCATGGCAATGAAAGCATTTTTAAGAGTTTAAAAGACTGAACAATGTAAGGCATCGTTACTCTTAGACACTAGACAAGTTGTGACTCAAGAGTTTGTCGGCTCACCCAGAGCTATGATTAGGACTGACAGGGATAAGAAGACAGGTATGAAGAGCATGAGCCTTATGTTGTGAAGTAGACCAAGGTAGACATTCTGGGGCTGGAGTGAAGGTGAAGGGCTGAGTCCACATTCCAGCTGCCCCTTACCTAGGAGGTAGACAAAGGCCTGGAAACCTGTGAACGTTTCATCTCTTCCTTTTACAGATGAGGAGACTAAAGCCTACACAACAGAAGAGACCGCTCCAAGGCCCTCAAAGCTAGTTCCTGGCCAAGACAGACCTCAGTCTCCTAGTCTACAGTCCATGCCTTTTTCCAAAGACTGCCCTGCCCCACCCCACCCCATAAGGTGGTGCAGGAGGATCCATGGTTGACTAGAGAGCTGGGAACACAATAGCCAGGGAGAGACCCACAGAAACCTCAAGGAAAAAGTAAACGAATAAAACAAATGTGTGTCTTGGGGTCATCAAATGACAAAGGTCAAATTGGCCACATGGCCAAGGCTGGTTTTATTATTCACCTGATTCTCACAGTAATATGTACTGTCTCTGAGGTCTTTCTCAGGCAACTCCATTTGCATAGAGTTCTTGATAAGCACAATAGATATGCCAAACACCCTCTAAGACGTCACTGGAGCAAGGCCCCGGCATGCAGGAGGCACCCAAGTCCACCACCATCCCCAACTCACAGGCTCAGTTTTGGGAAAGCATTACGCTAAAATGTTGTGTCGGGACTCAGAGTTCAATTTCCTCTAGAAATAGTATTATAACCAGTGATGAATTTCTAAGACTCACCAGGGACGCCTATTTGACACATAGTTTAAGATGCTACTAAACTTTCAGGAGGAGAAAATTAAAGCATTAGGCTGATGTTTCTGAAGGTGTAGAAGCTGATGAAAGATACCAACAGGAAAAAAGTAAACATGAAAAAATTATCATAATAAGCGAGAGCTGGTGAACATAAGCTGATGTAAGCCAGAAACTATACCAGCTCAGTCCCACCTTGCTGAACCACATTATGCCCATCGCACTGTGAGTATGTGCTTTGTTGGGGAGAATTTCTGGCTGAAATTGGGTCTTTGCTCAGGAATAAAGGGAACCCAAGGA